>NW_024351543.1:6957749-7534090 GCF_902729225.1 Pteropus medius
TTTTGTGGTAGTTAACATGATCATGTTTGTAGAAAAGCTTAAAGAATCCATTAAAAGCTATCAGAACTAATTGAGTGTAGCAAAGTCACAAGATACAAGGTCAGTGCACAATATCAAAAGGAATTGTATGTCTATATACTGACAACAAACAATTGGATACTGAAAGAACTTAAATATCACTTGTAGTAGTATCGAATAATATTAAAGACTTGGGAATAAATTTTTTAAAAAACAAGTATAAGACTTGTATACTGAAACTAAAACACATTACTATTTAACAAAAATTAAAGTGACTTAAATAAATGGAGAAATATGCCATATTCATGGACTAAACATTAAGATACCAGTTCTCCCCAAATTGCTTTATGGATTTAATGCAATACCAATCAAAACCCTGGCAGGCCGTTTAGTGGAAATTAAAAAGCTAATTCTAAAAGTTATGTGGAAATGCAAAAGACCTACAATTTCCAAAACAATTCTGAAAAAGAAGAACAAAGATGGAGGATTTATACTACTTTATTTCAAGATTTACTATATAGCTATTGTAACAAGGCAGCATGGTATTGGTGAAAGCACAGACATATCAATCAATGCAACAAAATAGAGAGTCAAAAAATAAGCTCACATAGTCAACTGATTTTGCCAAGATAATTCCAGGCAGAAAGGATAATCTTTTTAGTAGATGGTGTTGGGACTATTAGATAGTCACCTGGAAAAATATGAACCTAGACATCTAAAAAATAGCTGGAAGTGGATCATATATCTAAATATAAGAGCTAAAATTAAAAGACTTAAAAAAAAAACAAAAAAAAAACCAGAAAATCCCTGTGACTTTACCTTAGCCAAATCTTAGATAGGACACAATAAGCACAAACCATATATCATAAAAATATAAAATTAATAAACCAAAATTTATCAAAATTAAAAATGTTTGCCTTTCACTTTGTTAAGAAAATGAAAAGTCAAGCTGCAGACTAAGAGAAAAAGTTACAAAAATGTCTATCTTTGGAATATATATTACTGCTCAGTAATAAGAAGACAATCTATTTAACAAAAGGCAGGGAGAAAAAGATTTGAACAGATACTTAGAAGAAGATATGTAAATAGCCAATAAGCATAGGTACACAGTCACATCAGTAGTCATTAGGGATGTACAAATTAAAACTATAATGAGATATCACTACCCAGCCACTAACATGGCTAAAAATAAAAACCAAGTTCTGGAGAAGATGTGATGCAAATGAAATTCTCATGCACTGCTATACAACCTAGCAATCCTAGATATTGACCCATGGGAAATAAAAACCATATATCTACACAAAGGCATACACACAAATGTCCATAGCAACCTTCTTCATAATACTGCAAACCCGACATCCTGAATTTTTATCAGTTGGGGAATGAATTAAAAAGTGGTAGTACATTCATACAATGAAATACTGCTAAGACATAGAAAGGAATGGAGTACTGGTAACAAACCACAACATGGATGAATTTCAATAGCATTATGCTAAGTGAAAAACATCATGCTCACACACTAAAAAATGCACATTATATAATCCTGCTTATATGAAATTCTAGAAAAAGCAAAACTTTTGTGACGTTAAGCATCACAAAAGCATCACGTCAGTGGTTACCAGGGGATGGAGTAGGGGAAAAGAACTGATTGAAAAGGGGCAGGGAACTTTGGGGGCTTATATAAATGTTCTATACCTTAGTTATGGTAGTAGTTACATGACTGCATACATCTGTTAAACTCATCAAAATCCATATGGAAAATAATTGGATTTTATTGTATATTAATTATACCTCAATAAAGCTGACTATTTTTACACATACACACACACACACACACACGGACTGCCAATGATAAGAAGTGTTCAAAACCATCAGGGATGTTGTTGAGGGGATATCTGTGGTCCTCAAATTCTTCTATGGACACCCAGGTTAACAAAACCTGCTGTAAGGCTCTGAATGGGACACTAGCACTGTCACAGTAGTCATCCTATAAAAATTTACACCCCAAGTTGCATCAGTAGCAAGTTCATACCAGTAGCTACTCAGGCTTTGGGAGATCTAGCCAACTAAAGATTTCCCACTTGAGTCGGTCCATGCAACATTGGTGTAGTATTTGGTAGTGCCAACTGGCTAACCTATTTCGGCATCAACATCTTTCAGATTTCCTTTTCCTCCTAAGCCTTACTTTCAGGAAAAGATTGGAAACTCTTTTATGAGCACTAAATAATTGCTAAAACCAAAATGTATTATCCCTCCCAGTATTATTTTTATTTCAGCAAAGACTAGAGCTCTAAGAGAAAAACCTATACCCCACATTAAAACTTAAGGCACAGAGAACAAAAGATGGCATTTACTTTTTGGATGCAAGGTGTTCCTTCTGAGTCCCCCTGAAACTGCCTCAAGTCACCATCTATTCCACATATAAGGCTACAACGATTTCTCTCTGAGTCCTAGTACTTTGGAGGCTCTTCAAACTTTCCCTCTTTTAGTATCGATGGGCAATACATTTTCTGAGGTTGTTTTGGTTTCTTTCAGAAGCCAACAACATGGAGGAGAGAGAAAGTGAACGGGCCAAAGAAATGTAAGTCTTGACCCTGCAACATTGTCGAAAGGTCCAATTCCCAAAGGTTCTGTAACTCGAATAGGCTTATGTCTGAGGCATGCTGAGACCCCAGCAAACATGAACTAATGGAGAGGGACAGGAAAGTGGGGCTAATTAGGACGTGAAGGAAAATGTGTCCTAGTTGTAAATGGATGGCAGCATGTCCAATGTACAGTGTTCAATGGGCATGGCAAGCTCAGTCACTGTCAAGTAAAAAATTAATACCAATGGTGAAAATGGGCTACATCTTATTCACCATAGTAACCTCAGTACTTAGCACAGTGCCTGGAATAGTGGGTGTCCACGTATGGAATGAATAAATGAACACGTGAGTGATAACATATTCCCTCTAACTTCTGTGTCTTTGCATCTGCTGTGCCTTCTGCTTGGATTATTTTTCTGCCACTTGTTCACCTCATTCTTCAGACCTTGGCTCAAGCAGCACTCTTAAAAACCTTTCCCAAACTACATTATATCAGCCTATTATAGTGCCATGTAAATCCCTGTCCTTTTTCTTTATCACACCAAGTATACTTACATATTTGTGTAATTATCTTATTAAACTTTATAAACTAAACTAAACTCTACAGAGGGCAGGGATCATATCAGTTAATTTCATCATTGTGCTGCCAGCACCCAGCATAGTGCCTGGAATATAGTTGGTGCTCAATAAATATTTGTTGAAAGAATGAGTGTATACATGAAGATTCCTGGTGATGAGACCTTTCAAAACATGGTGTAATCAGATTATCTGTAACTCTATCCCCCCTGAGAAACTGGGCTTAACAAGAATATCAAAGCTTTGGCTGCATGGTCATGGGGGTCAAAGCAACCCTCAGTGAAGAGCCTGGTCACAGAGACACGGTCATGACCCCAGAGTGCATAGCTCCTGGAGTGTCCAGCACTTTTCTGGATACACCAGCCACTGTAAGTCTAGGGATCCTAGATAGTGAGCCTGGGAGCTGAGATCTTGCCTGCCCCATCAGACTCAGTTCAGAAGTGGTTCAGAAATGGTCCAGAAATGCCTGCAGAGGAAGGAAGGAGGGACTCAGCATAGGGCAGGGGCAGGCCCAGACCAAAAAACAACAAAAAAAGAGTAGTTATTGAAGGAAGCCTGGATAACATTTCTCCACCTCTCTCTTCAATAGTTGGTTTCCACTTGTTACTACTGCAATGACCCCCCCCCCTATATTCTGTCCTTGTTGTTGAAATCTAGAAAGAAAAATGGCTCTATCGTGAAATCTCACCTAATTCTTTTTTCTATTTTTCCAGAGTAGAAAATCGTGCATCTGAAAGATTTGATGAAGTCCGGTGTGATGTTAACACTTCGACGACAGCCTCAGGTGAAAAAAAGTGCTACACATTTTTAGCTAAAGAGTAAAGTCCAACTGACTATCCATTTTTTATATACTTCCCTTTTCAAGTTTTTGGCTGAACTTTTTATCGTCTCTCTAATCCTTCCTAGAAGACAAGAAATTATCGTTAATAAATCTGGGGCCTCCAGAACTCCCTCTAAGTGAAATTGCCTCCCTATAATACAAGCTCTGCTCCCTATGCCAGGAGCAGATTTTATCTGCTTCCTTTAACTTCGGAGCTTGTTGGCCAAGCCACCTGACTGGCTCCTGGCTCAGGAATATTGTTTAGTACTAACACATGCTGTTTCAGATTTGGCCTCTTTTCTTAATTTTACAAATTATGTTTTCTGTAAAACTCCCATTTCCTGGAATAGTGGCTTTTATCTACTCTGAATTCTGAGGTATGCCTGTGACTGAACACCTACCTCTTCAGTCTGAGTGGAAGCTACATATTTTATTGCTTTATAGTGTTTATATTAACAGTTTTCAATATAAAGAAATGTGTACTGTAATAATGTAATTACTATGCCCTAAGAAAAGTCCATCCTCTGCTAAGAGTTTTCGTCCTTCTGTAAGGGTCAGTGAGGAAAACGGTGGCCTAGAGTGCTTACAACAATGAGAAGACAAACCGAAAATTTGAGAAACTAGGAAAAACGGAGATGGAACCAGCTCGGAATCCTGTAGCCATTTCTGTATGGGCTGTTGCTAATATTGAGAAGGATCCACATTCCCAGCAAGCTATCAATAAGCCTTAGCAGAGAGCACTGGATAAAGCAGGAGAGTACTATGCATCGTGAACTCTACTTCTTTTCTTGAAAAAGATGAACTGAGATGATGGCCTGGGGCAACTATGCAAGAGCCAATAGAGAGATAACAATACTCAAAAGAGAGAATAAAAGATCTTGACCAACAGAGATGCCCATAAATGTCCAGTCTGTCTAGTGCTTCGACAAGCCTTGGGGCAAACAACAGATGGACAATTTGTCCAAATGGACTTAAGACAAACAGTAGTTTCCTGAATGCTTTGTGAGGGTTTTGGTGATACCTAAGTTGTTGTGATGTTTCACCTGGCTGGAAGCAGAGCTTGGGAGAAAGAGCTATCATCTTGATAAAGGGATGAATGGAAAGAGGCTTAGGACTCTTTCAACTAATGGCTGAGAGACCAAGAGCTGGAGTGAAATTTGAAAGAACAGGATGCAAATCATCCAGGGGCTGATTTAGCCTACAGATGCCCTAAGGAGATATCTGCTGGCCCGGAACAGTGCTAGTGAACTTGTATCTGGGGACTGTCTATGCATGTCATTCTCAACAACAGGAAAACTGGGCTCAGGAGAGAAATGTACTAGCCCAGTAGAAATGAATTAAGAGATCCTGGCTCTAAAGCAGCATCACTAAAGAATGGAGCAGCCTCAGTCTCACCCTAGAGAAAACTTTGGGAGGCCCAAGCTACAGAAATAGTTCTGTAGACCCTAGAATGTTGCAGACAGCTGTGCTAGCCAAACTCGTCCTTGTATTATTACCATTTGTGTACTCTGCCCTGCGCCTGCCTTCTTTAGACTCCAAGCATCTTGCTACTTCCTAACATTTTGTATGGAATAGTTCTCAGTAAATTTTTATTAAATTGATTAAAAGTCTACATTTTCGGCTTCTACTTCAGCAGTCCTACTCAACCCTTATAGTCCGATGTCACTCCCTGTCTTCCTATTGTACTTCCTTCTTTTTTACATCTCTGTGGTAGCCCCATTCTCTTGTCACCCTAGCTGGAAGCCTTTGGCTCATCCCAAACCCTCTCCTCTTCCCTTTCTTCTAACCACTGTATGAAAAAGGGGCCTAATATAATTCTATATGTTTATCTTAGTAATGAGACATAAAAGATCAGATGAGAGGGGTTATTTCTGAGGACAAATGGGAAATTTAGAGTTAAGGAAGGAATACCTTTTTTTCAATTTGTAACCTTTTATACTGTGTAATTTTTAAATCATGCGCTCGTATACACACTGAACAAAGGCTAATATAAAAGTACTCCTTAAAATATCTTGATTATAGAATAAATTCACAGAACTGTATTATATATTTGAAAATTGCTAAGAGAGTAGATCTCAAAAGTTCTCATCACAAGAAAAAATAATTTGTAACTATATGTAGTGATGGATGTTAACTAAACTTATTGTGGTAATCATTTCACAGTATATGTATATATCAAATAATTATCTCGTAAACTTAAAATTAATGTTATATGTGAATCATATCTCAATTAAAAATAAATAAATAAATGCAGAAAAATTCTGGAAAAACAGAAAATTGTCTAGGATATGTCTAACTTCTTCACCAATGGATCCCAGGCACCTAAAAGACTACCTCAAAACTATTTGTTTAAAGATTGAATGAGACATTAATATGTCCTCTGGTTAAAAACATCCCTCCTTTGTATGTGAAATTCTCCAGACCTTCTGTGTTCCATGTCTGGAGGGAAAAAAAAGCCAAGGAAGGTTGAAGGAGGTCATTAGGTTCAATGATAGTACTAACACTACTGGTGTTTATCTTGTACCAGGGACTCCTAAATCTTTAAATTCAGTAACCCATTTAATCCTCATAAAGACCCTGTGATGTTGATATTGGGATACGATGATCATTTTGCTGATGAGGAAACTTAGGCACGGAGAGATCAAAGCAATTTTCCCAAGGTTGCTAACTTAGTAAGTGGCAGATCTGGGGAAAATTTTGCGAAGCATCACCCCTTCCACTCCCTTATTTCCCAGCCTCATGCTTTCTGGCCATAGGAGAGACAGCATTTGGGTAGGTGGCAGATTGAGTGCCTATACCACATCTTGCACTACACTGCTTTAGCCCTCCAAAGGTGGTGCCTCCAGAGGACCCATTACTGAGTTTTCCACAAGCCATTCCATTGTCTTATAAGGCCAGAAGCTGTGGATGATAAGGCACTTGATCTGACCAGTGAAAATGAGTTTTTGGTAAGAAGGAAAGTGAATTATAATTGCTACCTCCAAGTCTTCCCCTTCTGCCCCTACTACTTATTATTCTTTTGCAATTCACCTTCTTCTCTGCCATTCTGAAGCCAGTTTCCTTTACTCAGTGCCCTCACATTTGTCAACCCAAGCTAGAAAGCACAGTCATCTCTGACTACTGCCTTCTGATCTTTCCCTCAACACCCACTGCCCACCTCCACTGTACTGCCACATTTGGTCATCACCTGGCCAGGCATGAATCCCTCCAGCTTTAGCATCCACCCCTTCATTTCTCAGTCAGGCCCTTATTTTCTCATTCCAAGAACATGACAATCACCACCCAACTGACCCCAGTCTACTATCTCTTTTACCCTGAATTCTGTCCATAATATCAAAAGGAACAAGGAGGCAAGTAGTGAAAAGAAAGTCTCCCTCACATTTCTTTTTCCTAAGCACACAGAGGCAACTCCAATCTCCGGCTGTTTATGTATCTTTCCATAGACACACTATGCCTACATGTGTGTGTACAGTGTATATATACATATACATACATGTACATATAAATATATATTTACTTTATGTATATTATATTCTATATATAATATACTTATTTTATACATTATATAATATCAATATATAATATATATAATCTCCTTATTCAAGCAGATTTGGTTTTATTCTATACCTAAGCAACCTAAACAACCTAAACATAAGGCTCTTGCTAAAATGATTAAAAGAGACACCAGTTTTTATTGTAATCCATCATGTTACAAACATATTTATTATATCAGTTTTCATTCTCATCCATATACCAACATTAATGTGGATCTTGTAAGAAAAGTGAGGTTCCATTGGTTTTCACCATGGTTACCTGTTCACTCAAGGAGGAAAAATACATTGCTGCCTTAGACACAAACTTTTATGTCTAAACTTTTATGTCTAATGCTCCAATCCAAACAAGTTATGTCCTAGGTCTGAGGGATAATAGCCACCCTGAAGTGGGGGTGGTGAGGAAGCGTTAGTAGTGGGAGAATGGGAACAGGAAGTCATCATGGAGTAGTAGGGGTGGGTGTGGATTCTTTCATATAACACTCAGCCCAGAAGTCCCTCCACACCCTAATGAAAGACGAAGATGCTTCTACAACTCTTTCTACATCAGCATCACTTGAAGAAGTCTTTCTCTTTCAGCTTCTCAACCAGGGGACTGAGATGATTTATGCAAGCACCTTATGCACATGAGACTTTTCCATCTTACTGTCTGAGGCCAAACCATCTTTCAAAGACCTTCCTTATTTTCTCTTTGTCAAGATTATTTCCAGACGTTCAATATCTACTTCCCTGTCAAGGTAGCAGAGAACTCTGTCCTTACCAAATATAACGTGAAATTCTAAGTAGTCAGGCTGAGATATAAAGGGGGTCTCTCAAGAGGCAAGTGCTGCCAGTCAAAGTTTTGAGAGACCTCTTAGATGGCAGTCATGCAGAGGATGGTTTGTGGGGACTGGGGTGTGTAAATTAGAGGCAGGAAAACCAGTTAGGAAACTGGCACAATTGGCCTTTTCAAGTATGGCATTTCTAAGAAGTTGAAATAGGAGAAGCCTCCTGACATTTCCAGACTGGATCCCGGTACTGAGGCTCATCAGACCAGAGGCAGGGGCTAGTGGACTTCACTACAGAAGCAGACCCAAATGATAGGAAAAGGAAACTTAAGGGAGTTGCTTTAGGAAAGATGAGTACAGGATTTCTCTGTGCTCGATCAGAGTGAAAGAAAAAAAATCCTAAAATATGAAGATGGAAAGGCTAGATAGTCCAGGCATAGCTAGCAGGCAGAAAATGGTATTATACATCACAGTCTTTGATTTAGTCACCAAGGTGAAAAGACTTTTTTCTATATCATAGACCCAGCATGGGGTTAAGGCAAAGGTTAATTTCAGATATGAGAGACCAGAGACACAGAGCGAGAAGCAAGGACTCTCTACTTCTGCATCACTGGCTACCAAACAATTAAAACTGTTTCTCAAATTCATATTTGCAACCCAGAGCATATACCTAAAACTTAAAACATGCCAGGTTATGCTTGCTGTGCTGACTGGTAACACGATCTAGTTATATGCTGTTTCCACCAGTCTACCTGCCACTTTTTAACTGCACATATTAAGTATTTGCCCTCAGGCATCAGACCTCACCACCTTTGTAAAAACAGTTAAGCTATGTACACTTGATAGGAAAACATCAAGTCCATTCTGTTTAAAAAACAAAAGCTAACCCAAACAATCAAATCCATCCTTTTATACTTTTGTTTTTTACTGATTTGCTAACTTTTCCTCTGGTTTTCAATTTATTTGTTGAACTTTCTTAGAGTCTCAGTTTGAGACTCTCATCATCAGTTTAAAAATAAAGAAAAGGAATGCTTTTTTTACAATGTTAAAAATAAATCTGTTCCTGTGTCCAAAGCAGCCATGCATATTAACATGTGTGAATGTCCTCAGGGTTTAAATAGTCTTAGATGGAAAAAAAAAAATACTGTAGCAAGACTTAAAAAAACCAAGATGGCAGATTAATGAGAATTTTAAGAATTTTCGTTCTCCTTGAGTAACTGCTTATATTCAGAACTTACTAGAAATGGTTTATTTGCAGCAGAAAATATGGGTAAATCATGAAGAAAATCTTGCTTCAGGGTGTTAAGCATTGGAAATAATTGTCAAAATTTCCCAAAACTATGTAAAGGAGTGATGCTGCATCATCATCATCATCATCATCATCATCATCATCATCATCATTGATGTTTATTGAGCACACCACGTGTCAGCAATATGTCAAAGAGCTTATATGTATTATCTTGGGAAAAAGGAGAAAAGTTCGTATCCTCTTGTAGAAGTTTAAGAACTTATTTAAGAAGAGAAGGGAGAACTGAAAAGAAAGTGTAATGAAGTAAGATAGGAGAATTCGGAGAAAATTTTTAAAAATTATGAAAACAGCAGAAGAGTGACCCAGTATTTTGTTGTACTAGGACAAGATGGGAAGGTGCAATGTGCCTAAATTGACCTATACTAAGACTCTGGTATAAGTGGTCATGAGGAGAGAATTGATGGGAGAAGAACTGGTGGTACTTGGAAATAATTTATCCTATAGAAAGAGAGAATCCAGGTATGGACATTTGATTCAAGAATCATAGAACCATTATCAAAAGGAGTAAGTTGATTTTGAGGAAACCATAATATCTGTCACTCAGCTTATTGTCTGATTCATGTTTAACCCAAAGATGGAGCCAGTCCTAAGAAAGCAGATCCAAGAGATCAATCCTGGTGATATCAGGCAGGTCCCACCAGCCACCCCTGAAACAAATGTACTCCTGGGCTCCTCAGTTATGTGAGCCAATAAATTGTTTATTTCTCTGTCTCCCTGTCCTTCTCTCCTCCTACTCCTTTTTCATCCCTCAAGTTGGTTTTATTCCTCAGTTCAGACTTTTTATTCTATGCAACAAAAATATTCCTAATAGATACATCATAAAACAGAAAAGTCTTGGCCCAGCTGAGTCCAAAGTCAAAATCAATATTTTCAGGCTATTCTCTTTCTCTAGCTTTTTATTGTTTTAGATTTTCTTGGCATGTTGATCTCCTTTCTTATTACAGTCAGATTTCTTCAACACAGCTGGGAAAGATGGCCATAAGCAGCTCCAGCTTATGTTGTCCAGAGCATCTTCTCGGTTAGCTCTAGAAGAAATATTTTTGAGAAAATGCACATTAGGCTTTTCAGGTCACAAGTTCATCCCTGAAGCAATCACCATGGCCAGGGATTTTTTAATTTATTAAAAAGGACCGAGTATTGTTTTCCCCTGCTTGCTCCCAAAAATCCTAAGGCAGTGGAGTCAATCTAAATTTAAATACATGGAATCGAGGAAAGATGGTGGTGTAATGGTTGCTGTTGGTGCCACACCCAGTTCCCCTTTACCTAGCCAATGCACCCGTTCCCCAGATGCTATGAATGTTGACTGATGATAACCCATGCCTGCCTCCTCTCTGAGACTTGCCCTTAGTCAAACAGGAACCTCCTCTCCTAATTATATATTTATTTAAATTTTGATTTTATCATGATTTTTAGATTAATTTGAACTTATTTAAAATACTGCATTAAAGTTGATTACTGAGTTTTTTGGCAGCTTTCGAATTTTACCCTGCTCATTTCACCCTAATCCTGGCCCTTGCTAAGAAGCTACAATCCAGGCCTCTGGCACCCCCTCTGAGAATAGGCCTCATTCAATAATTAACTGATGTAGGGGTACAAAAGGTTGGCCTTCTTGCCTCGAAATGGGCTAATGCTGCAGTATAATTTATGTTCTAGAATTCCACATGAGATTGGAGTCTCCATTTAGTCTCCAGCTAGACCACATCCTCGCCAGTTTTTATTTCTGCCCTATTCCTAACTTCCTCATTCTCTTTTCTTGACAGTATTCCTGGCAGGTCACTTGGATAAGAGTCTGTCTTCAACTCTGCTTCTAGGGAACCCTACCCCAAGACAGTTGCTACCAGGAAGGGTCCTAGGAAGTAAAAACTAAGAGTGAGATTTTATAGTTGGATTACTCACCAGTTGGATAACAATGAGGACTAGGTTTTTAATACTGCTTGGATGTTGGGGTAGTGGATTACTTAAGACCTACTTGTAGTGAGCTATAGTGGAATAGAGATACAAGTGGATGTACTTACTAACTGATACAATATCCTAGTTTTACTGTTGCGGCGATCGGAATTCTGATAACACACACTTCTAGGTCCTTATCATTGATGAGGAAATGGATTTCAATTCAGTGAATATGAGAAATATTCGTTTATTAAAAGCACATTATGAGATAGAAGATGGGTTAAGCCTAAAATTGACTAACCCCAGGGAAATAAGAACACATAAGGTGGAGAGCTGTAACCCCAGGGAAGGCAGAGGCCTGAGTTATATTTAGGGCTGTGATGGTTGGTCCAAAGGCTTTCTTAGGTGTTTGGCAAGTGAGGTCGTTTTGATTGACACTTGACTGCTATATAACTCTTTGCCTAGTGCACATGTGAATACCCAGAATTCAGTCTGTTATAATTAGATTCATGACCTTCCAGGCATAAACATAGTATTATAATGAAGCTTAATCGTGGGCAAACTAGGACAAACACCTTCTGCACAGGTGTCTGTAGCCAGATTAGGCCAGCTAAGATTATGACCCTCCTTTACTTTGTCTCAGAGATGTAGGAGGGATTCTCTAACTACCAGTAGGGTGTTCTTTGGGCAGTCTCTGGGCTGGGGCCCCCCTATTCCTTTGTTCCTCTTGTTGCTTATGTCTGACTAGCTACCTAACATTAGCATGAAAGTTACCAGGAAATTTCTTAAAAATTTCTAAACTCAGAGTAATTCACACCTAAGAGTAATTACATCACAATTGCTGGGGGGTAAGACACAGGTGCTGGTGTTTTTAGAAGCCCCTAGGTGATTCCATTGTGCTGACAAAATTTAGGAACTGCTCTCTAAGGCAATTGAAAGGTACAGGAGCAATCGTAACTGTACGGAAGGACTGTGTAATCTGATAGCTCTTGGTAATCACTACTGATTCTTTGCAGAGAGAAAATCACAGGCTCAGCTCTACTAATCAACAACTTTAAGCAGTGAATGAGCCAGAGTCTCTCCAGAGCATTTAAAGAGACACTCATTTCCTGCAACCTGAGAGGAGGAACAGCTGAAGATCAGGCTGAGAATTAATGAGAACTTTGAATCACCTGAACCCTCCGGGCCTACAGAAATAACCAACTTTCCTTTGTTGGAAGATAGAGCCCTTCTGCTGCTTAAAGGCTATAAAAAGGTCTCAAGTAAGGCTGTGCTTTACAGGTAGTGTTGCTAGATAAAGTGCAAGATGCCCAGTTAAGTTTGAATTTCAGATAAACAATGAATAATAGTATCCTAATCTCCTATATCCTGTATTTTTATTTGCTAAATCTGGCAACTCTATTTTCAAGGCAATCCTTGCCCTTTTCAGGATCTGCTCCCACCTCCTTCTGGCCACTGGACACTCAGTGAAGATCAAGTCTCAGCCAAACCTGACTGAAGAAGTACCAGGCTTACTAAGGGAAGAGAGAGAAAATATGCTAAAAGAGCTGCAGGACTTGGCAAGCCCGTACTGGCAGGAACTAGGAAATAGGCCTGGGAGTATCTCCTGGGGATGCTGGATCAAGGGAAGCAGAAATAAATCTAAATAAAGGATTTAACACCTGCTTATAAAAGAGTCCTGGGTGACACTTCTAAAACACGACTAGGATGGTGCTTGAAGATTGGAAAAAACAAATGAGCCCATAGTAAATGCAGTAAAGATGCCAGATCTGCTATGGCAAACTGTGGAGTAAAGGCTCAAAAGGCTTAGAGAAGTTGGAATGTTGGTATGGACCTATGTAAACCTGGAAAACTTATCACTGTCTATGTCTCTCAGGAGGGCCTGGAAGGTAGTTCATTAACCAAGGTGGTAAGAAATATGCTTGTAAGAGAGGGACTTTCATGCATTGTTAAAAGTTCAGTAAAATCTATTCTCTGTAGGCCAGGACTGACAGTAAAAGATGCTGTTACAGAAGTGGGCTTCACAGTATCAGTGTGGATGACGAGATTCTGGAATAACCAGAGGCCAGGGACAGCACTTAAACTTCAGAGATAATGGGCATAATTAATGTGATGGGCAGCAAGTTTGGAACAACAGCCAGGGGGCAGCTAACCTACAAAGATTCCTACAGGTGGCTCATAGAACATAGTATTCATAGGGGCAAGGAGATGACTGCCATTAGGAGTACTGCTTAATATACATAATCAAAAAGGATCAAAAACACACAAAAAGAAAACTGAGGTCACAAGCCCATCATTCCCCTTCAGATATAACATTTGTTATCTCTCGTCTTTTGATAATAGCCATTCTAACAGGTGTGCAGTGATATCTCATTTTGGTTTTGATTTGTCTTTCCCTTATGATTAGTGATGTTGAGCATCTTTTCATGTACCTGTTGGCCATCTGAATGTCTTCTTTGGAAAAATGTCTATTCAGATCCTCTGCCCATTTTTTAATCAAAATGTTTGGGGTTTTTTTTGTTTGTTTTGTTTGGGTTTTTTTTGCTATTGAGTTGTGAGTTCTTTATATATTTTGGATATTAGCCACTTATCAGATATATTATTTGCAAATATTTTCTCCCATTCAGTAGATTGCCTTTTCAATTAGTCAATGGTTTCCTTTTCTGTGCATTTTTAAAGCTTTGTAGTTTGACGTAGCCCCACGTGTTTCCTTTTGGTTTTGTTGCCTTTGCTTTTGGTGTCAAATCGAAAAAGCATCACAGCTATGTCAAGGTGTTTACTGGCTACATTTTCTTTGAGGGTTTTACAGGTTTAGATCTTACAGTAAAGCCTTTCATCCATTTTGAGTTAATTTTCATGTAAGATAATGATCCAATTTCATTCTTTTGCATGTGGCTGTCCAGTTTTCCCAACATAATTTATTGGAGACTGTCCTTTCCCTATTGTATATTTTCGCCTCCTTTGTTGTAAATTAATTAACCTTATATGTGTGGGTTTATTACTGGGCTCTCTATTTTGTTCCACTGATCTATGTGTCTGTTTTTATGCCAATATCATACTGTTCTAATTACTATAGTTTTGTAAGGTTCTTGAAATCAGAGAATGTGACGCCTCCAGCTTTGCACTTCTTTCTCAAGGCTGCTTTGGTTATTCCAGATCTTTTGTGGTTCCATACAAATTTTAGGATTATTTATTCTATTTCTGTGATAAATGCCATTGGAATTTTGATAGGGGTTGCATTGAATTTGTGGATTGCTTTGGGCAGTATAGACATTTTAACAGTATCAAGCCTTTAACCCATGAGCATAGAAAATGTGTGTCTTCTTCAATTTCTTTCATTATATCTTGTAGTTTTCAGTGTAAATGTCTTTTATCTCCTTGATTAAATTTATTCTTACGTATTTTATTTGTTTTCCTGCAATTATAAATGGAATTGTTTTCTTAATTTCTCTTTGTCAAGAAAGCTGCAGGCCTAGGATGTGACTGCCTGCCATGACATGCTTTTGGTTAAGAATTTTTATGTTCAGACCATCCTATGTGGTTATTTTCAGTCTCTGAATTTGTAGGGCCCACCATGCTGGCCTTCCCTGAGCCTGTCAGGTTTGGTATGTGGCCTCTCTTTCGTCCACATATACAATGGAATGTTAGCCATAAGAAAAGATGAACTACTGCCATTTGCAACAGCAGGGGTGGATCTTGAGAATATCATGCTAAGTGAAATAAGTCAGACAGAAAAAGTGGAGAACCATATGATTTCACTCATATGTGGGATATAAAACTGAAAGCAACAAACCAACAAACAACTCACAGACATAGACAATGGTTTAGTGGTTACCAGAGGGAAAGGAGGAAGCAGGGAGATAGAAAAGCGTAGAGGTGTCAAATATATGTTGACAGAAGGAGATTTGACTTTGGGTGGTAAGCACATAATACGATATACAGATGATGTATTATAGAATTAAACACTCGAAACCTATATAATTTTATTAACCATTGTCATCTCAATAAATTTAATTTAAAAAAATAAAGTAATTTGCCTTTTTGATAGCAATCCAAGACTTAATTGCAATTTTCAACCTCTCCCAGAAATGTGAACTTTAAACAGTTACTCTGAAATTTCCTGATTAGCACTAGTAATTTGCATAATAATACCCCCACATTCCCTTTATCCCCTCTCCCCCAAAAAGATGATCTGCTCTGAAACAATCCTTTCTTTTGTTTTACAAATAACTTCCTTGCCTCATCCTCTTTCTGCCTATAAAAACCGTCCATTTTCTATATCACTGTGGAGCACCCTTCTAGTTGCTAAATGGTTCATAAATCACCTAATAAAGCGAATTAGTTCTTTAAATTTACTTGGTTGAATTTTGTTTTTTAACAGATTCGGTTGCAGTGATGAGATCTAAAGAGACTTCCAGCAGCTTCGGGGAGGAGAAACACAAGCAGGACACCGATGGGGAGGAGAAACACAAGCAGGACACCGATGAACCCTTCTGACTACACTCTCTTTCTCGCCATTTCTAGGGACATTTGTAAGTTTCTCTCAGCTTTGAGCTCCACTCTCTTTGCATTTAGGGTCCCTATCTCATTGGCTCTTTTTTACAGGGAAGGCCAGCTTAAGCTGGCAGATGGTTCTGCCCAGAGGCAAGCCCCTAGCCTTTCAGAAGGCAATTCCCAGGACTCAGTAACATGTCTTGGTTACTGCCAATATAGAGAAAAACCCGGCCCTTGATTCTATTACTAGAATCCACGTTGGGAACTGTTGGTGGGGTGGCAGCTGCAGTTCTCCATTTGTTTGGAAATCAGTCCACAGTTCCCATGCCTGAGGTTTGCTGGTTCAGTTCTTTCCCCAGTCCCTGGTTCCATGGGAATTGGTGGTGGTGTGTGCAGGGTCTTCCTTCGGTCAGGACACAGTAACATCTCTTGGTTACTCTTGATATGTTAAGGTGCAAATTCTTTTTTATCTTGTTTTGTGTAGATAAAGGCTTTTCGATCCTTTATATTCAAAAATTTGAGCCTGTCACCTTCTGGGACACCTGTTTAACAACTATAGTCCCAGATGCTGCAGATATTTAGCAAAATGGGCAAAATATTAACAATGGTAATTATGAGAAACATTCTAATTAAACAAAATTGTTTATTTAAGAAATGCTCTTGAGAGAAAAGGAAGGATCCCAGTTGAACAAGAAGAAATGGGATGCCTACTTTAATTGTTATGCAGAAGCTTCCAAAAGGCTTCAAGATTCCAAAATAACCTTTATTGTTAGCAAAAGGCTAACAATAAAAACAATGAAAGACACCTAGGCCTCCTTCACTACACCCTCCTCAGGAGCCCCTCCCAAAGGTGATGGGACTTGAGAGATTTTCTGGAAAACTGCTACATTATTCCCTTAAACAGCCAAGGGGAAACTAAAATTAAAATTAATGGGATTGTGCAGTATTGCCAGAAATATTTTCAATTTGTCCGGTTAAAACCTGACAAGATATTTGAAAGGATTTAATAAACTTTTGATCAGAAATTTGGTCAAATCAAAAGCTAATATTCAGAGCCCAAAAGGAATTTTTTTTATGCCTTCTTCCCCAAGCTAAAAATATGTACCCAGAGGGAAAGAAACATTACAACAATAGGTAGATGAGTGTGTCAATCCCCTGACATTATTCAGGCTGCAATCCAGCTCTCTGGGGCAACTGGAAAACATCTGTCTTTGTCTTGTAATCTCTGTAGGGTCAGAGGTATGGCTCTAGTGGTTCGAAGTTCACCTGCAAAAAATGACCCCTCATTGCCAGACTTTTGTCATCCTGATGTCCTTGTAACATGGCAACAGTCTGCTTCAGAAGTAGAGCATTGAGATGGGTAAAAAATTGCTGTAAATTAAACTGTCAAGGCTATGGCATACAACATGCTGCTGATCCATTGTTGACTCATGCTAATATGAGCAGCTATTGTGCGTCTTTAATGTCTTAGGCTTAAGTCTTTCATCAACAGGTTAAAAAAGACGTCCCAGATCTCAATTTAAAGGATCCTGTTCTTTACAGTCTAGAGCCTGGGGATGGTATTCTGGAAGCATCATCAGAGGAAGACGAGGCACGAGCCCATTAGAAAAGACCTTACCAAGCTCTCCTAACCATTGATACTGCTATGACACTAGAAGATTTTGAGCCATGGATGCACATCTCAGGCTCTCTTTGACATCTAGTTCTGTACAGATGCTGGAGACCTCCAAACAAAATTGATGAGAAAGAAAAGTACCTGACATCGACATAGACTGCTTCTACCCAAGATGGAGGATCAAGACTTCACTCTTAACTGAACATGAAACATTTTGTCCCTTCCCTTCCCTCCCCTTCCTCCTCCTCCTCCCATTCCTCCCTCCTCCCCTCCCCTCCTCCCTCCCCTCCTCCCATCCAGCATTGGCCTGGAAAGATAACACCATCATCTATAGCTCCCAGGCCATTACTAAAGGGGATAATATTTTAGATTGCTGGAATTGTCATCAAAGATTTTGATTTATCCATAATTATCTAATTCAGATTCGCCCCCACTCACTAAGAAATCTCAACAGCAGTACCCATCTTTACTGGCATTTAGGATGACTTTATTTCAGCTTAGGAGATTCTTTTTCCTGTATGCGTTAAAAACTTGACTGACCCCCGACTTGAACAGGTAAATGCAGCAATTCCTATGAATGAGTCCATTCACAGTGCCACCTTAGTGGAATGGTTTGTGCCTACCAGGATTTATCTTGCTGGTGGTTATCATTCTCCTTGGGCCTACGAATGCCTAAATAGCTGGTGCCCAGCCAGGCAATGTCTCATAGGTTATCTAACCATGCCCCTAACTGTTCACGAATGAACTGGGACTCCTCATTGGTCAACTCTCCTGAATTTACAGTGTCTAGTTAGAAAGGACTTACCAGGAGGCTTTCATGATTAAGAATTCACTTCCTTTGTCAGGTTCCTACTTCCCTAGTCAGAAATAAATACAACCGAGGCTACAATAAGGAATCTCTCCTTAGCTCTCAAAAATATTGCCGAACCTATTGTTAAAGCTGTAACTGCCCCCCCCAACCCCCACGTCCAATCCTTAGATTCTCTGGCCAAAGTTGTTCTTAATAATAGAATAACCCTTGATTATCTCTTAGGTGAACAAGGAATTGTCTGCTGTGGCCAACACCACCTGCTGTAGCTGGATTAACACTTCCAGGAAAGGTTAAATACATGTTCACAGCTGCAAACTACTAAGCAAATGATCTAAAATGCCTGGGAGGTCTAAAATGCCTGGGAGGGAATGAGAGAGTGACAGTCTTAAAAGTTGCGAACCTGGGGCAGTGGCCTGTGAGTGTTTCAAGATTTAGCAAAACGTCTTGACCTACATATACCACACAGAGGGTCAACAAAAGCTGCAAGAACTACCTAGTGGTAGCTGAGAGTGGTACTAATTTCTTAATATTTTGTCACATCTCTCAGGCTGAGAGTTTGATCAAAAGATATTGTTAAAAAAAGCTATAACAGGCCCAAAATGGAATCATTTGCCCCTGGGACAGCAAACCAAGACCTAATTGCAGTACTTAACCTCTCCTAGGATATGAACTGAAACAGTTAATCTGAAATGTCCTTATTAGCATTAGTAAAATAATTTACATAATGAGACCCCTGACATTCCCTCCCCCCACCACACCCAATAAAGGATAACTTGGCCTGAAAGATCTTTTGTTTTATTTTGTTTTGAAAATAGCTCCCTTGCCCCACCCTCTTTTTGCCTAGAAAAACTTCCATTCTGTACAACTCCTCAGAGCACCTTTCTGTTTGCTAAATGAGATGCTTCCTGATTGATATACTCTTAATAAACTTAATTAGATCTTCAAATTTACTCAGTTAACTTTTGTTTTCTTAACACATTCTTATACACATGTCCTGGTACACTTGGGTACAAGTGTCTGTAGGGCTTATAAATAGGGTCATGGGATATACTTAGCTTCAGTTTTATTAGAAAAAGCCAAACTATTTTCCAAAGGGGTTGTTTCAATCTAAATTCTCTCTAACATGTATGACAATTTCCACTGTTTTATATCTTTATCAACTTTCGGTATTGTTAGATTTTTTAATTTTGCGAATCTGGTGGATGTGTAATGGTATTTCATTTATGGTATTAATTTACATTTCCCCAATTACGTGTTTTTATAGGCTTATTGGCTAATTAGATTTCCTCTATTATGAAGTGCCTGTTAAGTCTTTTCACAGTTTTAAAATTGGATTGTCTTTTTCTTTTTGATTTATAGGAGTTCTTTATGTATTATGATAACTAGTTGGTTTTTAGTCGATTGCATATGTCACAAATATTTTCTCTACAGCTTATCTTCTCATTGTTTTTATTGTATCTTCTGATTAACAGAAGTTCTTCATTTTAATTAAAAGCATCAATCTTTTCTTTTATGATTAGTGCTTTTTATATCTGGTGTAAGAAATCAATCCCTCCAGCCAAAGTCATGAAGATATTCTCCTCATGTATTATACTCTAAAAATTTTTGTTTTTTCCTTTCACATTTCAGTACTTTCTTTTTATTTTTGTGTTATAGATGTCCCAAATAGTTGTTTTGTTTTGTTTTTTTCACCATGAACACCCAATTTTCCTAGCACTGTTTACTAAAATCCATCTTTTCCTCACTGCTTTGATATACTACCTCTATCATAAGTAACTTGTCCATATTATGCATGGATCTGCTTTGGGAGCTCTCTGTTTTGTCCATTTGTCTACTTTTGATCCTTTCTAAATTTCATTATATGATCCATGGGTTATTTCCAAATGTGTTTCTTGTTATCTAAACATTGTAAATTTTCTTTTTTTTGGTGGGGGGGGAGTTGTTTGTTTGTTTTACCAGTTTCTAGTTTAATTATATTGTGGTCAGAGAACATGATTTTCATGATTTCCAGCCTTTGGTTTTTTGTGGCCTCTTTATAGCTCAGTATATAGTAAAATTTTTGATATGTTCCTTATGGACTTGAAAAGGAAGTACTTTCTGTAGTTGTTGGGTACAATGTTCTATGTATGTTCATTATGTCAAATCTGTTAATCACGTTAATTAAATCATTTAAATCATTATTTTTTTGAATTGTTATTCTATTAATTACTGAGAAAAATTTTAAATCTCTCGCTATAGTTGTGCATCTTTCTATTTCTTCTTGTAATTTTGTCAAGTTTTGCTTTGTATATTTTGAGACCATGTTATTAGGAGCATTATAAATTTTAAATTGTAATGTTTTCTTGGTGAACTGAGCCTTTTATTGTTTTAGAGTCATTCTCATTACATATGGTAGTTTTTTTGCCTTTAAGTTTATTTTGTGTCATGCTAATTAACCGCACCAGCTTTGTTTGGTTAGTGTTTGCATAATGTATGTTTTTCATCTTTTTACTTTTAATCTTTGAGTCTTTATGTTTTAGATACATATAAACATTTATTTTTAGTTTTTATAAGTCCAGTTTGTCAATTATTATATTTATTGCAATTACTGATAAATTTCAGTTTAAATATATTATTTTATTTTGTGCTTTTTATTCATCCCACCTGTTCTGTATTTTTCTCTTCTCTCTTGCCTTCTTTTTGATTAAGTATTTTCCAACATTCTAGTTTTTTCCTGTCCTAGTTATAAAATTAAATATCGTTTCCATTATTTTAAAGACTACAGTAGAAATTACAATATACAAACTTAACTTATCAAAGTATACAGTTAATCATTATCTCTTCTTGGACAATACGAGGCCTACAGAATATTTTTAATATCATTTAAACCTTTTCTGATTTACATATTATTTTCGTCATGTGTTTTAATTATCCTTTTTTAGTACCACAAGACATCATTTTTGTTTTACATAGTCAGTTTACTCATATATTATTTTTACTATTCTTTATTTCTTTTTACATTGCAGACCTTCCCTGTAGGATCATCTTTTTGTCTATCTAAAGTACGTGCTTTAGAATTTTTTAGTGAGGGTCTGCTCTTGAAATATTCTCTCAGTTTTTATTTACTCTTTTCTTGACAAATATAATTTCTATGTTGGTAATTATTTTCTCAGTGTGTTGAAGATATTATTCCACTGTCTCATAGCTTTCCTTATGCTGAGAAGTCAAATGACAAGCTGTTACTCCTTTGAAAACAATCTGTCTTTTTCCCTCTCTGGCTTCATTTAAAATCTTCTTATTGTCTTTTGGAGCTCTGAAGTATTATTAGAATGTATCTAGGTATAAATTTCTTTTTATTTATGTTCCTTGGGTTTCATTAAGCTTCTTAAGTTGGTGTATTTATGGCTCTTTTTCATTCCCAGTAAATTATCAGCCATTATCTCTTTATATATTGTTTCTCCAAATTTCCGTTTTCTCACATACTACAACACTGATTAGTAGGTCTTCCCATGCTATCCTCCTTGCCTTTTAACTTTTCATCTGTATGTCTCAGTTTGTTTTCCTCTAGAAATTTTTTTCTGTCCTATTCATTAGCTATATCTTTACCTATGTTTAATCTGTTAACATTTCTACTGAGTTTTCAATCTTAGTTATTAATATTTTATTTGTTCTATTGGTTCTCTCCAAATTTTTTTAAATTTCCTGTTCTCTGTAAATATTTTAAGGCATGTCTCTTATTTTTTAAAAATGTAGTAAACATGTTTGCTTTATAGACAGTGATAAATAATGTCGATATTCAAAATCTTTGTATATTTGTTTCTGTGTACTTTGTTTCCTTTTGTGCATGGTTATCTTTGACTTTGTGCTGCTCATTTGACCTTGAATTTGTAAAAATGCTATGGCCAAAAATGAAAATGCCTTCCTCTAGAGAGGAATTATCACTGAGAAAACTTTAAATCAAGTTCCTGACAAGAGGTTCCCTAGATGATCCAAGAGACATGAACTCAGGCTGCTGATATACTTGAGATGTATTACTGCTTCTCCTTTACCCTGAAGTTAGCCTTTTGTAATCTTGTTTAATGTGAAGAAATACAATTATAATCACCCATTGGGTAGATCTGAGAGTCCACTGAAAACAAAACTCACGTTTGCTAGAATTGGAAATGCCTTCAATATTAGATCAAATCCCTTGCCTTTCTTCCCCCCTTTAGTTGTTAATTCTTTACTATTTTATTATCTCTTTGATGATTTTTAGAAGTTATTTTTCATCCATAAATTTTAGTCAATTTTTAGAGAGAAAATTGATACAAATAATCTAGGCTACCATATTCTCAGAAAGCAAGCACACAGCATTAGCTTTTAATTACCAGAAGTGTTTCTCATAAGTATAGAACAAAACATTTAAAAATAACTGTCAGTCAATCACAATAAAGTTTCTTTTTTAAAAAACAGAAGCTCGTCTGATTTAAGAGTCTGAACTCAACAACTTACTAGCTGTGCAACTTTGGCAAGTCATTTAGCATATCTAAGTTTTCTCATCTATTAAAAGGGATAAATAATGTGAATAATCTACAGAGTTCTTGTGAAGAAAACCAAGTGAAATAACTGACATATTAGGATGTTGCAAACTGTGAAGTGGTATTAAAATATCGGTTATATCAAAATCTTCAACTACATAGTTTCATGGTGTTATTTTTTTGGCCCTCTATTTAATTCTGTGAGGATTTAAGTAATGAACTAGCCATGTGTTCTTATCCATTCTCCTATTTATCTCTCAAAGAGCATAATTTCTGTGACAGTTTTTGAGAGGGTATATAATATCTGAGAAATAAAGCCCAATATTATATTTGGCTTCCAGAGGAACTCCCTAAGGTCTTAATGAACTTCTTCAGACATGTGAGGAAAAATCTTCAGGACTCTTAGGGGAAAGATAAATCAACTCATGTTAAGGTAATGTCTATTTAAATCCAAAAAGTAAATTTATCCCTGCAGTATACAGAAATGACACATTTGCCAGATTACTCACTGTATTAGTTCCCTAGAGTTGCTGTAAAAAATTGCCGCAAACTAGGTAGTTTAAAACAACAGAAACTTATCCTCTAACAGTTCTAGAGACCAGAAGTTAGAAATCAATTGTCAGTAGGGCTATACTCTCTCTGAAGGTTGTGGAGGAGAAGCCTTTCTTCCTCCCTCCAGTCTCTGGTGGCTCCAGGTTCTCCTTGGTTTGTGGCTGCATAACTGCAATCTCTGCCTCTATCTTGTGTCTGTGTCTTCTCTTCTGCTTCTAATAAAAATATTTGTTGTTACATTAAAGGCCCATCCAGATAATACAGATTCTCATCTCCTAATGACCTCATCCTTCAATTTAGTTATATCTACAAAGACCCTTTTTCCAAATAAAATCCCATTAAGACTTGGACACATCTCTGAAGGCCACCACTCAACTCATTACACTTACCATCTTTCTTCTCTGATGACTGGCATCCTTTTTTCTTGAAGCTTGTTTTTAAGGAAGAGAAACTGGTTAAATTTGGGCTATTTCCAATAGAAACCAATACCCATACCCAGTATATGTAGGTGAAAACAAAACAGATCTATAAAATTTTATCCTATTAGTTTCTATTCATATTTTGTGTAACAGCAATGTGCCAACATCCTAGATTATTTTTATGTTTCTGACTGAAGAAATAGATTTTGTTTATGTATTTTATGCTTCTGTTTATTTTTTTAAAAACACAAACATTTAAAGAGGATTACAAAAGTAAAAATTTTAAGTATTTTACAAAATCTTTTGCCATCAGTGAGAAAACTAAAATAAAAGAAAAATCAATGCAAGCAAAATAAAATCAAATCAAAGGTAAGAAGAATTCACAAAATGCTTGCAAATGAAGCTAGGTTTGGGTACTAAAGGAAAGCTCCAAATATGAATCTGAACCTCAAAGCTGGTAAAGTGAAGTCAAAACTACAATGAGGTAAAAGATTTACAGTGTGCATAAGAACAAATAAAGCAATCGTTCAACTATTCTAGAGAAGCATAATCCATTTTTGATGTTGAGACATGAGAAAATTTCCCCCAGGTTTTAAGAAAGAAATATCACAAGGTATATTGGGTAATGTCCTCAGTAACACCGCAGTAGTAAATACAATCATGAATTCCATGACCTCAGTAAAGACCAATGGCACAAACTAAAGCAATTTTACAATAGGTGAAAACAATGCGATCCAAGAATTAAGTGTTCTAAGGTCAAACTAGAACTAAGGATAAAATATAAACCATTTGAAGAATAGGTGGCTTGCATGTTTTCTATGCAATGTTCTGTGAATATTGTTTCTCAGACTTAAGCTTTCACTAAGAATTGGCTAATGGAGGACTCAAGGTCGTATTCCCTCACAAGAACTTAGCATGCATTTTGATGTTCAACAAACAAAGGAGGTGTGGTTGCAACTCTCAAAAAAAAATTGAGGACTCTGATCAGAAATCCTGCTTTACTATAAGAATGTTCCACCTCTACATGGGCATGGGCCAATGGAATCTTGTGGCAGGGAAGTACATATTTTTAAAATTATTTAATATCATAAAGAAGCCTCAAAGTTTTATTTTTTAAAAAGCATTATTTTTTAAACATTATAGAGAAATAAAAAGTCCCCTTTGACTACCACCCTCAATCCTGGTCCTCTGTCCTCCTCTCCAGACATTATCACAGTTAGCAATTTAGTATATTCTTTTATTCTTTGCATTCGTACGAATATATGTATGTATGCAGAATATACAGTATATAGTATTATTTTGTACAGGTTGTTTTTTACATAAAACAGTGTGTAAAAAACACATTGTTTCTATTTGCTACTTTTCCTTCCCACTCAACAATGTATTTTGAATTCCTAACCATATCAGTACCCATTCATCCACTTCATTCTACTTCATTTTCCCATCAATGAACATGTGGGTTATTTACTCATCCGAACACTGTTGATGACCATCTTGATCCTGCCTTCTTAGGCACAAGGGCAAGTGTTTCTCTGCTATTAGATACTGAGAACTGAAATCCATGGATGGCACTTTCAATTTTTTAATGGGTACTGCCAAATTGCCTTATGAAGTGATTGCTCCAATTTACCCTTCTCTAAGCAGTGTATGACAGTATCTGTTTCCTCAGGCCTTCAGCAAAGTTGGACAATAATATTCTTTTAATATTTTTTAATCCCCCCAAAATGAAGATGGTATCCATTTTAATCCATGAAAATGATATCTAATTGTTGTTTGAATTTGCATTTCCCTGATTATTAGTGAGGCAGAACATTTTTTTCATTTTTAGTGACCACTGAGGTTACCTCTCCCACTCATGTTTTCTAGTAAGTTGTCTTTTACTTACTAACTTGTAAGAAATATTTTTGTAAGAATCATTTTCTGCATATATATGATATACATCATTTGCCTATTATACATGTTATAATCACTTTTCCCCAAGTTATTGTTAGTCTTCAACTTTATTTATGGTACCATGTAATATATGAAGGTTCTTCATTTTGATATAGTCAAATTTACCCATTTTTTCCTTTCCTTCATTTTAATCATATTGAAAAAGGCTTTATTCAGCAGATATAAACTTATTATATAAAATCAGAAGCCACCTGTGACTTCATTCTCCTGAAAAGTCTTTACTGATTTTCTCTCCCCTTTTGATCATTACCTGATCATCACTATCCACCCTTCAATATTCAGCATACTTCCTATGAGAGTCAAACCTTGGTCTTTCTCAGAATGAAAAATGAAATAGTTGCCATTTATTCATTTATTTATTCAATTAATAAATAAATTCAATTAATACTTAACGAATACTTACCATGTGCCAGGCCCAGTGCTAGGCCTTGAGTATACGATGGTAAAGTAGACGAGACCCCTGCCCTCATGGAACTCACAGTCTACTAGAAAGAAAATACATTAAACAAGTCATTAAACATGTACACTTATTGCATATTGTAGTAAATACAATGAAAAAGAAGAATGGATGCTGTGAGAGAATATGGGTGTTGGAGCTTCACTGTTCTTGGCTTACCTCCATGACAGCTCTCATCATGACTTATTCTAATTGTCTGATTCCTGTGCCTTTTATTCCTTGGCTACCAATACATCTTTCGTCTGACACCATTTCTCTCTAAGCCATCATCTTTAACAGGGATAGACTCCAGGTTTGACTCCACTTACCTCTTTTCTGGCCACCCTGCTGACATAGCACGGCATGAGTCACTCTTGCTCTGAGAAACAAAGTTCTGAGAAAAATGAGCCAATGAACAGGTAGCAGAAAAATAAAACTCCTAGCGTAAGGGATTTGGAGCATGTAGGGGTGGAAAAATCACTCTGGAGTTGTCAGATGAACCTGATCCAGATAAAATACTCTGTGCTTAGATGAGCAAACAGATAGTGAAGTAAATAAAAGTACTTTTTGAGTACTGTTTGAAACAGTGACATGTAAATGCCTCTTACACCTTGAGAAAGGCCCTCACAATAATAATAAAAATTGTGTCACGAAACTAAATCTAAATATATGGACTGTGAAAAAAAAACAGGTGATAGAATAAGAATATGCAGCCAATAAATCTGTGTATTCTCCTATCTCACCATAGTCTGGAAAATAAGCCATTATATCCTTGGGATTTCCGGATCTTAGAAGAAGTCCTAAAATGACAGGAAAGGAGATTCCAGCATCTTTCTCCAGCACAGGTCCTGGTATTTACAATCAAATCTTTGCCTCACCCACTGCATGATCTTGGGTAGGTTGTTTAACCTTATTCTACCTCAGTTTCCTCATGTGTAAAATGTGTAATTATCATGCTGTTTTTTAATGCTTAATAGATGATAGGCATTATAATAATTTTTTCCAGCACCCAACTCAATGCTGAGCACATATAAAGTACTCAGTAAATACTGAATTATTTGATTAGCTGTGCTTTTATTCTTGGGGCCTCTCTCAAATAGTGCGTTTGCATTCCTGAGATAAATGGGTAGGTGGTCTCTGCGGCCCCACAGAGGCTTTCAGAGGCCTGGTGATAGGTCCGTGAAGAGTGACCCAGAGGCATTACAAGACCACTGACCCCAGCTAAGTCCCCATACATGGAAAGCAAAAGATTCTCTCCATTTACCTGGCTCAAGTGCCTTGCTGGATCTACGTATCTTCCACCTTCCTAGGCAGTCATGGTGAAGAAGCAGAAAACAATTTGGATATTCTTTATTGAAATAAATACATAAGAGGCACTGGGTAGTGCTTATGAACCTTCTTAGTTAAGATTGGCTAAAAGGGTAACTCAAGCTGGCCAGGGAGGCTTTGCCACTCAGTCATCTGCTCAACACATAAGGCTGCACAGCATTAGCTTTACACAGCAGGACACTGGCCCAGTCCCAGGCCCTTCACTAGAATTCAGAGTTCTCTTTCCTGACCAGAGTTCTATCCCATGTCCTGGTGGTCTTTGGTAAGCTCATGTTTTAAGTTTCCCAACGAGAAAATATCTTCTCTATTCTGTCATCTGCTTCACCAACCCCAGCTGTAAAATGCCAAATCATGAACTGGGAGAGGATGGGGTGGGGACCTGCCTGCAAAGTCCCCACCTCTGGCTACTTCCCTTCAGCTCTGCAGGGCCTCTGCTCATGGGGGCCTGGTATCTGGAGTAAAAAGGGTCTCCCTTTGAACTGCACTGGGTTCCAAACCAATTAATGACACATAATAAGAAGGGATTCTCAGGGAAAAAGAGAGACATTCTCGGGTCTCTAACTGAAATAGTAAGGTTCATCTCAGAAATTTTGATGGAAAATTTGATGGACCCAATCAATTAAATCATCTAAAATTTGAGGAGATTTGCTTCTACCACAAAGAAAAGTAAGGCCAAAATTTTTCTTCTCAAAAGAGCCTGAGCCACTATTTGGAAAGGGAGTTTGATATTTATAATTATGGTTTTCTTAGTAATCAGCTGGCGGCAATTTTAAAATCTAGAATTGAGACAGAATTAAACAATGAGATATGAACTTGGTACATCACAGTTGAAATCAATACTGTGACAGTAAAATGGTTAATCTTGGATTCACAGCTGTGGGGTAAGACAGAAAAAAAAAAAAAGTTTATTTCCTGAAAGCTAAAGACTACGTTCCCTCTCTAATCCCAGACCGCATTATCCTGATAAATAAGGAAGTTGTGCTTATTAACAGGAGTTAATAAGATTGCAGCCCCCTTTAAACATCCTGAAGACACTGGCCGCTTTCCCGTCCAGCAGTAAGCTGCAGTGAGCAACTCGGGGTCATTTCCTGCTCTTCCTTGACTACCCGCTACAGCCTGTGGACATGGCTGACCAGGGCACGGAGCCACGTGAGTCATCTTTCTTCCAGCACATGGAGATGAGAGCAATACCATCTGCAGGAAAACACAATTTTGTTTTATTTTGTCTAATATGGTTCAGGGACAGCACAGGCTGTCACTATTCTGAGGCTGGAGAATTTAATTTCCTCTCTTGCCTGTGGAAGTGGGCTCAGCATATAACCCTATTTAATCACGGACCGTTTACGTTCACCTAAGATGGCTGACTTGTGGCCCTACCTGGGCCGCTGTACTCAGGCCCAACCTCAGAATACAGAGCTCTTGACTCGCCGCACCAACCGCAGTATGCATGTGTGATTAAAGCCACCATATGTTTCCTCAGTTCAAAGATGCATATTATTGTTTCAGAAGGAGAGAAAAAGCACATTACTATTTTAACAGTTGGCACCAAAACACCACTTAGGGAAGAGAATTAGTTCTAGCAACAGTAATGTACATTCATTTTGATGTTCTTTTCAGGGCTATCTTCAAATCCCCCTGTTATGTCTAACCCCTCAGTGTCTAGTATAGACAACCACCTTGTATTCCTGAAGCCTTGGAGAATGAAGAAAGGTGGTGCCTTTCTTCATGGAGTGAAGCATGGAGTGAAGCATGGGGAAGAGAGGACCACAGCTGCAGATGCTGAAAGATGTGGTAGAAACCAGGAAACAGTAGAGAGTCAGGCTGCAGTGTAGACAAACTCAGAAAGAGGCAGACACAACAGAAACCCACCCTGCAGAGGATGGGCCTGAGAATAAGAAAACAGGCAGGTGGGAGTAGGGGATGTTGGGCTGTTATGTGGAAAGAGGCTTTGCAAGGGGTGGACATTTATTTGTTTAACGCATCTGTGATAATTCTTATTCATCTACGACCCTGACTTTCTTGCAAAATATAGCCTTAAAAGCACTTTCTATGTTAATAATACATTGTTATAAATATTATTTTCAAATGGCATCATAATAATCTATTGAGCAGATTTGCCATGGATTATTTAATATATCTTTATTTTGGACTTTTAAATAAATTCAAAATTGTATCTATTAAGGATGCTAATGCTATGAATATCTTTATGTAGAAAGCTTTTATCATAGGATAATTTCCTAACGATAAATTACCAGTAATGGAATTTACTGAGTTGGAAGATATGAAACTTTTAAACCTTTGATAAATATTGGTAAAGTAGATTTTACTTCTGTCAGTACTGATGGGGATCCCAGTTTCTCTGCACAAAGGAAGCTATCTATTGTCTTACTTATTTTCTGGAGACAGATGTTAAGACCAACAGGTATTTTTAGAGGCTATATTCTTAGATACTGGCGGATAATGCTAAATTGCCTTCCATCAATTGTGTGTGAAAATACTCATGCCTCCACATCGTCTGCAACCCTGGATTTTATAAAACTTAAAATAACTATTTTTTGGTCAGTCTGATGGTCAAAATATCTTATCATTTTATTTTACATTTCCACAACTGCTACAAAAACTAAACATCTTTTCATATTACTAGTTACTTGTATTTTTTCATTTCTGAATTACCAATTCACATACCTTGCCCATTATTCTATCAGATTGTTCATATTTTACTTGATGATTTGTAGAAGCCCTCTAAGAATTATCAAATTATATCACCTATTATATCAACTGAAAACATTTTCCCTGTCTTGTTTTTAATGCTTTTATTGTACAGAATATTTTAATTTGTGTATCGTCAGATTTGTCTTTCTCTTCTGATAACAGTTTTTTATCTAACTTAAAAGGGTCTTACTCATCCCGAGATTATAAATATATTCTCAAAAGTTTTATTCTAATTATTTTGTATTTTTAAATCTACTACTTATTCTATATGGAATTTAGTTTTGTATATGTTGTGAAATATGATTTTACTTTATTTTTCCAAAAAATATTAGCAATTTTCTATTTATCACAAACTAAATCTTCTTGGATCTGGTTTTACGGTCTCTAATTATTAGCTTTATAATAGCTTTTGTTCTGCTAGAGCAAGTCATTTCTTCATATTTTCTCTGTTTTAAAATTTTATTGGTTATTTTTGTGTATTTACTCTCTATGTGTGTGTATTTACTATTGTACATGAACTTTAGAATCATCTTGAAGAGAATTATGTTTTAAAGAAGTTAATTTTTCATTGAGAACACACTGAATTTATATATTAATTTGAAGATAAATAATTCTTTGGTAATAATATTAAATCTTTCTGTTCATGAAATGTCATTACTTTCCATTTATTTATTTGAACTATGTTCTATTTTTTCTATTTTTTATTAAGATCTTAAAATATTTGACTTTTTCTTGATTGAGTTTTTTAATAACAGCTTTGTTGAAATACAATTTACATACCATAAAGTTTATCCTTTTATTTTTTAATTTTTTTCTTTTTAATTAATTAAGTTATTTTTTTATGGTGACATTGGTTAATGAAATCTGATAAGTTTCAGCTGTACATTTTAACAGTAAGGCATATTTATATTTACATTTTGTGTTCACCTCCCATAGTTAGATTTCTTTCTGTCACCACATATTTGACCCCTTTTACCCCATCTACCTCCGCCCTCACCCCCGCCTCCCCCCCGCCCACCCTCTGGTTACCACTAGTCTATAGTCCATGTCCATGAATCTCTGTTTGTTCTGTTCTTTTGTTGCTTTTAGATTTATATCCCACACATGAGTGATATCATGTGATTTTCAACATTTTCTGTCTGGTTTATTTTGCTTAGCATGATTATCTCGAGGTCCGTCCATGTTGTTGCAAATGGCAGTATTCCATCTCTTCTTATGTCTGAGAAAGTTCATCCTTTTAAAGAGTATAATTTAGTGGTATTTAGTGTCTTAATAGAGTTGTGCATCGATCACCACTACCTAATTCCAGAAGATCTTTATCACTCCTGATAGAAACTCCATACCCATTAACAGTCACTCCTCATTCCTTTCCTCTCCCTAACCCCTGACAACAACTAATCTACTTTCTGCCTCTATAGACTTGCCTATCCAGGACATTTCGTATAAGCTGAATCACATAGTATATGACTGTTTGTGTCTGGCTTCTTTCACTTAGCATAATGATTTCAGTGTTCATCTATGTTGTAGAATGTGATCAGAACTTTACTCCTTTTATGGCCAAATAGTATTCCATTATGTGGATATACCACATTTTATTTATCCATTCATCAGTTGATGGACTTTTATATTGTTTCCACTTTTGGTTTTTATGATAATGTTGCTATGTATGTTTGGGTACAAGTTTTAGTAGACATATATTTTTTCAATTCTCTTGAGTATATACTTAAGATATAGGTATATATACTTATATATACCTGGAATTATTACTTCATAGGATAACTCTATTTATAACATTTTGAGGAACTGCCAAACTGTTTTTAGTGATTTTACATTATCACCAGCAATTTATGAGGATCTCAACCTCTCCATCTCCTCATCAACACTTGTTATTGTCTATCATTTTGATTATAGCCATCTTAGTATGAAGTTGTTTCTCATTGCGCTTTTGATTTTTTTATTTCCCAAATAACTAATGATATTGAGCATCTTTTCATGCTTGTTGATTATTTATTCCCAAGTTGTCTTAGAGCTTTATAGTTTTAGCTCTTATGTTTAGGCCTATGATCTATTTTAAGTTAATTTTTGTATATGATGTGAAATAGGAATCCACTTTCATTCTTTTGCATGTGGCCATCTTGTTTTCTCCACATCATCTTTTGACAAGACTATTCTTTCCTTCATTGAGTGGTCTTGGAACCCTTGTCTACAATCAGTTGACCATAGATTCATGGGTTTATTTTTGGACTCTCTTCTATTGCATCGATCTATATATCTGCCTTTATGCCAGTATTACATAATCTTAATGACGGTAACAAGTTTTGAAATTGAGAAAAGTGAATCCTCAAATTTGTTTTTCTTTTTCAAAATTGTAATGACTATGCTGAGCGCCTCGCAATTTCATATGAATTTTAGAATCAACTCATCAATTTCTACAAAAAAAGTTAGCTTCGATTCTGATGGACCTACATTAAATCAGTAGACCTATCTAGATTGTATTACCATCTAAAAAAATTAGCTCTTGTGATTCATGAACATGGGCTGTCTTTCCACTTATTTAGATTTTCTTTAATTTCTTTTAACTATGTTTTGTTGTTGTCAGAGTACTAGTCTTGCACTTATTTTGTTAAATTTATTGCTAAGTATTTCAATTTTTGATACTAATTATAAGTGGAATTTTTTCTTAATTAATTTCATTTTCAAATTATTCATCGTGTATAGAAACATACTTGGTTTTGTATATCAATCATGTATTCTGCAACCTTGCTGAATTCATTTATTTATTCCTATAACTTTTGTAGATTTTGTAATATTTTCTATATGTAAGAAAATGACATGAAGATAGTTTCACTTCTTGCTTTCTAATCTAAATGCTTTTCATTTCTTTTTCTAGCCTAACTGCCATCACTAGAACCTCTAGAATAATGTTGTATAGAAGTAGTGAGAGCAGACGTGCTTGTCTTGTTTCTTTTCTGAAAGAGAAAACATCCACTCTTTTGCCTTTGTGTGAATTTTTCAAAGATATCCTTTATCAGGTGGAAAATCTCTTCTATTCTTAATTTGTTCAGTGTTTATATCTTCATAAAGGGGGGTGCTGTATTTTGTCAAAACCTTTTTCTGAATCTATTGAGATTACCATGTGTTTTTTGTCCTTTATTTTATTAATATGGTATATTACAATAATTGATTTTTCAGATGTTAAACTAACCTTACATTACTAGGATAAATCCCATTTGGTCTTTTTATATGTTGCTGCTGGATTTGGTTTGCTGGTATTTTGTTGACTGGTTTTGTCTCTATAATCCTAAAGGATATTGGCCTATAATTTTCTTTGCTTGCAATATCAGTGAATGGATTTATATCATGAGTAATGCTGGCTTCATAGAATGAGTTGTGAAGTGTTTCCTCCTATTCTATGTTTGGGAAGAGTTTGTAAAGGATTGGTGTTAATTCTTCTATAAATGTTTGGTATAATTCATCTGTGAAGCCATCTGGGCTTAGACTTTTTTTGTGGAAGTTTTTTTGATTACTAATTTACTTTCTTTATCTATTATAGGTCTATATCAATTCTCTATTTCTTCCTGAGTCATTTTTAGTTTGTGTCTTTCTAGGAACTTATTCATTTCCCCTACGTTTTCTAGTTTGTTGGCATACTATTTTCAATAATATTCTCTTACAATCTTTTTTTATTTCTGTAAAGTCACTAGTAATTCCTATCTTGTATTCTTTATTTTAGTAAAGTGTATCTTCTGTCTTTTTTCCAGTTAGTTTAAAGTATTTTAAAAATTTTGCTGATCTTTTCAAAGAATCACATTTTATTTTATTGATTTTTTAAAAACTATTTTATGGTCCCTTTCACTTTTTCCACCCTGGTCCTTTTTACCTTCCTTCTGTTTGCTCTAGGTTCAGTTTGCCTGCCTTTTTCTGATTGTTTCTTATGGTGAAAGGCAAGATTATTGATTTGAAATCTTTTTTTCTTTTCCCTATAGATTACAGCTATAAATTTCCCTTTAAGCACTGCTTTATCTGCATACCATTGGTTTTGGTATGTTGTTCTTTTTTATTCACCTCAGAGAATTTTTTAATCTACCTTATAATTTCTACTTTGACATACTGATTATATAGGAGCATGCTGTTTAATTTCCACATATTTGTGATTTCTCAAATTTCTTTATGTAATTGATTTCTAATTCTATTCCATTTGGTCAGAAAGTATGCTTTGAATGATTTTAATCTTTTTAAATTAATCGAAGCTTGTTTTATTTCCTAAATGTGGTCTGTCTTAGTCTTTTCAGGCTACTATAACAAAATGCCGTAAACTGAATGGCTTATAAACAATGGAAATTTATTCTCATAGTTCCCCAGGCTAGGAAGTCTAAGATCAGGATGCTGGCAGATTCAGTGTCTAGTAAGGCTTACTTTCTGGTTCAGAGACAACTATCCTTTTGCTATGTCCTCACATAGGAGAAGGAGGTAAGGGAGCTCTCTTGGCCTCTTTTATAAAAATCATTAATTCCATTCACGAGGGGTCCACCCTCATGACATAATCACCTCCCAAAAGCCCCACTTGAAAATCTCATCACAGTGGGAATTAGGTTTCAACATATGTTTTTCAGGGAGACACAAACATTCAGTCTATAGCATAGTTTATCCTGGAGAATGTTTCATATGTACTTGAGAAGAATGTGTACTCTGCTCTTCACGAGTGGAGTGTTTTACACATGTCTGTTCGAGTCTAAATAGTTTATACTGTTATTCAAGTCTTCTATTTCCTTACTGATTTTCTTCCTAGTTGTACTATCCATTGATGAAAGTGGAGTATTGAAGTCTCCACTGTTATTGTTGAATTATCTGTTCTTCCCTTCAATTCTTTCAGTTTTCAGTTTATGTATCTTGCTTCTCTGTTGTTAGATACATATAAGTTTATAATTGTTATAAATTTCTGATGCATTGACCCTTTCATCACTAAAAAATGACCTTCCTTGTCTCTGGTAATAATTTTTTTCTTAAAGCATATTTTGTTTAATATTAGTACAACTGCTCCAGTTATCTTTTGGATACTGTTTGAATGATATATCTTTTCCATCCTTCTATTTTAAACCTTGTGTGCCTTTGAATCTCAAGTATGTCTCTTTTCATAGTATATAGTTGAATCATATTTTTTATTCATTCTGCCGATTTCTGCCTTATTTTCAAATAAGGGACAACAAATGGATTCTGGACACAAGTGACAAATAGGGTAGGTGTTGATTCCAGACAAAATTCCCCCCACCAAAAAAATTAAATAAATTTTTGTAGCATTTAGAAACAAGAGCCATATTGAATTCACTAATATACGTTTAACTAAACTAATGGCATTTCTTTTTTGCAGAATTATTGATCATATAATGTTAGATTCCTTGAGTTCAGCAGGTCTCTCATGATAGTAATTGTACTTAGATGGTTAAATGAGAACTAGATGATAATACGGTCAACAGTTTTGCAACTGGTTGACCAAATATATCTAAAGAGGGTTGATAAAGGGATTGGTATTTACCCACAGATATAAATGAGTGAAGAGCTGCAGGGCCTGGACGTTAGCCCTGCCTAGGTTTGTAGGTTTTAAGTCACTTAGATAACATAAAAGAGGACCTGCTTATTAAATTTTCTAGGTGCACAAGGGGTGTAATAATATAATTGAAGACTGGATCAAAGCTCAACATGATCTCAATTAACTGGAACTTTATGTTAAAGTTTAGCAGGAACAGATTCAGGTTTTGTGAGATTTGAAGCCTACAGAATTTGGAAAGCCCTTTTTAATAATAATTTTTAAAATGCAAAATTATGAATATAAAAAAATAAAGTACAAAAGTGAATATTTATTAGCATAATAAATCACCGCAGCCATGGAGTTAGTTCCCTTTATGCAATTCCCAAAATCTCCCTGCATTCACAGGGGCCATGCAAATGAAGGACCTCAAAGCTTAAGTTTTGTTAACTTCAGGGTACACTATCTTTGGCAAAAGTTTTGCATTTATGGTAAAATAATTAAACTTCGTTTCTAAAATACAGGGTGGAGAGAATTCATTTGACAACAATTTCACTGTATATCAATATTGTGACACAGCAAATAAAAATGAGCAACTCAGGCAAGTAATAATCTAAATTTACCATATGCATTTGTCAAATCAGTTCTGGGAGCCCAGATTGAAAGGGAACATTGACAAATCAGAGCACGCACTAAGGGAAGCAGACGATATGATGATGAGAGAGTCTCTAAAACCTGCCTTATGTGGAGCTGCTAAAAGAACTGAAGCACTTGGCTTTGGGAAAAGAATGCTGCTGGGGGATAAGTAAAAAGCCATTATATACAAAGAGATTTATTATGTATTGTTATAGAGGAAGGAATTATGAGTTGCAAGATTTCGGCTCAATGTAAGTCGATTCAGTTCAACAATATTTATGATGCCTATTATGTGCCAGAACTGTTTTGGGCACTGAGGATATAGCAGTAATCAAAATGAACAAAATCTCTACTTTCATAAAGTTTATATTTTGTAATATAATAATACCAATACCAATGTTTGTAAGGAGATGAATAAATAAGAACTCTCATTGACTACTGGTGGAAATATAAATTGATATGACCACTTTGAAAGTTCTTTAACAATGTCTTCTAGTGCTAAATATATGCATACCTTTTAACCCAGTAATTTTACTTCTACATATTACCCAACAGAAATGCAAGCACATGTACACCAAGAAACACATACAAGAATGTTCATGGCAACATTATTCATAATAGCTCAAAACTGGAAGCAACTCAAATGCCCAGTCAATAGTAAAATGGATCAATAAATTGTAATATAGTCATACGACAGACTAATACACAGCGATAAAATGGAACAAACTACTGCACGATATGGTTGAATCTCACAACTTGTTGAGTGAAAAAAGCTAGACATGAAGGAATATTTCCTGAATGATTCATTCGTATAAATATAAATAATTTATGGTATTGTAAGTCAGGATAGTGATTACTCTGGGGGTTTTATGCAATGGAGAAGGATATGGTGCTGGTCAGATGGTACATATTTCTAAATATATGTTATACTTCAATAAAGTTAGTTAATTAAAACAAAAACCACCAAAAAAAAAAAAAAACCATTTGAGTTTTTTAGAGTATCCTGAGAGGGGTTGGAGTAAAAAGATGACATGAGCTACAGGTGAGAGTATGAGAAAACCCTACAGTAATGAAATAGGAGACTGGGAGCCTAGGAGGAAAGACAGCCAATGAAAAATTCATAGTAGCTGGATTCCCTAAGTGTTTTAAAAAGCGGATTATTTAATATTCATTTCTAAGTTGTTGTCTGTGCCAAGATTTGCTCTCACCTCTCTGTGACTCCATTAACAGCTCCCCTAATTTATTGCTCTCAAGCCATCAGTAAAGTCTATAACACCCTAAAAAATAGTAAAGCGGGATAAAGAAATAGTGATGGAGAGAGGTGAAAGAGGAGCTATGCTATTAGTGGATAGACATCCTAAAGGAATGCTTCTTTGAAAAGATAACACTTGAACAGAGAACAAAAGAAGTGAGGGGGAAGAGTGTTCCAGACTGAGAAAAGTAAATGCAAAAACTCCGAGGCAGGATCTGTTGGGCACATTCAAAGACCAGCAAGGAAACCAGTGTGTGTGGAGCCAAGACAGATTGTAGGAGATGATATCAGAGAAAAAGCCAGGGGCCAGATAATGCTGGCCTTTATGGGCCATGATTTTACTGGATTTTATTCTGAGTGAGATAGAATGCCATTATAGGCAGGGTTTTGAGCAGAGAAATTTCCTAATTCAAGTTGTTTTAAATGTATCGTTCCAGTTGCTGTGGGAAGGATAGACTGTAGAGAGGCAAAGGTAGACACAGGAAGAGGAGGTTTTCTAAGAAAAAGATGATGCTAGCTTAGATGAGATTACTAGTGGTGGATATGGGGGGAAAAGATTGATTCCGGGTGTACTGGGAAATTAGAACCAGCCAGATTTGCAGGTGGATTGGATCAGGGATGCCTCAGGAAAGGACTTTCTAACCCAAAGAGCTATCTGACAATTTAATGAGCTCTCCGTTAATGTAGTTATTCCAGTGGAGGCAATTATTCCTTCAGAGGGCTCTTCTCTCTTTAGCTTACCCACCAAATAACCCTCTAAGAGGGTTTCTGCCCTTGGAGGTGGTGGGCACAGGTGACCTCTAAGATAGCTTATGTGCCAAATATTCTGAAACTTTAAGGCAGTCAATATGTGGTTTTGTACATCATAAATTTTTAGGCTAAATGGTTGCAAAGTAAATTTCCTACACCAAAGTAACTTTTTAATTTCTGTGTACCTTTTTTTTTTTTTTACTATACATGAGTTTTTATACTGGTCAAAATGGGTTAAAATGAACAGCAGGGGCAGCTGCTTTGAGATAAGCTGCCACCATACATTGTGAAGCCTGGGGGTGAGAAATGCTGATGTGTGGAAGGAAGGGGAACCTGCATTATCCTCTTGGCCTTTGGGGATGGTTATAACTAGAAGCTACACCAAAGAAAGCATAGTTGTGGAGTAAATACTTGAATTTTAAGCAAACACCCTAACATTTTTAAATCCCCCAGTGTTTTCTTTTTTCAAAGCAATTACCTTGGAGTAATCTGCTAGTGCTCCATAAATTATGCAGTTGTCACAGAAGTGCTGCTATTGCTCAAAGCTCAGTTGGAACTTTTTGTTGTTTGTCCTTGAAGGGAGTTAACTTACCCCAAAATCCAGTTTCTCCAGTGATCAGGTCCCTGAGAAGCTCAGCTGTCAAGAATCTCAGAGTCTCCTGTTTGGTAGGAACTTTAAAACTTCTATCCTAGCCGGTGTTTGACCTAGCACGACATCATTCATCATTCGCTGTCATCTAATCTCTTGAGTCAACACCTGGAGTGAAGGGAATGTAGTTAACACTCCCAAAGCAGCCCCTTTGCATCTTCCTAAACAGCTCTGATTATTGTCGGAAAGTTCACATTCATTGTGAATTGAAATTGCCTCACCGTACCTTGCATCTACTGGACATAATGGAGTGTGGGGCAGTATTTCTCAAATGTCAGGCGTCTGTGTACCACCTCCACTATTTTGCCATTTTTATCATACCCGAATATCACTGGTCCTATTAGTTCTTTAATAGCTTTCTTTCACATTACCCAGTTTTCATACAAAAGTAAGTTTACCTTAAATGGAAACTACATCACCATGTAGTTTCCACCATGTAGTTGGAAAATCTATATCAGTTAGAAATTAACTGATAAGGAATAATATCAGAAAGAAGAGAAAGTAATGATATTAAATTCTACTTAGGAAGTATTGCCTAGCAAAGGTGCTGAGCCTGAGGCTGGCTCTCTTTGTTCAAACAAGAGATTAGCAGGTGTTGAGAGGCGTAGATACAAAGTACCACAAAAATGATACTTCTTCCTTGACATAATCCATAGGCTCAAGAGAACTGAAAAGGGCATATTTTTTCAACAGTGGTCCGCTGTTACTTAACCTGTCTGTGTACTTTGCCTCTAGTGGGAGCTGTACACACTGGGACCCACTGGCGAAATATTCAAACACATTGGCTGTGGTCAAGTTGATCCCATTCAGGTCCTGCTTCTGCCACCTCTTAGCCGCCTGATCCTCTACACCTTAACCTCTGTAAGCTTCAGTTTCTTCATCTTTAAAATGGAAGTAACAAGGACCTTCAGAGTGATATTTTCTTCTTTTCTTTTCTTTTTTAGCATTTTGTTTTATTTTGTTATTAGTTTCAAGTATACGGTACATTGGTTAGACATTTATACAATTTATGAAACGATCCCCCGATTACTCTATCACCCCTCTGGCTCTATACATAGCCATTGTCTTACTGCTGACTGCATTCCTTATGCCGTGCTCCCTATCCATGTAACCATTTATCAACTACTAATTTGTACTTCTTTAACCCTTCATACCATTCTCCCAGCCCTCCAACCCCCTTCCCCTCTGGCCATCACTAGATCGTCCTCTATATTTGTGAGTCTGTTTTCAATTTGTTTGTTCTTTTTGTTCCTTAGATTCTGCATATAAGTGAAATCATATGGTATTTACCTTTCTCTGACTTATTTTGCTCAGCATAATAACCTCTAGGTCCATCCGTGTCGTTGCAAATGGTAGGATTTCAATTTTTCACAGACTATTCCATCATATATGTAAACCATAACCTCTTTATCCAATCGTCAGTTGATGGGCATTTAGGTTGCTTCTATATCCTGGCTATTGTGAATAGCCTGTCATGAACATATAGGGATGCATAGATCTTTACGAATTAGTGTTTTGTTTGTTTGTTCGTTTGTTTGTTTTTGGATAAATACCCAGAAGTGCAATTGCTGGGTCAAAAAGTAGATTCGTTTTTAATTTTTGAAGAATCTCCAGACTGTTTTCCATAATGACTATACTGATTTGCCGTCTCACCAACTGTGTATGAGGGTTCCCTTTTCTCCACACAGAATGATATTTTCTTAAAGACATTGAACATTATTCTCAGGTTTTAAGCTGAACATTGAAGAGTATAAATTCAGATTAAGACTCCAGCATCATTCAGCTTTAAGGTTGAATTAATTCAGCCTTTGGGCACCAACCAGGCTGTGCTTGTAGCCAACAGAAATCTCTAAGCTATTTTGATATACTGCTACTGCATCAAATCTCCCAATGTGAACTTGTGTTGCTGAGCATTTGGGCCTGAGGGAGGGCTTGACATTTATTCTTATTAACTAGATTCTTCCCTTCACTTTAACCTGGTGCTTGAACATGTGTTCAATTCTGTCTACCCTCCATTTGAGGGGAAGTAAGTCAAACCTGCAGAACTGGGCTATGATGAAGATGTATTTGAGACTCTAAATGTGAGTCTGCATTCCTTTGAAGCAAGAAAATGGCAACTTTTTGCTGAGTATCCACTATATACCAGGCATTTTTCTCTAATATCTCATTTAATAATCCAAGAACCCCTCAAGGTAGGTGTAATCCCCATTTTACAGAGAAGAAATCTGCATTTGTTTTCGAAGTTGTTAAGAATAGTAACTATGAAATTTTTTTTTACTTTTTTGGCTTACTATTTTGTGAACACTTCATCTACTTTATCATGTTGCTTCATATTTTGTTTTTTATTGTTGTTTTTGCTTTATAAATAAATACTCCCTCCTTGTTTTAAAAACATTTTGAGACACTCTTGTCTCAATGTTTACCGTTTTAACGGTTGTAAAATCCCATTAAGTTACCCTACCATAATTCATTTAACCAATTTCCTATTGTCGACAGTATGCTTTGTTTGTTTGCTTTTTGTGGTTTTTAAAAATTACTTTCTGTAATAAATGCTCCTGTTACAAACATCTGCATGAGTATTATTTTGTTCTAGAAATTTTCCCAAGAATGGAATTACTATATCAAAAGGGATTTGTGGCTCTTTATAGAAATTAGCAAATTGCTTACCCAAAGGAGTATGTGGCATTTGAGAGCATAAAAAAAAAAAAAAAAAAATCTGGTTTTCTACAAAAGAAATTAATTTTCCACTTATTCATAAAATATCCGAGCGCCTGATAGGTGGCAGGCACTATGCCAGGGGCTGGGGACAGGGATGAGCAAGCAGGCAGGCCGGGTCTCAGTCTTCCTAGAACCCATGGTCAGGTCTGGTAGAAGCAACAACGCACCCCAGGTGCCTGCTTTTGTCCGGGGAAGAGAGTGGAGGAGGTTGCTGTTTGCCAGCACCGAGGTCTCGCAGCGTCGTATGCAGCGCTTGACCTGAGTCTTAGGAAATGAGTAAGAGTTTTGGCACGGGCTTTGTATTTATTTTACTGTGATTCTCTGGCCTTTTATCAGAGGAAAAAAAAAAAAAAAAAATCCCGCTCTTAGCACAGAGAACGTTGGCGGAGTCGTAAGTCCCCAACGTCGTAAGCTTTTACATCTCCAAGGAAGAGGAGAAAAGAGTTGTTTTCGACCGCAGGTGCAGGATCCGGGGTCCGCGAACTCCTGGCGTAGCACCGGAGAGGACCGGAGAGGACCAGGGACCAGACCCGACGCGTGGCCCTCAGAGGAAGGAAGAAGCGCCCTGAGCTGCCCGGGGTGCAGGGTTAGGTAGCCTCCCGCGAGTGGGCTCCGAGGGGAGCTGCACTTAGCAGTCGCGGACCCCGAAGGGGCAGGCGGGCGGGGAGCGGGAGAGGGGCGGAGCTCCGAGGTCGGGGCAGCGGCAGCCGCCCCAGGGTCTGCGGGGGCTGCTGTGGCCGAACCCGAAGGCGGGCACCTCTCCGAGACGGTAACCCTGGCATCCGGAGCCGGGCCCGCGCGCCGTCCTAGCTCAGCTGCGAGCCCATCCTCGTGGAGACCCACAGCTGACCAGCCAGCGTGGCCCCTAATGAGGGAGCCCAAGCAGGGGCGACAGGTAGGACTAAGGACCGCGAGGAGGGCGGGCAGAAAGCGCCACAATGAGGGAGGGGCAGTGGCGGGTCTGGGGGCTGCGGGCTCGGCGGCCAAACGAGGGGCGCGAGCCTGAGCAGCTCAGTCCTGGGAACACTGGGTGCGAAGTGTGGGGCAAGTTACACGACCAAAGGCTTCCCGGGCACAGGACCAGATGGCTCAGTTACCCCCAGAAGGGGCAATGGGTCGCCCTCGCGGATGAACCCGAGTGCGCACCAAGACGCGGGCTGTGGATAGTGTCCTGTGCCAGCGCTTGTATCTGTTTGCAGCACTGTCATAAAGACCACCCTTTCCGTGTATGTTAACGAGGGAGCAGGCAGTTTTCTAGCGTGAGCTCATATGGTAGGGAGGGCACAACATCAGCACCCATCCTTTTGCAGGATCCTTGGCGTAAGCCTCCAGCTACTTTGGGGACTTTGCCTCGGTGGCACCAAATTAAGGCGTCAGTTCCCGAGCTGCTATATTCCTTGGCAAGAAAAAAAGGAAATATCAGATTGATGGAATCTTTTATTATCGTTACTTTAAAATTAATTTCAATAGATAATACATGGTCATCGTTTTAAAAAATCAAATAACACAAAAGTTCATCTTCTAGAGATAATGCCTACACTAGCATTTGTGTCTATTCATACCTCCTTTGTTTTTTCACCCATATCGATTCCCACTCTTCTCATTCTGTCCCCTACTTTTCATTCTGTATCCCACCTTCTGCCTAATGAAAGTGCCAACAGAAAATGACGTCATTGCCACTGCCTGCACCCCTTAATCTCCAGTGTTATCTGCTGGCACCACCCCTGCTGTCTTCACAGCCTTTCTTTGCGGTGGCCCTTGGGGTAGGGAGCCGCTATGAGAGGACATTTCATTTACTTGCCTTCACTTTCCCAGCAATTCTAAGAAAGTAGCGTTGGGGAAGAGTCCTTGAAAAGCTCTGTACTATCTGCTCTTTCCCTTAAACTGGACTTTACAAATGCAATTTAAGTAAAATCTGGTACTGAGGGGGAATTAATGAAGGATATTCCCTAAAATGCTCTAGATATCCAGAAATTAATATCTCACTAGTTCGGATTCCTGGATTCCTGAAAACAGAACTTCACCGATTATACCTTTCCATTGCCCTCCTCCCCTCCCCTCCCCATGGCCCCGGAGAGGCAGCCATAGGATTTTTCCTCTGTAAGAACTCAGCAGTTGGAGGCTTTATACTTGTGGAGGGGTTCAGAGACCTAGCTTTGTGGTTGGTGAGCAGGGGAGGGGAAGATGTAGAGGAAGGAATTAGAGGGGAACAGGGAAGTAGGAAAGGAGAGCAGGCCAAGACCACTGAGAAGAGAAGAATCTGGGGCAGAGGGCCTTCTTCAGGAACAACCTCCGAATAATTTTGCAAGAGACCACATATGTGGCTTACTTCTTGCCAACAAACAGCACAATCATCTCTTTCCAAGGCTTTTTCTGTGCAAGGCCACACATACTGAGAAGTGAAAAAAATAAGCAAATAAATCCATTTTTATTTATATGATAACATAGAAGTCGCTTAAATTATTTTTACTGAATTAATAGATTTCTTAGGAGCTATGTAGAGTATTTACAATAACTTATTCCAGTCATTGTATTTTTCTTTATTTTGTTATTTTGTTATTTTTTCGTGTTGCATGACCTTGACCTACATCTCACAAATGTCAGAAAATTCAGGTTGGCTAGAAGCTGCCACTTCCAAGAAGGCTTTCCGAATGGGGGGGTGGAGAAGTGGGAGGCGAGATGATTCGAAAATAAGGACTGATCTTTGTGGTAGAGTCAGGAAATAATGAAGAGGAATGGATTGAGTATCAGCTTGAGTCTGGTAAGGAATCAGGTATAATTCTTAAGAGAATAGGTGAAGAAATCATTCATCATTCATTCATTCAAAATGTTTATAGAGTGCCTGGCTATGTGCCAGTTGCTGGGGAAAAAATGGTTACTAGAACCAGACCAGGTCCCTGATCTCCTGGAGCTTGCAGATGCTTTGGGGAGGCAACCGTTCATAGAAAAACTAGGTATTGAATATGTAATTACAAATCAGATAGCGCTCGAAAGGAGAGAAATGACTTTCTTTAAGGTCGTGTACACACTGCACTACAAGACCAAGGAAGGCTTTCTCAGAGGTTTTCCCTGAGTTGATGTTCAAGGTTAGGTGGGAATTTTGGAGGTATGTATGATTTTAAGATAGGACCAGAATATATAGGTTAGGAATTGCTTGTGGCTGCTAGTAAGCAAGAACTTTGGCTGCCCGTGGTGTTTGCCATATAGCATGTATACATATGTAGACTTAGTATTTCTGGAATTTGGGGAAGAGATGCTTTGTTATCACAGCATCACTTGTGCTGTCTTGAGTTGGTCATGGTTTTATATTGCTATTGTTCTTGCTTTTAAATTAAATGTTTACATTAATTTTATTCTTATCAGTTTGTTTGATTGTGCACAATAAAGGATATTCATTGTGATTCAAATGCAAGTCATCCATATTCTCATTGCTAAGGTAGGTATATCTATAACTGCCATACCAAATTTGGTTTGTATGGTGACAACTCATTGTTTTCACTGAGTACTTTCCCAGGTGAAAACAGGTGTGGCAGGTAGACCTAAAGCTACACATATCTATTCAGAGTTTCAAGTACAGTCCTTAAGTAAAGAAAAAAAAAAACCCTACTCATTGTACTGATGCTGTAAGTAAAAATAATATAAACCTCATGAAGTAGAAATAATATAAACCTCACTCTAGTGGCATGGGGTGCTCTGACTAAGCAACATATTTCATGTGCAAACAAATCTTTTTATCCATTCAACGATATTTACAGTGAACCTTCTATATGCCGAGCACTGTGCTAGGTAGTATGGATAAAATGTCCCAACACAGTCTCAACATTTAAGGAATTCATAGACATCTAAGAGCGAGGTAGTCATACCCATCCATAGAAGGGTAGGAAAGTATTGTGGTTGCTATAATGGAAGCATAATTAGGGTACAGTGATGCACAGGGAAGGAAGAGGTCAGTTCTACAAAGGAGAGGAGGAGTTGGGAGAAGGTTCATGAAAGAGTTAACACTTGAGTTGAATCTTGACAGACAAGACATTCCACAAGATAGACAAAGGGGAAAGGGCATTATAGAGAAGGGATTAATGTGCAAAAAACAAACAAAAACAGCAGCATGAAACAACATGTCAAAGTCCAGGACCTGCTTGTGGCTCAAAGAGCTGAAGCATAAGGAATGAAGAGGGGCTCATTAAGAGATAAGGCTGGAGTGATGGGCAGGCCAGGCCATAAAGAACCTGCATGCCATCACATGAATACCACGGTAGTTAAAATATGCACTCTAAGGTCATATAGACCCAGGTTTGAGTCATGGCTCTGCCACTGGTTAGCTGTGGAGCCTGAGTCAAATAACTTGCCCTCGATAAGTAATGGTAATGAAGGTTGTACCTCCCTCATTAAGTTGCTGCAAGAATTAAGATAAGACATGTAGTACCCGGTACAAATTATGCATGCAATTATGGTTGGCTTTTATTTTCATTATTTGTCCTCTGGCAAAGGGAGCCACTGGAAGTTTTTAAGTAGAGGAGTGACTTAGCATTTTGTTAGAGCACAATCATTCTGGCTGCATGTGGATGCTGGGTTAAAGGGAGATAAGTTTGGAGCAGAGAAACCACTTAAAGATATTGTAAACATTCGGACGATGGTGAAGATGGCATGAATGACGGTGGTGTGGTAGTGGTCAGAGAGAAATAGAACCGAAGGTTTGAGACGTATGTAAGGTAGACTCCATAGAACTCAATTACTTGTTAGATGTGGGAAGTGGGTTCTGTCATGCAAGTGATCTTAGGATAAACAAAAGAAGCCAGTGATCAACCAGGACTTGGGATCAGGTATCTAGGAAGTGCTTTTGTGCAGAGGACTTAATGATAGGTTCCAAAAAAGCTGTCTTTCTAACTCAGAAGACTCCTTGATAACTTGTCATAACATAAAACTGGATAGGGAAGGCTTAGCTGATCCATAACAAATAAAATTATCTTTCTATCTTTAACTCTCTCACGTCTAGGAGGCTTTTAATTTAAGGTAAATGAACTTTGGACTTCATCCATTAGCCATTGTCATAAAATGGCACATATAACCTTCACTCATGCCTGGTATATTTGGTTCAACTCTTGCCTGACGCCACCCTGATTGAATTTTTCTCCTTTTATCTCAAGTGCCCTCCCACAATCCAATAAGCACTGGATGAGGTGCCTTTACTAAAGCCAGTGAGAATTAGAGGATTTAGGTTGTCTCTATTTTATAATACAGTGTGGTCTTGGTAACCACAGCATGCATTCATAAGATGGGAGACAATCCAGACGTATGTGAAAAGTTGCCAGAAGCTTTATGCCCATTTCTCCCAAATGCGGATACTGGGAAATGCTGATTGAATGTAGTACTGCTGGATTCAGTTGCTTGAACAGCTATATCATTACTCAAAGTCACAGAAATGCACAGACATTATAACTAGGCATGGCCAATGAGTGAGGTGGCAAAATGTGAAATGAGGAAAAATAGTCTGCCTGTGCCGTGGACAGTCTAGAGTTTGGATAAAAGAGCACTTTCCATCTCTGTGGCCTCAGGCAGCATATCTAACCTCTGAGCCTGTTTTTACTGGTGGATATTCTTTTGATATCTAAAAATTGAGGTAATTTCTTTTTCAAAAGGTGTTTGTGAGGGTTAAATGAGCGGTATATGGAAAGCCCGGTGTAGGGTGGGTGCTAAACTGGCCATACTTTGGCTCAGCTGTCTCCCAGGGTCTTTGGAAAAGCAGGAAGAATGAAGATTTTTTTTAGGGTAAGTAATCTGAATTAATTGGCTTTTACGGGTTTCTCATTTATAATTTATCCTCCCTTCCCGGAGAGCCAGAGTGGAAACCAGTTTTCCTCCACCCTCAAAAAATGCTTATCAGTGATCATGGGGGCAAAGGTAATATGACACCCACAGAGAAGAAGCTAATTTTAGCTATTCTTCTTTCAACAAGTCTTTCACATACACACAAGGAAAATTACTAACAAATAGAAAAATTGAGTGTTTTTTGTTGGTGGAGTTCCTAACAAGCCTGTTTCTTGATTATTTGTTGTTTTTCATGTAGAAAGAAAGAAGCAGGCTCAATGAAATTGTAATCGTTCCCTCCATGAATTGTGAGGTGTTTGTCCTTAGGAAAAAGTTTTGTTTTTCTCCTCTTAATAGAAGTTGAGAATTATCATATCCTCCACATAGTTTTTCTAAATAGTCTGTAATTTGACAAAAGCCTTTAGATAAATTCAGGAAATATCAGTGGATCTCCAACTGCATGCTAAGCATTGAGTTGGCACTGCGAACTGAGAGACGCCAGCTGTGCTATTCTAGTCTGGTAGCCCTTGCAGAAAAGGGTAGGTAGGGAGGGAAAGGGGTGAGTTGCAGCTGATTTGAGAAAGCCAGTGAGAGGGGAACCCTCAGGCTGAAGTTCTCCACCACAGCTTCGGACCAGACTATCGGATCATGACCTCTTTCAGGTCAGAATCCAGGTCTGCTCATCTCTATGCCCTAAGCCTTTGCCACGGGAGCCCCTTAGTGCAAAGCATTTGTCTATTGAGAGATCAGGAGAAAAAGGTAGTGAGGAAGCCAAGTGGTCTTCTATTTCTGCCCTTTTAAAAATGAAATATTCCAAATAAAAGTTCGCTCTATACAATTAGCCATTTTTCACCCTTGTCTTTTGAGAGGCAGCACGGTAGAGTGGTCTGGATTCTGCAGTTAGATGGCTCGGCCCTATGTCCCAGCTCTACAGTTTACTAGTTGCGTGACCTTGGGCAAGTTGTTTAATCTCTGTGTGCCCCAGCTTCCTTATCTATAAACTGAGGTTACTAATACTACCCACCTCACTAGTTATTAAGAGACTTAAATGAGCTAATATACATAGTTCAAGCTCATCAAGCACAGATACTATGTCTTATTCGATGCTGAAACCCCAGAATTTGGCATGGTGCTTGGTGCACCAGAGAAGCTGAATGAATGAATGAATCTTGATATGTAGGTTGACATAGCAGTCATTTATTGACAAAGCACTTTCCTATTATTAACTTATCCAATCCTCAGAATATCTCAGGAAATATACAAGAGAGATGGGCAGGACAGGTACCACCATCTCCATTTTACAAATGAGGAACCAGGGCACTGAAAGGTGAAGTGACTTGACAAAGATGACAGACCTGATTCATGCTCTTCGCTCCATTTATTCCTAGCCCTGTGATCTTACCACTATCTGTCTGCCTCTTGATCTTATGCAGGTTTCATGAAACTCAAAGGATCCCCACTAGCACAAATGAACACGCATAGCTTATTTAGCTTTCTGAAGAAATGAACTTCTTACTGTAAATACATACAGTCAAATTGTAACTTCAGATTAAAAGTTGAAGTTTGGAAAGTTTCTATTTTGGGGAATGGGGAAAAAAGCAGAGGCTATTTTATGGGAATAAGGAAGTTCTTTCTAAGCGCGAAAGTAGCAGAGAATCATGAAGGAAAATATTGACAGATTTTGTTACATAAATATTTAAAATACGTATAAAAAGTCATAATCAAATTAAAAGGAATATAAACTTTTAAAAAATTGCAGCAAATATGCCAAAAGTTAAAAATTTCAATATCTAAAGAGCTCATAAAATTTAATAGAAAAAATATAAGGCCTTGGTTTCAAAAAAGTGGGCAAAGGATGTAACAGTTTTCACATGAGGTTGATGAACATATAATATATTTTAACTTTACTCAAATAAAAGAAAGAAGTACTTTAACAATGATATACCAGTCTGCTTATCCAGAATATTAAGACTTTAAAAATAATGCTGGTAGAGTGAGATAAAATGGTTACCCTCATAACAAATTATCTGGAAAAAAATTGCCTTAAAATCGTTTATAGCCTTTGACCAAGAAATTCAATTTCTGGGACTCTATCCTAAAGAAACCATTAGCAATGTGATTTAAGACTTATGCCCTGCCCCCCAAAAAGGAAAGAAGATATCTAAGAAAAAATGCTTGGTGCTGTTGTACGGTCATGATAACTAAAGTGCTGAAGAAGTGTAACACAAATCTAAAAAATTTTTTTAAAATAAAGACATAACTAAAGTTGTTTTTCCCAGTGTTTATTTATGGAAATGAAACACTAGAAACAACCCAAGTGTCTGATAATATGGGAGTGTTGAAATAAATTATGATCGGGGTGAAGCAGCACAGACTAGCAGCTAAAAGCATGGATTCTGGAGTCTCTCCACCTGGGTTCAAATCCTGGCTTTGCTGAACATTAGCGCTGTAACCTTGGAAACCTCTCCGTGCCTCACTGTCCTCATCTGCATGGTGGGGATGACAAGAGTATCTACCGCACAGTTTCTGTGGGTAAATGAATCAATATAGATGTACAATTCCAAAATCCTCAAAGCTCTACAAACCTAAAGGTTTCTGTAACTTTATTAGCAGCAAAATATGACTAAAGTGACATAAACTAACATAACTTTATCCCACTTTCTGTGACTATATTCTGTACTTACCTGGCAGAATCTCTAAAGTTCTCTTTATGAATTAATAACCCTCATGCACAGGTGAGAACATTAATTGAGAGCAATGCTAACTGGAGTCAGCTGTATCTATTTTGAGCTAATCTCTTGTTCAAGAAAAGTTTCCAAATCCTCCAGCCTAGGACTTTCAAACTTTAAGATGGAGGATATTATCAACATGTAGATTGCTGAGCTCCACCCCCAGAAATTCTCATTAAGTAGGTCTGGGATAGGGTCAAACGTCTGTGGTTCTCACGAGCTCCCAGGTGATGCTGACTCATGGACTACACATTAGGTACCCCACGCTGACCTGTCCCTTTAATTTTGAACACCCTTTACATTTTTATGTGAACATTTTCACTTTTTGAAATCTTTATCTTGTTTTTCATATTATCGTCCGATCCTCTGATTTCTATGTTGTGCTTATGTTTCTAGGAGTAACATAGTAAAATTATCTATCCCTTTCTAAGCACTTACCATGTGCCAGTAACTGTGTTAGTGATTTATTCATTTATTTCTTCATCTTTTCAACAATGCTGAAAGGAGGATGTTATCTTCATTTTAGGAGTGAGAAAACTAGGCCCTAGGACTCCAAGTAAGTGGGAAAAACAAGTCTTCTTGACCCCCAAACCCAAGCTATTTCCATTTCACTGTCCTGCCCCTTTCTCACGATGGTACATGTCACCAGGTCTTCCAGTCTACGTGCTCTCTCAATCCTGCCTCAGCTGCATAGCTCTGGCAAAGTTTCCAGTTGGGAACCCCGGTCTCCACTCATCCCCTAGTCCATCTAGGCTCTCTAGGGCAGGAAGCTTTCCCATCTGTGTCTGCCCACGGCCCACACTGCACTGCATCTTTCGTTCTTACCTGGCCATTTATTATATGTGTTTGCTTTTTTATACCAAGGGATTTGTCTTCTTAACTGGATGTGGAACTCCTTGAAACCTCGTCTCTGGCATCTCTGGGTCTCCCTTAGAATAGCCATGGTGGGAACTGGTTGCCTCCCTTATCCTCCTTCCTATCTTGGTGAAATCAAGTCAAACAAGAAGGCAAAAAACAGCCAGATTTGACCCTCCTTAATCTCCGTCTCTGCATTATGGCCATGGGTGGTTTTTGAGTATTTGCCCTGCTGCTCCACGGTACCATGAGAAAGAACTTTCCATGAGGCCCTGTACTTGGCACTTGGTTTTTCTTAAGGATTTCCAGACACCCCTTCCTCCCTTCCATATTTACTCAAATTCCATTTCCATTATCTTACTTCCCATTTTCACATCCTTGTCTTCATTCAAGTATATGCCAAGAGATCTCACCTGTCTGTTCCCAGTTTGTACATCTGTGGAGCCACTTCCCCCTAATGAGATCTATTGGGACCAATATTGTGTGACACATTTGGTCTGTACACTTTGGTTATTTTCTCCCTCCTCTCCTCCTCCCTCCTCACTCCCCCTCTCTTCCTCCATTTCTCCCTTCCTCCTTCCTCTTGAGGTCCTTATTTCTGTTATTGCTTGGGTGGTGTTATCGACCTGCTATGACAGCTTACACACTCAGGGCTTGTAATCTTTTGTAATTTTCCCAAAATTTGTCATTATCTTCTCGTAAGGGGTCTGCTGAGCAGCTGGGCCTTGTAGCCAAAGGTTGAGTTTTCCCATGGTGCTTTCATTTCCTCTCTGTCCATTAATGCAAAAATGCTGGTTGTGTTTGGGTTACAGACTCATGTAGCTACTCTGCTAAACCGACACCACCCCTAGTCCATAATTCCAGATTCAATTCGTTTTCTTGTTCAGGAGGCTTTTTTCTGACCCACATTTATGAATCAGCTTTGTAGTGGTCTTGATGCTTTCCTTCAGTATCTCTTATGATCTGAATTCCTTCTCTTTGGAGCTCATTCCATGTACTGTTCTTGGTAGCTTTCATAGTGAAATACTAGGGTAAAAAAAACATTATGAGAAATATCATTTACTGTTTCTTTAATGTTAACAATGTATCCGGCAAGGTGCTCAGCATTTTTATGCCTTGTTTTGTTTAACCCTATCAAAACTTTTTGTTAGGTATATTTCAATACAATAGGGAAACTGAGGTTTAGTGAGGTTAAGTGACTTGCCCAAGGTCTCATGGCCAGTAAGAGAGACAGCCTAGATTCAAAACTAGGTCACATCATTCCAAAGCCCATAGTCAAAATTTAGTTTCTGGAATCTTACTTTTATTCTTCAAAAAATATATAATGATTTAGCAGAAAGCTCTCTCATATGCTGCTATGACAGTGTAAATAGATACACCCCTTCTGGAGGGCAATTTGGCAATTCATATTAAAAGCTTTTGAAATGTTCTTACCCTTTAATCTAACAATTCCCAGGACTGAATTTTTGCTAAGGAAATGATCATTAATAATCACAAAGATTTAACCTAAGGAAGTTCAGTATTCATAATATGAAATATTTGAAACAGATTCCATGTCCAAAAAAACGAAATTGGCTAAATAAAGTGTGATGCAGAGAGATAACGAAGTACCAAGTAGTCATTATAAGTTATATGGAAAAAGAGTATTCCATATAACTTATGGCATAGAAATGTGTTCATGATATAATAAAATACAAAAAGTAACATACTGTAGGATTTCTGATTAAATCCATTTGTGTAAAAACAGTTACTACACAATAAATTCAAAGAGAAATAAATGCTGTAGAGCCAGAGACATAGATATGTAATGTATATGTTAAAAAATGTAAAGCGTTGTGAGATTCAGGAGCTAGAATTAAGACACATTTTTATTTTCTTCTTTTCTCTCTTTTACTATGTAATAATTACTTTTTAAATTGAGAGGGTTTTTTTGATTTTTTGTTTTTAAGTTTAGTTTTTGTTTTTGTTTTTTTTTTTAATTGGAGAAATGTCTGTGTGTTGTTTGAAGAGGTAGAGTCTTTGGAACTCCATCTCGATCTTTCCCTGTATTGGTGTATTTATGCCATCCGTTTGTTCTTTTTGTGGAGCCGAACTAGGGAGCTGAAAATATTCGCATGAAACTGAGCTCTTGTCTGGCATTTCATATCCTTGTGTGGTTCAGTGGGAAATTCATATCTTGTCCGATCTAAATCTAAACTCAACTAAACATACTGATCTAAACTAACTAAATGTCCTCTCTTCTTCCCTCTGCTACTTGGTTTTGTGACTCAGGCAGCCTTTATTTTACCCTCTGGAGTAGCCGCCATATTATCGTACCCTCACTGACACTGTGAAGGACATTTTACATTTTTTTTTTTAAAATTATAGATCTTTGACAGTTGTTCATATTTACCAGTGCTCCCATTTTATATTTATAATTTCCCCCACTAACAAGTATTTCTACAGACACTAAAGTTCTATGTTCTCATTTAGTAATTTTTTTTCTTAATGCAGGTTTTTATTAGTTTTTTCTCTTTGACCAGAGTGCTTTGGTTTCCTGATCAGGTTACCTCTGGACTGCCTTGTGCCATCGATTCATATGTATCCTCCTATACCCATTACATTGCTTCCCCTTCTTTTGGCCCTCAAGATGTCTGTGCAAAGTGTTTGTGTTCTTGCTTCAGCTTTCTTTCTGCTCTCATTGCTTTGATCATCTCTCTGCAGCTTCCTACGTCCACCCATTTGCAGTCCCCATTTCTGTTTTTAGACAGTGCACCTATCTGCCTTTAATCTGTTTATATTCTCCATTCAGCCGCTAATCGTTAGTTTTATCATTTTAGCCTTTGATTTGGGCCTTCTCTGAAGTTTTTTTTTTATTTTAAAAACAAGTTCCACCACTTGACACTCCTGAGAGGGACTCAGAGCTCTCTTATGCATGCCTTTTTTTCAGGGCATAATCAATCATAGAAGGAACAATTTAACCTCAGAAAATAAAATACTAAAACATAAATTAGCGTTCTCTCTATAGATAGATAGATAGATAGATAGATAGATAGATAGATAGATAGATAGTTATAGATAAAATCTTTGAAAGGAGCCAGTTACCCCTTACCAGCAAAAAAAAAAAAAAAGCATGACACAGCATTTCCACCTCTGGGAATGAAGCATAGGAGATAATTGGAGAAGTGTTAAAGAAGTATTTGAAAATAAGTTAATTAAAATGTTGTTTGTAATAGTAAATTATATATATATATATATTTTTTAATTAAATGCCCAGCAGTAGATGATTGGCTATGTAAATTTTAACTCATATATACCATGAACCACTATGAAATTATTAAATTTGATTATCATGTATTTATGACAATAAACACATATTGTTGAATTAAAAAAAAACAGGTTGTATAATATAATCTCAATTCTGTATAATATGATCTCAATTCTGTATAATATGATCTCAATTCTGTAAAACTGTGTGTGTAATTTTCTGTTTTTTTAATTTCTTCTTTTACTTTTCTACATTGATTGTATATTTTATAGTTAGCAAATATTGTTTTTAAACCAAAAAAATTTTATTCTTTTTAGTAGGTTACCCAACTAACTTTAATTTTTGATTGTTCATTTTATATTTTCCTAATATTTTACTATGAAAATATCAAACATTCTTTGCTTTTTATTAGAAAATGTCATTCATACTAGAGGTACTATGTAATGTGTATGTATGGTTTAAAGAATAATAATAGAATATATAACTGTGTACCTACAATCCAGCTTAGAAAGTTAAGTCTTTGGAACCCCTCTGTGCCTCTAATCAAGTCCTTTCCTGCTCCTTCCTCGAAGAGATAACCACTTCCAAATTTGTATTTCACGTTCCCTTACTTTATAATTTTATGACATATATGTATTCAGTTCATCATGCCACAGCTTGGGTTACCATAATGCACATTAGTCCATATGCAATCAGTAAAGAAGAGAATTGTGTCAATATATACAAAAGTCACATTGTTTATATGAGATTTTCCCCCACATATAAATGTTTAATTTATATTGTTTTGAATTTTGTACAATTGCAGTCATACTCTTTGCATTCTTCTGCAATGTGCATTTTTAAAAATATTGGGTTTGTGAGAGTAATCCAAGTTAATGACTATAGCTGTGGTTCATTCATTTCCACTGCTGTATGGAATTTCATTGTATGAGTGTACCAAAATTCATTTATGTTTTCCTGTCGATCAGGAATTGGCATTTGCATCTTCCTGCTGTTATAAAAAATTTTTTATTACAAACATTTTCGCGCATGACTCCTTGACACACATGCGAGAGTCCTAAGGCATTCTACCTAGGGGTAAAACGGCTGGGCTTAGTGTGTGCAAATTCATGTTTACTAGACCATGTGAAATGGATTTCCAAAGTGATTTTACCAATTTCAACTTCCACCATCAGTATATAAAAGTTCTCATTTATCCACATTTTTGCCAACAGTTGAGTTACTGCCAGATTGTTGTAGTTTCAATTTGATTACCAATGTATATGTTTTTCTTTCCTTGTCTGTTCATATTCTTTTTCTCTTTGAAATTCCTGTTGATGCCTTTTGCCCGTTGTTTTTACATGGAAGTTTCTATTTTTCTTTCAGGAGGAATGTCATATTTTCTGGATACTAATCCCTTTTTGGTTACATCGCTGCACTTATCTCCTTCCAGTTTGCAGCTTGTCTTTTCATTCTATAGGATCTTTTTTGTGAACAATAGTTTTTAGTTTAATAGAGTTGAATTTATCATCTTTTATTTTTTGTGCTTTATTTTACTTATTTAAGAAATCTTTCCGTGCTTAAGGTTATAATGATTCTATATTTTCTTCTAAATTTTTAAAAATTTCACCTATCACATTTAAATCTTCAAGCCATTTGCAAACGATTATTGTGTATGATCCGATTACAGGTCCAAATTCTTTTCCCATATGGTTCACCAGTTTTCCAAATACTGTTACTGAATAGTCTACCCTTTCTCTCACAAATACACAATGCAGTTGGTCAATTATCAAGTTTTCATGCATGCATGAGTCTGTTTCTGGGCTCTATATTCTGTACTATTTGTCTTCTCTGTCATTATCACTGTCTCACTTAGTCCAGCATAATATTGTTTTGGCACTTGGTAGGGTAAGCCTCTCTTCCATGTTCTTCTCCTTTGGGAATATTGACTAGTCTCACTCTTTTGCTCATCCATATAAATTTTACAATCAGTTTGTCAAGTTGTGTGCATGCAAGACACACACACACACAACTGCTGTGAAGTGCATGCACACACACATATCAGTTGAGATTTTTACTGGAATTGCAATGAATGTATAGATCAATTTGGGAAGGACTGACCTCCTAACAATATTGAGTCTTCTTGTTCATGAACACAGTAGAGCTTTCCATTTATTTAAGATTATTTAGTGTCTTTTGATAATGTTTGAAATTTTCTCTTTAAAATTCTTGCACATCTTTAGTTCATTCTATTCTTGAGAAAATTTTTTCTATTACAAATTGTACCTATTTACCAAGTATATATATTCTGTTATTGATGATGAATAGAAATGCAGTTGACTTTTATATACTATACATCTGGCAACTTTGCTAAATGCTTTTATTAATTCTAATTATTTGTACATAGAGTCTAAGATTATCATGTTTTCTATAATTAATTAATGACAAGTTTATTTTTATTTTTTAAACCTTACACTCTTGATATCTTTTTATTATGTTATTAAACTGACCAAAACCTCTGGGAAAATGTTACAGAAGTGATGATGGGGCATCCTTGTCTTGTTTCTGATTTTGAAGGGAAGACTTTTGGCATTTGGTCGTTAAGTGAGAAGGAAGAAGGTAGATTGCAAAAAATGACAGCAGCTGCCCTGAGTACTACCCCTGGAGAGTGACAGATGGCCACTTCCAAACATGGGAGAATGGAAGGAGCAGAAAACAGAGAAGAAAATGGGAGATTCAGGACAGAACAATGGAAGGAATTCATGGGACAGTATGAAGGGAGACAAAAAATAAACAAATACATCAGGTGGGGCTGATTATTCAGTTCACATCCCACAAGGAACATAGAGGGAAAGAATGACAGTGAGACCTGTGTAGCTTTGGGGAGGGGAAGTGACAGGACCATTTAAGCAACAGTTCCTTGTGAAGATCTATTCCACATAGAGATGGGCCTCTTCCAAGTAAGACAGTAAGTGCTGGATAAACCAGAAACCCAAGCCCCAGGAAGTAAGAGAATTAATGCAAGTTTCCTATTAAGCAGATAAACTGGATTTATTCTTAAAGTAGAAAAGAAAAGGGGAGTGTGAATAAGTAGCTAATAAAAAATAAGAAGGACATAAGTTATGCATTCTCCTTTCATACCTGCTGCCAGCCACCTCCCTGTCAAGGGCTAGCTGGGTGTCTGTGACATCATGTCTTAACGCTGCCACTGGCTTTGATAGTTCGTTTACAACGTATGAGACTGGAAGGAATGGTAGAGATCATCACAGGTCCAGCTGGACCCAGACAGCAGGAATGATTTGCCAAAGGTCAACTAGAGTAACTGCATTCATTTGCTTTATTTTATGTATTTGTCATTAGAACTGCTCTATTCAATTAATTGACGTATTAAAACATATAAATCAGTATCCCCATATTTATTCTATAAAATCTGAAAATCTTGCCTCAGATTTTTATATCATCTTACATCTAGGTAAACTCAAGTACCTTCCTATGTATAAGTGTATAGAAACCAATGACAATTATATTCCTAAGAAGGATTTTGATCCCAAAATAGCTACAAACAATTTTTAAGCAAGTTGCTTCATTGTTCTGTGATTCACTGACTCTTGTGAGACTAGAGGTAAAAGCACTTTAAGTTCCAAGGAAGAAAGGTACAATATAAATTCAAGGTAGTTCTTAGGATTGTAAATTCTTCTAGAGGGACATGGAGATCTCATGTCCACACTCACTCAGGGTCAAAAGCCCTTTCGCTTCCCTTCACACCTGATCATCCATCTTCTTTCTGAAAACTTTTACAATCTCACTTTGGGAGATATGTATTTCCATTGTTACATAATCCTAATTGTTGTAATAGGACATTTTTCTCATGCTGTGTTGGAAACTTAGGGCATTTTTGTACAGTTCTGATGGTTAGAAAATTCTTTCTTATATCATACCAAGATCTGTCTTCCTGGAATTTCTGCCTGTCTGCCTGGTCCTATTCTCTATCCCCACCTAGAAAAAAATTTAAGACCTCATTCAGCATCCCGAACACCTCAGCCATGTCCCAACTAGGTGTTCTTTTCTCCAGGCAAATTCTCAGGGTTAGTTCCCACAATTCTTTCCTCCTCATGGCTTCATTTCCCAGCTTTCATTGTCCTGTTCGTCTTTTCTGGACATAGGCTACCTCATCTGGGTCCCCTTCTCCAAGACTGAGGTATACATGTACTTGGGCATCATAACACATCTGAAGACTAGGCCAAGGCTGCGTATGAAAGGGCTCTTAGTCCCCCTGGTCCTGGTTAACAACTCACTGCTCTAGCAATCACCTGACTTTATGGCTCATATATCACCTATAGGTACTACAGACCTTTCTATCTTTTTTTCTTACTATTTGGGTACGATTTCTAAGTCGGTGTCAAAACACCTATCTGAATTACTAAAATTAACACTGATCTTTTCATCTGCCATTTTGACAACCACAGCAAAGAGAGGTCAAAGATAGTCTAGGATGACTTGTGCAAGCTGGCTCCTGATTATTTCAACGGTGGTTTCTAAGAGGGGCAAGCCCTCCACTTGAAGATATATTTCTTATTGCTCCATATGGTCGTTCCTCCTGACCAGGATTTGCCAGTTATCCTGGACCAATATCAGTGCACCGTCTGCCCACATTTACCTCCACAACACTCGATGCAATGTCATCCCTTCCTGAAAACTCCAAGGTGACTTTTGGAAGTGTCTGCATTTTTGTTATTGTTGTATACAATTTCCTTATCCCTTTGTCCCTCTGATATCTGTGCCAGATTCTGTCATTTGCTCTTTTAATGTTTGTTGATTCTACTTTAAAACTCTGCTCTCTTTTTTTCTACCTACAATATCTATTTGAAGATTCTTTAATGGAGGATGTCCATTTTATTCATTAAAGTCTTTGATTTGTGCTGTCTTCTAAAAATAAATACTTTCTTCAGAACTTCTTTAAAACTATGCCGCAGTAGCTTTATAGTATCTTAAAGGGAGGTTTGGCAAGCAGTTTTAGAGCTGGAAGTGATCCTAGTTCTCCAATCTCTCATTTGTATGGCTCAGACAAAAAGATGGAGACACAGCATTACTATTCTCTCTTAATTAAGAATGTTCATAAACCTTGTGAGGATAGCGGGGCTGGGTGGGAAGGGGGCAGTGGGCTGGGAACATCAGTATCATCTCAGGCCACAGGCTGAACACATCTGACCCCATCTAGCCCAATACAGAAAAGTGTGTAGGGAAAGGTATACTGCCATTCAGGTAAACTCAGTGGTCATTCATTTTGTGCTTGGACAATACAGATGCTTTACAGTCTAGACTCTAGTAGCTAGAATTTGGTCAACTAAAATTTCTCTTGGCTGCAAAAGAGTCTTTGGAATGAAAGTGACCAAGAAAAGACCATGTGCTCTGACTGGACATGTGGCAACAGGGCAGTAAGGCTAATTCTTTGTTTGAAAGTGCCCACAGCACAATCTTTTTTTACTGACTGGACTAAAGGTCATACAAAAGTCCACAATAAATGACTTGCTTTTCATCAAAGTCATTTATTAACCTCAGGAGTGTGGAATGCATCACCAAGAAACTAATCTGTGCCACCGAAAGGACATTAAGCAGAGTTTTCTGGACCACTAAGGGGAAAGGTAGAAGAAAAGAGAAAGGGAGTTTATCCTTGTCTTTGTTATCATTCCAAACGTGGCTGCACCACAACCTTGAATGAGAGATGGACAAAGAGTCTTTGCTCACACATATGAGAAAGCTAGGCCAGACTATGATTATAGTCCTGTGCCTCCAGGAGTGAATCAAGGGTACAGCTGGACAGTTGTACTATGAATGAGGCATAAAATAACTTACTTGATTTATTTAGTTGATTTATTTTTAACCAACACACTGGTGTGTGCACAGCCAAATGAGTGGTTTTTTTCTGAGTAAAGCCCCTTGAAAAGCTTTGCATTTATGCCATGATGTTTCTGTTGCTCAAACAATTATTGGAAAATTATTGGAGTGAAGGAAAACACATGTACACACACAAATGACAACCATCTATATCTTACAATTCAGAATTAGCTACTGTTAATAGGCATATTTGCTTCCAATCTTTTTTTTTTTAATTTAAGAAATCTCTATTTTTTTTTATTAAAAAGAAATATGGCTTTTTATAGAGGTTTCAAATGATGTAGAAAAGAACAAAAATGAAAAGCTTTTTTTAGATACCTAAAAGTCCATCATTAATATTTGGTGAACATCATTCCAGGCATTTCTCTATATATCCCATTCTTTTGAATATCATCAGTTTTTGGCAAAGTTTCCACCTTTAAGGAAGGATTTGATTTTTAGAAATAGGTAAAAGTTGCCAGGAGCCAGCTAAGTCTGGTGAATAAGGTAATCATTAAGCCGAGTAATGAGATTTTGACACCAAGTCAGATGTAATTGGTTTTCTTGAACAGCTCAGAAATTGGCTCCGAGAGATGCACCCATATCAGAAGTGATCTGAGCACCAAAAAAGACTGCCCTCTGAGGGGCTCTCTGAAGGATGTGTGCAGGGGGATGGCAGAGCCTTGGAAACCATGACTTCCGGAACTGTCCTAGAGATGAGCCTCTTGAGGCCTCCGGGCCTTGGTCAGGTCCTTATTTCCGTGGAGTCTTTGTTTGCTCATCTTTATTGGGATGTTAATAATGTCTGCTTTTCATGAACTGTTATGAGAATCAAATTAGGTTATGGACATGAAAGCAATTTTGCAAACTGTCAAGTCTTATACAGACGTAAGGCACTATTTTTTAATTATGTTTTTTTAAATTAATCTTGTTTCTCAATGAGCAAGCCTCCTGCAAACACAGTCACTCCATAGGTGGCCACATCATCAAAGAAAAAGCAGGTAGGACTATTCTCTCCCCTTCTACTCTCCTCAGGCTACAGGTTTATCCCTTCACAGCTACCTTGCCTATGACTTTGTAGTCATTTTACCTGATTTTTCCAATACCCAAATGTGGACAAGAGAAATTAGAGAAGTCTGGTGGGACACAGTTTGAATCACCGCCACTGGCACTTCTAGCTTTCAACAGCCTGGGGTTGGGGTGGGCGGTGGGGCAGGGTAAATGATTTCAGTCTAAGGTGCCTCTTTTGGAATTTTAAAAAGATTTGATCAACGTACTGTTTACCTGAAAGATCTTTTGACATTCGAAACTCATCAACTCATCTTTCACAGAACAAGGGAGTCTAAAATCTAGAAGATTTCTTAGGAGTTCCCATAATGCATAAAAAAGGGAAGGAAGATTTAAAACTATAGTTATCTTTAAGAATGGGGGTAATAACTGTACCATCCTAGTACAGTTGGGAGGACTAAATTTCAGGCTCTAGTACAAACTGGCACATAAAAAGTACTCAATATGTTACCTATTATTTTTGGCATCATTATTAATACAAGATTGGAATTTATAGACTCTGAGTTAGAAAGATGTCAGTGCATATGCCATCAGTGGCTTTTGACACATGAAAGAGCACTTCATCAATAATGAGTTACTGCTACTTATACATAATTTATAGATATAATTTCACTCTTTAGAATATCGCATTTTTATTTGCAGTCATTCATTCAACATATATTCATTGACTGTTTTCTATATATAAGACATTGTAGCATCCATGAGATACAACAGTGAAACAGACGGACATAGCCATTATCCCCAGGAAGCTTACTGCCTAATGAAGAAGACAATCAGTAAATAATTACTGAATGAATATTTGATTATAACTTGTTTTAAGTACAGTAATTCTATGAAGTCATGTAGTTGAGTGGACCCAATCTGGTGTGGATGGATGGGGAGTAGAAGCAAGGATTCAGGGAAAGTTGCCTTAAGTAAATGACATGTGAGCTGAAAGAAAAACAGGACTAACATAGCAAAGAGTGAGAAGAAGCAGATTCCTGATGGAAGGAACAACAGAAGCAAAGGCCTTGAGGTTGGAAGGGATAGGTCACAAATGGAGTAAGAGCGATGGATTGTGGAGGAGAAAATGAGATTGGAGGCTGAAGGGCACTAAGCAAGGCAGTGCCTTGCAAATCATAATAAGAATTGTGGTCTTGACCCTCACATCAGAGGGAAGCCATTGAACTGATTTAAACAAGGACGTGAAATGACCAGATTTATTCAAAAATCACTCTCAGTTCAAGGAGAAAAATGAATCGGTGGGGAGTGAATGTAAGGAGACTAAGAGGCTGTAACAGCAGGCCACACGAAGATTGATAGTAGCTTGACCTAGGGTGGTGGTGGAGCTGGAAAGAAGTAGAAAGAATCAAGAGTTATTTACGAGGCAAAATCTATAGAATTTCAGCATGAAAGCTGAACGTAGGATATAGGAGAAGGGAGGTGTGAATAATCTATTCGTTCATTCAGGAAATATTTATTGAGCCTCTATTAAAGTCCAGACACTCTGCTAAGAACCGAGGATTCCACTGTGAACAAGACAGACAAGTCCCTGCCTTCAAGGGATCACAATCTAGATTTGAAGCTAGAATGTTGATAATAAATAAGTAAACAGAAGAACAATCGTGTTTGCATTTGCAAATTACAGTTACATGTCATAGAGTACGTGATTACGGATTACTGCTACAAGAAAAAATAAAAAGGATGTCATAACTGGGGCAGGGGGAAACTTTAATAAGGTAGTCAGGAAAGACCTACTTACGGAGGTGACATATAAGATCAGACCTGAGGATGAGAAGGAGGCAGCCAGGACAAGAGCCAGAGGAAGAGCATTCCAGGTAGAGGTAACAGCCAGGTCAAAGAGCTTGGTGTGTTGCAGAAACAGGTAGGGGACAAAGGTGGCTAAAAATAATGAGCAAAGGGGGAGTTGTACCAAATGGGGCTGCAGAGGCAGATCATTTGTAGGTCATACTAAAGATTTGGGATGTTTTTTCTCTCCTTTGCATAACAGCTAGAATGATGTCATTGGTGTTTAAAAGATTGCTCTAACTGCTATGTGACAAATTGGGTGGTAGTGGTGGTAGTGGGGGATAGATCATTTCAGAGCAAGAGTGAAAGTAAGGAGACCAGCTAGGAGCCTGTCATTCAGGCAATAGAAGATGATGGCTTGGACTAGAGGTATGTCGTTGAATGAAGGAGGGGTAGGCAGATATGAGGTGGACAGATACATTTTGTGGATAAATCCAATGAGCCTCGCTTGAGATTCAAATGACTCTGAAAAGCAGTGATGGCATTATTCATTGACAGAGGTTGACAGCCTGGTATAATCTACCTATAGAAACATAGAATCTATGTTTCATCTCCTGAGTCCTCAAGGAAAGGACTGCAATTGTTCAAGCTCCACAAGAGCTTGTTGGCATTAAGGAGATCCAGCCCAGATGAAGGATCAGAGGCCCAAACCTGGCACCAACGTAACTGGGATCAGGGTTCACCAAGATTAAAGTGACCAAAGTCACAGCAGCCCAGAGTGAACGGGGAATCTGTTGAACTAGATCTCCACAAGTGTTGCCTTCCTGGAACCAGAAATAAGAACTAGTTCAAAACCTGCGTCAGGGCTCAGCCAGCCATGGAGGTCAAGTAGCAGAACCACCAGTTAAAAGTTAGTAGATGGAGAAGTTCCACCTATGACACTGGTTTGATGAAACATTCAGTGGATGATTCAGATATTGGAGATTTATTTGTAGAAGAGCAATGCTCTTTAGCTCTTTGTGACTTAGATAAGAGGAGTACCTGCCTTACAGTCATGGTTTGATCCAGAGCATGAGACATTTTGGTAGCCTTGCCAGAGACATATTCGCCTTCCTGATCCCACTCTCTATTTCTCTGCCATTCCCACAGCATTTTGCACATAAGGTAAAATATTCAAAATTCTGTGACAAGTTTTAACTCACTGCTGCCATGCTGGTATATCTGCATGCACATATGTGTATGCACATGTTTTGCCAACCGTGATGTGTGGCAGCTGGGGTGTGGGTAATGGCTACATCAAGGCATATTAACCTGTAGGGGCAACACACATATTTATGCTGTGAGTTACATAAGGAGTTAAAGAAATCTAATCTAAAGTGATAGATATCAGACTAGTAGTTGAGGTGTAATTGACTTGGCGGGGGCATGAAGGAGCCTTCTGGGGTACTAAGAATGTTCTATCTTGATCTGGATGGTGGTTAAGTGGATGTGGTACATTTGTAAAAATTCATCGAATTGTGATTTTATAATTTGTGAACTTTATTATATGTAAATTATACCCCGATAAAAATGTTTTTATAAAAGAGACAGAGAAAGAGAAGAGGTATTTGATCCCAAGGCAGACAAGACAAAGGATGGTTCATTCTGGTGTCAGTCACAAAGAATAGTAATATGCCCCCTTTGGAACTTGTTCGCATTTAACCACTCCTTCCTGCTCTTGTTCCAATCTCAATCCCCAGCCAATGCTAAATGCTACCCAGAGATAATGGGGACCAGAGGAGGTCCTTGGGAGAGTTCATTCCCAGCGAGGACAATTCACTTTGTCTTGACCCTTGGTTTTCTCATTTGCTAAGAAATTCCCAAAGTCCCCACCAGCTCTGATAGCCTCTGTATCCAGGGTGTATGCATAAAGCGCCCACATCACTTGCTCGTGAGAGATTCAGGAAGCAGGGAGAATGTCTGTTGAGCACATTACTCCATCATTTCTTAAAGAAAGAAGAAGAAACTATTTTTCTAAGGACATCTAAAGGATTGTGGCTACTTCAAAGTAACAAGTCCTTTCTGAAATGTATATACTTATGAGGGACACCAGCAGTCTGAGGAAAGAGTGGCTCAGAATGGTCAGTGGAAGAACATTGAATCGGGAATATGAAATCTGGTTCCCGCTGAGGCTTTGCCAGTTACCAGTTGTGTAATATTGGGCAAGTCACTTAATCCCCTGAATCTCAGGTAGTTTTGTTGTTGCTCCTATGGTTTGTTTTGAGCATCATGGGACTAACTAGTAATTTCTTCCCTGTCTAGATCACACGGATGTTAATAATGCTGCATCTTTTCTTCCTATGTCAATTCATATTTTTAAAAGAAATTAGTTTCACTGTACATGCTGTTCTATAAATGTTTTTTCATTTATTTAACAGCATGAGTATTGTTCCATCTTAATGTGGTTTTATTACACGTTTTTAAGGACTGCACCATCTATTATGAGACTGTAGCATCTTTACATGCCAATCCTCACTTGTTGGATGTGGAGTCCCATTATTTGCTGTTAGAGATAACATTGCCAGGAGAAAAGGAAGGAATCTGGCTCCTCAAATCTGGTTGCACCTCTTGTATTCTATTTATATAGATCCATCTGTCTCTAGCTGGACTCGAGACCCTGAAAACATGAGGGACTGAAGGAATGGTCACTTAGAAGAGAGGAAGGGGCCAAATAGAGCAGGACAGAAGCTGTCTGTTATTGGGGACTGATGTGCCAGTTTTACGTGTGTTAGAACAACAGCCCTGTGAGGTAAGGTTACTCCCTAGCAAGGACCGAACTGCATTTGTGCACACAGTTTAAGTTGAGAGGGAAAACTAAGAACCAGCGCTGTGCCACCCCCTCCTGTGCTTCACCTACTCTATTCCTCCCCACCAGGTATGCTCCCCTCCCTCCCCCTCACCTGTCCACACCTTTCATTCCCCCAATGCCCCATTCCTCTCAAATACATCCTTCAGATACTCGCTGATTAATCCTTTCTGGAATTCTTAGTCACATATTTAGCATTTTATTATAAATGATCTAATTCTCAGACTCTTAGGGTTACCACAATTGATTTATGCAGCCTTGCCAGTGTGCCAGAAAGGCCCTACAAGATAGAAAAACTCCTCGTTTTTCTGAAATTATTGTTAAAATTTAATAATCTCACAATACCACGAAGATACTCTATGCTAAGTGTATATTTTATTGTAAAGTCTTACATTTAAAATACACATTTTTAAGTCTGCTTGACACTTTCACCAGCCTCTATGCTTTTTCCTTCCACCTCCACCCCACCCTCAAAATCAGAACACATACTAGAAGCAAAATTTCCTTCTTTCCTACTGGAGCTAATGAATGGGGTTTATTTGCATTTCTATTAAGGCGAGTTTCTTTGTTTATTTAATAACAGCTGTGGCAGTGAGCAGGGCCCCTGGGAGTCTATACTCTCCTCTGCCGCTAAGCAGTCCGAAACTGAAATGAGGGAGTGAGCTAGCAGACCTCTAATATCCTTTCCAAATTTAAATTCACTGTCGTTTGGACATAATATTTCAATGTTCCACAGAGATGGATCTTTCCTTTGTGGTTTACTTTTTTTTGCGAAAAGTTTGCACACTAAAAATTAAAAATAAGAAGCCTTCCATTCCTTACCTAAGTAAGCTTTACGAAGTGAGAGAATGAACATTCACATCCTACTCCTAGCACCGCTGGTCTGGCCTTGTGACCTTGGCAAGCCGCTTCCCTCTTTTGAGCCTCAGTTTACCGGTTCGTAAATGGGAAATTTAAACTAAACGTATTCTGAGATGCCCTCTGGCCCGGGCATTATTGGATTCTAATTGTGTATCATTTTTGTTCAGACTGCGTCTCTGGTCTCAAATTATTAATAACCCCTGCGGGAGCCCAGGACTTTGGGATAGGATCCTCCAAGCCCAGCGAGGCGCACAGGGGCGGCCGTTCCGAAGAGTTGCCCTCGTGGGCCACGGAAGTTCAAAGGCCGCGTGGCCTCGCCAAGGCCAGAGAGGGCCTCTCTTTTAGCTCCACATATTACAAGCGAAAGCAGCCTCTCTTCCGTGCTGACGCCACGGCCAAGCTGGGGCTGAAAATCGACCTGCGATCTTTCTGCTCCAGCACCGCCGACCCTGCGCAGATGCGGGCAGTGGACGCGCGGGCTGAAGGGCGGAGGGCTCCGAGGAGCGGCAGGCGGGGCTGCTGACGGCGGAGAAAGGAGACTGCTCCCCGCAAGGCATCCTCTCCTGCGCCGTCCTCTGGGACAGTCGCTGAGCCCCCAGCGGGTGGGCCGTGGAGTGGGAGGGAGAAGAGTGGCCTTCTCACCTAAACAAGCGGAGGGGAGGAAACAGATAGGAAGAGTGGCCACTTCTAAGCCCGGCCCTCTGTGAGGCTCCGCCTTCGTAAAAGGGACTTCGCGGGACCCACCAGCCTGTGCAGCCCAACTTGGCTATTATATAGACCAAGAGATCAAAGCCCGGAGAAGGGCAGCAGCCTGTCCCAAGGGGAGTGGCAGAGCCGAAACTAGGCCCATGGTCTCCTGATCCTTTCCAGTCCTCTGTCTCCTCCACCAGGTTTCTTCAGCTAAAGGGCTTTCTCTTGGCTGTTTCACAAACGTGCTTCCAGGTTGTGGCATTGACCTATCAGATTGATGCGTAAAGGATCGGAGGTTTACACATTTGAAATTTGAAACCCATCTCCCCCTACTGAAGCTGTAGCAGACCTTCCTTACTCATTCTGCTTGCCGTCAATTCGGGTTTTTAGCAGCTATCTGAGTGTCATCATCTGGTCAGCGGTGACCTTAGAGACCTCAGAAAAAGTCTTGATCATGATCCCACGGTAGAAGTTTGTCACACAACTTATCTCATCCACCCTGTGGTTATCATGCTAACTGCATTTCCTAAGGGTATCTTGTCTCAAGCTGTTGGGTGGCTTGCTTGGCTTTCTGCTCTGGTTCGCCATCGAACAATTGCTTTTTGAAGGTAGTCATGCTGTGGGTGAGCTAAACCAGGCTCATTCTGGGACCAGAGGGAGATAGCAAAGTGATTGTTCTGCCTAATTCAAGGGGTGCGGATCACTATCCTCATCATATTACGAACTAACATTTATTGAGCATTTACTATGCGCCAGGCTCTATGCTAAGTTCTTACAAGTATTATTTTAATATAATCCTTACAGCACCCCTACTCTGTTATTCCTGTGATACAGATGAGGAAACAGAGGCATTGAAATTGAACTACCTGCCCCAAGTCACCAACTAGAAGTCGTCAAAACAGAGATTTGAACTCTAGGTTCATCCAGAGCCTGTACCTTCAACTGTTATGTCCTGTTGCCTCGTGATAGAATAAACATTTTGGTGTAAGGAAAAGAATAGTAGTTGAGAAATGAGGAAACTTGGCTTCCATTCTCGCTCTACCTCTGCTCTCTCTTGCTTTTCGAGTACATGAAACACTTGGAACAAATAGAATTATGTGCAGGCATACATTTTTTAGAGAAGAGCAGAGAGATCCATACGCCTCCCCCCCCCCACAAAATATATATATCAACTCTTTGGACTATCTCATCTTTACAGTGTTTTTCATGCCAAGCAGTCTACTTTACATTCTCTTCTAACATTTTAAACAATGATGCAATAGCAGTTTCAGACTCCAGGACCCCTCTCTGATTCAGGGTGTGAAGGGTTCCCGGCTGCACGCTGGCCTTTCATGCACACCCGCATGTCCAGATAGTGATCACAGGAAGGACGACGTTGGAATGGGATCATCAAATTCATCCTTCACCTACTTGTAACACCTCAGCATTTTTCCTTTAGCCTATTGGATTCTTTACTTGCAACCAGAGTCTATGTTTATATAGAGGCCCGTAGTAAAGATTTCAAAACTCTTTTTGATTGTACTATAAAAAGAATTCTAGTGGTAAAACCTCCTCCGGGCTTGGGGTAAAGCATCCATTCATTATTGAGCATCTGCTATGTTGCTATGTCCTGAGCTTGCAGTGGTGAACCAGGTAGACTGCAGGGAGACTCAGAGGGACCCTGGCAGGGAAATGCTAGGAAGACACATAGAACACTTGGAGGGTCAGGAGGGGCTTCCTTGAGATTTGGTGGGATTTGAGCCAATCCCTGAAGTAGGAGTAGGAATGAATTAAGCAAAAGGTACAGGTCGGAGGGATAAAGGAGCATTCCAAGCAGAGGAAATAGATGTGGGAAGGGCCTGAGACAATAAAGAACCTGGCCGGCTGGAGGAACTGAGGAGATGGGCAGGCTGTAAAGCAGAAAGAGGGAGAGTAGTGCAGGCTCTCCCTACACTACCAATGAGGCTCCTATGGCGGTATGGCCAGTGTATGAAGGGCTCCCAAAGTCAACAAACATGTGTCCCAGTACCAGCTGTGACCTTAATTGACTGTGTGATGTTGGCAAGGCAGGTAAGATCTCTGATCTTCCATTTCTTTAATTTAAATATGAGAGGTTTGAACTAGATGGTTTCTAAACTCCTTCCTGGTTCCACTATCCTTTGATTTTGTGACTTCAAGGAAAGTGAAACCAGCGGTGAGAAAGAGAAAATTGGCTCCTGGTATTTGGGAGCTGGGTGATACTATTATCGGGGGCCTGGTGTTCTCCTGTTGAACACAAGCAATTACACGGAACATCACTATCAAACAAGACCGCTCTGTGACTGCAATGGAGAAAGACAAAAATAAGATCACTCCACGATCATGTCTGAACACAGACAAAAAATATTAACATTGTCCAAACCACAAAAATGACCAAATATCCTCCTATCCTGGCTCAGATGAATGACTACTAGTTCTTCATCAATTACAGCTTCAGCTTCACTCTAGTCTTCCTTCTAGGCAAGATTTACTAAAATACCCAATCCTAGAACTATCCCTGCTCCCTGATAGCATGCAAAGCTACCCTTAGGCCCTCCCCCAATCACCTCACACAAGCCCCAGCTCTGTAAGTTCTTTCTAACATTTTCTCTGAAACACCCCACAGGTCTACTCTGTAATGAGAAACAAACCTAACTTGTTCAACCACAGGAGTGTTCCTCAAGCAGGGCTGGACTATGGCCATGCAAGTGCAAGACCGGCCATAAGAAGTAGTGCCATATATTTTGCATCCTAGGTGCCTCTCTTTCCTCACCCTAGCTCCCGGCCTGTCCTTGTGGTCCTTGGCTGGAGGTCATTGACATCAACCCCTTCGTCTTCTGATACTCTCCTCTCATCTCACCAGAGTGCCCTGCTCCAAGCTTCAGGTGTTGGGATTGGAGCCATAAAGTGGAGGAGGAGACGAGAATGCAGAAGGGAAGTGTCGGAGGATGACTTCACTAGGGAATTTGCTCCCATCCAATGATGAGGGAGCAGAATTAAAACTGTCTCCAGAGCAAATGTTTCTTCCCTCACGTAAAGCACCGGGCTTTCTCCTCTCAGGCCCACACCCCACCCAGACCATACATGGGCTACTTGGGAGGTAGTGGTATTTCTGTTTCCCAACCAAACCACACCAATCATACCTTCCCTTAAAAGCTATCTTCACAAGAAGATAACCGGCTCCCACAGAACTGACTCATTTGGCAATATTGAAGAGGGCAAAAATTGTTGCCGCTGGTGATTCAGCTTCTCAGCTTGGACTTCCCATCTTTAGCTAAAGTTTTTTCACTGGGGGAGGGGGTGTTCCCACCATACAACCCACTCTATTCTGTTCATGTGAGCAAACCATCAACAAACATGACCCTTGATGACTCCTGAGTCAAATGGCGACCAAGGGGAAGAAATGACCTGTTCCTCTAAAACGGACTGTTGGACTCATTCCCCTGTTGGAGAAAGCTAGTGGAGTCAGCTCTTTTTAACTCGCAGAAGCCATTGCCCACACTGGGCACATAACTGTTTCCAAAGTTGTCTGTACAGTCATGACAAAAGAAGAGTTTTCTCTGTGTTCAGTCATGACAAAAGAAGAGTTTTCTCTGTGTACAGTCATGACAAAAGAAGAGTTTTCTCTGTGTTCAGTCTAATGCAGGGGTTAACAAACTTTCTCTGTGAAGGACCAAATAGTAAATATTTTAAGCTTCTTGGGCTAGAGAATCTCTGTTGTAATGACCATATCTGCCCTTAGAGCCTCAAAGCAACCATAGGGAATATGCAAGTGAATAGGCATGCCTGTATGTCAATAAACTTTATTTACAAAACAGGTGGGCCAGATTTGGCCTACAGGTGGGCCGTAGTTTGCCACCTAACCCCTGGTCTAATGTAATCAATGCATGGGCACAACTGAAAGAGAACAGGAATGACAACCTTTCCTATAACCGAGAAGAGCTTATTTTTCATCAGAGATTTGGAGATGATTTAAAAATCAGTTTGGAAACTTCTGGAAGAAGATAGAAGAAAGAAAAAGAGGGAGAGAAAAGAAAAGAAAGCAAAAATAAAAGAATAGGATTTTATTTCAAAAGAGGAATGGGGGAATCAAGGTGGTAAGAGCTCTTTGTAAAACCTCTGGTGGCCTCTTCTTCCCCTGACTGGCTCTTCGGGAGCCACTTGCTGGCGGAGACACTGAAAACTCACTGGATAGCCACAGATTGTAGAATGTTCAGGACCATTGCTGCTCCTGAAGAAGAGGCCTTTCTGAATCCCTAGAAGTACATCCAGAGAGAGCAGAAGAGGCTAGGGGATGCTGGACAGAAGAGGTTTGTGAGATAACTTCTAATGGCCACATATAAATACGGTGCTGGACCTTCCTATCTGAGGCAAATGCATTGATTGTGAGGAATATGTATCCATTTTGCAAACTTGGAAAATAAATTTAATAATGAAAGATTTAAGTTTAAAAGTAGAGCTCTCAAGATTCTGCCAGGGAAAGGTAGAAGAGAATGATAACTAGATAGGTGAATCCCCTCTGTTTGGCTGGGAGAGACAGTGAGAAGTGGCCGATCTATGGTTCATGACCATTTTCTCTAGTTCACAGACCATGCATACCGATTACAGATTCAGAAAATTACCCTGGCTGGAGAGCAATGCTTTCTGAACTATGGTTCCTGAAATACTGGTATCATAACATGTTAGCACTTATTGCAAGAAAAAGATTTCAGGGAAACTGAAGAATGAATTGACATTGACAGGAAACTGTGGTGTATCTGTTCCAATGCATTTTTTGCTTTGCTAGGTTATGCTAGGTTAAAAATCAAAGTTATAGTGTTAAGAGAAAAAGGTTCATTTTGAAATCGTTCTTAGGAAACAGATTTTTCAGAGCACCTGAGCCAGTGCAGATAAAAGAGTTGTTCAGGTAGTCTAGCAGAGGTTCTCAAACTTGAATGTACATTACTATCCAGGTTACTGTACCCTACCCCAAGAATATCTAATTCAGTGAGTCAGGTTAGGACCCAAGAATTTGCATTCTGACAAGTTCTCAGGAGATGCTGCTGTTGCTGCTGGTCCAGGGACCTCACTTTGAGACCAACTGCCCTATGCTCAGTCCAGTGCCTGACAGATACAAAACTCTTCATACAGTGGCATTACATTTCTTCCTGAGGGTTACCACATCACAGGAAATCAATTGGTTGGGTTTTCACCATGTGTGAGGGTGTGTGGGATAATCCAGCTTCAAAGTCAGACTTAAAACCTGCATGAGCTTTATCTGAGGAACGTTTATTTTTTTGAGACAGTCTTCCTCCAGAACAGCTGCAGGCGTCATTAGCAAGGGAGAGCCTTCCCATAGGAGCAACTGCATGTAGCAGTTTCCCAGATTTAGTTTTTAAACAATGGTTCACAATTCTCCAACATGTACAATGTTGCAGAGGCCAGTTCATTCATAAATCAATAAATATCTCCTGACAGGGAGACATGGTCCTTCAAAAACAGAACCAAAATTTAAAATGAATTTAACAGAGGGCCGTAGTTCTTCAGAAATGAAATAAAATTCAGCTTGAACAATTGCAGTGTGATGTATTTGGGGATTAAAAAATACAAATATAGGCTGTGAAAGGGCTGCTCGAGCAAATGTACATTAGAAAAACAAGGAGGACCTAAATGACTATAATGTGGATATGAATCGGCCAAACGATGGTGTTACGGACAAAAAGCAACAAATATGTCCTGAGATCTGGCATGTGAGGGGTAGAACACAATGCCACTCAACCTCAGGTCAGTCTCAAGCAGGGTACCGATTTTTGTTAGCATACTCTAAAAAATAATATGAAGAAACTAGAAAACTTTCATGAGAAATTAACATATATCTCTAGAAAAATATGAAACAACCCTAAGCAGAAAGTTTTGAAAGAAATTTGAGTTGTTAAGCCTGGAAAAAATGAAGGTGACTGTATTCTACCTTGAATGAGTGTTTTCTACCTCTGGTCTTTCATTGCAGTAGTAAACTAAGCAACAGGAAATGGCCTCTTTTTTTAAATATATGTGATTTTAGTTAACTATGAGGAAAAATCTTCTGTAAAACAGAATGATGAAACACTGAAGGTATGTCATTTTTGGCTTTGGAAATTCGCAAGAAGCTAACAGCATTTACCTATTTTAAGTGCCTTTAGAATTTCACAGAGCACTTTCATGTTTCCTGTAGCCTTGGAGCAAATTTGAAGGAAATAATTTCCATATTATTGAAACAGCTCAACTGTTCATCAATGGGAATGGGAATGAATAAATTTCAGTATATTCACACAGTGGATTATTATGCAGCAGTCAAAATGATGAACTATTATAGTAACATACAACAATGTAGATGAATCCTTTTATAATATTAAATGCAAAAAGTTAGTCTCAGAAAATTGCATACAGTACAATACCCTTTAATAAAGTTAAAACAACTAAAAAATGTTTAATACTTTTTAGGAATACACATAGATAGAATATAACCATATAAAAGGAAAGCAAGAGTTGACTACAATGAAAAAGATTGAGAATATGGATCAATGGAAATTCCTGTATACTGCTCATGGGAAGATAAATTGTTTACAACCAACCATTTGAAAAACTTGTTGGCAGTATCTGCTGAAGCTAAACATACACAAATTCTATGACCCAGCAATTCCACTTCTAGGTATAAACTCAACATATATTCATCAAAAGACATGTTCAAAAATGTTCACAGCAGCACTAGTCATTGAAACCCCAAACTATTCATTAACAGTGGAATGGATAGATAATGTATGATACACTCATATAAAAATACTATACGACAGTGAGGGAAAAAAAAAAGTCTACACAGCAATGTAGATGAATCTTGCAAACAGAACACTGCACAAAAAAAGCCAGACACAAAAGAGTATATATTACATAATTCCATTTATATAAAGTTCAAAAACATGGAGAATTGATGTTTTGTGATGGCAGAGGTTAGGCTGCTGGCTACCTTGGGAAAGGATAATGACTGAGAGGAGGCTGAGTGGGGTCTCTAACATTCTGGTTCTGTTTTTTTTAATCCAGATATTGGTTATATGGATGTGTTTACATTGTGAAAATCCACTTATGACTGGTGCACATTTGATGTCTTATACTTAAAGTAAAAGTTTATTTTAAGAGAGAGGTAGAAGAGAGAGTAAAAAAAAAAATGAGGTGAAAATAAGGGGCGCGGGGAAGGATGGAAGATAAATGTAAGAAGTATCCAAAGAAAAAAGTAAGAAGTATCCAAAGAAAATATATTTTTCAAAATATATTTCAAAATATATATATAGTATGGCTAGACAGTAAAATCTTTTTCTGCAGATTTTCCTCGTGTTTAATGCTTGTATCTATTGCTACAACCATCCTATTAATAACATTTTATAATAACATCTTTTCTGACTTAAATTTCAAAACAAACAAAAAAAAAAACAAAACAAGATGAAACCTATTATTCCATCACTGAAATATAATCACTTTTAACATTTTAATGTGTATCCTCTTAGTCTTTATTATAATTTAAAATTTTTTTTAAATTGGGGTGGTGGGGTGGGGAGAACAGCAAATAAATGATGAACTTGTGGTTTAGGATAATGGTTTTGGGTAGGGGAGGAGGAAAATGGGATGCAAGAGGGGTACCACTGGTGTTTTTTGTTTTGCATGGTAGATTCCCAAGTGTTTATTCATTATTAAAAATAACTTCAATGATTTCACTCATATAAAGAACAAAATAAACAAACGGACGAAATGGAAACAAATTCATAGATTACGGAGAACGAAGGGGTGACTGCCAGATGGGATGGGAGTTAGGGGGTTGGGTGAAAAGGGTGAAGGGATTAAGTACAAACTGGTAGTTACAAGATAGTCATGGGGATGTGAAGTACAGCATAGGGAAAATAATCAATAATATTGTAATAACTATGTATAGAGCCATGTGGGTACTAGACTAATTGAGGGGATTGCTTTGTAAATTATATAAATGTCTAACCACTATGCTGTACACCTGAACCTAATATAAAATAATATTGAATATCAACTCTAATTGAAGAATAAAAATTTAAAAAAGAAAACTGATACTGAATTGGTACATGAAATAAAGGCTCTGATTTACCCAAAATTAAAATAGATAGATGGATAAATACATAAATACATACATACATACATACATACATACATAAATGAAATCACATAGTGAAATAGTCAAAGTACTGCCAAATTAGATGAAAACATTTGCAGCATACATCACAGATAAAATGCTAATATCCATAATATATAAAGAACTCTTAAAATTTGAGAAGAAAAGGACCAAACTCTGATAGAAAAATGGGAAAGATATACAAATAGAAAAAAATTAAAATAAAAATAACTTAATAAAGAAAGAAAAGTGGAGCAAGCATGGACCAATGATGAGGATGTCATCAACCAAAGATTATGATCAATCCAGTTTTGTGTACCTGACGTCCAACTAAAACTACAAGAATTTCCATAATAGATTTTATGCTGTGATTGAAAGTAGCTGGTCTTCTGGAGACCTAAAATGACACACTAGGGTACACTGACAAATCAGAAAAAAAAAAAAAAAGAAAGAAAATTACTTCCTTTTCATCGCTAAACCTCATTCAGTTTTTTCAGTGAGTGCTGAATTCCAACTCCTATATATGATAAACTTGGCCATCATGATGCAAATATCGATGTGTCAGAAGGTTTCAGTGTGAACCAGATAAACTTCCCAGGTCCCATCTACCTCTAAAATTGTGTAATTTTAGATCGATGACCTGGTGTCCCAAAACAGTCTGCGTGAATCTACCTACTCAGTTAATTAGGCAGGAATGACTTTCTCAGACCCCTTTCTCCTAATTACACAGGAAGGTTAACCTGGAGATACTTCTTATTGTCCTCAGCAAAACTCCAGATTTACGTATTTGTTTTTTTGTGTGTTTATAGCCTATCATTATTTATAAAAATGAAAGATATAATATGGTGAGGAAATTGAGGTGAAATGAGAGCAGGAAGAAAAATTAATACCATGAGTAATATTAAAACATAAAAATGCACCCTTTTGGTTTTTACGTTAGCTAGAGCTGGGCCACAAATTTGGCTGCAGTTTCCTAGCAGTCAGAGCAGAGAGGAAAATAGAAGATAGATTTGTAATGCCTATAAGATAATTTGGGCCAGTTTTTCCAAGAAAGACCAGTATTTTCCGTTTGCTTAGAGATACATCCCAGTGGCATGATGGAGCAGGCTTCTACCGGCACACGAGAGCCAATGGTTAAATATCAAGGATTTTTGCAAGTTGGTTATTAAACCATTGGTAGCTTGGAGTCTGTCATAGTGAGAGGACTTAGCAAACACTACAATTTTTCCCTTTGGTTTTGTTTCTTTATTTGTTTTGCCTTCAGAGCGGTGGTTTACCAGCACACCACTGCATGTTCCGATGGTCCTTGTAGGGAGACACTATGCAAGGCTAGAGTTGCTACAAGTGAGAGGGAGAAAGGCTTGGTGTGCAAGCTTGTTGAGTGCAGGAGAAACATCCTTCCAGAGAAGACAGTGGGACTATCTGCCCAAGACGAGAGAATGACTGGTGTATACATCAGCATTCATCTACTCCACCTCAGTTCTTCCTTCTTTCCAGTACTACCCTTTGGAATTTCACACCTGGGCCTACACTTTAAAAAGTGCTATGCCCAGTGAGGGGCAGACGTATCTCCCCATTCAAAACTGCAGGAGAGGTTCAGGAGAAGGATTTTATGCTTTCCACTAGGTCACCACTTTTCAAGCCTGCATTTCACAGCATTGTAACAAGTGTCCTTGGTCGGGGGGAGGATGGAAGTGTTCCATGCCAAAACAAATTTGGAAATGAGTAGGTTACAGTTAAGTAGTTCTCTTTACTGCGGGACTTCTCAGAGCCTTTGGGAGGCGATTGTGCCCTTGTGACACAGAGTGCACGTCAATTCCCAAACTTATTTTACCTTCAGAACAGTTTGTAGTGGCACATCTTGGGACACCAGACTGAAAATACACCACCCCGGTAGTCAGGGCTCCTTGGTGATTTTAAAAGGCAATACCAGGACCTTATTCCACAGAAATATTTCTTCCCCGTAGGACTTGAAGTTCTGGCAATTTTCTTCATGACAACATGAATTGCATGTCTGCTCTTCACATGAATCAATTTATTAAGCCTGTAAGTGTCTACACATCCATCAGCAGAGCTCGTTCAAGGGAAACGTTTCGGGACAAGAAATGTCTTAACTGTGGCTTGTGTCCCCAGGGACTCACTGCGTTCTATCATGGAACACGGGCATGGGCCACGTCAAAGCCCAAAGCCAGCTCGCAAGAATCTGGAGCAGAGAATGTGCATTTCTTGTTGTTTTAACCTTGAATTTTCACTCCACCTTGACTCCCATTCTATTTCTTTATCCGTCTTTTTCTTTCTTCTTGAGGCAGCTTTATAAACTCCTAAGACAGTTCATTGTGTGGTCGCACTTCACACATGCACTCATTCACTTTACATTTCGGGAGCCCCTCCGCGTCCCAAGCTACAAATGGGATAGACCAGGCCCTGTCATCTCATAGTACAACATTCAGGAATGTTCGTTTCCTCTCCTATTTATCTTCTTTATTTGCTTTATCTTGGCTCTTTCTCCACACTGCTCAATGCCCCGGGCTGCTCCTCCCCACCTTCTTTCATCTGTTCTCCCTTCGCTGATCACTTTTTCCAATGACTAACAGGAACCCAGCTCAGCTGGTTTTTATCACACTCCTGTCCTTGCATTTTTCCAACTCGATTAAGCCATTACCAGGGCTAAATGAGGCATGGACTCTCCAAAAGTCACACCTGTTGTCAGGAAGCTGGAGGGTAAGAACCTGTGCAGCTGGCGGGCGGACGGCAAGCAGGGCTGGAGGGAGGCAGCCGAGCGTGACCGGTAGTTTGTGTTCCCCTAGTGCTGAAAGAGGGCCCTCATTTTAAAACAAGATGTCCCTTGCTTTAATACAGAAGGAATGAAGTCTGACACCGAACTGGGGATGGTCACATTGACAAATAAAATGCCCCTAATTCTTTGGCAAATGTGCACCAGGTGCTAATAAAAATCCACACTGTGGATGGGCGCTTGGCAAGAGGTAAAGAAAGCTGTAACCAGAGCCAGGCACATGGGTTCTGTGATGGTCGGTTGAACTTTCTCAGGGTTTTCCCCGTCCACCCTCATTAAAATGTACACATTTCACCTTTCTGCAAAAGTGGCTCACACCTTACTGTTTGTATTCTTTATGATCAGTGTGACAAAGGAGGGCAAAGATTATAGTACAATCAACCAGAGACAAATTGGTATACTCACTCTATTAAGATAAACAATCTCTATTGGAAATCAATTTTCATTTCATAACCACCTTTTTTTTAGGCAACCTAGAATTTTTATTTCTGCAGTCTACAATTGAGAAATTGTAGCTTTTAAGCTTGCCATTTACTGAGTGGTCTTATGTTCCAAAGGTCTATGCCTTGATTTTCTCTAGTTGAAATGTGGGTAAAATCATTCTGCTCTAGAATTACACAATTCCCAGAAATGTTAAAGCCCAGGGTGATTTTTGATGAAAATTGAAATGTTGCAGTTTTGACCACTAACCTTGCCTTGCTCTCCTCTGTTAATTTGTCTTAACTCTGGAACTTACATGAGCCATCCAACCTCTTGGACAAACGCAAGTCCAACAGATATTCTTTGAGCATCCATTTGATACCAGGTTCCTTATTCGATGCTGGGGGTGCAATTGGGATCATGATGAAGCACCTCCCCTCAGGAGCCTTTGGTTTTGAGGGGTGACCCCTTCCCTGTTCTGTCCTAGAATTGACCAACTAGCCTTTGGTCATTAATTCATCCAGTCATTCAGCAAATATTTGTGGAGCATCTACTAAGTTCTGTGCTTTGTGCCAGGCTACGATGATAAAGAAAAGAGACAGGCCCTACCCACAAGAAGCTTCCAGTTCCCACTTGAATTAATTATCCCTCCTGGCAGCCACTAGAAAGAACGTCACTCTTTCCTCTGTGCTTCCTCAATACATATGCCTCTTTCTAGCATTTGCACCACTATAATTATAAGATATAATAATAATATCTGTCTCCTTTTAAACTATAAGCGACTTGAAAGCAACAAACTCGACTTTCTTTCCCAACTACTTTGCACTCCTTGGTGTTTAGCACATAGAGGAGCTCAATAAATGATTTTTGAATGAATAATTGTATGAATTTACAAAATCATGAGCCTATGGAACCACAGACCAGTCAATCCTGACCTCCCATCCCACGTTTCTGGGATGAGAAACTTAATGATCAGTCATCTGTCAGTACTGAAACACTCATGATTTCAAGGACCTTCTAAACATAAAACCAGCTGGTCCATGGGTCATTTCTTCTTCCAAGTGTACCTGCCATTGAGATAAAGAACAAATAAAGCTTTAGTGTTTGCAATACTATTTTTGCAGGAGGGCAAACATGATTATATATAACTTAAATGAAATAAACTATAGTAAGAGAACAAATGAGTTTATTTGTGACTCTTGGATAGATACGTATAATATAGCTGTAGTAAGAAAAAATATAATAACAGTGGCATAAACAAGCTAAAAGCTTTTTTGTCTCTTATGTGAGGGTTCAGAAACAGTCTGATATCGAGGTTCTGCTCCATGAAATCCTTGGCTCACGGAACCATCATTCCCTAGGATATGGCTCGTGGTTCAAGATGGGCTCCAGCTTCACGTTCACCTCCATGCAGCAGGATAGAGGAAGCGGAGATGAAGGGACAAAAGACAAACACCAACTCTCTCTTTAGCAAAGTTTCCTGGAAGCCACCACAGGGCACTTCAACTTATATCTTATTGGCCAAAATTTAGTCACATTACCACACATCATTATAGAAGAAGTTGGGGAAAATAGTCTTTTTATTTTTCAACAGCCACTTGTCTAGCCAAAAACTATTTTACTGTGGCATAAAAGGAGTACAGATATGAGGGAACCAAGTCGACCACAGCTACTAAAACTGAAGTGTAAGTGATTATTCAAGAACTTTTATATTCTGACTATTGCAGGCTGAAGTGACAATTTTGAATTCCAATTGCTAATCCACTGTGCTACGATCACATTTGGTACTGCTCTGTTTGTCCATATCTAGGAGGTGGAAGGAGTGAGGTAGAAAGAAAAGAAAGCTTTTACAACGAGAAACTGGGCGGGGGGTGGGGGTGTGATGCAGTGCCAACAGGAATGGAAAGGGGAAAGCGGAATGGAGAGAGAGGGTAGAATCAACAGGACAAAGTGACTGAATATTGGAGGAAAGGGAGAGGGAGAATCTAGAACGATTCTCAGCTTTGAAAGCAAATTAGACCCTGGTAATTGGACTAAAAAGAGTGGTTTGGAAACTAGGTTGTTGGAGTTAACTACTGCAAATTGACCCGAAATCTCTACTTCATCTACTACTTCTTGCCATGAATTTTCTCTTGAATAGACTAATGAAGTTAATAAACTTCTCCAAGTAGTTAATCTTTCACAGGAAAAATTTAACAGATCTTAGTGACTTCCCTAAGCAGTTATAATGTTCCCTCTCCTAATTTAGTACACTACACAGGACTCCTTAAAATTCTGAGTTCTTGAGGCATTCTTAATTCAAGTGCCAGAATTTCTCACTTGAGTAAGCTATTTGGAGAAATTCCCCCAACTGGATTGATATTGCCCTCTTTACAGTTATGAAGTTTAAAATATATTGGATATTTAAAAGACCTGACATCATGAGTAGTTCAATAAATGCTACTTTCTGTCTCCTTCTAAAGTACTTTCTTTTTTATGCATTCAAAGATTTATTCAGCAGTTACTATTTCAGATACTGTGCAAGTGCTGCTAAGCAAAGTTGAATTTAGTCATTGAAAACATAATTACAAAATATTTTTTTCACTTTTTAATGTTAAGCTAAATTGTAACCATCTACAGCAGTGTGCCTGCCGCTTGGGGACAGGGAATGTGCATGTGTCTGTTCCTTATACTTTCAGGCCTTAGCACATGTACTTTCTAAATGAGTGACTGAATATGTGACCAAGGTCCAAGGCATGAAGCCAAAAAGATCTAAAAAGCAGGACTGAAATCAGAAAACTAGCATGGCTGTGGATGTTCAGACATTACTGAGGGCAACTCCACGAATGTTGAGTGTCTGCTGAGGTGCTCCTTCCATAGGGGTCCAATACCTTCTTCTAGAATGGCTATTAGAGGAGGTGGGGATCTCACGGGGTAAGAGGAAGCAAATGACAATGGTTAAGAGCTTGGGCTCTGGAATCAGACGTTTATGCATGTAACTACAATAAAGTGTAATGAATCTTCCAAGAAGAAGACTCCAAGATGCAAGATGTAAAAGACTATAAGCAGTGGACCTACAGGTCTGAGTGTTCAGGGAAGGCCTCCCTGAAGGCCTCCCTGAAGAGTCTCACTGCACAACTGAGGGGTTAGCATGGGTGAAAATTCAGCCTGTGCTCTGCTCCACAGGCAGTAGATACGATTGGCCCAAGGCTGTGTCTGCCCCAGAAGAGTTCTTTCTTCTCTGTTAACACAAAGGCCCTACAATCCCCCAAGCCATGCCTCCGAAGTTATGGACACCTGAAAGCTGAAAGATAAGCAGATGTTTTCCAGACAAAGTTTAGGCCAGTGGGACCAATAGCGAGAGCAGCACATATGAGGTCTGGGGCTTTAAAAGAAGTATGGTGTATTTGAGAAACTGAAGAAAGTTCACTATAGCTGGAGTGTAGAGTTCAAAGGGAAGACTAGCAAGAGTGAGGCTGGAAAGGTACTCATTACGGTAGGCATTTTCTGTGCGTTTACTAATTATACTGTGCTAATGGAGCTCCATGCATTATTTTATTGAGATCACAGAGTTTAAGAGACTTGCCCAGAGTCAGATGTTAGGAAATATTGGAATATGATTCAAAGCCAGGTTTAACTTCAGAGCCTGTGTTCCAAACCACTTGTTCAATGGTGTCCAAAGATTTGCAAAGGGACAAAACTAGAGAAAGGAAGGCCATTAGGAAATAGTTGCAGAAATCCAGAGAAGAAGCATTGGTGAACTTAAGATGGCCTTGGCAATGGGAATGAGTGGATAGATTTCAGAGAGATTTTGGAAGTAGAACTGCAGAACCTGGTGGTTGTTTGAATATAAAGGGCAATGATGAGAAGAGGGAAGAGGCAAGAATGACTTCTTATTTTGTGTCTTTGTGGATGACACATCATTTGCTAAGATAGAAAATGGTGAAGGAGGAACAGGTTTAGGAGGAAGGTGAGTTTAGAGACTGTCAAATTAGAAGCACTTGTGGGACATCCAAGTGGAGATGTCCAGTTGACGGTTCGATGCTTGGGCCTAAAACTTAGGAGAGGCTACAGAATTAGCTGACATCACCATATCATCGGTAATTGACACACAGAGTGGATGTGGTACAGTGTAGAGTGAGAAGAGCAGCACAATCCTGCTAGGATAATCATGCTAAAGCAAAAGGACTTTTCCTGAAATCCAGCTGTTGAGATTCATAGAATATAACCTGACCTTTGATTTATCTGTGTCCTTTTCAAGAACTATTCTTCAAAGATTTATGGAGTGTCATTTTACAAACTCTAACCAGAGATTTGTGATGAGGAGGTACAAAAAAAAGGGGACTACCATAATAAATAAAGAACAAGCAGCCTTTTCTGACATCTTGGTTTTATTTAAAGTCAGCTTTAAACTTAAATATATTCATTCCATATTTTCTATAAGAACAGATGTGCTGAATAAAGTACCATTAATATTATTATTATACAAGAAATTGCTACTACTAGGTCAATTCTATGCATTTTTTTACACAGAAGAATGAATGGATTAAAATCCAGCGGCAACATCAGTAGAAGCCTTAGTTTGTCAATAGCCTCTTTAAACTGTGGGCCTACCGGCTGAATACAGTCCTCCTCCCATAGGAGCAAGTAAAGTTTTCTGTATCTTGCACGAGGTGCTAAAAAAATGAGACTCTAAGCCATGCTTTCCCCACCTGCTACCACTTCAGCCTCTCTAAATAGAAATTCTGAGCTACTTCTGTTGCAGTCATCATAACGAGATGGAATTAAGGTGTAGTTGAATTCATTTTGTCTCTCTTTTCTTTTAGAAAGCATTACAGATCGTCTGTACATGATGTGGCTTCTAAAGACTCAAGGAGCATCCACCTTACTAGTCGGCAATAGAGAAGGCAGAAATGGAGATTCAAATACCACGGCTTCCGTTCTGTTATTAATTGCTCTGTAGACATGTGCCCCCACCGCAGGGAGTGAACTGCACCAAGGGGGAAAGTTCTTGGGACCCCCAAACCACCAGCACTCTTATCGATCCCCCTGGAGAGAGAGCAGAACAATGGCGCTTCATAGCTGCTGTTTGATCCTCTTGGCATTTACCTGGCTCACTTCTGCCTATGGGCCTGACCAGCGAGCCCAGAAGAAAGGGGACATTATCCTTGGAGGGCTCTTTCCTATTCATTTTGGAGTAGCAGCCAAAGATCAAGATCTAAAGTCAAGGCCAGAGTCTGTGGAATGTATCAGGTAAGGGAAGGAGCCAAGGCAAAGAGTCTTTTCTCTTCTGGATGGTTGGAGACAAACTGTACCAAACCCAAAATAATTTTTTCAAACTTGGCTCTCTCTTTCAAAATGGTGATTGGTAATCATGCTGAAGCTTAGTATCCCCCCTCCACAATCACCATCACTTTTTAAAGAAATTTTTTTAAAAGTAAAATGTCAGTGATACTAAGTAGACAAATCCATAGCCAGTTGGAGCATGTGCCAGGTAACTTGGAAACTGAGTCATCATCGTTCACCAGGAAACAGTGTTGTTTAATGGAAAACTGAGTACCTAGAAAGAAATTTATTATATGTCTTTCAAACCTTAGTAGCGATATCTCCCATTGACCTTAAATGCCCCGCTGGTAAGTAATACCTGAGTGTTGGCTGTCTCACTCCTTTTTTTAAAAAAGATTTTAAATTTGAAAGAAACCTCAGTGGTTGGCACGATCCAGTCATCTTCAAAATGCAGCTCATCACATTTTGGAACCACTCCTACTAGAGAGTCTTTCTTATAGAAAGCTGAAATTCTCCAGTTAACATACAATACACCTAACACAAATAGAGAAGCACAGAATCTATCTAAGTCAACTGGACTGTCTTGGCCATTGGAAGATAGCTATCATATTCTCTTGAATTGTTTCTTTTCCAGGCCAAATAGTCCCAGTTTTCTAAACAATTACTTCATGATATGGTTTCCAGACCCCTCACCATTCTGGTTGCCTTCCATATGATGCTCCCTAATTTATTATGACTATTTTAGAATATGGCATCTAAAACTAAGCACAATTTCTTCAAATAGGATCTGATTTCTACAGAGCACAGTGTATATCACCACCCTTAATCTGGGCATCAGAGACCATTACTGCACCCCAACTCTTGACTTTTATTCTACGAGAGACTAACACTTTCTCTTTGAAATTTACAACTACTAAAAGTAATCCAGCACTTTTCCTTGGTCTTTCTGATAGCTGGAAAATGAAAATGACAACTAGGATCATTCCAACAAAACTGGATTTCTGTTTGTGTTCTAATGAAAGCCTGAAAATTAGATAACATTATTCTTATGAATGCAGAAAAACTAAGTGCAGAATTTCACCGATGCTGATTATATCCTTCACGTAACCCATGTGGACAAATATCCTCTTCGCTGTAACCCTGCTGGAGAGAGTCGTGCACGTGCCAGATATATACCTAAAATCAAGCAAGAAGCTTGACCTGAAATGATATACATTTTTAATTATATGAAACAAAGATAGCAAAATCAGATTAGCAGTGCAGATGTTTCATGTGATCAAAAATTCTGCAATATCTCTTAATAACTTTGTAGGTTTAAAACAAATAATTAAATAACAGAAACATAAAGAAAATAACTAAGAAAACATTTCATTAAAAGTTAGATCAAGACCTTTAGGAACTTAAACGATGCAGTGGAGTAAAACAGATTATATTTCTCACCTCTTGTTATTGAGTTCAAGTAGTGAAACCCACTATAAAAAGAGAGAACCTGCGAAGTAGTTTTGGGCACTGATACCTTGATTTAGCACATTTAACAAATCCTCACTTTGAGCCAAGTCTTAGGAGAATGAAAACCGTCACTGACTCTATTTCTCCTTGTTAATTTGCTTGATTTAATGTTCTTTGAAAAGCAATCCATGCTCACTTTTTAAAAAAATACAAAGCATAAATAAACCCAAACCACGCAATTTTAAAACTCATATTTCATCACCTAGAAATAACCACTGTTTATGAATAGCCTTCCTGTGCATAGCATTTATTTGTTCGTTTGTTCACGAAGATGAGATCACTCATTTTCCTTTCCCCTTTGACCTCCAGGAATGTCATGGTCTAAATTTGTGACTTTGCAAATCTGAGGTTATTTTTAGTCTCCCACGTGTTAAAATCCTAATCTATTTATATTTTCCCTGGTCTTTTTTCTTTTTAAATCTCTGTATTACTTTTACTAAAGTACCTCACATCGGCTACTTTAAATTCTTTGCTGGATAAGACAGGTACAAATTATTTGTTTGGTTATTAATAACAGTCTTCATTATTATTGCTCCCTAACTCTGTGTGAGGCACCATACATAGAATTTTGCATAATTATTTCATGTTCACAGCCACCCTATGAGGTAAGTGTTATCACCATTTACAGAGAGGACTTAGAGTTTCAAAGAACACAGCATGAAACCAAAAAGTAAGAGATCCACGATTCAACCCAACTTTGCCCAATACTTACTCTAAAGCAGGTGGCCAGAAAGCAGTCCCATTTTCTTTCATTTCTTCTTTCTTCCAGGTATAATTTCCGGGGGTTTCGCTGGTTACAAGCTATGATATTTGCCATAGAGGAAATAAACAGCAGCCCGGCCCTTCTTCCCAACATGACGCTGGGGTACAGGATATTCGACACCTGCAACACGGTTTCTAAAGCCTTGGAGGCCACCCTGAGTTTTGTGGCCCAGAACAAAATTGATTCTTTGAATCTTGATGAGTTCTGCAACTGCTCGCAGCACATCCCCTCTACTATCGCTGTAGTGGGAGCAACTGGCTCAGGCATCTCCACGGCAGTGGCAAACCTGCTGGGGCTCTTCTACATTCCCCAGGTACCCAGGCCTTCTTAGGTGGGACAACGTGGCTAGGGGTTGGGAGGAGCAGACTCGGAGGACTGTCATGCCCTATGTCCTAACAGTTTGCTCTTTTTCTATCTCTGGCTTTACATGGGCACAAAAGACCTTTTAATTAATTGGGGCACTGGATTATGACCATTTGGGATTTCTGAGAACCCCCAATGTCAATATCAACTAGACCTTCACAATTCATTTAAACATACTTTATATAAAACTTGTATATACCTTTTGTTTATTTATACTTATACCTTGTATAAAACTTTGTCTTTTTTACCAAAGTGTTTGGTTCTTTATTTTCTACTCCATTCCTTTAGTAAATGACCATTTTTCTACCTTTACTAAAAGGAATGAGCTCATATGATGTAAATCCAGCCTTTCAAACCCCAAATATGCCTCTAATTCTGTTTCATTAAAAGTCTACGGCTCTCTACCATTTGGTTGCAAATTTAGCTCAGAGGGAAGCAGAGCATATTTTCTCATAAAACAGGAACTTCGTCACTGTGCTACACATTCTAGAAATGGAAAATATTCTATTTCATTCAACAACTATTTATAGAGTGTATATGAAGAAGCAGTCCACCCGGCAGGAACTCAGCCTAGGTGGGGAGATGTCTGCATTTTCAAATACTAACAATTTACTGAAACAAGTGCTTTAATAAACATTTATTCTAAGTTGCATATTTTTTGCACCAAAAAGAAAAAAAAGACAGCAACCTCTAAATGCCATTTGACGACCTGATTTTCCTCCTTAACACTATAGAGCAAACCCTTTTTCATGTTAATATTTATAGATCTATGACATCATGTTATAATAGTGAAAAATTGGAAACAACCTAAATGTCCGTGGATGGGAGAATCAGCTCAATTTTGATACGTCCCTTATGTCAATTTTTAAATTAAATTATAAATCATACTTTAAATTTATTTTGATGTCTAATATTTAAAATTTATAAGTACCCTTGCAAATTCACATTTCGATGTTGCAAGTCTGTTTCCTTGGTGATAGCCATTATCCTTTCGTATGCACATGACAACTGAGAAAGTCTTGTCATCATTTCCCGAATCCCTACTTCAGGGAATTAAAGGTGTTCCCCATGGGGAAACCCTGGCTCTGCAACTTTTGTGCTAAAATGATCTAGCAAAGTCCACATCAGTGAATGTGTTGGGCAAGATGCAAATATGCATCTTTTAAATTTGGCATATTGTGCAGTATTATTTTAAATACACACAGTTAAAGTAGGTTGTTGTTACCCCATGGCCAACAGGCATAAGATGTAACGGTCAAGTAAAGAAAGAACTTGTAAAAGGTTTCAATGTTTTGTGGTTTGGATGGAACATATAGTTAAGTTGAATTTAAATTATAAAAGTGCTGAGAAAACTAATGATTAAACCAGTGTAAGCATGTAGTAGCAGAGGTTCTCCGCCACGTCTGCATGTTGGAATCACTTGGGGAGTTTGAAAAATATTGATGCCTGGATCTTAGCCCCCAGAGATCCTGGTTTCATTGAGATACTGCTTGGGCAATGGGAGTTTTGAAAACTCCCAGGAAGTTCCAATGTGTAGCAGAGTTAGGAACCACTACTCTGCAGGCTCGGGTCAGAGGCCCAGTGGTATTTTTTATGCCACTCACGCCACCAAGTGGATGGAACAAGCAGACCAGCTAGAATAAGTTGTGGTTAGAACAGTTCTCTGAATCATTCATGAAATTCTCCCCTCTTGCAATAAAAAAATTCTGTGTGTTTTTAAGGGTTTTTTTTTGGGGGGGGGTATATAAAGTGGTGTTTACCCTTAAAATGGACAAATATTATAAACGCATTCTTTAAGAAAAACAACCATGGAGAATATTTTTGTTTTTAATTTTTATCTCTTTAAAACCCTTTTTACCTCAGTTTTCAAAAGATCAATAAGTAAGCAATAATGGATAGATTTACAAAATGCCCAAGTAGGTTTTTCATTTGCAAAATGGGTCTGCAACTCTAGAGGTCTCTTAAAAACAGTAACATCTCAATCAATTATTTAGTTTAATCACCTATCGCATGAACTTCCATAGCAGAGCAAGAAGGGGCTTGTTCTGATCAAAGAAAAAAAGTTTTTAATTTCATATCATAGCTTCAAAAATCAAAGTTCTTATTAGAAAAATTATTCCTGCCCTTTAGCAAGGTTGGCCATTCTTTCATAGACCGATGTCTTTTATGTTTTTGATGCAGAAACTATTCATTGATAAGAAGAAAAATATTGGAAAAATTTATTGAAACACTGAACATAGAAAATTGTTTCAATTGGTGAGAAATATTAAAAAGGCATTCTCCCAAATTTCTTCAACTTGGTTTTCTTAAGAAGCTTAAAATCTCTCTATGAAACTGGAAAACAAGCGATATTAAACATTCCTTCATTGCCTAGAAGAAATCCCATTAAGTATAAAAATGTTTTGTTCTTCAGAAGAAATGGTCCAATAACCTTAAACTTCCTAACTGGTGAGCCAGGACACACAGGAGTACTACAGAGGGGCCAAAACCTGCCAAGATATTGATCCCCTCAAAGTTTGGGATGGAGAGATGTAGCCGAGGGTGGCGAGAGCACCCCCCACCTGGGTTGGTCAGCCTCTTCCATTCACCCCATCTTTTATGTTTGCCACAATGTGAAAAATTTGGGAAGCTCTGCACTAATAGATGCTTTATGTGATATTCAGATACTTTTCTTTAAGCAATGATCTTTTACCATCAAGACAAGGTTTTCTTCCCTTGGTGGCTCACATCCATGCTCAAATGTAGAACTATCTATGTCTTAGCAAGTGGAAACACATGTAGGCAGCTTCTCCAGGGTTCCTTTTCAGCCACATCAAAAGCCTGTCAAGGCCTCAGCCATTATGTGAAATTGAGCAGAGGAAAGGGCTCTGGATGATGATTGAACCCACTGAGATGCCGGGAAAGGAAAAGTTGTTTTTCTGACTATATTTAATGATGTACATCATTGTTATTGGGAATTGAGCCTAATGAACCTAATGGCTAATTGAGTTTAAAAGATAAATGGTTCTTATAAATGACTGCAATTGAGGGTACTTTTATCTAAAGTACTGTCGGGGTAGGTAGAGGAGGGAATAGAGTGAATAGCTGGAGTCTAGAGACAAATGGGAATAGAGAAACTAGGCAGACTAGGAAAGGGGAACCCCTAGGGGCTCCTCTGAAGAGCCTTAGGTTCATAACCCACAGGGAACCTGATTCCTTCCAGAAGTGAGTCATGGACAGAGTGTTCATCACAGTAAAGGGGAAGTTAAAACAAGGGGAAGTTCACATCAGAACCTGGACCTAACAGGCAGAAGATATGTACATGGGTATATTGTAACCAATGAGTCAATACAGGGGAGGTTAGGAAAAAACTATGAAATGGCACATAAAGACACTCCTTGAAAGGATAAATAGATCCTACTGTTGGGTTGACCTTATGGCTAGACCCATTTTTGAAGGTAGCATTGTGAAGACTCACCCACTGAGAATTAAAATGCTCTCTGATAGACTGACAGGTGCTCGAGTGCACGCACTGGAGAGCAATAGATTCTGGTTGTCCTCATCCTTTCATCTTGCCTGCAGGAAACAATGTGTTTGACAGATTAGATTAATTAATGGACCCTCAGCAGGCCACCTCCACAGGGCCTTGAGGCTCACTCAGCACCTCACTCACCTATTCATTCTGTGTTCTGTATTTGGTGCTCTTTCCAGGTCAGCTACGCCTCTTCCAGCAGACTCCTCAGCAACAAGAATCAGTTCAAGTCCTTCCTCCGTACCATCCCCAATGATGAACACCAGGCCACTGCAATGGCAGACATTATCGAGTATTTCCGCTGGAACTGGGTAGGCACAATTGCAGCTGATGATGACTATGGCCGGCCAGGGATTGAGAAGTTCCGAGAGGAAGCTGAGGAGAGGGACATCTGCATCGATTTCAGTGAACTCATCTCCCAGTATTCTGATGAGGAAGAGATCCAGCATGTGGTAGAGGTAATCCAGAATTCCACAGCCAAAGTCATCGTCGTTTTCTCCAGTGGCCCAGACCTTGAACCCCTCATCAAAGAGATTGTTCGGCGCAACATCACAGGCAGAATCTGGCTGGCCAGTGAGGCCTGGGCCAGCTCTTCCTTGATCGCTATGCCTGAGTATTTCCATGTGGTCGGAGGCACCATTGGATTTGCTCTGAAGGCTGGGCAGATCCCAGGTTTCCGGGAATTCTTGCAGAAAGTCCATCCCAGAAAGTCTGTCCACAACGGTTTTGCCAAAGAGTTTTGGGAAGAAACATTTAACTGCCACCTCCAAGAAGGTGCTAAAGGACCTTTGCCCATGGACACCTTCCTGAGAGGTCAAGAAGAAGGTGGTAGCAGGATAAGCAACAGCTCCGCTGCCTTCCGACCGCTCTGTACAGGGGATGAGAATATCAGCAGTGTCGAGACTCCTTACATGGATTATACACACTTACGAATATCCTACAATGTCTACTTAGCAGTCTACTCCATTGCTCATGCCCTGCAAGATATATATACCTGCTTACCTGGGAGAGGGCTCTTCACCAATGGTTCCTGTGCAGACATCAAGAAGGTTGAGGCTTGGCAGGTATATCTTCACTTAGATAGCAGTTCTCTGTGTAATAAAGTAGAGCTGGGCTGATCCAGGCAAGACAGATGAAATGGTTACCTCAAAAAGACAACATCTAAATAAGGTCACTAAATATAACTTTGGATTCAAATAGCCTGTTCAAACATCTGAGCAATCTACTTCTGCACAATTGATAGTAATTTAATTTGATTATCAGTTCAAAGCCTTGCCTCAACTGTTCTTTAGTCCAGTAGTTCAGAATACCTAGCGTATGGCCCCTAAAATTTTTTTAACATCCTGGAATACGTTTAGTACTGAGTGCAGGATATATTTCTAATCCTTAAGTTCAAGATATTGTTCCCTTGCGAGTAACAAGTGTTTGCTGAGTACCTATTACATTTCATATGCTAAGGGGCATAAAACCAGTGTGACTGTGTTTAACCATCACTTTTGTCATTATATTACTCACAATATAATGTGCCAGACCACCAGACAGGCCAACTAAGCTTAGGACACAAGCAAATCAAGGGCACGGAAAAACTCCCCTTAAAAAGATTTGGTATTGGATATATCAAAAAGAAGCACTGAAGTAGTTACAATAGAAAATAATCAGAACTTATATGGAATTTCAGCCCTCATTTTGTGGTATAATCTTGTTTGGTATTTTTTAATTATACACGGGAGAGACATCATAATCTTTTTCATTTCATAGAACTTCCGAAGATAAAAAGTCTGGCCTGACTTACATCCTACATAGCCATTCATGTCTTGCATATGTATCTTGATTTTTTTATTTTTTATTTTTTTATTTAAGTATAGTTGGTGTATAATATAGTGATTCAACGTTTATATACCTTACAATGTGATTACCACACTAAGTCTAGTAATCATCTGTCGCTGCAAGCGTATCACAATATTATTGACTATTTTCCCCCTCACTTTTTTTACCCATTCCCTCACCCTCCTCACCTCTGGCAACCACCAGTTTGATCTGTTTCTATGAGCCAGTCTTTGTTGTGTTGTGTTTTATTTGTTGGTTGGTTGGTTGGTTGGTTTAGATTCCACATATAAGTGAAACAATATTTGTCTTTTTCTAACTTATTTCATTTGTCTTTTTCTAACTTATTTCACTTAGCATAATATTCTCTAGGTCTATCCATGTTATTGCAAATGGCAAGATTTCATTCTTTTTTATTGCTGAGTAATATTTTGTTGTACATATATACTATATCTTCCTTATCAAAACAAAAAACAAAAAAACAACTAATCTAAAAGATATATTCACCTCTCTATTAAATGTAGCAATTTTTTTTTTTACAATAGCCCAGATATGGAAGTAATCTAGGTGCCATTGATAGATGAATGTATCTTGATTTTTAAATCAGGTTGTGCTTTATGCTCTGTTTGTATTTTCCTCAGTTCTAGACAGACCTCCAGAGAGAGTACGTGATAGCAGAGAAGGGGCGGTTATAATCCCTGAATTTGAATGACCCAGACTCCAGCTTCGGCTTCATCTCCAGCTCTCCCATTTACTATCTGCATCATTTTAGGCAAACCACTGCTCTAAGTCAGTCTGTTCATCTGTAAAATATCTCACCTGCTTTCCACCCAAGATTCTTTTGAAGATGAAATGAGATGATATATGTGAAAGAAATTCATAAAATTTCAAGCTATAAAGAGATGTAATTATGATAGTAGATATACCTCTACTTAATCAATCAGTTAGGCAAAAAAAACAACTAAAATAACCCAATCACCATAGACCCTTGGAAAAAGATACCAAGAAACAAAGAATGTACCACCCTTGTCAGTTATTTTAGAGATTCTCATGGGATAAGGAGTAACTGCCTAGGCTAGTGGAATAAGCCAGGACCTGCAAGTTCTTAGCCCTTCTTCTGAGATAATTCTCACTCAGATATCCTCATTTGCTAAAGTTTCTAATCATTACATGGAACTTAAAGTTTCCTTCCTTGTACTGTAGCCCCACCCCCACCACCCAACTAACTGCCTGGATTCCTGAGGCTCAGAGGAGACTTATAGCAAGCATACAGGACATTTTGGCCTGTGTTCATATGTTATCCTTCCTTAGAGCTCTGACCTTATTTTCCAAGTCAGTTTCCTTTCCTGAATAAATCTTGCCAGACTGTGTGTGAGGAAGGAGGTCACATCTTTACCTGTACTAGGGTCAACTGAGATGTCTGGGCAGTGGACACTTTATTTTGGCTGCTTCACTTCTCTTTCTTTCTCCTTTTGGTAATAGCATCCTTATTTAACTTTAGGGAGCCTTCCCTGCCCTACTCTCAGTCTGTGTAGTTTGGGAGGACTCCATTCCTAGCTTCAGGGATGGATATGTGGCCTTGGACTGGTCAGTCAACGTGGATCTGGAGACTTTTACAGGAGATCCTGGGAAATAAGGAGATCCTCATAGTAAAGATTTTATGAACCCGAAGCTGCCGCAGAGGTTGAAAACTGCTAACCCTGAGGAATAGGGAACAAAGACATGGAGATGAAAGTATTTAGTTGTACCTGGAATACTTCTATTTAAATCAGTTAGTATGGGTTTTCTACTACATGCAACTGAAAGTCCCAATTTTGACTATAGTCTGATCTGATTCTTGGCTATTTTCCTCACATGCTCAAGCTTTGGTCTTGGCGATCTGGATCTTACTTCCTTGTCTGGGAGAGGAGTTGCCAGAACTGTCAAATTACCCCAATGATGAACACCAGGCCACTGCAATGGCAGACATTATCGAGTATTTCCGCTGGAACTGGGTAGGCACAATTGCAGCTGACAGGCGATTTATGAGCATACAACACACAATTTTTTCCTGACCTCCACAGAGACCCCAAACCCTCTCCACACTGCTCTTCAGCATTCTCTTCACTCTGACTTCTCTGCTGTACAATTCTAAGCTTCATGAGGGCTGAAACCATGTCTGTATTGTTCAACCCTGTATCTAGAACACCTGACACTTGAATATGTGTAGAATAAATTAACGAATCAATGGCAGTCTAGTTGATTTGATCTGACAGCACTACCTAGAGCCCTTTGATGAGAACTGTTCAACCTAACAGCCCATCCTTGAATCAATCACTGGTACCAGGGTATTCTAGGCTCTGATTGGAATGAAGTCTGAGTAGAACACCATGGCAATAAGAATGGAACTGCCTTCTTCCTTCTCTCAGGATGATTGTACACAAGACATGCTCCCTACATTCCTCCACCTTACACCAACCACTCAGAAGACAAAAAAATAGGTGGGCATGATGACAGAACTATGGCAATAACAAAAGTCAAATAAAATTGACTTTCCAGGAATTGCTGGTATTTTGGGGGGTTGGAAGAGGGGAGATGAATTAGGGTAAGAGCCAGAGGAGATGAAAAGGAGACAAGAAAATAAGGCTGAGATTAGAGAAGGGAATTGGTTCAAGATTTTCCCTCCACTCTTAGCACAAGAAGTGGGCAAGAAGCAATAGCTTCCTTATCTATGTGAACAGTCCTTCATTATCTGTGTCAATGGGGTGCTTTGTTCATCCCATGCCACTTTCCCCTCGTGCTAAGAAGTAATGCTGGAAGAGTAAGAGCTGGAAATCCTAGACCAGAGTGGGAGTTTTCTAGTCTCTAGTCTTTGGCTTAATTCAATTGACCCTTAGAGTATGTGCCAAGTATTTGTGCTTATACTGAGCAAGGGATTGACTGTAAAATCCTTTAAAGGAAGCATTCAAAAAGGCCACAAGATGGAAATATTACCACATAAAAGATAATATGTGACCATCTAAGTGTGCATGTTATATATATTTGTCTCTCTTTTACTTCATTTCTTTCTCGGTGTTTAGTTTTTCTTGCGAGCCTATTAGTCTCGTGGTGGTCGAATATTATCTTCCTTTTTTCTTTTTCTTTTTTAATTAAATTTATTGGGACGACATTGGTAAATAAAATTATGTAAGTTTCGAGCGTACAATTCAATAATACATCGTCTGTATATTGCATTGTGTATTCACCACCAAAGTTGAATCTCCTTCCATCACCATATATTTGGCCCTCTTTACCCTTAGCTAGCTCCCTGCCTCCCCCTTTTCCATCTGGTAACCACTAAACTGTGGTCTGTGTCTATAAGTTTTTGCTTGTCTTGTTCGTTTATTGCTTTCAGTTTTATATCCCACATATGAGTGAAATCACATAATTCTCGACTTTTTCTGTCTGGCTTATTTTTCTTAGCATGATAATCTCAATATGGCAGTACTTCCATCTTTTCTTATGGCAGAAGTAATATTCCATTGTATATGTGTACCACATCTTTATCTAATCATCTATTGAAAGGCATTTCAGTTGTCTCCATGTCTTAGCCACCGTGAACCATGCTGCATTAACATCAGGGTACATATATCTTTATGGATAAATGTTTTCAAATTTGGGGGGTAGATACCCAGAAGAGGGATTACTGGGTCATATGGTAATTCTAGTCTTAATTTTTTGAGGAACGTCCATACTGTTTTCCATAGTGGCTATGCCAATTTACATTCCCACCAGCAGTGTATGAGGGTTTCTTTTTCCCTACAACCTCTCCAATACTTATTATTTGTCCTATTGGTGATAGCCATTCTGACAAGTGTGACGTAGTATTGCATTGTGGTTTTGATTTGCATTTCTCTAATGCTAGTGAAGTTGAGCATCTTTTCATATGTTTGTTGGCCATTTGTATGTCTCTTTCGGAGAAGTGTCATTCAGGTCCTCTGCCCATTTTTTAATTGGATTGCTTATTTTTTGTTGTCGTTAAGTTGTTATGAGTTCTTCATATATTTTGGATATTAGCCTCTTAGCAAAAGCGTTTGCACATATCTTCTCCTATTCAGTTGGTTGCCTCTTCGTTTTGTTCTTGGCATATATTATTTTCTTCTGTTTCTTTTCTATTAGCTTTTTTTTCTTTCTCTTCCCCTCTATTTATTCTTTCTTTTTCCTCACATTCCTTTCCAAATTTAGAAGTGTATTATACTAAATTAGAATCTCAAGTAAAATTTTGTATTTTCTTTTTTTAATGAAACTGTTAATTCCTTTTTAAAAAATTCTAAAAGAAGAGTATTCTTTCTGGAGGAAATATTTCAGTTATTTTGTAACTTGTGTTGCTTTCTGTTTATCCATAATTATCAATTTAAAGATTCCCTATCATTGCTTTTAAGGGTGAAATGGTTTCCATCTCCACCTTCCCTTTTATGCAAGGTTTTATGCAGAAAATTAGGTGCTCAAATGTAAAAATTGCAAGTAAACATGGCAAAACATGTTAAGATGTCTAATGAGATGACTTAGAGATATGACTTAGTAAATAAATAATTGATTATTAATGGAAAAGGTGAAACTTTTGACTCAAAAAATTCAACACATGATTTTATTTATACGTGTGCTATGAGGATAAAATACAACAGTACTATGCAGGTTAGGATTTGAGATAAGGAAGAAAATAATAGATGTCATTCAATATGGGCCTTGCAGGTTGGATAAGATTTGTGGAAAGGATCTGTTCTTTGGAGAAAATGTCAAATGTAAAGGCAAACATAGCTAACAACATAGGTGAATTACGAAAACATCATGCCGAGCAAAAAAGCCCAGACTTAAAAAAAAGGGTACATACTGTATGATTCCATCTATATGCTATTCTATCTCTAATGACAGAAAGAAAACAGATCAGCAACGGCCTAGGGCTGCAAGTGGGGGTGAGATTGATTTGGAAGGGATATTAGGGAACCTTTTGACATATACATTTGCCAAAATTCAGAACTACACTCTTAAAATGGGTGTACTTTATCCCGTGTACACGATACCTCAATTAAGTTGATTAAAAATAGAAAACAGTGGGAAGTCCCTGGGGTGGGAAAGTACAGACCTTTCATGGAGATCTGGATGTCATTTGGTTTCGACCACTTTTCCGATTGTGTCTTCTTGTGTTGTTGCAAGCTTTATACATAACTCCACCACCCCATTTTTAAACTATATCCATCTTCTCAACCTCAATTTTATACTTGTTAACGTGTTGTAACTAGAGATAGACAACTTAATAGATAAATTGTCCAATCTGACTCCTATGCCTGAGTACGTAGTAAACAGTGTAATAGTTGAGAGTTTGGATTCTAGAACCAGACTAACTGGATTTAAATCCCAATTGCTACCTAACAGCTTATGACCTTGGACAGTCACTTAATGTCCCTGTGCCTCACTTTCCTAACTCAAAAAAATGGGAATAATGAAACATAAATTTACTATGAGAACATTAGTTAATATGTATAAAATGCTTAGGATACTGCCTATACATACTAAGTGTTCAGTAAATATTAGTCTCGAGTATTATTCTTTTGTAAGCGAAGAAAGTAAGACCCAAAGAAGCCAAAATGATTTTCCCAAAGGCTTATTTCTAGCCAAAAAGAAAGGCAATATCTGCTCCAAGTGGTCTGTTCCTTGATGAGGCCAAAGTCACTGTTAAAAGAACCATGTGCCCAGTTGTCTCTCTGGAACATGCTTTTTAGCTCCTGAGAGGCTGCCAGGTCAGCGGATGGTTTCATAGTGAAGACACTGGTCCATAGCCTTAAACCTTAGGAGGAAACTGATTATCCTAAAACTCTGGTTCATACACAGACACAGAAAGGAAGCACAGTGTACAAATAAGAGAGAGTGGACACAATACATTAGAGTATTTGAATATCTATTTGTCCATCCTGAACATTACTGTTTCTCTTATCCCTAGAAAAGGGCTTGCTTGGCCCATATTGGTTACTCAATAAATATTTATTGGATGAACAAATAGCTAAAGGAAGAGAATGGGACAAAAGTAAATACTGAGAGAAGACAGGGGATAAGTGGATGACATAGGACAGTACATGGATACAGGCATAGATAAGAGAGAAAGTGAGCTATCTCATAGAAGTTGGCAGAAATTTTTCATATTGCAGTAATTCTAACTTCATAAGTTTGGGCTGAAATACACCTCTTCATTATCAGTGAGATAAATGACTGGGGGAAACACCACTTTGGTAAGGATTTTAGGAGTATAAACAGGATTAATGAGAAATAAATTTCCAGAAACCACTAAATTTTAGATTCCTTTTTTATTTTTTAATGACACAGGCTTCCTAAGAATCTTTATCAGGAACAATGTGTTAGCCTAATTCATACCAATGAATATGCCTAAAAGAAGAAAAGAAATTATTTTTTAATCTATTCTGGCTTTTATTTGTTTAAATAAAAAAATAAATAAAACTGATCCTACCAATGAATATGCCTAAAAGAAGAAAAGAAATTATTTTTAAATCTATTCTGGCTTTTATTTGTTTAAATAAAAAAAATAATAAAACTGATCCTACCAATGAATATGCCTAAAAGAAGAAAAGAAATTATTTTTAAATCTATTCTGGCTTTTATTTGTTTAAATAAAAAAAAAAAAATAAAACTGATCCTTCGTGCAATTAGTCCGAATTAATTTATTATAGCTAATTGAATAATTCGGGGTTCTCTCTGTATCAAGAGACTTCCAGTCCTTCATTTCAGATGTTGGTTGCTTCTTTCACTTTCTGGCATACTCCTGTCATCATTCTTGTATGAAATAGTTGTTTTTTGGACTTACCATTCTCTTCAGGCAACTCTCAGCTGTTACTACATTATTGCACTAAAGGTCCAACTTCCTTTTTCTTCAACAAAGTGGTAGAAGTTTTATAATCAGTTTTTTCCATGGTTTGAATGTTTACTAAGAATTAAGCTTATGTCCATAATTGAAAACATGACATGTGAATATAATATTTAGCTGCAGCTTTCTTAAAAGACCACAAAGAAATATTTCCCCAGAAAAATCCCAGCCAATTATAAAAAAAAAGCCTTAATTCTAACAGTAAGTTTTTCAAAAAGTGAATCTTATGTCTTTTCACTTTATCTGAAAGTTCTTTTGTTTGTTTGCTTATTTGTTTTTGTCTGAGTGTAGAATTTAGATTTTTTAATTTTCAGTCTGAATCAGCATATTTCAGCCCAGTTGCACCAGTTAGAACCTCTATACAGTGCTGTACAGCCATAGTGAGAACAGACATCTTGTCTTGTCCCTGATCTTAGGAGGAAAGCAGTCAGTCTTTCACCACTACGTACGAAGTTACTATAGTTTTTCATAGATGCCTTTTGTAGGGTTGAGGAAGTCCCTTTTATTCCTAGACTGTTGAGAGTTTTTATTTGGAAGAGAGGTTAAATGTTATCAAATGCTTTTTCTGTATCTATTGAAATGATCATATAGTTTCTCTTTTGTAGCATGTTAATATAGTCAAATGTTAAACTAACCTTGCATTCCTGGGGGTAAGCTCTACTTAGTCACAGTGTATTTTCTTTTTTGTAGATAGCTGGATTTGATTTGAGGTACAGTAGAAGTGAGTGCTCCTACACTCACAGGCTGGACTGTGTCTTGCTCTCTCAGTGACCCCTGGTACCTGGCAGATCCTGCATGAAAGATAAGCTGCCAAGTGCCTACTGCCTCCACCTGACCCATGTCAGGGCCATGCAGAAAGTGAAACCAAGATCTTAATGATGCTTCTGTAGAGCATAGCTGTTGAGAGGACAGGCTTTGTACCACTTGCTGCTGTGTGACCCTGGAAAAGATATTCTGTTTTCTGTGCCTCCGTTTCCCCAGCAATAAAATGAGATAATAGTACTATCTGTTGTGAAGATTAAATTAGATAATGAATATAAAGTATTTAACATTTTTCCTCAGAGGTAGTAAAATGACTAGTAAAGTTTAGTAATTATTGTCATTACTTTTTTGTATAAGGGCTCTGTGACCCATAAAACCCTGTGAAAATAAGGAACTGGCCATAACTATTACAACAGTGATGGCTAGGACTCCATCCACAGCTTCATTTCTTTCTTCCTTCCACTTCACTCTCCGTGATTTTTGGCAGCAAGTCACTACCACAGAAGCAGTAACACAGGGGAGAATGGTACAGATCATAAGAGCAGCTAGGGTCTCCACTCCTTCTCCAAAGCGCATCTCAGAAAACATCAAGAATGGGCTCTGGCTTACAAACTCCACCCTTCCTGGGGTCCTACCCAGGTGATGGTGATGATACACTGGCAGAAGCCTAGACTTGGCTTGTGGTCTGATATATCCTTTGTCCTTTCCTGGCTTCAAGAAAGTGTTTCCTACCCCAGATATAATTTGAATACCGTGTAAATCCCCTGGCTTACCAGAGCTGATACTAATATATGCAAGTACCCTAGTATAAATTAGAAAAAGGCGCCATTTCCCCAAATCGTGTTCCTTCCACTTTGTTAGGACAATATAGTTTACTGTCCTATCACAGCACACAATTTACATAACCATATGTGGCAGTCCTGTGGCTTGCACTCAGAATATTCATCTTTGTTCCTCTTTAGGTCCTGAAGCACTTACGTCACCTAAACTTTACCAACAATATGGGGGAACAGGTGACTTTTGATGAATGTGGTGACTTGATGGGGAACTATTCCATCATCAACTGGCACCTCTCCCCAGAGGACGGCTCCATTGTGTTCAAGGAAGTTGGATATTACAACGTCTATGCCAAGAAAGGAGAAAGGCTCTTCATCAATGAGGAGAAAATCCTGTGGAGTGGGTTCTCCAGGGAGGTACGTGCTGTCCATCAGACTACTGAATGCCTCCACCACAAGCAGGAATCTGTGCTGGGCTTTGGGAGGGCCACAGACTTCCAGAATGATGAGTCCACTTTCCTCAACTCACTCCTCTGCATTGCCAAAATTTCCTGTGAAATCCATGAGTGTTTAGTGTACAGAGGAAAATCCTCAGAACCTGAGCTCCATGCCTGAGCCCCATGCTAAAACAATTTTATTCTTTACAAATCTTACTCCCCAGCCAGTAATAATTTCCTTGTCTAAAGGAAACTTTCCCCAACCAGAGCAAAATATTTAAGCAAAGATAAACATCTTTCAATGTAAGGCCTGGATAATACACACAGAGGTAGTTCCCTGTCATCCAAACAGCTCAGGGCTGACCTACAAGTCAAAATGAAAATTTATTCTTTTCCTATGGGAGACCTGTAACAAATAGAAGGATTCTTGTGGCCATGATCAGGACCCCCTCTCCAGAGTATCACTGCATCCAGAAGCTTGATTAATAACCTGGTGATGACCCAGTGAATATGCACTTTAGGGAAAAGCACATGATATGCTGAAACAATGACCATTCTGTGGCAGCTGTATCCCAGAATGTAGTAGCTGCTGAGGACCCAAGTCTCTGTGGGAACAACCCCTGGACAGAACAACCTCTCTTAACTCTCTCAAGAAGTTTGGATAAGACCCACTGTATTACTCTTTGCATTTGCCTTTCTAGTATCGCCTTTGAGCATCTTGTCTCCCTTTTGTATAACATGACCAAAGATTCAACTTCATCTTTTTACTAAATGATCCTTAGGTTGGTGGGTTTCTGATCAGATCCTATAATTTCATTGTTTCCCACTATCTGGGATAGCTACCCCTGCAAAGGTCTCAAATAGATAGTGAATCTTATCCATAGTGTGTGAGTAACTATTAGATTCTACCTTGGAGGGCAGATTCTCAGTTATAAACATCTTTGAGCATCTTGTTATAATCTTTTACAAAGAGCAATTTGGGGATTCCAGAGGTTATCCTCCTCTGTGCATTAATTATAGCCTTGTCTAAATTATCACAAGTTTAAACTAAGTGGAATCTAAATTGATCAGCTGCACTATCACTGATTACCTGCTGTCGAAACATCCAGATTATATTTTATGTCCATTAATGCATGTAATTGATTGTCTCTAATTGGTGTATGTCTTGTCTCCCCTCCTGCATGAAAACTATTTCCTGTATAGTTCTCTATAACCCTAATGTTCTCTACGCTTAAAAGGCCTTAAATATTGATAAATCAATAACACAGAGAATCCTCATGAATTCAGTCATTTATGTCCCTAGGATAGTTGACAGAGTTACACATTAAATTTAATTTCTCCATAGACACATTACCTCAAACCTAACACACTTAGGCATTCAACAAATTATTAGAGTCTAGTCCACTCTTTTTTCTGTGCTTTTTGTAGAAATAACCACAAATATGCCAGCTATATTTAACTATAAATTGTGTATTAATAACTTCCCCACATAGCTCACAAAGCTGTTACTGAAATCAAATAAGATCAAGGATGTGAAAGCGTACTATAAACTACATAAATGCAAACTGTTATTAATATAGCATTATAATATCTTAACATCTAAATTTACTTTCTAATGAAGTACTTTAGAGCTAAATGGGTTTTTAAACATCTTTGTATCCTTATTTGAAGTCGTTGATGCTGAGGTTTAGAGAGACAAAGGTGATTTACACAGACAGACGGTCTGTGTAAGAGCCGAGATTAGGATAGAAGTGCTCTGACTCTGATTTCAGTGCTCCATCCTCTAACTATACTCTCCATAATTATTTCCATGTTTTATTGCAACAAATCAGAAGGAAAAGGAACATCTTCATTGGGGTTTTGGAATTCAGATGAGCTTCCTGGACCAGAAGTGTATAGACACCTTTGGTGGAGAGACTTGTAGACACTTGTTGGCTTTTTGCAAAACAGATCCTTCTGGTGGCTGCCTCAGCCTACTCCTTTGGTGGTGAGATTTCTCTTTAACTGAAGGGTGATAGAAGGATGCAGTAAGAGGACTCAGAGGTTGGCATTCTTCTAATTCTTTAAAGCAGGATTTGGTACAATAAAATGTTCAGACTTTGGAAGACTGACCTGGGTGTGGATCCCAGCTCCAATAGCTATAATCTTGAAACTATTCCTTAACCATTAAGAAAAAGAGACTGCTACAGGCCACCAATATTTAAACTCAATTCTATCTGAACACATGACCACCCAGAAATAAATATATTACCCAGCTTTCCTTTCAGCTAAGTGTGGCCACATGACTAAATCCTGAAGAATGGGATACAAGAGGCAGTATTGTGTGATGAAGTCTGGAAACCTTCTTTTAAGAAAGTGTTTGCAAGTATCCTTTGCTCTCTTTTTTATCCCTTCTTCCATCTTGCTTTCTGGAAACTAGACGCTACCATCAAGGACTATGATGCCAAAACCAAACATAGCAGAACAGCAAGGTAGAAAGAGTCTAGTTCTCAATGCTGTGGAGTGCCATATCAATTTGGACCACCTCTTCAGATGTGAATATGAGAGAGAAACTGATTTCAGTATTATTTAAGCCATTGTTATTATGAGGTTTGGTTTAATTTTGTTTTGTTACCACTCACAACCTAACAGAAGCCAACAGAGAAACCTACTAAACTCGTTTTATGAGACTGATATAATTTTACACCAAAACAGACAAGGTCAGGACAAGGAAAGACAATTATAAGCCAATCTATTTTATAAATACAGATGCTCAAATCCTAAATAAAATTTTAGCAAACCTAGATCAGCAATGAAAAAATATATAATACATCATGACCCAATAGAGTTTGCAGTGAATTTACAGGAATGTGATGATAGCCCAACATTATAAAGTTCATAAATGTAGTTTATTCACATTAACAGAATAAGAAAGAAAAATCCTACTACGATGTCAGTAGATGCAGAGAAAACATTCAGTAACATCCAACGCCCTTGAAGATTAAAAACAAAAGCTCTATAAACCTAGGAATAAAAGGGAACTTTACCTTACCTTATCTTGATAAAGAATACAGCAACCATCATTCTTCAATAGAAAAATTTTAGAAGCACTCTTATTGTGGATTTGGGAAATAGGGTCCATGTCTTTCATTAGGTGATCAAATGGGTTGGTAATTCAAGAAAGATTAAGAGAAAGTTTCTGAGGGTGCCTTGTTATCACAGTTAAACATGCTAATGTATACTGACTTTAACTCTTTCCTTTCCTGTCCTTCCCAGGGTCCTGAAAGTCTTAGCACTTATTAGGTCCAATACTGCCATTTCTACTCCTCTTATATTAGAAGATAATACCACTCATCTTCTGTTCAAGATTTTTAAAAACTCCTTGTCAAGCTGGTTATTTCTTTTCTGCTAGAAACAATGATAATTATGTTATTGTTTTCCAAGTGTTTAACTTTGTAAGATGTCTCCAATGCAAGCAGGTAGGTGAGGGGAAGAGCAGCGTCTTATAAAAGAGACATTTTGCAAGTAGTATGAACCCTGCTATGTACCAAGCATTAGTCAAGTCTTTGTAACTGGGGTACCAAGGTTGAGTAAGACTTGCTCCCTACTTCAAGAAACATATGCTTTTGCAAGATATACTTCATTCTTATGGTATATTTATTCTCTCTGATGCACATAGACTGTAAGATAATAGATACCTAATAAATTTCTAGAGTAAGTACTCCGTTGCCTGGCATGGTCAGAGAACAGGAAGTGGGGTTTCTAAAATGGTGAGGCAATAATAAATTGGACAAAACTGTCAAAAACAACCATTTAAGGACCTGGAAATCAACCCAAAGCGTACAACAAAAGGTCAAGTGTTTTTTTTAAAAAAAAAAAAAAACACTAATGAAACTCAGGTAAGAACAGTGGCAGTCTGTGGCATTTTAGCATGAGGCTACTCTCCAATTATTTCTGATAATTTAGTTGCTGATTCTTTGGGGTTTTCTACATGGACAATCATAGCATCTGCAGATAATAACAGTTTTATTGAGTCCTCTCTAATATTTATGCCCTTATTTTTCTTATCTTATTCTACTCACTGGCTAGAATGCCACTGGTGCAATATTTAATAATAGTGGTGATGGTGGGCACCCTTGTTTTAATGAAAATGCTTTTAGTATTTTCTCATATAGAATGATATTTACTCTAAGGAATTTTTTTATGTTACCCTTTTTCGACTCAAAGATATTTCTTCCTACTCTTTTTCATTGAGTTTTTATCACCAGTTTTTGTTGAATTCTACCAAATACTTCAATTATTAATGATCATATTTTTCTGTGTTAATTTATTACTGCAGTAAATGACACAGATTTTCTGATATTAAACCTGTTTGCATTCCCAGCATAAACCTAACATGATCATGTTGCATTTTCTTTTTTATGTCCTTTTGAGTTTGCTTGTTTATTGTTTTAGTATTTTTCATCTATTTTCTAGTAGTGGAAAATAGCCATACTCTTTCCAGACCCTTCCACATTCCTTATACTTCTTATGCACTTCCAGGACTTCTGTATTTTTTTTACTTCCGATAACCAGAACTCTAGGCTCTTTCTCAGAAGACTGCCTGCAGGCTAATGGAACCCACTTTGCCCATAGGCTGAGAGAGGCAGAAGAGCCTAGGAATCTACTTTTCTTTGAGATGACCTTTACCCAATAAATGGTGTGGAGGTATGAAAGCCCTGGTCCCTTTTCCTCAGTTCAGGACAGTTCTGAGGCATAGCTTACAGTCTAGAGTTCCCCTGGGGATCTGGCAGAAGCTACCCTCAGAGGGACTTTGCTCAAGATCACACTCTTGCTTCTCCTCTTCATTTCTAGGTCCTACTTCCTCCATTGTCTTCCTGTTTTTATTGGGAGGACTTTCTTTATAAATCACTTGGACACAAATCCCTGACTTGGGTCTGCTTCTGAAGATAACTTAATAAATGAGATGGGCCTGTAATTTTTTTTTCTTTTTCACGCTGTTCTTGTCTGGTTTTGGAATTAGGGTTATACTGACCTTACGAGAATGAATTGGAGGGTGTTTCCTTTTTTATTTTCCTTTTTTTATTTGTGTAAAATTAGATTGATAAACTCCCTGAAAGTTTAATATTACTTGCCTGTGATGAATCCAGGATGATAGTCATCTCAGATATGAATATGTGGTGGGGGTGGAAGTCAGGGGCAGAGGGAAGCATAGAGTTAGATGGAGATTATTGCCCCAGTCTTAGCTTTTGTTTTGGGTGGCAGTCATTAAAAATGACTAAGAGATTCAAACATAGCAAGAATTATAAGTAATCAAATTCTGTACACACAAAGTTCATTAAGAAAATAAATGAACTAAAATCCGTTACCTGAAATTAATGTAGTTACTGCAGCTTTCTTCTGCCTGATACATCTTTCTGATCCATTTACTTTCAACTCCTCTATGCCTGTCCTGCCTGCCTTGCTGTAAAGCCTAAAATCACCCTGTAAAGCCTAAAATAAAATTGTAAGAATTACAATTCACTGCAAAGTTCAGAGTCTCGTTTTCAAACAAACTTCCCCTCATCCCGTCTTCCCTTGTGACTGTTGCTCTATGTGTAGGTTCGTGTCCCTGCATCTTTTAGTTTATCTCAAACTTTTACTTCCATACAGAGCAAACAGTGTCTCATTCTGAGACCTGGAGAGAATAGAAGAGGCATTATTTAAGGAGGATTTGGGTTATGGTGTAGAATCTCCACAATTAATCTTCGTAGAATCACCGATGTGTGTGTGTGTGTATTTTCACTTGTCCGCAGGCATCTCTCCCTTTCATAGAGGTAGGGCTTCTGGACCTTCCTCAGTCTGGAATGGGCCTGGAGTCTGCTGCAATAGTCCTTGTGCCCAACTCCTCCGCCTTGCTCATGGCAAAGGAGCTGTAAGACTGATCGCACAGCTGCAGCCCGTCCCTTTCGTGCTCTCTGTCCTGCAGGTGCCTTTCTCCAACTGCAGCCGAGACTGCTTGGCAGGGACCAGGAAAGGAATCATAGAGGGGGAGCCCACCTGCTGCTTTGAGTGTGTGGAGTGTCCTGATGGAGAGTACAGCGATGAGACAGGTAACGAAACAATGTTTCATGGACACCATGCAGGGCATGGTCCACTGTGGGGGCTCTGGAGTCAGCGAAGTCCCTGGAAGGGCTGGGCTGAGATGGTGCTTAGCACAGTTTCTCATTTAATAAGGTATGCCTGAGCACGGATGCTGGGCTGGGCACTGAGAGGAATAGAAAAGTAATGTTAGATGTCTTGTAACACCATAAGAGCTTACAAACACACCTGTGACGCATCTTTCTTTTACTTTTATACAGTTTTCCAATATTGTTTTCCTTTTCTTATAGCTCAGTGGCCCGGAATAGACAAAGTTCTGTCTGTTCCAGGCTCCGGAGTTAACAGGCCATGGTAAACTGCCCGCTGGGTGCCTGGCACTGTACTTGCTGTCTTACTCATGTTTTTCCTGTACCTCAGTTTCTCCATCCTAAAGTGGGAATTAAATGAGTTAATATTGTTAAAGCACATGGTAAGTTCTAGATAAATGTCTGTTCAATAAAAACCTTGATTGGAAAGTACTCTATACATATTAACTATAATTGTTATAATCCCATTTCATCCTCCTCCCGATAATGGGGTTATTATTATTTCCAGTTCGTATATGAAGAAACAGGCTCAAAGAGGTTGAGGAACCCGACTAAAGTCATACAGCTAGCAAACGGCAAAGTCAGGATTCCCATCTAGATCTCTGACTGGAAAGCCCACGTTGCTTTCCTTTCCCCAAAGTGCGCACTGCCAGGGACATAGCAGAGACTTGATAAGCATTTGTTTCCTGAACGAGTCTGCAGCCTTTCTCACCGAAAAGCCGGGGATGTGGAGCGAGGAGGGCGCAGGTCATATGCGTGGGATACTCTGCCTGGATCTAAGAGGAAGTCTACCCTGGCAGATCTGCAAAGCCCATCCATATCCAAAATGAGTCGAGCTGAGCTTGAATCACTCTGTGAAAAGTTGATGGACTCTGTCAGACCTCTGGGCAGCCACCTGTCTAGCAGAATTGATCATTCTTTGCTACAAACCATCAGTGGGTAGTGTATACTTCCCCCACCATGTAGAAGGGAAAAAATAATAGAGAAGTCAGAGTTTAATATATTATCTGATAATGTAAAAACCACAATTTCTTCGACAATAAAGAAAATGTAGAGTGGCCACATCCAATAACCCATGTACCCTCACCAAGACACTAACACGCACACATTTTAGTCTATGCCACACCCTCACTAATTCTTCACTGGGACATTTTACAGATGCAAGTGCCTGTGACAAGTGCCCTGATGACTTCTGGTCCAATGAGAACCACACATCCTGTATTGCCAAGGAGATTGAGTTTCTGTCGTGGACGGAGCCCTTTGGGATCGCACTCACGCTCTTCGCTGTGCTGGGCATTTTCCTGACCGCCTTCGTGCTGGGTGTCTTCATCAAGTTCCGCAACACACCCATCGTCAAGGCCACCAACCGAGAGCTCTCTTACCTCCTCCTCTTCTCCCTGCTCTGCTGTTTCTCCAGCTCCCTGTTCTTCATCGGCGAGCCCCAGGACTGGACGTGCCGCCTGCGCCAGCCGGCCTTCGGCATCAGCTTTGTGCTCTGCATCTCCTGCATCCTGGTAAAAACGAATCGTGTCCTCCTGGTGTTTGAGGCCAAGATCCCCACCAGCTTCCACCGCAAGTGGTGGGGGCTCAACCTGCAGTTCCTGCTGGTCTTCCTCTGCACCTTCATGCAGATCGTCATCTGTGTGATCTGGCTCTACACCGCGCCCCCCTCGAGCTACCGCAACCACGAGCTAGAGGATGAGATCATCTTCATCACTTGCCACGAGGGCTCGCTCATGGCACTGGGCTTCCTGATCGGCTACACCTGCCTGCTGGCTGCCATCTGCTTCTTCTTCGCTTTCAAGTCCCGGAAGCTGCCGGAGAACTTCAACGAAGCCAAGTTCATCACCTTCAGCATGCTCATTTTCTTCATCGTCTGGATCTCCTTCATTCCGGCCTACGCCAGCACTTACGGCAAGTTCGTCTCTGCCGTGGAGGTGATCGCCATCCTGGCAGCCAGCTTTGGTTTGCTGGCCTGCATCTTCTTCAACAAGGTCTATATCATCCTCTTCAAGCCATCCCGTAATACCATCGAGGAGGTGCGCTGCAGCACTGCTGCTCACGCCTTCAAGGTGGCAGCCCGGGCCACACTGCGCCGCAGCAACATCTCCCGCAAGCGGTCCAGCAGCCTCGGGGGCTCCACCGGATCCACCCCCTCCTCCTCCATCAGCAGCAAGAGCAACAGCGAAGACCCCTTCCCACAGCCCGAGGGGCAGAAGCAGCAGCAGCCGCTGGCCCTGACCCAGCAAGAGCAGCGGCGGCAGCCACAGCTGCCCTTGACCATACAGCAGCAGCAGCCATCACAGCAGCAGCCCAGATGCAAGCAGAAGGTCATATTTGGCAGTGGCACAGTCACTTTCTCGCTGAGCTTTGACGAGCCTCAGAAAAGTGCCACAGCTCACAGGAATTCCATACACCAGAACTCTCTGGAGGCCCAGAAAAGCAATGATACCATGACCAGGCACCAGGCATTGCTCCCGCTGCAGTATGGGGAGACAGACTCGGAATTGACCACCCAAGAGACAGGCCTGCAAGGGCCAGTGGGTGGGGACTGCCAGCCAGAGACAGAAGACCCTGAAGAGCTGTCCCCAGCACTTGTAGTGTCTAATTCACGGAGCTTTGTCATCAGCGGTGGAGGCAGCACTGTCACAGAAAACATACTGCATTCGTAAAAGGGAAGGAGACGGCCAGTCCAGGGAGGGTCCAGAGAGGTTTCTTGGGATCACGTTTTCCCACAGGTGTGCAGGGCTGCTCCTGACTCTTTTCCTCTGAGGAAAGAGGAATAATAGACATACCAAACACCTGGAACTTAGTTGCACTGTTTTAAATGACAGTGAATTGACTAATGTTCCCTTTAAAATTTAAAAAAAAAAAAAAAGAGCCATGTGCTTCTGTGGTTGGATTTGTCGGAGCATTGAGATTGCCGTAGTCAGATTTGCTGTTCATGTCTCTTCCTCTGTTCTATCCCAACCAACAGCCCAGAGATGGAACCAGGCTTTAAGTAATCCACCTGCCCCATCCTTTTTTCCTTCTTCTTCATATTGAAATGCCTGCCCTGAACAATGCAGGCAGCCTGGCCCAGAGACAAAGTGTACAGAGTGACAAGACATCAGTTTGGCCACCACTAGAGTTAAGAGTCTAAAAGACAGAATGTCACCAGTGCTGCCCAACACCTTGACAAGGGGAAGAACTATAAATGTTCAGAACTGTAAGGTGAATGTATCTCCTCCTATTTATAAAAACCATAAGATATTTGGTCTCCTACTTGCTGCTGCTATCATGTGACATCTAGAAGGTTAGTGTCCCTCCTGTACCAATATACCTGGTTTTGTCCAGAATGTGATAGTGATGCCATGTTTAGATTCAAGGATGACAGGAATCACTTCATATTGTTGGGAAGGGACTGCATGGTTCCAGTGAGCTATATCTGTAATTAATGTTGCTATATGTAGCTTAAGAAAAATACTTTTGTTGTAATAGTCCATGGACAATATGAACTGAAAACAGTGTCACATCTGGTTTATATAAGGCAGTATTATTGAGCTCCATCTTCCTCACCCACCCCACCATCCCCACCCCACGAGCTAAGCCTTATGTGAGCCCTTTCAGGGCCCCAGGGGTCCAGAAGCTCCCTCCGCATCCCTACCCGAAGGCTTCCTGAAGCCAGTGGAAAATAAGCTCTAGGTCATTGGTGCCCTACCAGTTGCTGGGGTAAGAAAGTGGTTCTAAGACATTAGCCTGGCATTCCACTCCCCAAATGCCATACCACGTTTCCTCCAGTGGTGGAAGTCTTCCCATGGGTAGTGAAAGGGGTCAAATGGCATACTGCTGAGCATTCAGACTCTGGAGCCAGAGAGACCTGGGTTCAAGCCTTGGGTTGGTTATTTACAAGTTGGGTGACTATAGACAGGGAACCTTAGTTTTGCTAAGCCCCAGCTTCTTTGTCTCTAAACTGGGGGTAATAATCATTCTTTTCTCTCAGAGCTCTTATGTGGATTAAATGAGATAATGTATGTAAAGTACTTTAGCATGGTGCCTAGCACATAGTAAGCACTAAATAAATATTAGTTAATATTACTAATGATACTGTAATTATTTTTTTCATTTATTTAAAATACAAAGCAAAGCTTATTTATTTACCATCCAGATTTTAGTGACAAGTCCACTGATCACAATAACTTTTTCCATAATAAGCCCAAGAAGTCTGGGGCCCAGTTGAAGGGGGTCAGCCCTAGTTACATTGCTTATGACGAAGAAGCCAGAAGGTCTGTGAGTCCCCCAGAGGACCCAACACTCTGCTCTTATGGTGCCAGCACCCACCTGGAAGTAGTTTCTGAGATCACTCTAAATGCTGCTTTTAAGCCAAGGCCAAATATAGCAATTATATCTATGTGAAGCCTCAAGCTTAATAGCTCCTAAAAACTTCTTCTGACCACTTTCTTCCAAACAGCTGTCTTTTCATGATTTTTAAAGTAACCTGTTGATATGACAGCTGTTGATTTAGGTGAAAAGACAATGGAAGGTGGGAGCATGGCTGTGAGACACAGAGTTCTCACGCAGAAGACACCGGTGAGGCATCTGCTCCCCCAACCAGGCCCAGCCTGCTGCTTTCACCCTAGTCACACCTATGAGCAAAACACAGAGCTGAATGAAGATTTATATTTAATATTTTACTTGGTCTTAAAAAAAAAAAAGGTGAAAGTTTGAAAGCGCGGTTTTATGTGTCAGAATATCTATGTAGAAACAGCTATTTGCTATGCAAAATGTCACACGTTCATCCTTCCCGAGATTGATGTCATGGATCTGGAGGTGTGAGCTCATCACAGAAAACACACACCACTTACATGGAGATTCACTTTACCAAGCGCTTGCAAATAAAGCAGAAAGGGAGACTTGACATCTTTGTCTTCATTTATATGTGGCAGGACAACTCTCAGCACAAAATCAGGGGTGTGAAATATGAACTTTCATTATTTTTCTATAACAACTTATTTTCTATCTCAAATTCTCATTCAGCCTAGTGACAGAAACGTCATCTTAGTCAACTGGGGTTTTCTCAGTAACTTCAGAGTTTTCTAAGTCAGTTAAATTTCCGGAGGTCAGTTCAGAGGTTTCTTCCTTCCCCCTTCCAGGAGGGATTTTGTATAGTAAGGGGGGTGGGGTTTCCCAAATATTGGCAGCTGCTGTTGACAACTCTGAGAACATTTTTATCTGGCCCCTAGTAATAAAGATGCTTCCACACTAGCATCCTCTGAGGCATTACATCCCCATATGGTCCTCAGTCGTGGATCCATAGTGATGTCTTCAGCTGCATCACTTTCTCTCAACCATTAGGCCTCTCCCAGACCTCTCTGCCAGCTCTCTCATGAGAGGGCACTGGGGCCTGGGAACTGCCCAGCAGCTTTCAGGCCCCTCCCTCCTGGCACCCTAGACTGCCATGTCTACTTGACGGCTGCCTCTGTGCTGGTATGGAGAATTCATGAAGGCTAACAAGCAGGGCCCATATCTCTGAACCTGTGTAGGCATCTGTGGAAAGCCAAATAATGGCCCCCCCAAAAGATTCTTACATCCTAATCTCCAGAACCTATGATGATGTTACATTACGTGGCAATGGTGAATTAAGGCTTCGGATGGAATTGAGGTTGCTAAACCCTTGAGATAGGGAGATTATTCTGAATGATCCAGGTGCCCAATGTATGTAATCACCAGCTCCTCAAAAGTGGAAGAGGGAAGCAGAAAGAACCAGTGCCAGAGTGACGTGACGTGAGAAAGACTGCACCGGCCATTGCTGCCTTTGAATACAGAAGAGGACCATGAGCCGAAGAATGCAGGCAGCTTCTAGAAACTGGAAAAAGCAAAAAAGAAAAAACAATTCTCCCCAGAGCTTCTAGAAGAAACTAGCCCTGTTGAAACCTTGATTTTAGTCCTATGAGGCCCTTTTCAGACTTCTGACCTCCCGAACTATAAGATAATACATTTATATTGTCTTAAACCACTAAGTTAGTAGTAATCTGTTACAGCAGCAACAGGAAACTAATATAACATTTTTAGAGTCGTCTCCTTCTCTGAGCATGACCAGCTCAAGGAACAGGCCAGGGCCTTTCTCAGAGATTCATACTTCCTCTCACTTGAGCACTCACCAGCAAGCTCCCTCTCTCAACTCCCAGAAGAAAGTTCTGACCAATATTCTATTCTTCCAGATGTTTAGAGAAGTATAAACCTCGTTTCTGAGTCTTTCTGGGTTTTGGTTTCAGATCATTAAAAAGCCATTTTCTCTCAATCTATTATCTGTTAGTCACAGAAACCTGAAAAACAGTAGCTTCAACAAACTAGGGTTTGTTTTTCTCTTATATAAATTAAGTCAGAAATTCTTTTTTTAAATTCACTGGCAAGATTCTTTAGGATCCTCTGGCAATGGGAAACTGTTTTTCTTTCTTTTGAAAATAAAAATGAAGGATTTTCACTCAAACGAAAAAGTTTCCTAGAAGATTTAAAAAATTTACATTGAAGTTTAGAGATAATGATCGACATAGAACATTGTCACCCTGAAAGTCCCAATGATCATTGACAGTTGTCTAATTGCATTAGTTTCCATTGGAACTACCTCTGTCTCCAAAAGCTGTGTTTCCAGACAATGTTATTTCTCCTTTTGGCCTGGCTAAAGTTATACAAGCTGTGGGCTAGTTCTGAGTAGAGCTAGAGTTTCTCTCTGCTCATCTGCATTTGAACGCATCAGTGCTAGAAGAACAACAGAACATCAGTAAGGGGTGCTGGTTAATCACTGGAGGAGAGGAGGTGGTCCGCATTGGTCTGAGCCTGGCTGGCCATTTTAGGAGTCTATTGGAGACAAGGGCATCTCCCAAAGGTGGGTGGAATTGGGGCGGGTAGAAGAAATTTGTTGTAGTGAGATAACTGATCTCCAGGAGACCCTGGATTTCCTGTTCTGAGTCATGAAAGAATACTACTAGGGGTTGGATGAGAACTTTGCTATTATGCAAGGAGTGAGATAAGGGTCAGGGATACCACAAGCACAGGGTAAGACTAGTCACGGTAACCAAGTTACATTTCAAGGATAGAAAGAAGAGTTTTAGCCTTGAGGGGAAAAGCTCAGCTAGTGGTATGAGAAGTGAACTAGAAAGCCAAAGAGGGGCAAGAAACCAGGCAGAATCAGCTTAAAGGTACATCTGGGGTCTGCAGAGACAACTGTGACCAAGGCATAGTAAAGGTAGACAGACCCTCTCTTCTGCTGGAATGACCACCACATCCTTACCTTTTCCTGAATCCTACACAAAAATGGAGGGAGTTTGGAGTGGAGGTAGGGGTACCAGTTTATATTAAGAGCTGGATTGGAGGAAGCAGGGAGCAATGGAGATACATCACAAGCTGCCTCCCTCTGAAATCTGAAAACCTGGATAACCAGCTAGCATAGGAGGCTAGAATCAATAAAAGCAATTAACTCTAGGACCAAGTTTCCGGCACATGGGGCAAATGCTTGTGAATATAGTGAAAACAGGTAAGAACAAAGCCTGAGAAAACCTCATAGTCAGTACAAAATTTGATCCCTGGCAAAAAGCATCAGGGAGAATGCAGTTGTTTCCTTGACATCAACCCAAAGATGTGGTTATTGCTTGAAATGTCTCAATTTTCTTTAAGTGTTTTGTTTCTATTTGACCTCTGAAAGCATTAAAATTATAAACCAAGATTTCTGCATGGTAGTAGACTAATCATTTCTGCTTTTTTGGATTTGTCTATTCTTCCAATTTTTGCATATTAAGCACTAAATCATATCAGGAAAATAAAGAATTTAAAATAATAACCACATAATGAAGTTTTAAACAGATAAGTATATCATCTAAATAAGAATCCCCTGTTGAGTCAGTTGCCACTCCTATAAAATTTTACTAGACCTATAATTGGTCCCAGGACTTTTACGGAACAATTTTTTATTTGCTTTATTTACTCATGAACAGGCTGGGTATACGAAATAGTTGAAAACCAGAAGTTGAATACTAAGCAGTAAAACACATAAGCTATATGTCCTTGGATAACGTACTTAATCTTTCATTGTCTCAGATTCTTATATAAAGAGGATATAATATTACCTGCTATAATTACCTACTATGATTATTTGCCAAATAAAATAACTGATGTAAAAGTGTCACCTTCAGGAGCATAGAAAAACTATAGAAAATTATTCAAACAACAGGTGACTGAAGTTTAGAGAGTTTGTTTTTAGATAAGAAGAAGCATAGAGTTCAATAATTTCTTCTATTGAGTTTCTTAGTTGGAGACAATATTGAGTTTTTTAGTTGGAGAAAATAGAATCCACTCTAGTTAGTTTAAGCAGAAAGGAATTTATTACAGGGTATTAGGATGCTTCTAAACTTCTGATGATACAAGCTTGGATGCTACATAATCAGAAACAAATGCAACCAAGAGTAATATCTAATCTCTCCATGGTAGAAACCTCACTACCTCCCCTGTCTTCCAGTCAGCATCCATGACACAGGGAATCAAACACTAGAACCTTCACTGCAGCCAGAGTAACCAAGACCCTCTGCCAGTGTGCTTGGTCCCATTTACATCAACTTTCCAAGTCTCCCATTGACCATTTGCAAGGGAGTCTGGAAATATAGCTTTGCTGTCTAGCCTCTACAGTATAGGAAGACATGCTAGAAGGAGGTCATAGTGGATAATGAATGAGGTAATCTTCAGTATCCACTGCCTACAAATGAAGTATTTTCGAGACCAAACACAAAACCAAAACCATGTCTGAGAAAAAAACCAAGTGCAATATGATTCCCTTTCATTTTAACAGTTGTGGTAGATCAGAAAGATATTGCATTTAAAACAGAATTGTATCTGGCATTTTTCCATGAGAGAAAGAGCCTGTTGGCAGATAAAAGAGAGCAAGCGGGGGCAAGCACTTCAGGGATGAGACTTCAAGGGATGGGAAAATGGGAACTAGTATGTTTGATTATAAGTACTATTTGACTTTTTAAATGATATGCATATGTTTGTTTGTGTGTCTGTCTGTCTGTGTGTATCTACGTCTATTGAGTAGCCTGGAGAAAAATACATAATTATTTAATAGCTATTATGTCTGGGTGTTATAATAATGAGCGATTTTTTTTCTTTTTAATATTTATTGGGGTTTTTTCTCTTTAATTTCTTTCCATGAGCATGACTTATAGTAAATCAAGAAAAATCTGTTCCTTAGATTATCAGGTGTGATGATATTATGTTCATATTCTTTTATTTGTTTTTACTTTTTATTTAGAAATAATTTCAAACTTACAGAAAATTTGCAAAAAAATAAGTAGTACAAAAAAACATTTGTATTCCTTCTACCCAGATTCACTTATTGGTAACATTTTACCTCATTTGCTTTGTCATATGCACTGTGGGCATTCAACAAAAGATGAAGTACACTGAAGTATTTATGAGTGAAATCATATAATGTTTGGGATTTGCTTTATAATACCACAAAATGGGGAGGAAATAAGCACATATATATAGAGAGAGAGGAGGATAAGCTAAGAAAGAATGACAGAAAGTTAATAGTGTTAAAGCTGAATGATGGGTGCATGGGGCTTTGTTTTTCTATTCTATTTTTATAAGTTTTTAAAATTTTTTATAATAATGAATAATGTTAAAAATCAGCCAAAAGATAAAAAAGAATTCATCATTTGAAAAAAAAAAATCTCACAAAAGAATTTCAGTGACTTGACTGGCCCCATTCATCACAGGAAGTCAGTCAAACACTGACACTAACAAAAGAAACTAAATGTCTGCCAAGCAACTAAAATTTGAGTTGAAAAGCAAAACATTTTTAAATAAGATTAAGATCTTTACGACAGGTTCAAAAAGTAGTTCTTTGAAGTGTATCAGAAAGGCCTTCTTGGAGCTTGACGAGAGACAAGTCTCCCTAGATTCTCTGATGTGATCTACTATGATCTTATCCTGAGATGAACCAAGTGTGGGCTGGTTCAAGTTTTCTGGATCGCGATCTGGCAAAAGGTTTTAAAGTCTTTAACAGATCCTTCTTAGCCTTTGTGCCAATAAATTTCTCTTTCATGTCTATACCCCCAAGGAAATAATCTAACAGGCAACAAAATTAATTAGCACCAATATGTTCTGGCTAAATGTATTCTGGGCCACGTGCCCAGAGGAGCACTGACACACTACTGAGGTCCTGTGATGCAGGCAGGAAAGAATTCAGATGCCCAATACCCAGGGGACAGCTAAGGAAATTACATTATAATCTGATTGTGGGAGAAGCCACAAACATCAGATATGACAAGCGTGTGCACTATGTCAAAACACGTAATCAAGTTTAGAAGTAATGTTAAGGCAGAGAGCAGGACACAGAATGGTATGTCCACACAGAATAACAAGAATGAAGTTTCACTGAAAAGGAAGAAGAGGGAATACAGGAGAGGAAAATAAAGTTTGATTGTTTGTTTGCTTCTCTTTTTTTTTTGTAAAGTTACATTACTTCATTGAAATGAGGAAAGGAAATAGAGAAAGAAAGAGGAAGAAGCACAGCCTTACCTATGGTATTTTAGCTACTACTTAAGGACCAGTAAAGCCAAGGTTATAGTGGGCAGCAGATTAGAAGAAATCACTTGTGGGCTCTGGAGCTAAATCCACCAGAATTCCTGATTGGATAGGCTATGGACTATGTGAATCCATTTCCTCACACTCTGGCCAATACTAAGTGAACTTAGATAAGGTGGAAGGTAAAATGGTCAAAGAATAATTTTAAAAATCACTTTCTTCGTGATACGGATGTGGTAAATAAATTTTAAACTAAATTTAAAACAAAGTGTTATTAGCATTCCTCAGTCTCACCTCTTTTCCAGTGTCTTTACCCTCGTCCCCACCCCAGCATGCTAATTAAGGCACCAGACATCTCCGTCCAAGACTTTCACAACTGCAACAATCATACTGAACAAGCAGGACTCATGGGATATAATCCTAAAGTTATTTTATTTCTGTTTCCCATGATACATATAAAATCTGCTCCGTGAGGTTAGTTCTCCTGCCTTTAAAGGAAAAGACTTGGTTATAAAGTTTATGGTAACGCCGAGGAGACACAGGTCCCAATCGGTGATTAAAATGTCCATTTTCATGGCAAACTCTGAACAGCGTGGTTTCATTAAGGCCTCCTCCCTTCCCCTCAGTTCAGGCCTCCTGCAGAAAGAGAAGCCAGTAATCAGAGAAGGAGGTGTGGTCAGCTATCTCCCTACTTACCCTGTGTGTGCTATGACCTTTTCTCCCTCGCATATGGTTAACCCCTCCAAGGTCAGGGCACAAGGAGAAAGAAAGGTAAGCGGGGCAGAAAACCCCCACACTGACTGGTACCCAGCAGGTGTTTATAGTTGGCTCTTTTGTTCATGGGACCCTCACGAGTTCTTTGGAGACCCCACTCCATTTTGGAGCCCTCTCCCCTGCAGGTTCCTTAATAGAGGTGATGCACTCTCCTCACTTACTCCTAAGCATCCTACGGTATCTCTAGTTTCTATGTTTGCCCCTACAAGTGGCCTTCTTGGTCAGAATCTAAGAACACACGGAAGAATAAGCTCTAACTTCCCATGGCCTTGCAGTTCTTTCCCACTTGGTTAAATAAATGATGTGACACACACACACCTTAAAACTCTGTTTACTTCCCCTGACACAACCACTTTGGTGGGACATTCAACATAAAGTTGCCAAGATGACCTTGACCTGACAGGCTTGTATAGTCCCTGTGACCATGCCCTCAGGATCACATCCTTGGTCTCCTGCACAAGCCCCTCCCAAACTCTTTCCTGACCTTTCCCCAAGACAGAGGTTGTGGTTTTCCCCATTATAATATCATTAATTTAAAGAATAAGTCTCAAAATCAGGAAACCCAAGAGTAGAGATTTCAGACCTCAACTGAGCCCTCTGATATATCTGGTCCGACTCTAGCTATTTTCTCAGCTCCATCCCTGCTGTGTACTCAAGATTCTGTAGTTTCATTCTTATTTTGTCTGACTCCCTCAACGAGGCCCCTAAATTCACTAACTTAAAACATTTCATTTCTACTAACTAAAACCTCATAATTTTCCTTTCGCAATAAACTAGCTTTTTCTATATGATGAATAATACTTAACGATTTTCATTTGCCACTTCAGAAAAACCCCACCAACATTCATGAGACAGATTTTATTGCATTTAATGGGACATCAATGAGTCTGGTTTTTCCTAAATCTGAAAAAATATTTAGCCAAAAGAAAAATGCTGTTGCATTAGTGGTTATGAAATTATCATAACAAGAAGTCAGCACTCAGAGGGCCCTGTGGACGACGAGTGGGCCTGAGACCACTCCAGAACCTCATCTTTCAGTAAAGTGTTGTCTTGACACTACATGATCCACCTCAGATCCGATTTGAACAGATAACCCAGGAGGAGATGGGTGAGCCCACCTACATTTCTGGATTCTTACTGTACCTTGAGGTGATGGAAAAAGACAACTAGAATGTTGAGTTGAAGTGAGTTAGAAGATTTAAGCCATTTGGACTCTCTAATTATAGTCACAGAAAACACTTAACTTCCTTATCAAAATCAAACAAAACTAGCAAGTGAAACAATCTGACGTCAGATATATCAGATACAAAAATCAGCACTATCCTCCAACACCAAATTGAGGATATACTTGGTAATGAGAACGTAATTCTATAATAAAATCTTTCTAATGCCTCTTTTATTAAACTCTTGAATAAGGTTCAACATAGAATCACCTTTTACTAAATTCCAGTGCAAAAGGAACAAACAGTAGGGTTACAGTATATTAAAAGGACTCTCGTGAGTAACTTAACAAATTTTTGTCAGGTCATTTTCTTCTTAGGCAGAATAACGGTTCCCAAGAATGTCTACATCCTAATGCCTGAGACCTGTGACTATATTATGTTACACGCCTATGGAAAAATCTGTTGTATATACAAATAAGATTGCTAATCAGCAGATTTTGATAGGAAAAATATCTGAATTATTCAGGTAGGCCCAATAGAAATGCAGGAAAGTCAAGATCAGAGTCAGAGACTTTTGAAGAATCTGCACTGCTGCCTTTGAAGATGAAGGAATGTAGATGGCCTCTAGAAGATGGGAAAAGCAAGGAACAGAGTTTCCCTGAGTCTACAGAAAGGAATGCAACACCTTGATGTTGGTCCAGTGAGACCCATTTTGGACTTCTGACCTTTACATTGTTTTATGCCACTATATTTGGAGTAACTTGTTACAGTTGCAATAGGAAACTATTACACTTACCCTTTTCTAGTGTGTCATTGTGGGGATGAGCTTTCCTGCTCTAACATTCCATGGCTGCAAGTCTTCCCCATGAAAGAATCAGTCAGACCAAAAGATTTGTGGTTTCAAACCACTGCAACTCCTGAAAACTTTCACATGATAATAGGAATTGGTTATCCTAAAGTTAATTTGACAATACACTCTTAGAATTAAATGACACTACAAGGACTAGTCAGACAAATGTCCTGGTCTCTTCAAAAAGTCAATATCATTTTTTAAAAAGCTTTTTTAGATTATAAAATTCTAAATAGCAACCAAAAGCCATGTGTGAAATGAATTTGAGGGACATTTGGAAAATGTGAATATGGACTAGTTATTAGATGAACTTAAGTACTGTTAATTTTCTTAGCGGTGATAATAAAGTTGCATACAAGGATGTCCTTATTGTTAGGGGATGCTGGCTGAACTGTTTAGGGGTAAATGGTCACAATATCTGCAACTTACTTTTAAATGTTTCACCAAAATATATAGATATATATAAATATATGACAAAAATAATGATTGTTTAATCTGAGCGGTGGTATAGGGGTGTTTATTGCACTATTTTTCTAAATGTTTAGAAATGTAATAAAAGCTGGGAATTTATCTTTTAAAACTATTTATAGATGTTGAACTATTGCTCAGAAACTTTAAGTTTTGGCTTTAAATGCTCTCTGTGCATAGAATCGTCTAAAATTATTTATAGCATCTCAGACTTGTGGCTAGGATGTGACAAGATAAGTCTCATCATATGTAAAATAGTTTAAATGAGTTTCCAGTTAGAAAGCTGATGGGAAAAGAGTGATGTCATTATATGAATCAGTGGAAAGTTACAGCCCTCTAATTGAAAAGAGTAACCTGGTGGAATGGGGATTTTGGGTTTCAACAGGTCAGACATTTTCATTTCTTGAATTTGCCAAGAGAAAGGATAAAAATGAAACTTTCAAAATAAAAAAAAATGGAAACTTATGGTCAAGTAAAAAAAAAGCAGACACAAAATTATTCTCTAAACCCCAACATCCTAGAACCAGCGGCAGAAGGAAATTGCAAGAAAATTGTTTTACCCAGTTTCCTATTGACATATTACAACAAGAGAACATCGGAGGAAATTAATAAATAACATTCTAGTCAGTCTAGAGATAAAAATAGGATTAGCTAGTGGTAGAATGAAAATATTTTTATATAATTTGCCTTTTAGACTTTTAAAAATATATATATGATGGGTCAATACTGATTTCTATTTGTATCAAATTCAAATCAATGCTTAATAATTTAAAGTTTTTATTAAAATACTTAATGTTGTGAATTTTATTGAAAATACACAGTCAAAATCTACAACGGAATTTAAGCAGAAAACTAATTTAAGCTCGTAGATGGCATAGCTAAGATATCTACTACCACCTAGTGGACCATCACTGAATTACAGGAAAAACTCGAGGTGAGCAAGTAAGAACTAATTTTAAAAATCAAAATTCTGGTTCTCTGAAAAACTAACAAAAATCAAACTAAATTAAACAAAATAATAAGTGCCAAAAGATTAATAACAAATGAGAGGCAGAAGGATTTTCTAAAATCATAAGCAACTATTTTGTACATCACGATACGAATATATTTAAAGAGTTAGATAAAATGGATAATTTTCTACTAAATTACAGTCTATAAAAATGGACTCCAATAGAGATAAAAAGCTTAAACAGATCAATGTCCATATAAAAAATTGAGAAAGTTATCAAAGAACTACCCACAAAAAGTTACCAGGCTCAGTCTCAAAAGGAAGTTATATCACATCTTCAAAGGCCGGATAATCCCAATGCAACATAAATTATTCTAGAGAAGAGAAAATGTCCAAATTCTTTTCATTAACTAAAATATAACATTGGTTTCCAAACTGGACAAAATGGCACAGAGAAAATGACAGAACAATATTACTTATGTACAGTGATGCAAAAATCCTAAAATAAAATATTAATGACTGGGATCCAATGCCATGTTAAGAAAATTACACACCACATCCCATGGATTTACTTCAGAAATACAAAGGTGGTTCACTATTAGAAAATAAATTAATATAATTCATCATATTAATAGGTCTAACTGGAAAAATCATATGATGATGATCTCCATAGAGGCTGAAAAAATATTTAACAGAATTTAACACCTGTTCCTGATGTAAAAAAGCACTCAAGAATATAGAAAATAATGAGTATTTCCTTAATGCAATAAAATACATTAATAAAATACACCTCAGTCCTAAAGCCAGCATCTTACAAATGACGTAATAGTATATCAACAAAATCTTAGAGAATTTATGGTAAAACTAACCAAGCAATAAAAGAACTCTAAAGTTAGCAGGATAGCAAGCTAAAAATACAGAAACCAAAGGCTTTAGGTAAACTAACAATAACCAGTTAGGAGTTAAAAAAAAAAAAAAGAAGAAAAAGCCCTATTTACAATAACAACAAAATAAAATAAATTCTAATGATTAAACTTAACAAGAAATGTGCAAGATCTATATGAGGGAAATTTTTAAATAGTCCTGAAACACCCCAAAACAGACTTGAACAAATGGAAACACATTTCATGTTCTTAAATACAATTACTTACATCAAAAAGATGTCTGTTCTTCTCAAGCTAATTTATAAGTTAAATAAGATTCTCCATAAATATACTAAGAAGCTTTTTTCTGGAACTAGAGAGCTGATACGAAAATTTATATTAAAAAAAAAAAAAAGAATGAAAAAAGACTTGAAAAAGAACTATAAAAGTGGTTTACTAGATATTAAGATACAAAACTTCTATAATTAAAGTTTGATATTGGCCGACCCCTGGGCTGGTCTCTAAGCTTCCTGCCATCTCTGTGTCTCTGTTGATTAAACTGCTATTGATTCCTTATTTAGCTAACACTGGGCTTATACTTCTTTTACACCTTCTGGTACCTTCTTTTATAGCCTACAGCAGTTTCTCAAGCATTATTCATTCACATTCCCATTAGACAAGAATTAGAAAGATGTCACATCATAATGTAGCTGATATTATTTTTAAAGTAGTTATCTTTGTTCTTCCAAACAGATTTACAAATACTAGTTTTCGAAACTTTACATGTTCTTCCTCTCTCTGCATCACAAAGAGACTCTCAGACTTGTCCTTGTGTATTCAAGAATCACTGCAATATAGTTGCTTTTATTTGAAAATTCTCAGTTAGAAAGCCCCCCAAACTTCACTTCTCCTTCTGCTGGAAAAGCACATCAGTTTTCCAGGAACTCTGCTAGAAGTGAGGACGGCTAACTTAAACTTACTTCGTGGAACAGAGAGTTCCAGGTACAATCTCGCCTTGACTTCCTCTCAGCCCTTTCTTCCACACAGTCAGAATCCAAAGTGCAAGAGGGTACAAGGACCCCTGCATTTGTCCTTCTCCCCTGTTTGCCTAAGAGCACGAGACAAGATCTGATCAGCTCGATGACCTTTTAACTGGTCATAAGAGGGCATCTACAGTTAGGGGCAGTCTGTGTAAAATGTCTTTAAATTGTGGAGAAGGAGAGAAAGAAGTTATCTGCTTTTAGACCCATTACTGGCAACGAGCCGCCTTAAAACTTCTCCCAGAAGGACACAATGATTATAAAAAGGCCTAATTCCGTAAGTAATCTTTCTTTGCTAAGAAGTCTCATCAGATAAAGGTCTAATATCTAAAATATACAGAGAACTCATACAACTTAATAACAACAACAACAACAAAAAAACAAATAATCCAATCAAAACATGGGCAGAGGACCTGAACGGACACTTCTCCCTAGAGGACATACAAATGGCCAACAAATATATGAAAAGATGCTCAATATTGCTAGTTATTAGGGAAATGCAAATCAAAACCACAATGAGATACCATCTCACACCTGTTAGAACAGCTATAATCAACAGGACAAGTAATAACAAATGTTGGAGAGGATGCGGAGAAAAAGGAACTCTTATACACTGCGGTGGGATTGCAAATTGGTACAGCCACTATGGAAAACAGTATGGAGGTTCCTCAAAAAACTAAGAATTGATCTAACATATGATCCAGCAATCCTTCTACTGGGTATTTACCCCAAAGACTTGAAAACCCATATCCAAAAAAGATATTTGCACACCAATGTTCATTGCAGCATTATTTACAGTGGCCAGGACATGGAAGCAGCCAAAGTGTCCTATGATAGAAGTTGCCCACTGGGAATTTACCAGATAATATAATCTGCAATGTTCTCTGTCTAAATCCTTATCATAAATCTAGTTATGAGAAATATTATTTTTGCAGGATAGCCAGAGAGAGTAGAGCTCATGCTCTAAATACTCCAAGTTTGACTCTTACATGAAGCCAGAGAGCATTAGAGGTCCTAATAAGCCTCTATTTGACTTCACTGGATTGTAAAACATGTGACATCCTTAACCTGCACTGAGAGTTAATTTAAAAAACTAAAGTATGCTTTTAAAGTTCTAAAGCAAATTCTAAAGTTCCTAAATATTATAAGTTAATTCTTAAAATGCCTAAATCACTGCTTCATTCCTTTGAAATAGTGGGTAGGAATGTCATATTTTTTTTAAATGCCATAATATTATCACAATTTGTGTGGATTATTCCTACAATTCTGCCCCATAAAGCTTTATACCCCATAAAAGATATCTGTCTGGATTTGAAATAATATAACTGAAAATGACACTGTTTCCATTAGTACTTTTGTTAGGATTTTTAAAATTTTATTAATGTCTACAGAAAATAGAAAAGGAACTAGAGTAGATACAAATCTCAAACTATAAGTCCCAGTATTAAAGAAATATAACTTGATTTTCTACATTTCTGTTTGTATTTTGAGCCCTCATGTCACAGGGAAACAGCCCTAACCCTCCAGAAGTTCCCCTCACTGTCTTTGGGTTATGCATTCTTCCACAATCCTACACACACCAAAGAAGGGGGAATAATGGTCACAATCTGGTTCCAAGTCTCAAGTATAGCCAGTTCGAAGAGATGCCCACCATCCCAGCCAGCATGTCCCTCTGCTCCCGCCCTCCACTCAGGCACAGGAATCTTTGCCAGGCTGCCTAGCATCCCATATGCCTGGATGCATCTTGAAGCTACTTTCTAACATGCAACATCTCTCCCTTAAGACGACAAGGATAGGGTGACCACCTCAAATGAGAAGGAACAGCATATAAGAAAAGTAAAAATATAGTTAAATATCTGAAATACTATTTGCCTACATTTTCAGTATCTACATGGGTTCTTAGATGCCTCGCTTGTACAAATTTGTTATTTATCATTGTCATCCGATCTACTGAAATATGTTGGCAAATTTATTTCTACTTCTAACCCCATTTTCCTCAATTGAATATTTCTTTCTACTGTGATCCTATGTTTCCATCATACCAAGGATCCTGGGACTTGAAAGTAAAAACTAAACCTAACCCACAAAATCAGGGCACCTGATCATCTTTATTAAGGAAATTGGAATAGTAACATCCTCTAGTCAATAAGCATATGTGGGCAGGAGTTTATATAGAATAATGTTTATGCAGCATTATTTATATTGGCAAAAAATGGGAAAAAACTAAATGCTTAATAATAGTTGTTTAAATAGAATAAGACCACATGATAAAATTCTATGCACTGTTAAATGTCAGGTTGTAAAAGAATAAGTGATAATATAGGGAAATAGTCACAATAAAAATAATAAAGTATGAACTATACAATCACAATTTTATAAAATACATACTTGAATACAGCCTATAGCAAAAAGCTGGAAAGTTCCTCACCAGAACGTTAAAAGGGATCTTTGTGTAGTGAAATTATGATTGGGACTATTAATGAGAATTATTTTCTTTTCATATTTTCAAATTTTTCTACAATGCTCAGATGTTTTCAGAGTCAGAGAAATAAAGTAATATCATTTGAAAAACTAAAAGCATTTATTGAGCTTATGATTTGTGCATCACATATATGCTATACCTCAAGAAAAATATTTTTAAAAATAAGCAAGAGTAGGATTTTCAACAAGGAGAATAAGAAAGAAACAAAACATCTCCTGAGATCATCTCAGCCCTGATCGGGCTTTCTTGTTCAACAAAGACTATTTTGTACTAATTAAATTTCTTGACTGTCCCATGAAAAATGTGCTTCTTATTTTTCTCTTTTTATTCTGAGATATGAATGTGCTTAATAAAAGTATTTTGCAAATCAAGCATACACTAATTGCTGAATCAAAGAGGAGACTATGCTACAATTGTATAGCCTCACCACAGTTGACTGCAGAACCAGGAAGTCATACAAGTTATGCATGTCCAGGTTCAGAAGTTCAGTGACTCATCAAGAGCCTGTTGGGCAAAAATCTGATCTGACTACTTGCCCTGGACTTCATAAGTCCTGACTCCACCCTCTACCTCCAGGCTCCACTCTGGCTGTCTGATAGCCCCACCTTCTCGAACAGGCCTGCAGCCCAGATGAGGCAGGGCAATGGTACTCAGAAGGCTGCATGGTACTTGACTGAGGCAAGTCTAGTGAAGAATTATGAATGATAAGAATGCTCTTGTCATTGCTGAATCTGGGCCTGACTTCACCTATAGCCACTTTATTTTTTTTCTTATATCTGAATCAGTCGTCTTTAGTTCCATTTGGAGTTATGAAGTGGTTTGTATCAATCAGCGATACTGCCCTCTGCTGGCTTCTGTTTGGCTTTAGGATTGCTGTGTACCCAAAATAGTAGAAGGGAGTGATTTCTATGATTTGTGCTGAGAATCATTAACTTGGTTAAGTTCTTCTAACCAATCTATGACACTGAATCTTCGGTGAAAGCCTCAAGATTACATCCTGGGTCTCTAAGTCTAGGTGACTTCTGATTAAAATTAGTTTAACTTCCAGGATTTAAACCATCTTCAGTGTGTTCATTCATTCATTCATTTAACTATTTATTGTATGCCTAGAATGTGTAAGTCACTGTGCTAGGCACTGGGGATGGAATGGTGAACAGATATAGCCTCTGCCTATGATGCTTATGATTTAGAGAGGCATACAGACCAAAACATGAAAGCAAAATATGCAATCAAACAAGGGCAAAACAGGAGATTACAATATACTGTGGTAAGAGCTCTGATAGAGAAATTACAATTATAAAGTGCTATAAGAGTATGTAGCAGAGGCACACAGATGGCGGTTGGGGCATGGGGGGACAGGGTTGTGTGTGTCCCAAAGTCTTAGGTCATATATTAATTTGTTAGAGTTGTCATGACAAAGTATTAACAAACCGGGTGAGTTAAACAACAAAAATTTGTTTCCTCACAATTTCAGAAGCTAAAAGTCTGAGCTTAATGTATCGACAGGGTTGATTTCTTCTGAGGCCTCTCTCCTTGGCTTGTAGATGACCTTCTCACCATCTATCTTCATGTGATTTTCCCGCTGTATGTTTGTGCTCTAATTTCCTCTTCTTATAAGGATACCAATCATTTTGGATTAAGGCCTACCCTAGTGACATTTTAACTTAATTGCCTCTTTAAAGATCCTGTCTTCAAACACAGTCACATTCATAGGTACTCGGGGTTGGGACTTCACCACGTGAATTTTGGGAAGGGACACACTTCAGCCCATAACAAGCCTGAAGGATAAAGAGGAATCAGCCAGCTAAATGGAAGCACAGGGAGGGGCTTCCAGCATGAGCAGAGAGGCAGAGAGAAAGGCACCCTAGGAGAAGTTAGCAGAAACCAGATCAGAAAGGGCTTGTGAGCCATATTAAAAAGTGAGAACTGTATCCTATGGACAATTGGATGTTATTGAAGGGTTTTAATTAAGAATACAAAATGACCAGATTTATTTCTTAGAAGAAATGTTTGGCTTGTTGTGTGAAGAATGGATTGAAGAGGAGTGTGGTTGAATGGGGCCCCAGAGGGTTTACGGGGAAATTTCTGTGATTCAGGGTAGAGGTAGTCACAGCCTGAACAAGGGTGGTTCAGGCCGGATCAAGAGGAGTGGATAGAATCCAGTGTAACTGGCAAGAGCTGGTGATTGCCGGGTGAGGGGGCTGTGAGAGAGCACAGTTGAGGATGATACCCATCTTTCTGACTCGGAAAATGGGAGGACCAAGCCACGGATCGCTGAAAGAGGAGAATCGAAAATGAAGGGTTCAGTCAGAAGTAGACCCTGCAAACCGAGAGACCATCTAACATTGCCTACCCAACAACTCCACTAAGGCCACACTTTATAGAAAAAAAAGGAAAGAAGGAAAAAGAGTTAAGCACCCAGCTTAGTGTGGTTATAATGATGAGACTTTTTATTTACATTTGTTTACTTATTTCAACATTAAAAATTAATCCAAAAATCCAAATGGATTCTTCTATCCTGTTTTACTTTCTTCATCTCTCTTTACATTTCTAGATCCTCCAAGATGTAACTGAGGACGCAAAATGTAAGGATGGTTGCTAAGATATCTAGAAATGAAAATACGACTAGCTTCCATTTATGGAACACTAACTACATATATGCCAGACCTGGGGCAAAATACTCTGCATACATTTTCTATTTAATCCTCACAGCCTTGTGAGATACTTATTATTATTTACATCTTACAGGCAAGAAACTGATACCCAGAAAGACAAAGTCATTGCCCAGGGTTACAGAACTACACAGATTCTTAGACCCAGCCATCTCTGACTCTAAAATCTACTACACTAACCGCTATTCTATTCTACCTCCAGTGAGCCTTCCTTTGAGAACCCAGATGAACTTAAGTCCATCCCATAAAAGATTTCTTGCCCTTTACATACATTTTTACTTTGAAATAAGAAAGTACTTTTTAGCAAAGACATCCCATAATCTTGAGCTCCATTTTAGAATACAGTGTGCATAATACCCCTGGTATTGTGCAACCTAGCAGCCTCATTCTTGTGCTGACTTGGATCAAACTTCCAGGACTGAAGCTTAAGTTCAGACCAGACGTGTATATGCCACCAAACATCTCGTTTATAAGAACAGATTAGATGAGTGACTGAAAAACTGTCAAACAGGCCAAACTGGACAAAGCCTTGACTAGCAGTGCAAAAAACAAGGCCAGGTATAAACTTGAACTCCTGGCTGCCGACCCGTGAGAATAATATTTAGGAAGATTGCCTAAAGGAGATCGACTAAATCAATTTTTTCACAGATAGTTTAGATTTTTATCTTCGAATTAAGCTAGCTCAAAGGATTTTTACACTGATCATTTTGCTACTCGAAATTGCTTTTTCTGAACTGCCCTTCAGCCTGTATATAAAAAACAGAATTTCTAAGTCTTGTGGAACTTACATTTACTGTAGGGATATGTGGAAGACAGCTCTCACTACTTTACATATCTCCTCTTCCTGGGATCATGGGAGACATGTCCATCAGAGCTTGCTATCAGGAAATATCATAAGAAGCTAGTTTGTTCTTATTTTCTTGTCTCCATGAATTGTGTAACTTATATTGTTTCTGTCTTTGCTTTGGCTCCAAGGACCATAAAAGTCAAATCTGTAGCTTGCTTTTGGCAACTATCCCTACATTAGAGAAGCCAGCATTTAATGTAATAACCTCAATTTTTTTTCTTCTTCCCTTTATTTTTCTTTTCTCCTCTATTCTCAATTTCCTCAATTAACGTATGATACAAGTTTATCTTGCTGCTGTGTTTTAAGCGCCTAGGCATGCTGATTCAAATCCTTTTTAAGAATATTGAAGGATAGAAATAAAGAGGCAATTCCAGATAGAAAATTCAAATTCAAATTAGGTATGAATCATATTTAAACCTAGATATGTAAAGAACGATAACCAGAGCCAAATAAGGGTTCTGTTTGCAATTTTAAAACCTGCTTCAGTTGTTCTACAGGTTTCTCTGCTCTGGCTTGTTTCCTGGCTCATCTTCAATTGCTGTCTGTGACAGAAATTGTCAAGGCTCCAGCTACTCACAGTTGGCAGAGATGCCCTGCTTTTTTTTTTTTTTTGCCAGTAAGCTGTTTGTCTCTCTAGAGCTCAGCTTATCTGTATGAAGAAAAAAAGAAAAAAAGAAAGAAATGTAGGTTACTCTTAACCATTCTTGCATATGTGGAACTATGTTTTATGATTAGAAAGACTCAAATAGGCAGGCAGACACCAGAAAGTGTTACAACCTGCTGACAAAGTGATTGACTGGATTTTTCTTTATTTTGGATACTTAAGACCATTTAAACTGATAGTTAAGTCTAGTCCCAGTGCTATGATTAACCAGTACTGCGAACCCAAACTGATCCTCAGTTTCCTCAACTGCAAAATAGAGAACTTGACAAAGACATGTTTAGCCCATGATCTTCAAGGATTCCAGAAATCTAGGTTGGATATTTGCCTCATCTCCCAGTAAGAAAGTGGTGAGACATGAATTTGCTGGATAGATGCTGTGTTTGATAATCCAGAAGATATGATGAGAAGCAGCCATCATATCTCTGTCTCTGCCATGGAAGAAGTTATAATGAGATCATGGAGAAAATGAACAGAATTTAAGTGTAATATTGAGATAACAGGAATTAATGTATAGTGCAAACCAAGAGCTAAGGAGAACCACAAAAGGCTCTGGGTGATGTGGTTTTCGAAAGCAGTACTGAATGTACACTGATGGGGAGGAGGAGGCATGACATCCCTCTCAAGAGGCATCACATAAGCAATAGCGTGAAGCAAAAAAGAGAATGAGGATGAGTTGTGAGAGCCACTGAGACCTGGCTGGAGGGGAGTTCTGAGACAGAAGACTAGCTCAAGAGGAACCTTGAGTACTCGAGTGAGATTCTTAAGAATTTAGAATGGATTTGATAAATGACAGGAAGTTCCCAAGTTACAGAGCAACATTTTTTTAAGATGTATCAGAAAGAGTTTGGTTTTCAGGAAGAACTAGAAGGGAGAGCCCCAGCCAGAAAATGTCAGCAATCCAGCAAGGGAGTGATGAAAGTTTTGATGGTACCTGTAAAAACAGCAAAGAAAAGTGAACTTGAGAGACCTTATGAAATCATAACTGCCAATGTATTTGAGTAATTCTTAGCAATATTGCCCTGGGGTTTCTGTGCAATGAGCCTTTAAGTTGGAGGTTTCCAGCATCTCAGTATTATGTCAAGACCTCATTTATTCAGTTTAATGTAAGGTTTGGGTTGCTAATGCTCTATTTCAGTCTTTAGAAGGACCTGTATAACAATACAATATTTCTATATAATAATGGTTATAAAGTCAGAGAATATTGAATGTCTAACTCTGCTTTTCCTTCTTTCCCAGGGTGGCTGGATCAGTTCAGGGGGAAAAAGAACATTAGCAAGTTTAAAATTGAAACGTTATAGAAAGCAAAGACTCCACGGGTTATGGAGAAATGTTGATCAGTTTGGCTTTTGATTAACCATGGGGTAGTGTTGTGACCAACATCTATCCCCTACTAATTAAAGAGCTTCACCTGCTCAGGCACAAAATCCACAGCTAGGATTGGGGGCATGGCCATTGGCTTAAGACAAATACTTTTCAGGATGGGAACATTACATGCCCCCAGCTGAATGTTTTATAGCATAAACCCAGAATCAACTTGCATCTAATTTGGTATGAATAGCACATATTACCAACATCGGCTTTAATTCCTTCCTTTGGCTGTTTTCATTTGTTTTCTCTTTGTAAAAATGGCTTTCATGTAGCTATGGACTGCTCTTCTGGATTCACCTCTTCACCCCGCTACTGCATCTGTAAGCTTAAGATATGAACATTGTAAGTTGCTAGGCCTTTAAATTTAATGCACAGAAGAATCACTTAAGGAGTTTTTTAAAAATGCAGATTCTAGGGCTCACCCTAGAGATTGTAATTTAATAAATGTGGAGTGGGGCTCAGGAATCTGCATTGAACAAGCATCCCAAAGGATTCTAGTGTTGATGGTCCCCATATCCTATGCTGGGAAGCTCTGCTAAGTTAAACCCAGCAACTCAATTAACCCAAGTCAAAGCCAAACTCATAAATTAACATTTATCAAGAAACTTTTGAGAGCATAGCCTCATGTTTACGCATGAGTTCATTTTTCCCAGGAGTAAGCATGTCAAAGTCATGCTGGGAGACGCCTATGATCCCAGCGTGTGTTTCCAGCAGGAACAGAATTTCCTCCCTAGGGAGAGGAGCACTAATATTGATTGCATAACATCACTCCACTTTGGCATTATTAGTCATAAAGGTTGATCAAGCCAACTCCAGTATCACCAGATCACTCGATGAGTATTCAGAGAGAGTAAACCCCTAAGATTTCCTTCTCTGTCCCCTCAAAGGGCAAAAGCACAACTCAACTCACGGACCAGGCTACTAAGCAAAATTTTGAATAATTCCTGAGGTCATAAAGTGTTGTTTGCATTGTTCTGAGAGTATGCAAAAGCCACTGTGGTTGTCGAGATCACCAGTTCCTTTTTCCTATGGATAAGGAGAAGATGATCACTGCTCCACTTACTTTTGAAATGAGAAAAGCTACAGGTTGCTGAAAGATTTATTCTTGAAGGATGTTTGACAAGATCATTGTTTCTGTAACTCTCCCAACTATGCTCCTACCTTCACCCTTAGTGTCACCCTTAGCGGCACCCAGAAGCATATCCTGAGGCAGGCATGGCACCCAGACTTATTGGCTTTGGCTACTGTAGGCCCACCTTCAGTCTCAGCACATCTGCATAAGCCTCCTTGAAGTTAGCCAAGTCAAGGATCATAGAAGCAGAAATGGGTTAAAAAGTCACTTTACATCTCAATCTCAGCCTTCCCTGCCCATATTGCACTTCCATCCCTAACTCACTGTCAGGTACTAACCTCTAACTCCTGAAGGCTCAGAATTCACCTTTCAGGGGCCTCTTTGGGGTCTCACTTTCTGCCATTACTGGAAACCACCTTCAGTGGAAAGCCAGAGCCTTCTATGTCCAGTTATTTTATTCTTTGCCTTGTCTTGGCTAGAATTTTTGTTATCTTTTTAAAGATAACAAAGTTTTTCTTGCATTTTCAGGAATTTTGCAGGACCAGAGACGTCAGGGATGTCCAGGAAACTCCAAGTGGCTAGAATGCTGCAAATCCAAGAAGAGGTGTAAGTTCCTATGTGCATTCTACTTAAAAAAACAAAACAAAACAATTATTGGTTCAATTAAAGATGATCATTAAACATAATATTCAATGGTAGGAAGCTGAAATCTTTTCCTCTAAGATCAGGAATGAGACAAGGATGCCCACTCTTGTCACTTTTATTCAAAATAGTACTAGAAGTGCTAGCTAGAAAAATAAGGCAATAAATAAAAGGCATCCAAATCCAAAAGGAAGAAGTAAAATTGTCTCTGTTTGCAGATGATATTATATACAGAACACCCTAAAAACCATGAAAAAAAAACCTGTTAGAACTAATAAACAAATTCAGTAAAGTTGCAGAATATAAAATCAGTACACAAAAATTTGTTGCATTTCTATACACTAACAATAAATTATCAGAAAAATAAATTAAGAAAACAATCCCATTAGCAACCACATCAAAAACAATAAAATATTTCAGAATTAAATTTAACCAAGGAGGTAAAAACTATGTACATGGAAAACAATAAGACATCGATGAAAGAAATTAAAGAAGACACATATAAATGGAAAGATATTCCATGCTCCTGGATTAGGAGAATAAATTTCGTTAAAAAGTCTACAGCACTCAAAGGAATCTACAGATTCAATGCAATCCCTATCCAAATTCCAATGGCATTTTTCACAGAAAAAGGACAAAAAAATCCTAAAATTTATATGAAACCACAAAGGACCCTGAATAGACAAAAAAATCTTGAGAAACAAAGTTGGAGGCATCACGTTTCCTGATTTCAAGCTATATTACAAAGCTATAGTTATCAAAACAGTATGATATTGGCATAAAAACATACACAGATCAATGGAATGGAATAGAGAGCCCACAGATAAACTCAGGCATGCATGGTCAATTAATTTTTGACAAAGGAGCCAAGAATATACAGTGGGGAAAGGAAACTCTCTTCAATAAATGGTGTTGAGAAAATTGGAAAGCCTCATGCAAAAGAATGAAACTAAACTCCGATCTTACACCTCATATAAAAATCAATTCACCATGAATTAAAGATTTGAACGTAAGACCCGAAACCATAATAAAATAAGGTGCTCAACATCACTAATTATCAAGAAAACGCAAATCAAAATCATAATGAGCTATCACCTCACACCTGTTAGAATGGCTATTATCAAAAAGAGAAGAAATAACAGGTGTTGGCAAGGATGTAGAGAAAAGGGCACCCTTGTGCACTGTTGGTGGGAATGTCAATTGGTGCAGCCACTATGAAAAGCACTATGGAGGTTCCTCAAATAATTAAAAATAGAGCTCCGAAGGAAACAAAATCACTATCTTGGAGAGACATTGGTACTCCCATGTTTATTGCAACATTGTTTACAACACCCAAGGTATGGTAACAACCTAAATGTCCATCAACAGATGAATGGATCAATAAAAGGTGATGGATATAGATGTAAATATAGATATATACACATACAATAAAAGACTATTTCGCCTTTAAAAAAAACAAAAAAAGGAAATTCTGCCATTTGTGATGAACTTATTTATGCTAAATAAAATAAGCCAGACAAAGAAAAACAAATACTGTATGAAATCACTTATAGGTGGAGTCTTAAAAAAAAAAAAATGTCAAACTCTTAGAAACAGAGAGTCAAATGATGGTCACCAGAGGCTGGGGGTGGGGTAATAGGGAGAGGCTAGTAAAAGGGTATAAACTTTCAGTTATGCGAGGAATAGATCTGAGGTTCTAATGAAACACAGGTCACTATAGTTGATAATTCTGTATTGTGTAATTGAAATTTTCTAAGAGAGTAGAACTGAAGTGTTTTCACCATCACCCCCAACTTCACAGGCAAATATGTGAGGTGATGAATGTGTTAATTAACTTGATGGTGGAATCCTTTCACAGTGTACACAAATCGTCGCTATGTACACTTTAAATATCTTACAATTTTACTCTTCAATTACACTTCAATAAAGCCGAAAAAATCGTTAAAGGAGATTTAATGCATTTACTTACCAATCACTAAATCACTAAGAGTTTAGAATCCAGAGAAAATTTAAGAAAATATAGACACCTGGGAACAATTAGATACTTTTTGAATCCAATTCCCATGTTAATAAACCTACTTCCTCCCTCATGAGCAACTTCTGTCAACTTTAAACCATTAGAATGTACAGAGGTGTGTCCCTGGAGAAGGGTAGAGGTGGAAAAGACACTTGTGGTTTAACAAAGTCAGAACAAGTTTTTGGATCAAGGAAACACCAGCTTTATCTATAAAAAAAGGAGGCGATCATCTAATTGATGTGTCAATATCCATGGAAGGTTTTTGTTAGTCATTTACACATTTTTGTGACAGATTTGCAGATTCTTTCCTAAGAGTAAATTTTAATAGAAGAGATAAGGAAAGTAGGTGAGTACAGTAACACCTCAGGGGGTAGGAAAGGATAAAAATTTGCGAGCCTCACAATTTGGGCTACAGCATTCTCTGAATTCACAGAACCTGGTTACAAGCCTGGCATTTATTGCCTTTACCAACAAAAGAACTATATGCACAATAGAAATATTGTTCCTAGGACAAGGCAAGAACAGATTTAACAACCACATACCATTTCCTTCCACGTGCATTACTCTTTGGATCTAGACTTGCTTAGCAAGGTACCTGAAATTTGCTGCCTTTTCCCCTTTCTCTTGGCTTATCAGGACCTAAACAGAAAAAGACACTGAATAATAATAAATGTATAGACTCACACTTCTATAATCATTTATTTTCAACAATAGCATCAACTAAATTCAACGGTGAAAAAAAAAGGGGGGGTTTTCCCCCAGTAAGTAGTATTAGAGCAACTAGCTGTCTGTAAAGAAAAACAAACAAAGAAACTTGTTCTCCCTCTCTCATACCATACACACCATACAGAAATAAATTAAAGATGAAACATACATTTAAATGTAAGCTAAAATGAAAAAGCATCTCAAAGTAAATATAGGAAGATATATTCCTGAACCTTAAAGTTTTAAAACATATCGTAAGCAACAACTACGAAAGAGAAATGGACTTCATTCAAATTAAAAACTACTGTTCATCAAAAAACACCCATTGTAAAAGTAAAAAGACAAGCTACAGACTGGGAGAAAATACGAAAGATGGATGGATGGATAGATGGATGGATGGATGGATGGATGGATGGATGGATGGATGGATGGATGAATGGGTGGATAGATGGACGGACAGACAGACAGAGAGACATACAGAGAGACAGACAGATGATAGATAGATAGATAGATAGATAGATAGATAGATAGATAGATAGATAGAAGATAGATTAGAGAGAGAGAGAGAGAGAGATGAGAGATGATAGATAGACACATCTGACAAAAAAACTCACATCCAGGATATATAAAGAACTTTCCAATACAGAGAAAAAAGCGAGGGTGGAAAGAGGGACAGGCAAGACTTAAATAGACACTTTATGAAAGAAAACATCCAAATGATTAATAAATACATAAAAAAGTACCAAAAGTTATTACTTATCAGGAAAATGCAAATTAAAACCACAGTGAGATACACTGTATACCCACAAGAATGGCAAAAATTTAAGACTGACAAAACCAAATGTTGCAGTGGATGGAGAAACTAGGCCTCTTGTGAATTGTTGTTGGAAGTTAAAATGGTACGACCACATTGTAAATTATTTAGCAGTTTCTAGTAAACGTACACCTTCCTTTTCTCCCAGGATTTCCACTCTTAGGTATATACTCAAGAGAAATGACTTGTTCATAGCAGATTTATTCCAAATAGCCGAAAACTAGAAACAAACCAAATACTTATCAGCAAACAATTGAATAAATAAATGTGGTAATATTCATACAATGGAACACTATACAGCAATAAAAAAATCTATTGATAAAAGTAACAATGTAGATGAATCTCAAAAACATCATGCTCAGCAAAAGAAGCCAAACACAAAAGAACATCATCTACAGTATGATTACACTTATATGAAGGTTAAAAACAGGCTAAACTAGTGATTGAGCATAGTGATTGGGAAAGGGAAGGGAGGAACTTTCTGAGATGGTAGAAATAATCTATAACTTACTATATGGGTGTATACAACTCTAATAATCTAGGCACGTACTATTAAACTGTGCACTTAAAACGAGTGCATTTTGCCACACATATGATGCTTCACTTTTCAAAAAGGAATAAAATTCCACCTGGAACCCCAAAATATGTGTAATTCATGGGAACTGTGAACACTCCAGCTAAGGATTACCTTAACTTCCAGGTTGGAGACAGAACACGTATGCCTTCCCTAGAGTCTGGCTGAGCCCTGAGGGCTCACCCTCTTGATTCCTTTCTGTTCACTCTGCTTTCCTCCACAGCAACCCAAGCGTTAACCTCAGAAAATGTGCTCTCCCTAAAAAAAACAACAAATCCACTCATGCCAAGCACTCTTTGTCGGCTTTCGGCAGGTCTGAAATCACAAGGCGGGGGCTCACCACGGAACACGGGCTGGCTCTCCTGCCACTTTGCCAGCTAAACGGTCTCTCCTCCCTCCGAATGCAGAGCAAAAACTGCTTTTCTCAAGCCATGAAGCCAGCTAGCACCCAGGCCACAGAGTCTCAACTTCCTTCCTAAGGGGACTTGACAAGAAAATTCTTTTGTAGGAACAGAGCACTTCTTCTAAAAAGAATTCTGGGAAATACAGAATTTTCCCCCCACCCACAATCTCCTCTCCTTTGTGTGTAGCCAAGCCGCTCTGAAGCAAAAAGCAGAGGCAAAGCCTCTAGGGGCTGCTGACTACCACTTCCCCCTCCACATTTCCTCTTAACCCTCACCTCTGGGCCCTGGCAAAGCTCTGAGAAACCTTTAGAGTCCCTTGAGAGCGATTTGAAAACCTCTGCACTCTGCATTTGGGGAAGAAAGAACTGTGGAAAAAAAAAAAAATGGAATTTGTAAAAGAAGCTATCAACCATGTGTACAAGGAGTTGGAGAGTGGCTAGAGCAGAAATTCTAGCTACGTGAGATCACACTTGATGCTTTGGGATTGGCTTTAGTCACAGGCAGCCACCTACCAACTGCCTCAACAGCCCATGCTTTGCTAACATACAAACCTCCGCTGGAAAGGGGCTGCTGGCCCGTGCACTCCCCTTCTCTACCCCAGGGGCCTCTTCACCTTCCTCCCTGCTCTTCCTCTCACTGTCACAGCCCTTTCCCCAGGCCTGGTCCTGCTTAGATTTTAGTGACAAGATTGATGTGGGCTCCTGACATCTCAGAATCTGCCAACCCCTCCTCAGAGGTTGGCTGTGTAGTTCCAGCTTAATGATGACAGGAAGAGACTGTGCTTGACAGTCTTCTGAAAGGTATGAGAAGTTTTATCATTTATGTGCAAGAAGCACCTACCTGTCATTTTGGCTTACCAACTTAGAGTCTGAGTGGAAAATTAGATGAGGAAAACATAAGAAAGATATTGTTGGGGGAAAAGAAAACTTCTTATCTGTTTCTATTATTATTAACAAATTTAAAAGAACATAAAACTATAAAACGAGAGAACAAAGAGGAAAAACCTTTGTGACTTTGAATTAGGCAAAGATTTCTTAGATATGACACTGACAGTATGCACAATGAAAAAGAGGCAAATTGATCAACTGAACTTTATCAAAATTAAAAATGTCTGACCTTCCTTCAAATGATATTGTTAAGAGAATGAAAAGACTAGTTATAGATTGAGAGAAAATATTTGAAAATCATATAACTGGTAATACACTTGTATCCAGAATATATAAAGAACTCTCAAAATTCACTAGTAAGAAAACAAATTAAACCTCCCCAGCAAAAAAATGGACCAAATATTTTAATAGCCCTGTCACCAGAGAAGATATATGGATGGCAAAGAAACACATAATAAGATACTGGTTAGTACTTGAATAGGAGACCACCTAGAAAGACCAGGCGCTGTAGACATTTAAAAAAATAAGATACTAAACTAGTCATTAAGGAAAAGCAAATTAAAGATACCACTACATACCTATTTGAATTTCTAAAATTAAGAAGTCTAACTATATCAAGTACTGACAAAGATGTAGAAACTGGAATTCTCATACACTACTGGTGGAAAGGTTTAACCACTCTGAAAAAGTTTGGAAATTTCTTTAAAGGTAAACATACACCTATCATCAGGTCCAGCCATTACACTCCTAGGTATTTTTCCAAGAGAAATAAAACCATATAAATATTTGTTTGTGAATGTTCATAACAGCTTTGTTTTAATAGCCAAAAACTGGAAACAATCTAAATATCCATCAATAGTTAAAAAAGATAGATAAACTGTAGGATATATCCGTTTGATAAAATACTACTCAACAATGTAACAGAATGAACTAATGACACATGCAACAACGTGAATGACTCTCAAAATAACTATGTCAAGTAAAGAAGGGAATACATACTGTATGATTCCATTTATATAAAACTCTAGTAAATGCAAACTAATCAATAGTGACAGAAAGTTACTTGGCGGTAGCATGGAGATGCTTGGGAAGGAGGGATTACAAAAGGACACGAGGAAACTTTTGGTAATGATTGTGGTATAATATTTGAAAATCATATAACTGGTAATACACTTGTATCCAGAATATATAAAGAACTCTCAAAATTCACTAGTATATATATATATTTATATATACCTGTATATGTCGAAAGTTATCAAATTGATCATTTTAAATATGTGCGATTGATTGTAAGTCAATTGTACCTCAATAAAGCTATTAAAATTTAAAAAAAAATTTTTAAACAACATAGAAAAAGAACAACTGGAAACCAACTCCGGTCATCCTCCAAGGACTTTCTCCAACTCTCTAGGAGAGACTGGTCTCAGATAAGGCATGTGTTGTGCTACAAATGTAGGCATTTTTCAAGTGTTCATCTTCCACTTGGAATTATGAGATCCATCTGGAATATGGTAGGGAAAACAATCAATGTTTTTATTCAATGATGAAATTTCCCTGCATAATGATGAAATTTCCCTGCAGGTTAAAATGGGTTCGACAAACCAGCCTAGAGGTCACCATGCAAGTGGCATTTCTGAAGGAAATGCCCAGACTCTATAGAATTGACTTATAAGCCAACTTTGTCTCCTGTTTTTGAATATATGCAGCAGTCCCATGGTAAGTTAAAGCAAGCAGAGCTCTGATCATCTTACTTCAGAATTTCCCAGCAGAGGTTTCCAGTAGGGGCCTATCTACGGGAGGCGATAATCACCATTCTTACTGACCTGTCACATCCTGATGTGCTCACATTGGCTCATGTGTGTACCTTGGATCTTTTTGCTAAGCTCATGAGAATGAGCTCGGGACAGCAGCAGCTCACAGCTCTGTCTCAGGAGGTACCCACCCTCTAATCCTTGTTGATTGACAAAAGGATTGTTTGAGTTTAATGGGGATCTACCTATGCCCCCCCAAAATCACTCCATGAGAACAATCACCCTTCTGCCTTCACAGTGCACACACAAAATTGGACCTTTCTTTCAGCCCACATCCCAAGGTTACAGGTCCCTGCCAATCACCCTCAAAACAGGTTAGAGAGTACCATGGAGATGAGGCGATCCATTATAATGGGCACAGAACAGGAATCAATTGACCTGGACCCAGCATAGCTCTGCCACTGACTGGTATATGACCTTGAGCAAGACATTTTGTTCACTTGGCTTCAGTGTCCTCATGCATAAAAAAGAAGGGCTTAGTTTGAATCAGTGGTTTATAAAAAATAAAAAAATATTGAGAGGCTTCAGACCTCCTAACTAATTTTTATATGGAACCATCATATAAGACACATGAGAGTTGCTCCAGCTGAAGCAGAGATGGGGAGACAGAAAGCCATTTCTCTGCCTCTTTGCCCCATTGAAATCCTCTCCCACAGGGGCCCTGAAAAATCTAGTTTCCATTTTCTATATTAGATAAAGATCATCAGATAGACGCACAATCCAATCCAGAGAGAGAGTTTGAATACATGCATTTATTTAACAAACATTTATTGAGCATATACGGTGTTCTCAGCATTCTGCTAGACACCAGGATGACAACGAAGAAAAAGCCAGGGCTCCTGCCTCTAGGCAGTACTTATAGTCTAATGGAATAGAAAGACAAGTAAATAGGTAATTATTTATTTATTTAATAGCATTTATTGGATGCCTACTGTCTGCCAAACATTGTTCTAGGCTCTGAGCTTTGGAAATGCAGTAGTTATTCTAGGCAACCAAAGAGTCTAAAATAACCGAAATAAGTACCGATTGTGAATAGTGCTATTAACAAAGAAGATGACATAAGAGAGACTAATGGCAGCGGGGCAGGAGAAGTTCTCTGTTAGACCATGACATTTCTGCTGAGAAGTGCTGGAAAGGACTCAATGAAGACTCTGGGAGGAGCATTCTTAGCTCAAGAACATCAAGTGCCCAGAAGCTGAGGTGGAGAAAAGCTTGGCATGTCCTGAGATCCAAATGGGGCCAGGGCATCCAGAAAGCGTGAAGGTGGAAAGAGTCATGAGATGATGTTAGAGAGTTAGGCAAAGACTGAATTATGCAAGGCCTAGTAGTCCATGGTGAAGGTTTGAATTTTTTTCTCTTAATTCAGTGGGAAGAAATTAAAGACATTTATCCAGAGGAGTGACACCATCTAATTGGTGTTTACAAAAGATCACTGTCACGTAGAGAACAAACAGCACATAGTATTTTGGGGGCAATCATTTTGTGTGTGTGTGCAGAATTTCTGATGGATCAGATATAGAGATAAGGAGATAAACCATGACTTTTTGGCTTCTGCACTGAGCAGCTGGGTGGGTGGCAAAGACTTTTACTGGAAGGCAGGAAACTCAAGGAAGAGGACTCAACTATAATTCAGGGTGACATCTACGCTACAGCTGTGACCAAACACAGAAAATTGTTCATATCCAAAACCACTTCTTCTGCCCCAGATGTTGATGACCTCAGACCTAAATCATTCCAGCAGCCTTTCAACTACAAAGCTCGCTAGCCTAGTCTCCTGCTTCTCCCTACCGTGGTTCTCCATGATTTTTCTTTTTATTTTTTTTATCATGATACAATAAAAACATACACACATGCATAAAATGTATCATTTTAACCATTTTTAGGTATAGAGTTCAGTAGTATTAAGTACATTCACATTGTTGTGCAATTGATTTTTATTTTTAACATTTCATTATTTTCATTCACTTTTCCTCCTCCTGCCAATCTCAGGAAAAATTCTGCCTTGGACCTTATGCCACTTATTGAGTCTCTTCCTTGTATGACAAACTACGGAAAAACAAAAGTTGATATAGAAAGTTTGTCAAAGAGGCATTTAAAACTTTTACCCACATAGTGTAAGAGGAATAACTAAATCCTTAGAATTTATAAGGAAGTTTATAACAACAAAATCATTTTAAGAGAAGTTATTATAATTCAATTGAATTGAACATATATTACATTTTTATAATTTTAAACATTTTATTGGAATGGCAATAATCTACCACATCCATAGCCACTGTAAGAAATTTAGGAAGTTCTAGTTAATCAGGATTATTTAAATAAAGCAATTAGTTATTTTATGAGAAAATAACCAGGTTCCCAGGACAAGTCTTAACCCCATTAAAGTTCATCAGAAAATTGCTTAAATACTTTGTCAGGAAAGTTGATTTCTTCTTAGAAAGAGATCATGAATTATGTCATATAAAAAGGTTCTGTCTTAGGCTATATTTGAAAAAAAATGTATTTTATGGTAGGTAACGTCTGACTATCATGGGAGAGATTCTTGTGCCTCTTAGTAAGTAACAGACAAACATTTTTATTATTGATGACATACTAAGATGGAAGCAATTTAAATTAAGCAAGACCTTCAATCTACTCAGCATTTTTTTTTTGTTTTGTGCCCCAAAGATCACTGGTATGTTAATGTTCTCCAGCTTTCTCTCCTTCTTCATCTTTATGGAGATGATAATGTTCAGTCTAGCATTTTTTTTTTCATAAGACTTTTTAGGAAATGTGATTGAAAACTAAATTCTATAACTAAGGCCACTGGAATATCAAGGCCCACTGTTTCTAATTACCATATTTACATTAGTAAGGTCTTGATTAAATTGTTTTGCTAAGGTCTCCATTTGCCCCAGGACTTGTCTGGAAAAGAGGAGAAGTGGTATTCTTTTCCCAGTTATATCTTTATATTTTCAGTATTGACCAACTTGCTTAAATATGCTCTTCCTCCTGTATTCCCAAATTCTATTAATCACACAATTATCTTCCCACTCATCTAAACAAAACCTCCATCATTCACCTCCTTTTTCCTTATCCTTCCCATCTTCATAATACTATTTTTATAAATTGTCATATCTGTTTCATTTTTCTCCAGGCCATTTTGTGCACCCTATAGGGTCCAGTAGAGACAACTACCCCATAAGAAAGCCCACGATCCAGTCCCTCACCAGGGAAATCGACCATAAAAGGTAATTTCTGTGGAAGATGAGCTCACAGACAAGAAATATAACACATATGAGAATCTTGAGTTCCATAAAAATAGTCTGAATAACTGATACTAAAAAAAAATCAACGGTATTTAATAGAGCAATCTTAAAGGTACTTAAAAATAAATGTGCATTTAATTAATTGTGTTTAATTAATTAGTTAAATAATTAACGCAGAGATATCAGTTGTTGTGCTTTTCTTTTCTGCACTACCTTGTATGTGACTTTCTCTGTCAGTCAGAGGGATCTATACTATCTTGAGAACTAGAACATTACAGTAAGAATGCAAAGACAAAAGCAATATATTTGCTTTGTGGCAGATTCTGCTTCTAAAAGAAATTACTGAGCCTCAGGAGGAAATGCCTGACAGTAACAGGGCATTGACACTAGAAAGAGATCAGAAGGTACGCTGTTTACTCTTCATCTGACCACTGGGGAGATTAGATAAGGATCACTTGGACTAGTTGGTGAACAGAGAAATGGGCTGGATAGGAGAATTCCTGACTTGGGAAAGTCACAGAAAGATGTTAAGGATTATCTGTGGCCAGAACTAAGCCAAAATCTTAAGACAAATTGTGACCTCTTGAGTGAGCACCATGTCATCCACATTTGCCATTCTTTTCAATCCATGGGTGAAGGCATTCCATGGACAGTCATCTTCAGAGCACCCTTTAAATGATCCAGCAAGACACTGGCCTATATTCAAGAATTTGTTAAGCACCTGCCAAATAGTCAAAAAAAAAAAAAAAAAGAAGCACCTTTCTATGTAATAATACAGAACAATCTCCAAAATATATTGTTAAGAGTAAAGCAATGTATAAAATTTATGTAATAGGGTACCATTTGTACCATTTATAAAAGAAAATAATATATGCATATATATGTATGTGTGTGTAATTATTTATATATTTGTAAAAGGAATATCTCTGAAGGAAACAAGAAGCTGGTGACAGTAGTTGTCTCTGGAAAGTAGAAAGGTAGCTAAGGAATAAAGTAGGTGAAGAATTCCTTAGATCGTAAACTCTTTTGTTACTTTCGAACATTTTTATTACGTGTATGTGTTGCATATTCCAAAAATTGAATAAAATAATACAAATAAATATTCACACAAAACAGCAATCTTGCTTCTAGATAAGTTGCCTGAAGAAGCTCTCACACGTGTACAAAAGGGGGAAGATACAGTATTGTTTATAAGGGTGAAAAACTAGAAACAACAAAAATCTTCATCAGTAAGAGAATAAGTATGTAAAATATGGAATAGCATATAGAAGTTAGAGAGAATAGATGAGAGATAGAGACAGAAAGATGATAAATAGATCTATCCTAGAATAGCAGTTAAAGGAAATGAATTAGATTAATCTGTGTATCAACACAGAATGACTCAAAAACGTGTTAAATAGAAAAAAGCATAATATAGAATAAATGTTTAACATACAATTTAGGTAGATTTTTAAAAACACACTAAGCATAAAACAGACTAGAAGGAGACAAAACTCACAATGTAGTTTCCTCTGTGGACAGCAAGGTGGGGTGGGAGTAGGCATGGGGTCTGTAATATTTTATTTCTTAAAAACAACCACAAAAGAAAAGATAGAAAGCAAATATGACAAAATATTGAAGGTTTTAATTTTGAGTGATAGGAATATAGGTGTTTGTTGTTTTATTCTTTGCTGTTTTCCTGTACTTTAAACAGTTCTAGAAATGTAAATGAAAGTAAAATACAAATATCCACACAGTTCTCCAGGTAGACCCTTTTACCTTATAAAGTCAAGCAAGTTGTAAACAATCAGCCTTGACATTACTAATAAATACTCCTTAAAAATAAAATTTTGTGTGAGAGGTTTCAAAACATTGAGAAACACTGGCTGTGGCTTCAGATTTCACACTTCAGATGCAACAGGATGAAACCACTGCCAAAGAGAACTCAGGGAAGTTTGACTCCTGCTGACCCCTTTGCTCATCCCCGGTCCCTCACTCCTCCAAACTCCTGTTAGCTATTCCACTGAGGAAGCAGGAAGACTCGCCTCATGTCTTTTTCCCTGTGCCTTTTTGCTCCTTGTGAAAAATAAAATATTTTATGGGCGGAGCTTGTAACATCCTCTTTAAAAACTGGAGTCTCCACGCTAACCTGATCACTTCAGTTCCAGTATCCTGCCCAGCAAAGGAGCAATTAGCCAAAATGATGCCTGGAGGTTTAACTGAAGCCAAACCTGCCACTCCAGAAATCCAGGAGATTGCTAATGAGGTGAGTCAATGCACCCCGCAAAAAAGGTTGATCCAAAATCTTAGTTCCTAGGTTGGCCCTGTGTTGTGTGTGTGTGAACATGAAAACCAGAATACTGGGAAATGTGTAGCTTTGTTCAGCCTTTCTTAAAACTAAAAGTCTTTTTAGATGTAACCTCTAATAATCCCAACTGTGAGAGTGATCTTGAGCAAGTCACATCCCTTCTCTGAGTCTCAGTTTCCCCATTCGTAAAAGAATTTATTGGAGCATCTCTGAAGCTTTTACAATGTATGATTGATTCTAGGATTCCTAATTCAGTTTCTGGTGAAACTTTTCTAATCTCAGCAAGTGGAGCCAGCATGAAATTAAAGTCTGAAGTTGTTAACAATTTGACAAACTAGATTTCAAATGCGCTGCAGGGAAATTATTTTTAATGGGTTGAATGAAGAACAACATTGTAAAGTCAATTCACTTACAAACTTCCTACAAATCTGACTAAATAGAAAATGTTTGTCTTTTAGTGTTTAAGAGATGATTAAACTAGTAGAAAAGGGAAGTGACATAGTCGATGATGACTACAAAATTTATTATGGTGAAAATAGAACCCTTAATGTTTTAAGCAAATTAAAACATTTTTTTCTAAATGTTGTTTGATTAGCTATCACCTAAATAATAAAAATTTATTATATTCCATATTTAATGAAAAGAAAATACATTTCAATTACTATTTTAGGTTTGTATCATTTTCTATTTTCTTATATCATTCCTTCTTGCTTTTTCTCTCTGTAACTTCATTCTATGACACTGTTTGCAAACAGGATCAGCTTCTTGTGTAAGTGGAAGAGATGGGATTCTCTATGTTAGGGCACTGGGAAGCTCTCTAAGAGATTAGATGCCTGGAATTCTACTACTCAGTCTTTGGGGCTGAATATTTCCCTTCCAAGAGTTCTTTTAAAAAATAAATACCAAACGAACAGGACAGACAAACAGAGACTCATGGTCATGAACAATAGACTATTGGTTACCAGATGGTAGTGGGGAGGGGGGAGGTAGACGAGGTAAAGAGAGTCAAATATGTGGTGACAGAAATCTAACTATGAGAGGTGAATCAGTCAGTGCCTTGCCGGGGAGGAGGTGGGGGGAGGGCAGGGAAGGGAACTGGAACTGTTAAATATATATTCTGACCCAGTAGGTCTGGGTGGGCCTGATATTCTGCAATTCTAACCACCTGGGAGGTGAGGCCCATGCTGCTGTCCATGACCTCATTTGCCTGTAGGACCAGATATACATGAAATCCTAAGAGGCCTGTGGGAGATGGGCTTTCTAAACTCAGAGTGCTGCAAAAAAATTTCTCAATTTCATTTGCAAAATGAATATAACACCTCTTGCCCTACCGATCTCAGAACGGTAAGGACTAAATGAAATAATTTCCATAAAAATGACTTGAAAACAAGAAAGAAATATGCATTGGTGAGGCATCACAGTTGCTTACTGCAAACTATTACCAGAAATCATCCCTGACCCTGGAAAATCCCCCTGGGACTCTCCAGGGGGTGGAGTGGAGGGGCAATAACAGAGGTTTGAAAAATTGAGGGTGCAAAAATTTTTAATGATTTTTTAAAAAGCCTATATCTTGGTGAGCAAGGATTTTTTTAAAATAAGAAGTTATCAAAAAACCTTGTGTTGTTATTAACACCCATCTGTGAGTCACATCTTAAATTACAAACTTAATTTGAAATTGTGTTTCTTGCTGCTCATCTCAGGCTCCAATCCTTTCTGAGAAGTAGAATGAGAGCTAGGTATTTACAGCAGCTACTTCACCCCAGAAAGTTGCTTTGCAGTTTTAAAAACCTTGTCCTCCATTCAACCTCTCATTTGATCTTTATAACCCCAGGAGCAGAGAGGAAAGGCATCGTGCCCATTTTTCGGATGATAAAACTGAGATTCGAAGAGGTTAATAACTATCTGGTTAAGAAACTAGCCTATCTCCAGATTTTTGACCACCTGCCTTTTCCACTATACGGTGGCAAGAATATGGAGAAGTATGTGGGGTGAGAGAGATTACCAGGTGGCAAACTTGCCTTCTCTGTGCAAGCAGCCATCTTCAGATTTAAATCAATACGAGAAATGAATATCAATGAATCCTTTCTTGAATATCCCTTAGATGCCCAACAGTATATTAAATGTAGAAGATACATAAAGACAAAGACGTGGCCCCTGCCCTCGAGGAGTGTATAGTCCACCTAGGGAAGTCAAGCTATCTGGAACACTTAAAACAATCTCCAATTAAGTACTTTTTCATAATCATAGGTTTAGGACATTAGAGATTGTTTGTCAAACTTCCTTCCTTTCAAGTGAATAATTACTATGTGGTAGTGCAGCTGTTCTGGTGTTAAACTCCCAATTATCATTTATCTTCCCTCTCTCACAAGAGGGAGCCTTGGGGAACAATCCCCAATGAAGTGTTAGAAGGTAGAGGAATAGTCAATTTAGAAAGCACTCTACAGTTTAGAAACCAAGGTCACATCAACTGTATCATTTATGTCCCCACAAACTACCCCAGAAGGCAGGTATTACCATAAGCAATTTTAGGTAAGGAAATTTAATCAACACCTTCTCCAAGATTATAGAATTAGTTAGGTCCCCAGGCAGGGTCAGGAATTGGGTAGGTGTTGGTAATCACATACCTGGTATGATCTGAGGGAGTCTCAGGAAAGACCACTACTATCTGTCATTTACCTTATGGTTATATTCTTTTTATTTATTTATTTATTTATGGATTTTTATTTTGAAAAGTCACCTGTTAAAATGCAAGTATTCTTGGAGGAGCTGATGTTTATCAGTTTTACCTGTCCTTACAGAGAGCTTCTTAGTGTGATGCCAACTGAAGGAAGAATGTTGTTAGGGAGAGAAGGATTGGAGAGGGGAGGCCATTGCGCAGAGAGGGAAAAGCATTAAAGAAAAACGATAACTTCAGGTTCAAGGAATTTGATATCAAAATGAAAGAGGGATGTTGAATGAGGTCAGAAAGAGAAGAAGATTAAACAAAGGGCTTGGGGTTGAGAAGACTTGAACGCTTTGCAGGCAGAAGAAAAGGTTCCTCATTCTGAAGATAACAGAGACTGGATGATAATTGTGAGATCCTGTACTAAAGGATGCTAATGGTACTTGGGTCCAAAGTACACCTAGAAGAAACTTCCTCTCCCGAGATTTTCTGTATTAGTTGAGCATCTTTGCCATATCCCTCTTCTGTCTTCTTTCCTATTTGGGGACAAGTTGTCATGAGAAGACAACCCTAGTCTCTTCATTCAGAAAACATTGATTATGTACACAGTACTATGTGAATTGCTATAGGAGAGAAGGTATTTAGATAGTCTCTGCCCTCATGAAAGTTTACAAAGTAGACTGGAGATAAGAGATACATAAAAGGAAAGAAAGAGCTATATATGGCCCCATTCATGAAAAGCCATAATGTATGTAATTAAGGACCAAATGAATAGCCCTACCAACAAAAGCTTCTGGACCATTATTGTCGACTATTATCTTAAATCATTTATTAAAAAAAAAAAAACAAACATGTTGGATGAGAATTCTGATTATGCTTATATACAGAAAAGATATGTTATTTCAATAATTATTTTTATAAATAAGATCTATCACTACACATGCACAGGTGTGCGTACACACACACACACACACACACACACACCTAAGTCAAACCCTGATTTATGAATACCATTCCTGGCATATGCACAGATCATGATTTTTGTCTGCCCGGACACCACGCAAACGCACCATCCACATACTATTAGGGACACACCCTAGCATGTCATGGCTCTCATTCACGCACAAATTTGTGTTCTACTCTCTGCCTGCAGCCTCCTCATCAGTCACCTCTCCCACTGCTCCACACCCAGAGAACCTGCCATTCAACCACACCAGAATCCTTCAGGCACTCACCCTCCCAATTTCATGAGAACACGCATAGGCCCACTGGATCACTCATCCAAACTGGACCTGTGACGCATAGATCCCTACATTCCTCCACCCCAGATTTCCATGACCCCATGAGTTCTGGCATAACAATCCTCAAATAGAGATCGCTCCCACTGCCACCACTTCCTCCTCAGCTTCTGCTCCAGGTTCAGAAAATTTTGCTCAAGGAAGATGCAAAACTCACCCATTATAAATCTGTGAATTCATGCCAGCAAACAACCACAATAGGACCTGAGGCTGCCAGAATATCCTTTCAATCTTATCCTGTTGGTCCTTTTCTAGAAAACCCATAGAGCTCCTTTTCTAGAAACCCCTCTCTCACCTCAGTTTTTCAGTCTTTTTCATCCCCACGGCCCCTCCAGCCAGTGTCTCAGTTCCTCTCTTAGAAGACTGCAGTCATCCTGTGTAAGAACACCCTGATTGACTTATCCCCTGCTAAGTGCCATCACTCCTTGCACTCCTTGTACGGTGTGCAAGGAGTGATGGCACTTAGCAGGGGATAAGTCAATCAGGGTGTTCTTACACAGGATGACTTCCCTCTGCCTCAAAACATAGATGACAAATGTCCACAGGTCACCTCTTTAGCCCTACTGTACTTCCATACTGCTACCCAAACTCTCCTTTCTAACTCTGTAAAACTTCTCAAAATATGGCCTATCCAGGTAGCCACCAGTATCTTTCTATCCATTCTTTCCTAAATTACACATAGTCCAAATGAATCTGCAGAATGATTACAGAGAGGGGAAATACCTGGGTGTGTGGTGCAGCATGGATGGAATCCTCAGATCCAAGAGAACTAACAGCCTAACAGCTCAACAAGAGTCATGCTCGGCAGCCATAAGAAATGCTTGAGCAGCTCTAGGGTTAATGTATTCTACCAGGCGCTCCTCCCTGGTAGCATCCTTCCCCCGGCTGGGGCCCAAGAAATAAACCTACATGGTTTCTTCCAGCGCTTCAGCCACCTCCACACATGGCAAGCTGAGGAAGGTGAGCACCAACCGTGTTCAGCTCAAGGTCTGTCTATTTACCACCAGGCTCTTGACCACCACTCCCAGCTGGCCTTCACCCTCCTAGCACCCATGTTGGGGGGTCTTTCAGCATCAGTCTGCCTTCTGAAACTTAAAGTTTCACTGGCTGCTTCTTCCTATGCTGTCCCTTTTCCTGCTCCTCGGCTTAAATCTCATCACCCCATGTTCATAGAATCCAACATTAGAATAATACAAATCTGTTTTACTGGAAGTGGGGGAGCGAGGCTACAGGTTATAAGTACAGTAATCTCTCCATATCCACAGATTTCGCATCTGTGGATTCAACCAACTGTAGATGAAAAATTTTCAGGAAAAACAAATCCCAGAATGTTTCAAAAAGCAAGACTTAAATATGCCACATGTCAAACCCTATGCCAAACTCACATGAATGAACTATGTGTACGCAAACCCTTCTGTAGCACACATGCAAAAATAGGTTATATGCAAATTTTGTACCATGCCAGTTTATATAAGGGAATTGAGTATCCGCAAATTTGGGTGTCTGCAGGGGGTCCTGGAACCAGTCTCCTGAGGATTCCAAGGGACAATTGTGCAGGAGAAATGGGTGGTGGTCCATAAAGTGCTGGCCCCTCGATGAGGTCTGAGAATGCCTACTTTGTAAATGTCTATGTCTTTGAGAACAGTTCTGGTACCCAAACTGAGGCACCAATAAAAAAGGATTCGAAATATCTGCGCACTGATGGGAAGGACTGAATGGCCTCCCTGAAGCTGTATATGCACGTAAAAGGCTTCGCTGAAGATCGGGGCAGGCCCACGACTTCCCAATAAACAAGGTGTATCAAACACTCACATATATGTTCTTTTCCCTCTAAATGATAGGAAAGGATTTGCGGGGGAGCAGGGTGCAAACCCACAGATATAAAGACAACAGGAGATAGGCAAACACCACATCAGAGATATCAACAAAACGTGGAAGCTGGGAAACAGATGAACTTTGGGAAATGACTGAGCCATCTGGACAGAGCCTCAGCCACAGAGGGGAATGTCTGAGCCAGAAGCCAGCAGATTTAGGCTGCAGAACTCCAAAATGACTCAAGCACTAGCAACGCCAGAAACTTAGGAAGATGAGAGATAAGGGGCTAAAACCAGGAGAATTGATGGGAGAGTTGTATGAGGACAGTCAAGACTGCCCCCAGATTCTTCTCTCTCACTATCCTCCACTTGGAAAGACAAGCTATATTACCTGTCTTCCACCAGGGCAGAGAGTGGAGCTTTACTCTTAGCAGAAATTAAGTCAGAGACCATAATACACACTGGCATATTAGGCCCAGTTGAGAGCAGGAACAAAGGACCTACTGAAAACCAGTGGATTCCTAAGTTTACATATTGAATTTGAGATTCCCCACTCCCTTCTTATCCTTGGTTCAAGAATGCTGGCATCTATGCTTATATCCCTCTGTGGTGGACAGAATGTGGCCCTCCGAAGACATCCACATCCTAATCCCTGAAGTCTATAAATATGTTACCCTACTTGCAAAGGGACTTGCAGATGTGATTAAGGGTGTTGAGATATATGATATTATTTCTGCAATTTTGGGTCTGAAATTATTTCAAAATAGGAAATTTTTAATGAAGTAGTAATTATTGCTCTCTACCAGTCAAAACATTACCATATAGCCATATTACCATTTATCACACTGAGTTGATTATAAATCAGCCTAAAACAACAAAATTTAATATTTTAGTTAGCTCATGAAAACTTATTAAAGATAGGTGTTTTCTTTGAAAAACTGAAAACAGCTCATAGATCTCGTTATTATCTTTGAGCACTTTAAAGAATATAAGGTCCCAAGATTTGTAAATCACATAAATGGAGTCTATTATAGCTTTGATAATTTGTTTCTTCTTTTCTTTTCTTAAGGTTAAACCGCAGCTTGAAGAAAAAACAAATGAGACTTATGAAGAATTTGAAGTTGTAGAATACAAAACTCAAGTGGTTGCTGGAACAAATTACTACCTTAAGGTTAGAGTTCAACATCCACTTTGGCACTAAGACATTACATTTGTCACATTATGTGACATTCCGAACTGTCACCTCTACCATATAATTTGTTCCTTGTCCTTGTCCTAAATTAAGATGTCTATCTAGCGTACTTCCCAAGTGGTAGACTCTCAAATTTAGCAGATGATATTATATTTATATCTTTTTCTCGTTAATTTAGAAAGCCTTCTTCTAATGATTCTTAATTTCCAGAAATTTTATAGAAAAAGATTTCATAAAACCTCAGATTATGTTTAGGTTGTGACTGTGGCTGTTTCTTATGTGAAGGGGGAGCTTGAAGGCCTGGGCTGGACCAGATGCTTTCTTGAAGGTTATTCTACTTCAAAGTTTTATGTTTCTACATGTCTAAATTAAGTGGATTTAAGGAATAATTTGAATCAGTTGGGAAAATAATTTAAATCACTTTTTCCCTTTATATAACATTTTGATTAATACAATTTAAATCATTTTTACAAATCAAATAAATGCATTCAACTTGTAGCACTGTAAGTATAGTTTAATGCAGTGGAGCATTAAAAATATTTTAAATTAATTTTATACCTACGTCAAAAATTTAAATGATACATTGATCCAGTTCTAATTTAAGAAAAAACTTGTATAGTTGTAGAGGGAGAACCTATTTAACAAGTCAACCATAGATATTTGGGGGCTGCTTTCATCCTTTTGTACTGAGAAGACGATAATTCTGATTTAATAAATAATAACAACGGACATTCAAACGTCTGTTGTACTTAATCTTTACTGAATTGTTTGACCAAGGCACAGTCTGGCTAATTTCTCTTTAACAAACAACTAACTACTTAAGATATAAATTATTTTTAGCAAAAATAAATAAATAAATAAGTGGTGCTAACCAGCTCAGCATGAGAAAATTACGATACTGGGTTGTGTAAATGGATTAGCCCAGTTCTACCATATATGCACTTCTAAAAAATGCCAGGTGCTGGGGCGGGGTCCATGGAGGAGAGCCTGCCTTGTGCTCAGAAAGCAATGGCGTTGTTTCCTCCTTTCTCAGTCTGCTGTCTTCGTAGCTAGGAAAGAACGTTTTCCAATTAAAAGGTGATTTTGTTCAAAGGTTAGAAACGTTCCATTAAAATTGGGATCATTATTTTAATAATTTATGATTCGCCCATGTGTATAACTTTCACATATTAATTAGCTCATGGACTTCTTAAAAAGCTCATCAGAAAACTATCTTGAAAATTTCTTCCATTAAGATCACCTGCCCAGTCTTAACCACAGTCTCTTCCCTTCCCTTCTCTTCCTTTTTCTTCCTTCCCCTTCCCTTTTCTCCCCCTCCAACCCTTCCTCCCTCCATCTCCTTCCTTCTGCTACTGGATCATAGCCACTGATCCCAGCTCCCTCAGTACTTCCTGTTGGTCTAGCTGTCATTCCCTTTGCTCTGAGCCATTCTCTAGATTTAAGCTCTTGCCAGTGATGGGACCGTCTCTGCTCTTTCTCAAGTACCTATCCAGAGGCAGGTGGTAAAAAGGAAGGATTGCAGGCTTTGGTGTTGACAGTCTTCGGTCGGAACCCTTGTTTGACTTGTTCCACTTGTGAAAACCTGTGTGATGGCAGCTCCTCATCTTCTCTGGGCCTTCATTCCCTTATTTCCACAATGCAGATAATAACCTACTCCACAGGGTATTGTGTGGAATAAATGAACTAGAAATCTACTGAGCACTTAAAAATGTGCCAGGTACTGTTCTAAGAGCCGGGCATGTATTTAATCCTCTCAACAAATCTGCGCCATAAGTATGCCCATTTCCCTTGTTACAGATGAGCCGATTGAGTCCCAGGGAGGTGAGGTAACTAACAAAGATCACACAACTATAAAAGCAGAGTCAGGATTTGAACCCAGGTACTCTGACGCTTCACTGTTGGCTGCGCCACCTCTGATAATGTATGCAGAGGCTGGTGCTCTGTTCCAAACACAGAATAAATGCTTTTACAAGGTTACATCATACAATGAAAAAAACATAGATATTGGAGCCTGGATTTCACTTTTGGCTCTGTCACTTATTAGCTGAGAGATCTATGGACAATTATTTAATCTCTTAATCTGCTTCTACCTCTGTTAAACTGTCATTGCCCCACCTTTCTTCAGGCCCATAATAAGAAGTAAATATAATAGGTTTACAAGATGCTCATCAGAGTGTCAAACTCATAGTAAATATTTGATAAATGGCATTTGTTAAAATTAGGTCAGGAAGGGACATCAGAGCACAATAAATATTATTCGAAGACAAAACTTTTATTGTCTCAACCAAGAACAATAGTGGAAATTCTTACCATGATTTTCTAGGTCCGCGATTCATACCCAAACTACCATTTCGATCTTCATATCCATGACTTCCCAGCAAGGTCCTTTTGCTTTAGAAGAGAGACCAGACTGCCCGTTCTCTGGGCCCTGTTCTGTCCTACCAGTGAATATTTATAAAGTAGGTTCTAATGTAGATATGCGAACCACAATCTCGAATTTCCTAGGACAATTCTGAGTTTCCTCTCCTTTCTTAAACCATGTGGCAAATAAAGTGTCCCAATTTGGGAGTCAGAAGGGCTGTCACTTGTTTTCTTCTTGCTCTATGCATCTTTGAAAGTGAAGTGCAACTCTGGACTTTCATTTGTGTCCAGATTATAGGAAAATATAAAATAAAATAAACCTAGGCCCTACGCCTCTTGCCATGGCTTTAGCCTGCCCTTTCTCTCATAAAATAAGATGATAGATTTATGAAAAACAAGGGTCTAAAATGCTGGTGTAGGAATGCTGTTCCAGAAAAGCTTATTTCAGTGAAATCTTCAGAAGTTTGTAGATGTTTCACTTGTAGATCCATGCGAATGAATCTTTTTCTTTTTTCTTTTTCTTTTCTTATCTTTCAGGTACGAGTAGGTCATAATAATTATATTCACCTGAAAATATTCAAAGCACTTCCTCAACAACATCAGCCTTTGAAACTTACTGGTTACCAGACTGACAAAAGCAGGGACGATGAGCTGACGGGCTTTTAGTGGCATGTTCTAAAAGTGGTCTGAATCCTTTCCTTGGCTACCGATGAATGATTCCTGCTAATAAATGCAACTATCAATAAAGAAACTTTCTCTTTTAAATAAATTAATTGTTTTAACTATTTGTCTGTTGTATTAAATTAATTACCTTTTTTTTTTTCAAAATCAACGTTACTACTTTAGAATAGAAATTCCATACAAATTGATGTCAATTGGAAATCTTGTGAAAATTAGGCCCTAATGAAACTGGCTAAAGGATAGCAATACCACTGCCCCACGCCCACCCTTGGCAGGCTACACGGTGGGCCATCAATGCCCTGTGGTTGCTGAGAATCCAACATTCCATCTCCACTCTCACATTTCAAATTTAAATCTTGTATTTTACAAAATATACTTATATTTTGAAACAATCTCAAATTTACCCAGAAGTTACAAAAAAAAACACCTTTTTCCCGGACATTTGAGAGTAAATTACCTACAGCGATTCCTCATCACCAATAAATACTTTAGTTTGCATTTTCCTACAGAAAAAAATATATTCTCCAGAATAAATGAAATACAGCCATCAAAATCAAGAAATTAACATTGATACATTTGCTAGTATCTAATCTGCAGACAACATTCAAATTTCCCTAGTCATCCCAAAAGTGTCCTTTATTGCAAAAAGATCTAGTCCAAAATCATGTGTTTCATTTAATTGCTGTTTTCCTTTGTTAACACTTTTATCGAGATATAATTTACATACTATACAATTCACCCAATTACAATACACATTGCAATGATTTTTGGTATATTCAAAAATGTGTGCAACAATCACTATAGCCAGTTTTAGACATTTTCATCACCTTAAAAACAAACTCCATACCCTTTAGCTATTATCCCTCATCATCCTCCATGCCACCACCCCTGAACAACCACTAATTTACTTACTTTCCGTCTCTATAGATTTGTCTATTCTAGACATTTCGTATATATGGAATCATATGGTCTTTCGTAACTGGCTTCTTTCACTTAGTAAAATGTTTTCAAGTTTCATCCATATTGTAGCATGTACCAATATTCTGCTTTATGGCCAAATAACATTCCATTTTATGGATATACTACATTTTTGTTTGAGTTGATTACACCTTTTGACTATTATGAACAACGCTGCTATAAACATTTATGTACAGGTATTTGTGTATACATATGTTTCCATTTCTCTTGGGTAATATACCTAAGAGTGTAGTTGCTGGTTCACATGGTAATTCAATGATTAATTGTTCATAGAAATTACAGACTGTTTACCGAGGCAGCTGCACCATTTTACATTTCCACTGCAGCTTATGAGAGTTTGGATTTCGACACATCCTCACGAACTTTTGTTATTACCTGACTTTTTGAAACTAGTTATCCTAATGGGTGTGGAGTGTTATCTTATTGTGGTTTTGATTTGCATTTTCCTGATGACTAACGATGTCAAGCATCTTTGCATGAGCTTGTTATCTATTTGCATACCTTCCTTGGAGAAGTGTCTATTCAGATCCTTTGCCTATTTTTTAATCGGGCTATTTGTCTTTTTTTATTGAGCTGTAAGAGTTCTTTGTGTATTCTGGATATAAGTCCCTTATCAGATTTGCAAATATTTTTTCCTATTTTGTGGTTGTCTTTTCACTTCTTGATGGTGTCCATTGAAAAAACAAAAGTTTTTATTTTTGATGATATCTGTTTTCTCTTTTGTTGCTTGTGGTGTCAGATCTAAGGATCCTTTGCCAAAACCAAGCCCAGGATGATTTACTCCTATGTTTTCTTCTAAAAGTTGTGCAGTTTTAGCTTTTATATTTTGGTCTTCAGTCCCTTTTGAGTTAATTTTTATAAATACATGAGGTAAGGATCCAATTTCATTCTTTTGTACATGGCTATCTTAGTTGTTCCAGCACCATTTGTTAAAAAGACTATTCTTCCCTACATTGTATTGTCTTGGCTCTCTTGTTGAAACCAGTTGATCATAGGCACATCATTTCATTTCTAGACTTTCAATTCTAGTCCATTAATCTACATGTCCATCCTAATGCCAGTTTCACACTTTCTTGATTATTGTTGCTTTGTAGAAAGTTTTAAAATCAACAAGTGTGAGTCCTCCAATTTTTTCCTTCTGTTTCACGAATGTTTTAGTTCTCTTCTGGATCCTTTGAAATTTCCTATGAATTTTAGAATTAGCTTATAAGTTTTGACAAAGAAGTCAGCCAGGATTCTGATAGGGATTATTTTGAATCTGTAGATCAGTTTGTGGTGTAGAGCCATCTTAACAGTATTAAACTTTCCAATCTATGAACATGGAATGTTTTCCTAGTTACTTATATCTTCTACAGTTTCTTTGAACAATTTTTAATAGTCTTCAGAGTATAAGTTTTGTACTTTTTTTGTTAAATATATTCCTAGTATTTCATTCTCATAGATGCTATTATAAATGGCATTGTTTTCTAATTTAATTTTGGCTTGCTAACTACATATGTCTAGAAATACAATTGATTTCTGTATATCGGTCTTATATTCTTCAACCTTGCTGAACTTGTATATGGGTAGATTCCTTAGGATTTTCAAATATTACAAGATCATGCCGTCTGCAAAGAGAGAGAGTTTTATTTCTTCCTTTCCAGTACGAAGTTAAATAGAAGTTGTAAGAGTGGATATCCTTGTCATGTTCCTGATCTTAGGGAGAAAGCATCCTGTTTTTTGCCATTTAGTATTATGTTAGCAATGGAATTTTTGTAGATGCTCTTTATCAAGTTGAGGAAATTCTCTTCTAGCTGCTTGAGTATTTTTTATCATGAAAGGACATTGGATTTTGTCAAAAGAAATTTTCTGTACCTATTGAGATAATCATGTATTTTTGTTTTTTAGTCTGTTGATACAGTTTATTACATTAAACATTAATTGATTTGGAGATTATAAACCAACCTTGCATTCCTAGAATGAATCTCTTGTCTTGGTGTATAATTTTTTTTTATGTACTAGATTTCTTTTGCTAGTGTTTTGTTGGGAATTTTTGTATCCATGTTCATAAGAGATATTGGTCTGTTTTCTTGTGATGTTTTTGTTTGGTTTTGGTATCTAGGTCTCACAGAAAGTGTTCCTCCCTTTTCTATTTTTTTGGAAGACTTTGTGTAGAATTGGTATTAATTCTTCTTTAAATGTTTAGTAGAATTCAGCAGTGAAGCCATGGGCTTTTCTTCATGGGAAGTTTTTGATTACTAATTCGATCTCTTCACTTGTTATAGGTCTACTTAAATTGACTATTTCTTCTTAAGTTGGTTTTGGTAATGTCTTTCTAATAATTTGTCCATTTCATCTATATTATCTAATTTATTGGCATACAATTGTTCATAGTATCCCTTCCTTGTCCCTACCTAATGGATTTTGGACTGAATTGTTTAGGAAGGAGATGGGAAGAAGAATGGAAGAGAAGGGGAAGAGAACAAAAGGGATAGAGAAAGGTAAGGCGAAAGGGGAAAGAGAAGAGGAAACTTGTTTTAAAGATGCCCTAAATAACGTCCACCTCTGTGTTCTGCACTCTGCTTACCACCCTGCTAGTGTCACTTGCCAATCTGCATCTCTGTGTCCACTCTTCCATCAGCTCTAGCCAGCATTCTCTCTTCTATTCTTTATAACTTTTCTCTGCCTCATGGTGCACATCCTCACAGCTCCTGCTTTCTCAGAATGTTGGACTATCACAACCCCAATTGTATCCCATCGCCACTCTCCTTCAAGCTTCACCTCGCACTGCTAACTACATCATTCTCTCAGTACTTCTCAGTTCAAAGCCTTGAAGAATGATTGTCCAGACCACCTTTTTGTTCCAGGACATGTCACAGAACATTGGCCAACTTAAGCTTTGGCAGTTTGAGGGGCAGTTGCCCAGCTCTGATCTAATCAGGATAGTGTGAAGTGGGCTACCAAGCAAGGGCTGCTCTTTCAGCAGGAGTTGTGGGCCAAAAAGTCTTCCCTAGAAAGGGCTCTGGTGTGGCAGATATCTAATCCACGTGACAAGTATTTAGATGGATTGACAAATGGATGGACAGACAGAAAGGAATATTTTGTCCTTAGAGACGTAAGGCATGATTGATTAGGGAGAGACAAAGATTTAATGTGGGTTGAACAACTGAGCAAAGAGAGAACTGCATTTTCATGTTAAAATATTTGAGTGAGATCTGACCCCAGTCCTTAGGAACCAAGTAGTGGATAGGTCCTGGTTGAGCAAGGTATCAATGCCAAGTCTTCCTTCTTAGGGAAATGAGATGAATTTTCCCCAACTTCCTTCACATACTTCTGTTCCTTCACATAGCTATTAGCCTTTCCCTGTTAGAATCTTCCAAAGTTCTTCTCCCAAATCACATCAAACACTTAGAATGGTGCCTAATTTGTAGTAAGCAGTGAGAAAATGAGTTATTAGTAGCATATTCTCCATTCATTGAACAAATATTTGAACAGCATATCACCTACGGGAGGCATTTAGCTGCATGGAACAGAATCCTAAATACAGAGACTCAACCAAATAGGTTAACCATTCCTGTTACATCCCTGAGTGAACAGATAAAAATCCCTGCCTTCACTTAATACCAAGTTTGGAGATACAGCCTGGGACTCAATGGCAACCCACAATGCCACTTAGAGTCCACTCCTTTCTTCCATCTAGGATCCAGCCATCCTTAATATGTGGTTTTTATCTTCTTGTCACCACACAGGCAAATAGTCTTCAACCTCATCATTTCTAGCCACCCTAATCATACTCCTGGTAGAAAGAAGGAACAATGACTTTATGAGGAAAGTTTCTCGGATATGCCCCCCAGCAGTCTTCTGCTTCTGTTGTATTAGCCAAAACTGTCTCACTGCTAACTGGGGCTGCAAGGGAAGCTGGGCACACTGCCACTCTCGACAAAATCAGGATTCTGTTGGTCAGTTAGATAACCTTACTCTAGGCAGAATACTCATTTTTCTTGATTTGAAAGGAGACCACACATTTGACTAATCTCTCAGTTTACATTATTCCTAGACAGTCTTAAGTAGGTAGTGTGGCACATAAGCAGAGACTATTGCTGTAGCACTGGTTACATTATTGCTTCATTTTTCAAAGTGGTATCTTTGGATCACAACTTAAAAAAAGAGAATCACTTATTTGAAAACTTCCTTTTTATTACTAAACATTTTGGTATATTTCAGTCTGTACTTATATCAGCTTTTCAAAGAAAAGAGCATTATAATATTCTCTAATCAGCTGAAAACAGTCATTTGCAACCCATTCTCCACTCTCCATTCCTAATTCCTCCAATACTTTTTTTTTTTTTGCATGGAACATCATCTTTTAGTCCACCACAAAATTTATTTATTTACTATTGTCTATCTCCCCTCACTACATATAAGCTCTTTAAGAGCAGGTATTTTTATCTGTTTTGCTCAGTGATATATTAGCAGTGTCTAGAATATGGAAGGCATTCAAATATGTTAAAATTTACAAATTGATTATTATCAGTGTTTCTTCTATGGCTATCTTCTGTCTTGCCAAGGAAGAGCCAAACTCATCTTTGAACTTTTATATTGTTTCTTTCCCTTTTTCGCTAACTCCAACCTATTCTTCAAGAAAAAAAAGAAATCAAATTGTTAAGGCAGCAATTACATGCAAGACTTTGTTTCAGCAGGCAAATAAACTTTCAAGAGCAATTCACCATCTCTCTTCACAAATGAAACATACCTATTCATTTATACCAAATCACTCCACATTGCCATAACCGCACACTTTTTGTTACATTGGAATGATTCAGGCATCGTAACCTAATTGGATAAGGTAGCTAGTATTTTAGCAGACCCCAAATTGTGGAAAGGCTGTTATAAATCCTTTCCAAGGACTGTTTCTGAATCCCTCCTGAGCATCAGGAAGACCTTTGCTGAGTCTTATCTTGCTTTTTACACGTCTAATTATTAAACATCAACTTTCTGTCAGGCACCATTCATTAATAGGTAAGTCCTATCAAAAATTTTTACTGCCAGCCATAGAAAATTTTTCTTGTTGAGACTAGATTATAATCTCCACAGAAATAGGTCTTGTTTATCGATATCCCCAACTAATATAGTATCTGACCTTTAGCAAGTGCTCAGTAGTTTTACTTTAATTGTTCACTTCCAAGTGCATAATCTGACAGTCAACGTACTGAACACATGGGCCTATCCGCGACCCAGTTGGCCAATCCAACTGTGCCAGAGACAGGTGGCTTACGTACAAATCGTGGCAGGCAGAATCCTAAAATGGCTCTCCAAGATGTTCCACTCTAACCCTTCAGACTATGAATGTGAGACATTATATCTGTGATGTTACATTATCTGGCAAAAGGGATCTGCAGATGTAATTAAGGTTATAATCAGCTGACTCTGAGTTAATGAAGATTATCATGGTAGGTCTAGGCTAATCACAAACCCCTGAAAACCAATTTGTATAGCTGATAGCAGAAAAAGAAGTCAGATTCCAAGAATGGAAAGGATTCACTTTACTGTTGCTAGCTTGAAGAGAGAACAAGAATTGTGGGTGGCTTCCAAGAGCTTAAAGGAAATGTGGACTTCAGTCTCATATAGCACAAGCATATGAATTTAGTCAACAAAATGAAGGTGGCTGGAAGCAGAGTCTTCCCCTAGAGACTCCAGACAAAAGGCCAGCCTGGCTGACTTCAGACGCCAATCTAGACAACTGGACTTTTGACCTACAAAACTGAAAAATAAACAAGTAAGCTGCTAAATTGTGGTAAGTTGTTAGGCAGCAATTGGAAACTAATATAATTATCCTAAACTAGAAAGTGCTTTTCTGCAATGACCAAATCTTGATATTAGTTTTTTCCTGACTCATTTGAATCCTATTGTGCAACCCCTCCTCTGCCTTTCTCTTTTCTGCATTTTACTGCTTTCCTTTTCATTGTCCATGGAAACACTGTCTAGGAAAAAAAATTTCACCTAAAATTAGTTTCTGCGTATGAAAACAAGAGTTTCCTTGGACAGTATCCAGCCCATAACACTGGTCTCTTACTTAAGAGCAATAATCTCGGACAAAGGGATAAAATCATCAGGGACTAAAAAAGGTCCATGTTCATGCCCATAAATGTGTAAATATAGAAAAAAGGTATAATACAAATAAAATCAGACTAAAATTGTGTTCAGATTCTCTTACAAGAACTTACTGTCTCAACTTAGAAAATAAGCAAATAAATATATACACTGAGTCAGAAAATTATTTTAATAGTTACAAAACATTTTTTTTTACAGAATCGGTATAAAATTGCAGTTGATTTCTCCATAATTATTAGAATTACTTATACTTGAGGTGGCTAAGTGAGGCTGAAATCAACAAAAGGTCTTGGACTGTTGGCTCAGAAATCATCTTAGGAAGCCCGCCTTGTTGATGTCTGTCATGCTTAGCTCTTATGAGATGACCCAGTCTTTTTTAAAAAAAACATCTTTTTATTCATTCTTTGGAGGCTTGAAGTGAATTCGGCAGCGTTCATTAAATACCTAAGATATTTAAATAGAAATAAGTCAATGAATTATCCTGTATAAATCAGGCCTGGAACTAAATTAAATTTGGCATGGTTCAAGTGGACATAATCGTTTTTGTCAAAAGTCAACAATTTTAGGAAACAGTTTCCTCACCAGTTCAAACTGAGTTACCAGGTGCTAAGAGCACAGAAAGCTTTGATCCATTTAAAAGATAATTTTAATATTTTAATAAAATTTAAATTATTCAAGGAAAAAACTCATCACAAGCAAGCTTATTTAGTAACTAACAAACATTTCAGTTCCATGCTCTGGACCTATTTAGACAGACAAAAATATCTACATAATTTTAAGATTAAACTTTTCCCTCTTTTTAAATAACATAAATCTTATTTAGATATCTGTTGTGGTTTTCTACATGAGTGCCTGATCCTTCTTATAAGTACTCTTGAAAGGAGACCAATCTTTTGCTAAATTATGTAAATTTATATAATTTTTTTTCTATTTATTGTGCCCCCTAAAAATCTAAACAAAAAACATGTCATAAATGTTTAAAAAATGTTCTATGACTGTCTGTTAATATGAGATTGTGTTAAAAAAAATTGATACAGCCTTCGATGGAATATAATGCAAGCATAAAAAAGGATAAGGAAGTTCTTAATGTTCTGATTTAAAAAGATCTCCAAGATCTATTAAGGGGAAAAAAACAGTGTGAACAGTGTGAATAGTACACTTCCATTAGTGTGACAAAGGGGGAAGTCTGTGTGTATACACACATAAAATTTAAAAAAGTGCAAATATCTGAAAGCATATATCAAAGGGAAAGAAAGTACCTGAAAGAGATGAGAAGTAGAATTTTTACTGTATGTCCTTTAATATTTTTTTAAAAGAAAAACCCTTTTAATCATGTGTCTAAAATTTTAGGTGTCCAAATTTTTTAAAAATATATAAAAGTCTAAAAGAATTTGGCATGGTTCAAGAGGACATAATCGAAAGAATTTTGATACCTTCATACCTCATTAACATAAGAAATAAATCATCTTTCAGGTTTAAAAAAAATTTTAGTCACTGTGGACTCTCATAAAATAAAAGCAAAATCTATATACTGAGCTTTGAAGGTACTAGTATTAATCAGTTTCTTAAGCTGGGTGGTAAATACATGAATGCTTGTTAACAATCTTTAAATTCTACATGTTACATAATCCTTGACATGTATCACACAATTAAAAGAAAACGTAGAAATTATATAGATTCTTTCTGGCCCTTTCATCTTTAGTTCATCTCATGTCAGTCCCCAGCCTGAGCTTCCTGACATTCCCAATGCTCAGACTAGGGGAGGCTTCAGATTAGTGGCCTTGATGTACTGGTTGGGATGATATACACAACTTGGCTGAGCTCTAAATCCTCTCCCTAAATGACTTCCTAACCACTTTTGCTGGCCTACTGCACCATAGCTATATTTTCTTTTTAGAACAAGTAGGGAATCTCATTTTCTGTGAAATGGACAGAGTGTATTTTCTTTAAAACTATTATCGAATCCAAAAATATGTCATTCTTTCCACTACAATACATTTTACATACATCAATCTCTGCAGTGGATTTCTCGAACCAGTTATTCACTGTACCCCTCTCCCATCCCATCCCAAATGTAAATATTATCTCTCCGGAGAATTTAAATGGACGAATATTGCCCAAATCTTTCCAGTAGCAAACACCTTATAACGTTGGTGTAAAGGACAGGACTAGGAAATCTTGGCAAAAGGATAGGATAAAGAAATGTGATAAAGAAAAGAAAATCAATTTGTATTTTGCAATTTATTCATGGCTCTGTATGATGGTACATTCTAGTTTTCAGTTCGGTTAACCTCTCTCTGGATTTAAACCCATTCTGTCAGTTATTTTCAAATGATAAAATAGAATTTTCAGTTTGTTCTTTCAGATTTAATAGATTTTGCCCTTTAAAAATCATTAAAGTTTTAGATAGGGTATATAGATATACCCTTTCAGAAAACTAAAGTTGGAATTTTGTGATTTTTGACTACATGTAAAGTCAGTCCCGGAGTCCTGGTCCCCCAATCTAATTCCTAATTAGAACCATGCAGGTGGTAATAAGCAGCATGTGAATCTAGAAGCCATAAAAAACCCTATTATCAGATAATAACAAAGCTATGTACAAAAAAGTTTCATGATCAAATGTTAGAAAACAAGCAACTGTGAAAGGTAGCTAATGATATGAACATTTATGAAAAGTAACTGGGCTCAGAAAGGCTACTTTTAACAAATAACCTCAGTGAAGACTCTCAGTTAACTAGAGTAAAAACCTCTAAATATCAAATATGACCATAATTAGTAATAGGAACCATACAAAATGTCTCCAACTCTGATACCATTATAGACCATACAATTCTACTATAATGAAAAGCTAATTTTTATAAGATGGCTCTATCTGGATGCAACCATATCTACCCCTCTCAAAAAGTTAAAATTCTCAGTTGCTTATAAATGAGGATTCTATTAACAGCCCCAGGCACTCATTACTCCCCCTCCCTTGGTTTCCCTTTGTTAATTCATTTTCCCTTCTACTTCTAAGAACAAATAAATAGTATTTTATACCTTCCAGCTCCTGTCATTTACCACTTCTTCGACATTTAGTTCTGACTGCATCCATTTCAACTGCAAGAAAGAAAAAACAAATTGAAGTTATGAAAATTTAAATAAAATAACTAAAATCAAACTTTATAATGTTTTCCCATCAAAACCAGCCCCTGCTTCTGCATTCTTTGTCAATGGTATTACCTAAGCTAGATTTCGGAACTTTCTTTGACATAGCCCATTCTCACCATAACTAATCAATTGTTAAGTCTTACAAAGCTGGTGGTTCTCAAGCTTTGCTGCATGTATAACAACCTTGAGAGCTTAAAAAAAAATGCGTAGGTAGTTCACAGAAGAAATAAAAATGGCCAATAAACATGTTTAAATGCATAATCTTACTCATGAATAAAGAAATGCAAATTGAGCCATTTGACAACAAAAAATTTTTAAACTAAGAAGTCTGATAGTCTGATAAACCTAATAATAGTGAGGATGAAGGAAAAGATACACTCACACACATTTTTAGTAGAATAAATTGTTGTAACCTGTATAAAGAGCAATTTGGTAAGATTTATCAAAAATGTAAATTCACATGTCCTTGAACTCAATAATTCCAGGTCTAGTTATTGACCCTAAAATACAGATTTGCAAATATAGTATAAATAAAAAGGAGGATGAAGAGGTGGCAATCTGATCTGGATTAAGAAAAAAGAATCAGGAAGAAAAACAGAGGGGAAGAAGAATATATAAGGCCCAAGTGATCATGAAAGGCATGATTTTCCACATCTTGAACATATAGCGCCAGAGGTCTGAGGCTAAAAATGCTGAAGTCTTTCTAATTTTCTTTATAATTGCCAACCTAATCATAAAAGTAACCAATTTCATTGCTAGGCCCAGATGGCAGGGCTCATCGTACTCTGTCACGTCTGGTCAGAGAGACTTGAAAGGTATAAAGCTAGCAATTCCAGGAAGAGGGCTTAAAAACGTTTGGGAAAATTAAGAGGAAAAACATGAGCTACAGGTTTAGCCAAGAGGTTAAAAACAGGATGATTTCCTCGGGCCAAGGTCAAGACTCAGGCCAGGAGATTGGGGACAAAATGCCAGGGTGCTAGACAAGATGTGAGCAACCATGAGTTGGGGACCCAGGCCAAAGAACCTGACCAACATGAATAGCTCAGGCAGGAGGTTTGAGAGATTTGCATGTTAACACTAATAAGACTGGAACTTGGTACTAATCCAATGGCTCCTTGTAAACTCCCTTCCTAGACTCAAGAACTGGTATCAGAGGGTAGGCAGGTACATAGGACTGAAACTGTGGAACAAGGGTAAGGTCTGCATTTCTGAGGACTGGTGCTGGACAGTTGAGCAGCAACAAGCCTGAAGAAGCCCATCTACTGACACTAAAGCAAATTCAGGTTCATATCTTAATCAGCTATAGACCAGAAATCATTAAAGCATCACTAGTCTGTCAAAGTCTGGACTGATGGCCAAAGAAGTAACTTCAAACAACATGTCACTAAGACAGTCTTCATAATTGCTCTCAAATATTTCAAGGGATGTCTTGCAGGAATGCGTTTAGACCTATCCTATATATCTCCAGAGGGAATATTAAGGAGGCAGATTTTCACAATATATGAGAAAACCTGTCAACCATTACAACTGTCCAAAAAGGAAATACACTACCACAGAAGATCATGAATCCTTCATCCTCTTAAGTAGTGGTTAAACAAATGGAGGAAACCAATGGTTGGGGGATGTTGTGAAAAAGATTAATGTAATAAATATGGAGTCCCAGAGACTCAAAAAGGAAAGGAAAGAAACTGCTACCTTGTATTAGCCAACATGCTACCTCTTACATATATTGTATCATTTAATCCTCACCAAAAAAGAAAACATAAGTTATTAAATATCAACTCCATTTTATAAACTGAAAATCGGAAGTTTCAGATCAATTAATTTGCAAGATTATAAAGCCATAAAGTGGTAAATGGCATTTATTTCCTTAGAGCAGTCTGCCTTTATAATCCATGTTTTTTCTGTACTTGAATACTGCACATATTACAGCCAACTTCTTATATAGTTTCAATGCCACCAATATAATGCTACCTTTGAGTTGACTGTTTTTGAGGCTCTGGGTCTTAAACGGGTAAACTTCCTCTCAAAGGCCACCAATAGGTGACAGTAGTTATTACAGTTCCAGCAAGGAATATGCTTTTTCTGAGTTAAGGATTCAGGTAAAGAACTGGGGACTTTTAGACTAGTGTTTCTGTACATAAATAAAATATGTTCATTAAAGTAATCACAAGTAAACTATCAGTCACAACTTAATGTAAAAACACTGACTAGATCAAGAGTTAGAAAATATGGGTTAAATTTCCACTTCTACCACTTACTAGCTTGTGACTCTGGGGGTGTCAGTATCTCTGAGCCTCAGCTTCCTCATACAGAAAATGAAGAGGTAGAACTGGAATATCTCCTAAGAGCTGCCTCTTTCTGATTCCAGCAAACTTGAAAATAAAAACAAGATTCAAGTTTCCTTATTTGCTTAAGTAGTTACTATTCACGGCTACCCTCTAGTCCTATACAATATCAGGCTAGAAAGTGACCTTTCCTAACTCACCGACTGGTTTCTAAAACTTGCAGTGGTCATCCTGGTGATTCTCTCTGGGCCCTAAAGGCATAGGACAGAACTGAGGGCAGACCAAACTGTGTAACATGACCACTCCCCAAACACTCACTGATTTTTGAACTTTGCTCTCCACTAACAAGAGTCAGTTTATTCTTTGTTTGACTTTATTTGCTAATAGTGATTTTTTGATTCGCATAAGAAAAAGCCTCTGTTGTTAGGAAATAATCAGTGTATGTAGGCCTAAAGGGGTACAATGTACCTGATATACTCTCAGAACGGTTCAGGGACAAAACTGTGTATGTGGGGAAAAGGTAGGGGATGCAGATAGGGAAAAAGGGAGGGTAAAACAGGGAGAAGGAAGGGTGAAAAGAATGAATTGCAAAGCAGGTGGAGCAAAATGTAAACAATAGGTGAAAACAGGTAAGGAGTTCATGGGAATTCTTTGTACTATTCTTGCAACTTTTCTGAAAGTTTAAAATTATATCAAAATAAATAGTTTCCGCTTAAGCAGCCCCCACCAAAAGACAACAATGCATTCCACATGATAAAATACAGTATATATATATTTCGACTGTTTTTTGACATGTCACATTTAAAGATTATAAAGAAAAAGTTCTGCTTTATTAACTATATATTAAATACTATATTTACATTATAGCTGACTTTGGAAAATAAAGCTTCCTCTAACATATTACCCAGTGGCTATTTGCTGTTTTCTTAACCCATTTCCCATTTGCCCTGAGAATACTCATCGGTGGCGCTTGCGGCTGCAACGTTTACCCTGAGATAACTTGAGGATTACAGTTATACCTTACCTCCAAAGTCTGCCACAAAATATCTCACTTTTATTATTATTTTTGCATCACTCTAATAATAGCAATGGTCTTTGGAAACAAATGACATAATTCTTTTTATAGCATTCTGCTTTTAGCAGTGACATTTCCATTTACAAAATATAGTAATTCTTGATAGCTGAAAATGTCAAATCCTAGAAAACGTAGCATTCCTACGCATGATGTTAACATCGTTCTGGAACAGCTGTCAGCCGAAGATTCATTTGATGAACCCGATTTATGTATATGTTTCTGTTACATTAGGATTAGAGACAAGTTGTTTAGAAATAACTCCAAGAACAGTTTTTATATTTTATTTTCACATTGAAAACCAGTCGGATTTGCTGCAGCCTCAAAGAGCTTGTTTATGTAAAATTAAATTAACAATGGCAGCAAGTTGAACTTATATTTTCTAAGTGGGAAATGGGTTAAAAGCAAAAGCTGCAAGGATGGGAGATGAAGCAGAAACAAAGGAGTGTCCAAAAGAGCCAAAGACCCACAGCAACTTCTCCACAGAAGGGAAATAAATTATGAGGTTCTAGTCTATCTGGTTATATTAAATTGTATTATTTTTTTATGGCTCAAGAGGGTAATATCCTGAAGTTAATTATCCGTATTATATTTCAGATTTCTACAGATAAAACCAGAGGTAATTACTTTCAAAATGTAAATATATTTTTAAAATGTTTCTTCTTAAGTCAAGCCTCAAAAATTAGCTATAGATGTGATTTCTTCAGGTATTCTGATGTGGTGTTGGTCTGTATGAATCCTTTTATCTTTAACAGAAGAATATATAAAGGAATGAAAATAAAATGTGATTACATGCTTCTTTCAGCTAAAGCTGTTATACTGTTCATTAATTTATCATTGGATATTCCCAAATACAAAATAAAGTCCACTAAAAATGAAGTTTTAATCTCTTGGTCATTTTTTTTAAAGTAATGACCATCCTTACTGTAAATTTTCCATATTAAAAACTGCCTTTATTTTTAAGGCTAAGTTTGGAAACACTATGACTCAGAAATGTCAACCTTATGCAACTTACCTTTGTCTGTTCTTTTCTAAGTTGTTTTAATAACGTTAAATCGTCCAAATTCTTTTCTCTTTCTTCTCGGAGGTGTTTTACTACTGATGAAGTCTGAGCTATACAATTTTTTATGACTCTGTCTCTACTGGCATGAGCCTCCATCAACTAAAAGAATAAAGGAATGAAAAGAGAAAAATCACACCAATTTATTACATTTTAGTATTTTTTAAAAAATTCTTATTTTTAGATTACAGAAATGTAATATTTACTAAAACCATTTTTCAAAATTAAATCTATGGAAAAAAAGGTTGTGCTAATCAGCTAAATCACCTAAAAACAGATCAAAGAAAACCAGTGGAAGGTATGAGGTTGGGGTTGTTTTCTTCCTCAGTATGCTCCCAGGGCTTCCTGCTCTTCTTCCTGCAGACCCTGCGCTGGGCTCATCACCTCAGTCTCCTTTTCCCTACATCTTCTCCTCTCATGATTCCATCCATGTGTTCCTCTACCCTACACCCGCCCTCACACACATGGGCCACTTTTTACTGCTATTCTTTCTCTTTTATTGTCCTTTCATGTTTTCTTCAGCCTTATATGGTCACCAAGCATGGGAAATTAAAAAGTGATGTAGAGAAAATCTTAATTACAATAAAGAAAACAAAGAATGTTGCATTTACAAGACAGAGCCCTTTTCAAGATTTTTAAGTTTAAAATTGTGTATGAAGTACAGATTATTGGTTCCATCAATTGTGTGTGTTGATTCAAAGTAAGGATATCTGACAGAGCAATTCCCCACTAACCTCATCTTAATGTGACAAATCCAATACAACTCACATCTATTTTCTGCCTTGATTCGTGGAGTATGATGGTCATGTTCTGAACACACTCCTACAATTATAGCCAAATTCTGATGATACCCCCCAAAATTTAGGGAACAAGAAAAGCAAAATACTAAAATAATATGCAATCACCACTGTAATTAACGGTACATAAATAACAGTGTTTTACTTCCAACTAGATTTAAGTGTTAACTTGCTTCATGTAATTATATCATTCTTTCTTCCCTCTGAAGAGAATAACCTAATGCTAGGTTAGTGAATGTTATAACTGGAATAACTTAATCATTACATATATTTATAAAAAATATAGGACTAACTTAACTATTCTATAAGCATTCTTCATAAGCTATTTGAAATACATCTCTTAAATGATCATGTTGGGATCCTGTGGTTGAGAACTACTAGTCTAATATATGCCAAGAAGGAATAGATCTTTGCATTTCTGGAGTTCAGTACTAAAAGTACATTAATTATAAATCATAGCCATGGGAAGAGAAGAAAATTAAACTGCCTAATAAACACTGATCCCACCTATAGTAAATTTCCCTAATATGTTAATTTTTTCATTTTAATGTTTAGGATTCATGGGGACAGATTCGCGGCTCATATTTCATTGGCGAATATGCTGCTTCTTTACTTATTTACTCCTTAAGGTATAATTATAAGAAATTAAAGGAGCCATTGAGGGTAGGGAACTACTTTCCCAAAACGCAATAAGAAGAAAAGAACCATCATCAGAGTTAAGAAACTCTCCTGGTTGCTGTGTAAGACTGGCTAAATAATTAGCATTCTTTTATAAAATTATGGATTATGAGAAAATAATCGCTAATATCCTTTCAACCTCTAAAATGTACAAGCAACATGACTCAAAACACTGCTTAGATATCAGATGCTATTTAATCACTTTGATATTGTGTCTAATTCTCCAGCAATTGGTGAAATAGCATTATCACCAACTAAAAGTCTATCAAGAGTCTCATTTATCTATCTGCATTTTAAAATGAAATTCAAATTTTGTACATTTTCCTTTCAGTCTCTCTCACCACAGAGTTTCCATCCTTGCTTGGGCTTCCTCCTTTCCTCTTTAACTTGGCCCCTTTCCTGTGGATACACTTTTAGCTGCACACCACACACCTACCCCTGCCTGCTTACTTCTCCTCAGATTAGCCCCACTGGGAATCCATTCGATGTGAACAGAAATTACTAGGCAAATCATCTTTGACTATGTATTATCTATTATTTTGATATTGGTATTAACGAACATCCTTCAATAAAGTTCAAAATTAAGAGCCGTGTGCACGAGGAATATGCACAGACTTCTATACATGTATGTCAAAGAAACGAGGACGCTTGATAATGAGTAATAGATTATGTGACATGAGCATATCAGAGAAAAATAGAGCACTAAACCAGGTGTAGCTCATTAGTATCAGATAATTGAGGATTTGATCTTACGAGAACTTTCTGATATATGAAGTGCTTATTAAAGCAACTGAGGTAAAATTTATTAAGAAACTCAGTAAGGTAAAAGGCAAAGCTTTTCATTAGAGGAGAAAAATCCTGAACAAGAAGCATGCCCTAACCACACTTCCTTTAATTTGGTGTAAGTAATTTTGAAATGAAGACATTGGGGTGAGGCAAGAGAATGGTTCAAAACTAGTCGAAAGCGGGTATATCGAGGACTTTCCAGTTTTATTTTACCAGAACTTTTAACTTTTTATTCTAAAATTTTCACATATATTTTAATCAATATTTTAAAACAATGCGTTTTGTCTTTAAGGGAAATATAATGCCAGCAGTTTTCTTATAGTTTTTTTTTTCCCCTGGTGTTTTTCTTTCTAGAACAAATGTTGATTCTAAATGAACTCTGAATTACATTCTAATTTCCCAGACATCATTTGTTTTTTTAGAATCCTGACAATGATCCTTGGTTTAACTATCATTAAAATCTAACAAAAACTATTAAATTTTTGCCATAGCATTTTTTATTTTGAATCTTCTTTTAGAACTTTTGACAAAAATGATATAAGGAGAAGCATATCATTTAAGTATACATTCCATAAATTCATCATATTAAAGAGATACCTTTAAGAATTACTTTAAATCAATCACTATGACACTAATAATAGTCTTGCATTTGTAAAACACTGTTCCAAGTTCAAATACTTTTTATTGCTCAGTATTGACTTTTGTTTATCTTGACAATAATAATGTAAAGCTAGAAAAATTTCATAGATTGAAGGTAATACACTCTAATAAAGGAATCTCACTAAAATTATTTTATTTTTACTAAGAGCAGACTTTTAATATTTCAAATTTCTAAAATGAGTGCTTCATAACTTTGCTGATGATCTCCTATATAGAAGCATTACGATTAGAGTGCAAATACTCCTTCATTAGCTATGAAAAGAAGGGTCAGGAACTAAAGTCAGTCAGGGGACTGTGAGCAGCTTAGATATTTCACAGAGTTCCAATTCTTAACTATGACAATATTTAAGGGAACTCAGTGGTACTTATTAGCACAAGAGCTCTGCTGCAGTCCCGATCCCTGGCACAAAACTACTTGATAAACAATCCTTTGCATGATGTTCATGTTGCTGGATCCCTCTAGAATATCAACAGACAGAGGAAAACCCAAACTTATACATAAGAATATCTAAAACAGAAAAGTTCCAAATTAAGTATGCAAGGCTATCCTGGTTCAACAAAGGAATAAAAAATAGTAGTAACAGCAACAACTATAATAATAGAAGCAGCAAGCATTTATACTATACGTAAAAGGTTTAGTGCAGTAAGCACTTTATATTAACACATTTAATCTTCTTAACAATCCTATCAATATTATTATACTATTTTACAAATAAGGAAGCTGAGACAGAGGTTATATAACATGTTCAAGGTCACCCACCTAGGAAGTAGCAGAGGTGGATTTATTCTGGATCTGGAATGTATGTTGTTAATCACTACAATATAAACCTCTAATAAAAAAGATCGGAAATAATGGAATAGATGATTGAGATTATAGGAGAAGTGAGGGGAAGATCACTAAAATGATCATAAATTTTTAGTTCTTTAGACAGAGCTACCCAAAGAAACTAAGTGAATTGTCAAACAACCTCATAATAAATTAGGACTTGGACCTATGATCCACTTCTAATACTGGATTCTACTCATTAAAGTCCACGACTCTACAATTTTCTCAAGCCACAGAAATTATCTGACTACTCAGTAAAGTGACATAATTTCATATAAAAGCAGAACAAAAATATCAGCAGTTAATACACTGAATTTAATTGATATGAATAAGCTTATCCAAAAATGATTTTTTTCATAATTGAGAAAAAGACTTTAGGTTTTAAGTAATACCTTTATAATACAATCTTAATAGTAATGTTGCAGTAGAGCCTAAAAAAGCAAATGCCATTTGAACTTTAGCTTCCAAGTTAATGAAAAGATATATTTAAACTATAAAAAATACTTAGCTACATCATTATTACCTTCTGCTTTTGGAAATTAAAGAGAAATAAAAAGAATCTTTAAGAGTCAATGAAAAAAATATATACTTGAGAAACCAAAGCCTCGGGAAAGAACAATATATCTGTGAATTTCCTTCTCTCTCAACTGCCAACTGCTTCTATTCCCCTTCCTGATGAGTGAGGGAAGAAAGAAGACACAGAAGGCGTTAAGCGTGAAGCGTTTTAATTCCTCTTCTATCAGCAGTCTGGCTTCTTAGGACTGATGCATTCAAGCTCTTGTTCCTGCTTCACTGTTCCACTTGACTGTTTTGCTCTCTTTTATTCTTTTGTGCACAAGGTTTCCTTATGTTAAAGGCTGCCCATGAGGGGCCAAAAGACAACCCACTCCCATTCCTTAGAACCATCTCTTCACGGACTTGTGTATAAGATGACACATTTCTTTAGTTTGTGGAAACTAGATCAAAACTTGCCCTCGGGTGTGGGCAAGAAAAAACATGAAGATGTCTTTTACTCACAGTTTAATCATACATATAACAACTAAGTTCTTATTTTGTCTGCAAAGAAAGGAATAAAGAAAGCACAAAAGAAAGACTCAAAATATACACTTACAGACTCATAAAGTTGTTTACAGGTTTGGCTGGCATCAATTTTCCCTGCAAAGGAAGCTGTTGGAACCGTAGTGTTTAATTCATGTACTATTCTGTCATCAATCGTCCTCATCACCTTGAGTAATTCCTATATATATTTAAAATAAAAGAATAATAACCTGAATGGAAGGTTAAGTGGTTAAAAAAGAAACATTTAAACCAAAAAATAAAGCTCTTGGATATTTTACAGCCCTGTAAGTCAGGAGTGGGGAACCCATGATTTTCCTGCAACCAAAGGAAAATCTTTATTATAAGAATTATGTAATAGTAATTCTAACAGTGGGCACCAGCTCTGTTTCCTTGGCTCAAATGTGATCTTTTTTTTTTTTAAATTAGTGTGTGTGTGTGTGTGTGTGTGTGTGTGTGTGTGTGTGTATTTCATGTATATACGCAGACAGTTTTCTCTCTTGGATCAAATGTGACTATCTGAAGGGTAAAGACAGTTTTTATTCATTTTTAAACCCCATTTTCTGGCACAGTGCTTAGCAAACAGTGTGTGCTTTTTCCATCTCCAAGATACAGAAAATAAAGAATTCTCCTGAACTTGATTACCACAATCCAGCATAACTGCTTGTTCCATTCCCTCTCTATCGTTCTAAAATGTGATGCTGGGTAGAAAACTTCTGGAAAGATATACAAGAAACTATCAGTAGTGGTTAACTTGCAGAAATTAATTATACTCTTTTACACTAAATTGATCTATACCCTTTTATGGTTTTAGTTTTTTACTATGGTTGTATATAATTTTTGTAATGAAAATAAGTAAAACAAAACCTGCTGCTACAGGAAGAATCGAATCTCTTCCTGCCTTCTTGGTAACCCTACCCCACACTTCCCAAAGATCTCCTCTCCCTGAAAAAGGCTCCAACTCTCAAAATCCCAACCAAAAGAAAAATAACAAAAGGAAAGGGGACTTAGACTCTAGTGAGTGAGCCTACACAGCATCGTCCCTTCTCCCCACATTTTAACTAGGGTACTTCTCATTTGTCGCCAGAGAAACAGCATCAGCTACATTCTATCTCCAGAAAACAAACTCTAGAAAAGGTGTAACCTTAGCAGTATACCTTCTTCTTTTTAAATTATTTCTTAAATTTGTTCTTCTCTCATAAACAAACATGATCTTTAAGAAATAATCAAGAAAATAGAATAGTAGACAGTCTTATTACTGAAAACATCCAATAAGTTCACATTTGATATTAACGTGTATTAAAAACAATTTAGTTTGATCCTCCAACTCCCTCAGCATAAAGTTCAATTCCTTTCCTTTGTCAAACTTAAATCCGTGACGAAAACCAACTCCTTCATTTCTTTCATCCATTTGTTAAAATAAAAACTTTTACTATGATTAAAGTAATACATATTTGTTTCAGAAAAATTAGAAAAAAATTTTAAAGAATATAAATATCATCCATAGTTAACCATTAGCAATATTTTAACACGTCCCTTTAGTTTTTCTACACATATCTATAAATATTTTTATAAAATTGAGGTACTTTGTAACATTTTAAAGTCCAGATTTTATGACATTATACCATGAGCATTTTGCTCTTGCTATTAAAAATGCTTCGAAGACATTTTTAATAGTTGTGTAAATATTCTATTCTGTGGAGGTACCACAACTTATTCTACCATTTCCCCATTAATGAACAGTTAAGTAGTTCTCAATTATAATAACCATTCTGGCCATTCAGACTGAAGTCTGCAGTCCAGAGTCTGTTATCAGTCTATTAATCTTTAATTAGTAATTTAATGACCTTCTATAGATTTCAATCGAGAAGTAAAACAGTTTGCAGAAGGCTCATAATTTCAACTAAAAAAAACACAGGCAAACATCAGGTCTAAAACCAACTTCACTAAATTATCCCCTCTTCTTGTATCTTTTCTACTTCTGTCCGTAGCATCCTCATTCTCTGTACACTGAAATTCTTAGGGGTTAATCTCAACATATTCACTAAGCAACTTTAAATCCTTTATGTACAGTGGAGGACATATAACAATGGTAAGTGGCAAATTCCAAACAAATGATGGCAGCACTATTTAGAGTCAAAAAATAGGTAATTAGCAGACAGAGACCAACCTTGCCAACTTTACCTCCTACAAATTGCCTATTTAAAAAAAGGCCTTCTTTAAAATTGACCTGATCTTGAGTTTAAGTTACACCTTTTAGATAAAGCTTTCCTTAGCTGATGGTCCTCAGCAACCTTTCTTCTTTAAACATATGCAGTAATTAGAGAGTCCCACAGAGTTTATTCATTTAACTCATTCTTCACTCCAAAAATATTCACTAATATCTAGTATGCATGAGGCAGCATTTTAAACACCAGGACTACAGTGGTGCATAAAACAGAAAAGCTCTTTGCTTTTGTAGATCAAAAATTTTGGAGGACACAGACAATAACCAAGTGCCCCAAAAAACAAGATTTCAGTACAGTAGTCCCTCCTTATCCATGGGACCATACATTCCGAGACCCACAGGTGATGCCTGAAACCATGGATAGTACTGAACCCAGTATAAACTATATATTTTTTCCTATACATACATACCTTTTTGGGAATTTTCCATTTAATATTTTTAGACTGCAGCTGACCATAGGTAACTGAAATTGCAAACACGGGGAGACTACTGTACTAAAAAGTACTACCAAAAAGAAAACTAAGGTAATGGAATGAAGAATGACTGGGTGGGGCTGAAGGGGTAACTTAGATCAAGAAAGGCCTCTCTGAGGACAAACTGAGCCGAGACCTGAATGATATGAATGAGCCAACTATAGGAACACTTGGGGAAATAAGTAAAAAATTATGAGGCAAGAACAAACTTTGGGGTGTCTGAAGAACTAAAAGAACGTAAGTGGGCTAAGAATGAATAAGGGAGAAAGTGGTATGAGGTGAGGTCAGAGCAGACCATAAAATGAAGGACGATAGAGACCATGAAAACTAAGAATTCTATTCTAAAGGCAACAAAGTTTTAGGTAAGAGAATGATATAAACAGGATTAATTTTTTTAAAAGATAACTTCAGCTGCTATGTGGAGAATAGACTCTAAAGGGTAGAATAGAAACAGCTGACCATTTAGCAGACTACTGTGGTCATCTAGGCAAGAGATAAAGACAGTTTGATTAAAAGGTAGCAGTACAGTTAGGGAGAGGAAGCTGGATTCAGGATATATTTTGAAAATAGAACTGACAGGAATTGCTGATGAATTGCCAGTGCGGGGTGACAAAGAAAATAGGATAACTTTTAAGTTAGAGGCCTTAGCAACTGAATGGATGCTGTGCTCTTAATTGATGGTGGGGAAGAGATTGAGGGAAGAAAAGATCTGGAAGGAAGGGGCAGATCAAGAGTTCTATTCTTATAGGGTGTTTGTTGATATTTAGGATTACTGTTAATTATGTGTGATACTGGTATTGTTTAAAATTATAATCGTTTAGGAATATAGACTGAAATATTTCTAGAAAAAAAGATATTTGGGATATGCTTCAAAATAATCTGGTTAGGATGAGGTCAGTGGTAGGAATATGGAGATGAAACGAGAGTTGCCATGAATTTTTGGAACTAAGGAATAGGTACATGGAGATTCATGGTACCATCTGCCTTTTTGTGTATGTTTGAAATTTTTTAAGATAAAAAAGTTTTGTTTTTTTTTTTAAGTTCTGGTTTGGACATGTTAAGTTTGAGATGCCTATTAGATATCTGAGTAGAAAGTTCAATATATCAGTCTGACACGGAGCAGGGCTAGAGTTATATTAACAAACTGATGTTATTTAAAGCCATGGTATTAGAAGAGATCACTGAGAGAGACTATAGGAGTGACTAGGGGCCATTGAATGATAAAGAAGGAACTCTGGAATCTAAAACTACAAGAGAAAGACTGATGTAATAGAAGTCGGATGAAGAGAGGTTTCAAGGAGGGGAATGGTCAACTATGTTGAATGTTACTAGGAGTTAAGAAAGATGAACAGAAATTAACTTTTAGACTGAGCAGAATGGAAATCATGGGTGACCCGCACAAAAGTCATTTAAATACAGTGTTTAATAGACTGAAAAGTTAATGTGGCTTAAGTACAGATTATAGAGAAAACAAGGTGTAAAATGAGGCCCAGCCATTATTGGTCACATTACAGGATTTTAGTCTTTCTCCTGCGAGCAATGGACAGCCAATGAAGTGTTTCATTGGTTTAAGCACACTGGGGCTTTATGATCAGATTCATGTTCTAAAATTATTGCTTAGGTTAAAGTGTTGAAGTGTGATAAATGGACAGTAGAGGAACAAGAATAGATGCAAAGAGATACCATTTAGGAGACTAATGTAGCAATCCAGGTGAAAGATTATCTAGCTCAATATTCTCCAGGGTTTGTATTTACTCTGAACTTCAACCAATTTTGAGTTTGATCAGTAGCTATATAGAAAAACTGCCCTCCAATAAAACAATTTGAACATTCTGTTAAGTTCCTTATACAGCAATGGGAATTCGTCTGCATTTAACAGGTGTTAAATCAATCAATTTCACAGTCTTATCAATGGAACCTACAAATGTGGATTATCAAATATATCGATTCTTCTCTGTGTGCTAGAGAATTATCAATAAATGATCTAGAGCCTGGCTGTCATAGGGTAGACACTAGCCACAAGAGGGATTGCATGCCATGCTGTCGTTTAAACCTAGTCATATACGACTAAAATTAAGATGCCTGTACATAGTATTATGGAGATGAGATTGAGGGGGGGGATATATTAGAGAAAGGAATGACTAAAAACAGGAAGACCAATGACAAAGCAGGCTGCAAAAATGACAAAGCTTGAACAAAGACTGTGGCACAAGTGATGATCTTTCTAAAGCACCTATTTGACCTTCTCACCCTCTGCTTGAAGAAACGACTCCCTAATCTCACACAATCTGGTTCCAACCTTTTGTGTATAATGTGCCCCTGAGCAAATCCTGAATTCCAGCAATACTGACTGGCTATTTCCCCACAAAACATAAAAATTTCTGCCTTACATACTATTTTTTTCCCTATCTGAAATATCCGTGATTCTGCCCAACTCAATTATCATCTCTTGATTTCTCTCTGAACCGTTATTTTATTCATAGTCTCAATATTTTCTATATGTTTTATACCTTTACTTACATTGCTTCTTGTTTGATACCCAGTCCACTGGGTACTCCCAAGTGCCTGGTACCTAGCAGTATCTGCTATGGACTAAATTATGCCCTCCCAAATTCCTATGTATTTGAAGATAGGGTCTTGAATGAGTTAATGAAGGTTAAATGAGGTTATACAGGTAGGGCCCTAATCCCACAGAACTGGTGTCCTTGTAAGAAGAGAAACTGAGATTTCTTTCCCTCTACATGCAAAAAGAGGCCATGTGAGGACAGTGAGAAGGCCGCAATCTGCAAGCCAAGAGAGAGGCTCACCAGAAACCAACCTGACAAGACCTTGGTTTTGGATATCTAGCTTCCGGAACTGTGAAAAAATAAATTTCTGTTGTTTAAGCCACCCAATCTGTTGTACTTCTTATGACGGCCCTAGCAGACTAATACCATATCCAATAATCCTTGCTGAATGTTAAAATGGAATTCTAGACATTCAATTTTAAATATCCTTTTCTGGATTTTACTTCATTTTGGAAATAGGATATTTTCCAGGAGTGCTAAGTCCAATTTTTATAATAGAAAAATAACCCTTAAAGCATGAACCTATATGGAAAAAAATCAGAATACTAGTTGCCAAAGGGGAGAAAGAGGAAGGATGGGGCAGGGATTGACTGGGAAGGGACATGAGGAAACTTTCAGAGATAATGGTATTATTCTCTACGTTGATGGAGGTTTGCACTATAGGTTATGTAAATGTCAGAACTCATTGGACAGTATTTCACTAATGCAAATTTTTTCAGAAAGTAAACAAACATTGAATTCTAGCTGATATACATAGTGAAAGGCATGTTTAGAAGTGAAGTATATGGATATTTGCAACTTACTTTGACATGCATCAAAAAAATAAAAAGGTAGATTGATGAAAAGAAAGCTGGAAATGTGACACAGTAAAATCACTGATTACAGAATCTACATGGTGGGTATATGAGTGTTCGCTGTACAATTCTTTCAACTTATCTGTTGTGTTGGAACATTTTCATAAAGTTCTAAAAAAGATACACCTAATCTTTATAATTAAAAAAAAAATTACTTCTTGTTTCTCTTCCACAGTATTCAGTGCAGTGCTTTTCATGTTTAGGGTACTTAAACTGAAAATGTAATAGTTTCATAGCTTTAAAATATTTAAACTTTGCTCAATAATTTGTGAGTATGCTAGTTAACCATGTTTTACAATTTTACTAAGTTCATCTAAACTTAAATGTTATACTAAAATTTTACAAGTTTACAGCACCTTCATTTATGTTCTTGTGTGCCTGAGGCAGTAGAGGCAAATGTTATTCTCATTTACAATGAGGTTAAATGATGTGCCAAGGCCAGCTCTGAAAAACCAGATCTTCTGACTTTTAACCCAGGATATTTCCATTATAAACTACACATTTGGAAAAGTCCTAGAGAAAGAATCTAAAAACTTCCCAAATGTTTCACTAATGAGACTTATTTTATGATCTTTTTACTTACATTCTCTGTGAATGACCTTCCAAATAAAAAATCAGTGTTCTTTAAGCGCAGCTGGATGTTTAATAGCAAAAAGACCCTTTGAAATTTAGTTTTAGAGCTTCAAATTATTATAAAGATGACAGCAATTTTAAATGTTGCTTAACATAATCTTATTTTAGATTCAAAATACCCCAAAGCTGTTAAAGGCAGAAGCAATACTAGAACCCAGAATACCTAACTCCCTAACCTTTCCCATAAACCTTAAAGTTATCATTGCTCAATTATTTGAGTTTATTAACTCAAGTTAAATCATAGTACTAATGTGACAAGACTAAGGCCACAAATGGGCCAGTAAACCTATAACAGTCCACGTACTTAAGAATTCAACAGTCTTTTTTATTGTATTTGAGATTCTTACAAGTATTTGCATTTCGGGGGCACTTTGGTCACATTTGAAGTCAGCTGCAGTGCTGAGCTAATCTGAGAAGCTGCTGAAGTAGTAAAGAAAGTGCAAATAATGATCCCACATAAAAAAAGACCCCACATAGACTTCTTCCATCAAATGATGTTTGTCAAAGAATTCAGTCTGTTGAGGTTATCTTCAAGAATACCACTCCCTACAAAAGGCCTCAAAGTACAAAGCTTACTACAAATAGGTAAATGACACATGAAATGAGTTTTCAATCTCTTTAGTTAAAAATAATTTGTAAGGTCATGATTTATAAATTTTTAAACTCGTTATCTACAGAGCAGCACATGTATGCCTACGTTGGAGAGATAACTTCCATATCAACTTGATCAAAATTCAGACCCCTGTCCTTTAATTCGTGGGTTAATATTTAACCCTAGACTCTGGTATTTGAATATATATAAAAGATACAGCCTTAAATGTTACATTTTCTCTAATGCTTAGGGAGGCAGCAGCAACAGAGCAGGTACTAGAATTACCCCTCCAAGGCTGCAAACGTTCTGCCCCATCAAAACAGTAAAACTTGTACCAAGCTGTTTTATTTTATCAAGTAAATAAACTTTCCTTCACTTTCTTCTCTCCTATAAATGCTCAACTGAAAATAGGCGGGGAATGGTAGACGCTAGGAAGTGAGTTCCCAGGATGGCTAAAAGGTTTTTACAACCCCTACCCGCCGGGTCCGAGCTCAGTTTTACCAACGTACAACCACCAGGAGTTTCCCGTGCGGTTAATTAAGGCCTGGGTAGCGCAGAGAGAACCATTACCCCCACGCATGCTGCCTGGCTCCCTAAGGCCAAGCCCCGCGCCCCCCATGACCTCCAATGGCTCTAAAAAGGAGCCTTGAGTTGCCTTCTTCTTCCACAACTTGTCCGCACTGCTTCCTAGGCCAGAGGAAGGAAGAGGGTCCGGGGACAAATAGAAAGACACGTCTGCCACATGAGGAAAACCCCATCACCTGGAACTCGGCGAACTCCTCACAGTTCACACCGCCACTGGGCGCCGCCATATTGGACAAACGCGAGGCCCCCGCCGCGAGCCAATCACCGCGGAGCAAAGGCGCCCGCGGCGCCGCCTGATAAAAAATATTTCCAGGGAAATCGCGAGAAAGCTCAACACAGGCATGTCTTTTCCCTGGTCCTGGAGCACTTCGAAACCTCTGTCTCAGCTGTACTTTTCACTCCTACTCCTTTGTCCTCCTGTAACTGACCCATTTACATAGGTCGAAGAATGTCAGAGCTTGAAGGGATCGTTTCACTCGACTCCCATCTTCATATAAAAAGAAAAACTATTTTCTGGTTGCCCAAGCTGGTCATTCGAGAAGGAAACCTAGAGTAGAAGTGGTTTTTCTTAACCTTCCCAGTCCATTATCTACCTTCCGCATCTAGAGAGGCCTTTGTTCGTTACGAATTTTGAAATCACTAAGAAATTGCAAGAAAAGGCATTTCTGGCGGGGCGGGTGGATAAGAATTGAATAAGTTTAGATGTGGAAATAATATATAGTTTTACAAAAATAGGTTTAAGTAGAAAACAAAATAGCAAATACACATGCTAATTTCTCAACCCCAGAGATAGTCTCAAAGCCAACAAAGGATGGAGGCCATTGGGCCCAGTCATGTTTTTGATAAAGGTAATGTCACTGAAAACACTGGAAGAACAGTGTACCGAAATACTGATTTATGTAGACAGTGTGATTTCAGGAGTCAACAGTTCACAAAATAGAGCATATTACTTCTATTTTAAACGGGTATTTTCTTCCATGCAAAGAATAATGCTGCAAAGGTCCACTACACTCAGACTCCCAAAGAGCATTTTAAGTACATAACCAGGACACTGGGCCGGGAAGATCCAGCCAGACTGGCCTCCCGCACATTCCACTCGTCACGCACGTTCCCCATTCCCCGAGCATCACGCAAGCTCCACCTATCACGCGGGCCCCGCCCATGCGCCCAGTGCGTCACGCACAGCCCACTCGCTCCGCCCCCCCAGCACCGCCCTCGTCCTTCCCATTGCTGCCCTCGGTGACATTGAGTGTATCCACGCCGCCGCCGCCGCCGTCCGCCAGGCACTGCTGGTCGTCGGAGTAGGCGGCCATGGGGAGCCTCCGCGGCCTGCGCCTGGCGGCGGGTGAGACGTGGGCTGGTCTAGGGGCGGGCGGGAAGCCAGGTTGGCCACTGGGTTTGGAGTCCTGCAGCCTCCCCAGGCCTGGTAGTTGCTTGGTGCCATCACGCACTCCCCTTAGGTTGTTTGGAATCCTACCTGCGTGGTAGTAATAATGGGAGCTAGCAAGGGTTGAGCGAGCAACTGCTAAGCAGACACTGGGAGCTGGCCCGGACTGACCCTCACACCTGGCTCTCTATCCACCCAGCTCCCATCAACCTTATGATCCCTTGCTCTTTCCGTCCCTAACTCCTTCCCTCAGCACCAGCCTCCTTGGAGCTCAGTTTTTAATGCTCTTGCTATCCCTAGAACTCCCCCGTTGCCTGCCTGATTCAGCTTTCCACCTAACCTCTCCCCTCCGCTACTCTACTTGAGTCTCCTCCTGCCCTGTATCTCGCGAGTTTATCCGTGCTTTCAGAGAAGACGTAGTCCGGGGTTTCCTACCCATTTAGTCTCTGATTAAGCAAGGGGTTTAAGGTTTCACAGATTAATAGTAATTGTTTTCTTAAAAAGGGGGATATGTTTTTCTTTTAAACAGTTCTACAGTTAAGTGCTTTCTTGGAGGAAAGTGTTATGTAAATGAAGGATCTGCAGTTTGTTTTCCTAGTAGACATTTGTATAATGGGTGGGTATTTGGAGCCAGAGCGTAATTTGCCTTCTTGCGGAACCAGCAGAGCCTTTATTTAGTAGGAGCTAAGAAATCAGCGTTTGCCTCTTGGCTCTTTTCTAGGCACCAAAGCAAATCACTTTTGGTCACCTTTATAAGTTTGATAAGGCATAGTGATTGATCTTTTATTCCTTGGTATCAAATTACTAAAAATTTGTTTAATTCATATTTTGAAGGAAGAATCCCCCCAAACTTGGCAATAGAAATAGTGTAAATATACATTGTACATGAAGTAATGTAAAAGAAAAAAAGTTATCCTTTACATACATGGCTTATTAGGGAGAATGGACTGGAAAACATGTCTCATACTGGGAGATTATTATTTACTTCCTTTAAAACAAATAGCCCCTCCACTAAAAGAGATTGATTTCATTCATTTGTTCAGCTATTTCGCCTAAAATCTTTTGTGTACATTAGTCCCCCATTTACCTGAGGTTTTGCTTCCCATGGTTTCAGTTACCTGTGAGTAATCGTGGTCTGAAAATGTTAAATGGAAAATTCTAAAAATAATAAATTTCAGGTTCTGAGTAGTATGGTGAAATCTCTCACCTTTTAACTTTATCCTGCCGGGGATATGATTTTGAGACATAGAGTAATTTAAGAAAGGACTTAAAGACTGATGTTTTTGAGTGTGTAGGACTCAAAGGTGTGTTGCTCCATTGTTATAAATAAGAAAATTGGGAAAGGATACTGGTTTGGTAGAGAGGATGGTGTGTTATTGAGTAGTAGGTGGCATTGAGTTACAAGGTGAGGATGGGACCTCTCAAAGACCTGAGAACAAAGGTAGAGTAAAGTTAGGGAAATATATGGGAGCCATCAGTGTAGAGCTGATTTTTAAAACAGAATGGAAGAGTCTTCCCTGAGAGAAATGTGGAACAGAGGCAAAGACTGAACCTATGGAGGCTTGACATGTAAATAGCAGGAAGTGGCAAAGAGGATGTTAAAGAAGGTAGATCATAGAGATCAGAGATGAAGAGAGAGGATGCCAGGAGGGACTGAGTCCTTGTAGAAGAATGAGATCAGTAGGGTCAAAGATGGAAAGAGTGGAGTCAAATGAGCTAAAGATGAGGATCTAAAAAAATACATTCATATGACTAAAAAGAGATCACTAATGTTGTTAGAACAATTTTAGTAAAATGAGTGGGGGAGGTGGGTAGTGAGGTCAAGGTAGTAGATACATGCCTCTTAATTAGTCATTTGAGGTATGAAATGAAAGAGATTAACATTTTATTTATAGGAGCTATTGAGAACAAGTGAATGTTTTGTACAAGACAGTGAACTTTCAGTGCTGCTGAGGTGTGATAAGACAGGAATTCTCATAGCTACTGATAGACATGTAAACTGATTCAGCCTATCAGAAAAGCAGTTCGTTATATATATCAAGAATCTTAAAAGATCCTTTAACCCTCATATCCTTTAGCCCTCCACTGCCAGGATTCTATAAGAGAAAATAATTAGAAATGCCATCAGAGATTTACATAAAAAGTTGTTCACTGAAACATTTTTTGTAATAGTGAAAAATGGGAGACAAATCCAGCTGTCAGGAATGATTGAATTCAGTTTTTATCTGTGTTGGATGTTATACAGCTATCAAAGTATTTTTTAATTGATAGCTAGGAAAAGTGTTTATGATATAAGCAAAATATAGCATTAGGTGATTATGAAAAATGTATATGTTGTATCTGGAGCAAAGTCCGGGAAGAAATACACCAAGTTGTTATTCCTGGAGAGTGATTATGGATGCTTTTTTATTTTTCTTAATACATTTTTTTAGCTTCCAAATCACCTATAATGAGCAATTGTTACTTTTATGATTTCAAGTTTTATTTTATTTTATTTTTTTGTTTTAAAGAGCGAGGAGACATTTGGCAGAAAAGGGGCTGTAGAAAGGAAGGATCTAGGAGGTTGTTAGCTAAGTTTGGTACAACATCCCTTAGTAAGAGGGATCACAGTTGGAAGGGTTCATTGGTTCTGAGTGAAGGAAGGATAAGTATTCTTCCGAGCCTGCAGGGAAGGATGAGAAAACAGATGGAGAGATAGGAAATCTGTTTCTGTCTCAAAGCTGATTTAGGTCAACATCTAAGGCCAAGAGAGTTTCACACACCCCTGTTGGGAGTGGGCTGCAATGTCGCTGGGAGGAAAAACACTCACCAAGAAGTATACTGGCCCACCTCACTGAAATTTGGCCACCAGATACACAGAACTGCAAGACTTTTTTTTCCATAGTTTCCCCCCAACTTCAAAACTGGCCAGGTTTCAAAGATTTATTTATAAGTTTGTTTTTTCGACTCGAAAAGATTTTTCCCATAGAACCAATGTTACAAATGGTGATTAGGATTCTAGCCAGCCCACAAAACTCATTATATCCATCTGTCTTGCCAGTATTTCCTCCCAAGTATTTTTCACATCTGTTAAGTAATCTCTACTAGGGCCCTTAGCTAACCTGTACCCATTACACACCCCACTCAAATACAGTGTGTTGATACCACCTAACAGAAGCTTCCACATTCATGTCTTCCCACTCCTCCTTTTCTCCTCTTCTCCCTCTCCCCAGGCCTGTCTGCATTCTGCATCAGATTTATCGTCTGGAAACACCATTGTTATTGTTTTCCTGCTCAAAACTTCTACGCCTATTTCCCAAATCCCTTTTGGGGCATGGCAGACAAATGGACTCTCACTATGAGGAAGCATGGATAGCCACAATACCCAGAGCCAGGGAGAGCTAGGCTACTGTCATCACTAACATTCCAAGCCCTAGAACATCTGCAGGGACCTCATTGACAAGGCGGAGTTATTAGGCTTGTGAGTGATGGTAGTCTGGCAGGCAGATCCAGAAGTCTGTGCCACATATAAGAGCAGGGCAAATCAGATTTGAAGCCAGAAAAAATCCATCCCTTGGCAGAATAGTTGCAGACAGGCGATATCAAGACATTCAGGTCTGATCATTGAAAAAGCTCAGAGCAAGTTAATATTTCAGGTTTGTCCTTTTGTTTTGTAGTGGCCAGTCTTTAAGGCAGTCTAGCTTTGCTTCTAAAATGCACACTAAATCATTGGTTCTGTATATTCTAAATGAGCTCTGGGTGGGAATAAGAGCTCAAACTTCTCAGTGACATAATTACCCTAACTTAGTCATTCTTACTACTAGGTCTATTGAGCAGCTACAAATATTTGATGTATAATTTATCATAATTATAAAATACAGTATTGAAGAGATAGTGCATGTGTATGAATCTTGCTATCCTCAGGATAGACATACATTTAGCTTTTTCTTCCTGAGATTTAAAATCAACTCTGATCCACAAACTTTCAAAGTTCCTTCCTCAGATTTGCTCTTTCCTATCATAGCAAACATTTTAGGACTAGCAATACCTTATTTCAATTCTAAAAGGATTAAATAGGCATTTGTGGACTAGCATGGGAACCATGTAAGTATTTAGATTAGAATATCTTTTGGTGTGACATGAAAAAGGAACATCATTGCCCCAGAAACAAACTTCTCCCAGTGGAGGTCATGGTAGCTACTGGCCTTTTGGAACACTAGGCAAAGAGAATGAGGTGGCTGGGCACACAGTCTCACCTCAGGGCAATAGGATCAGCCAGTTCTGTGAGCTCTGGTCATTCATTGTGAAATAATGAAACCGTGGCTGTGTTTACCCATGAAGGGAGGCCAGCCACTGTGGAGGAGGGGTGTGAAATAAAGCCTTTTCAGGAGGTGGAACAGTTCACCCTGCATGTCATCAAAGACTGAGTGGTGTATTAGACACTATGTCCTCTGTAAAATCTGAAAGCTGGCATACTCCACAGGGATTCCAAACTGTCAGTATAGTGAGTTCTACGTTATTGATAGGCAGAAGTGAGAAGTAAAGCAGAGCTTCTTTTCAGTAAATTGACTGTTAGAAAGAGGGGTTTAGAGCCCAACCAGAGACATAGTATTAAGTTCTGCAGGTGTGCCCCAGTCATTCATATAGCTTATGTTCAACAGGGACTCTGGCTGGCTGTGTTGAAGAGCAGCAATTCTCACACATGGTAGCACGTTAGAGTCACTTAGACAGTCTTTTTAAAAAATATTAATGCCAGAGTCCTGCTCCCAGATATTGGGATTTGATCGGTCTGGGATGGCCCTGTGCATTCTTTTTTTTTTTTCCCCCCTTTCCATGCTCTTGTGATTCCAATATGCTAAGTTTGCAATCCACTTTTCTAGAGTAGTACTTCTCAAACTTTAGTATGCAGAGGCATCACTTGGAGTGCTTATAAAAATATTTTTCTAGGCCCTACATCAGAAGATCAGAAGGTTTAGGCTGGAGTCTGAGAATCTGTATTGCAATGACACTCCTAGCTGAGGGCAAATAGCACGTACCCTAATGTTAACATCTTACATAACCACAGTACATTTGTCATACTAAGAAATTAACATTGGTGCATTACTATCAACTAAAAGACTTTATTTGGTTCTTATCAGTTATTCTACTGTTGTCCAGTTTATGTTTGGGGATCCAGGCCAGGATACCACATTGCATTTAGTTGTCATGTCTCATTCTCTTATCTATGACAGTTACATATTCTATGATTTTCATGATCTTGACAGAATACTGGTCAGATAGTTTGTAGAATGTTTCTATATTTGGGTTTGTTTGATGCTTTCTCATGATGAGACTGGGATTATGAGTTTGGGGAAGAATAAAGAACACAGAGGTAAATTGCCCTTCTCATCACATCATATTAGACGTCATCACATCATATTAGACAGTACATGATTTCTACATGATTTATGATTGGTAATTTTAACCTTGGCCAGTTTGTTTCTTCCTTGTAAAGTTACTATTTTTCCCTTTCCATACTCTGTTCTTTGGAAGCAAGTCACTAAATCCAACCCACACTCAAGGGGAAAGGGATCCAGGAGGGAGGAGTATTTATACATATTGTGATTTTTTTTTTTAAGGAAGATTTGTCCCTTCTCCCCGCCTTCATTCATTCATTCAGTTATTTAGGTCAGTATGGACTTGTATATTTTATACCCTAAATTATAATCTATTACTATTTTATTTTGTTGCTCAAATTATTCCAGTTTAGACCCCATCAGATCAGCTCCTGTGTCCCTTTATATGCCCTCATCCTTTTGTTTTTTGAACAACTTTTTTCCTTTCTGGTGCTGCAGGATGTTCCAGATTCATCTTGTATTACCTCTGCCCTAGCCTAGAATCAACCATCTTTCTCCAAGGAGCCCAGTTCCTTTTATTAGATAATGGTATTTAGAAACCAAGATCTGGGCACTGAATGTGCTTGTTGCTACTGAAGTGTCACTGATTTCAGGCCCACCAGTGAGAAATACATATATGTATACTAAGCCATGTGTATACATAAGCTTGTGTTATATCTGTATCTGTCCATCTAATACCTGTATATTTACAAATATGTGCAAATAATATATATAACATTTATATTAGCTGTGCACACACACACACACACACACAGCTAAGAGTTCATTCTGAGTTCTCTGACTGTCTAGCACCACAGGGTTCCTTTTAGACTTCCACTCTTGCTTTTGGAACTTCCACCTTCACTTTCTCTGACAGTGAGAAACCTGGCTCTCATTATCTACTATATATTTGCTTATTCAACCCTAGTATACTTGTAGTTTTATAATTGTTAACTCATGCTCCTATAAGAAAAAAATTACCAGTTAGTGTTTATATATAGTTCTTTTTGTTTTTAGTCTTACAGTTTCCAGTCAAAACAATGTTACTTTGGTCAGTTCCTTTTTTCTCACATGAAGGTTATAAGGTTAGGTTATGTCCTACATTTCTAATACAGTTAGATGTATCTGTCACTTCTTCCATCCTGGGATTCCCCCAGTGTCCTGCTTGATATTTCAAAATTTGCACATATCAAAGCTGTTTGTGATATACAGTTTTACGAGTTTAAACAAATGCCATGATTTTATCTTTAAGCATAACACTGGCAAACTTCATAACTGGCAGCATTCTTGCAGCACACCTGACAACTAATCTTGACACAGTTTAAAAAACCCTAAATTAGATAATCTAAAAGGTTTTTTCTCCTCCAGCATTCATTAAACCTTCATTTATCATCCCTGATTCCCAGAAATTGGTCATGTCCCAGATCATATCACCAGTGGCTATCTCCAGGAGGATCTTGGAAGATTCTGAGAGAAAAAGGCATCCCCACCTCTCTGCACTGTCCATCATGAGGTTAGAAAGGCTTTTTTATGGAATGGAGGGGACAATAGGGCAGAACCAGCTGGTACTTGACCCAGCTTCATCTCAGCTGACCCATTATATCCTCCAACTAGCAGCAATACCTCTAAGGCATTGGTTTTCAAATTATGAGCCACCAGACCAACAGTATCAGCATCACCTGGGAAATTCTTAGAAATGCAAATTCTTGGGCTCCAACCATATTTACTGAATTAGAAACTCTGGAAATGGGGTTCAGTGATCTGTGTTACAAGTCTTCTGAGTAATTCTGATGTACACTAAAATTCGAGAACCTCTACTTTTAAGATTAACCAGGCATTTGCCAGTCAGAGCCTTAGGAGCAGCTGTGAGGCTTCATCTGGACTTCCTGCTAGGGCCCTAGGGATGCAGAGCTAGCCTGGAACAGGCTGCAAGAGCAGCCAGAGGGCTAAAGGGCTGTTTTTCTTTTGGTTTATATGTTTGTGTTTAATTATGGTCCACCAGAGGATGGAAAATTTCTGCCTTGGATGTCTGGGGCAAAATATTCTATCTCTTTGAGATTAAAAAAAAGAAGGTCTTAATAATGGTACTAAAACTTTTATGCTTTTGTTTTTTTTAGTGATGTCACTTTTTTAAAATGGTTTTTTTTACATTGGCCTATTATTTCTAGTATATGTAAGATTATGTTTGTGTATGTTTTAATCAGGTAAAAATTATTGGCATTCAGTATGAAGTTGTAGTAAGAAAAAGCTAGGAAATATTTTCTGATTTAGGTAAACCTCTTATGCCTTCAAGTCCTTATCACCCACTTCCACCTCGGGTACCTGTATGATCTCAAATCCTACTTCTGTCCTCATTATTTACTGTTCCAGCCACTCTGGCCACCTCTTTGTGGTCCCTAGAATCACTTTAGAGCCTTTACATTTACTTTGGTTTCTATTTGGAATAGCCTTCTACCAGATATCCACATATAGATATGTATAGCTAGCTCCCTCACTTCTTTCAAAAGTGGCATTCTCAAACAGAATTTCCCTGACTATGCTATGTAAAATTTCACGCATAAATACTCCATTCCAAGCACACAAACATTCCATTTCCCCATTGTTTATGTTTTCTCTTTGGCACTTGCTAGCTAATTGTGTACGCACACACACACACTTTATAGTGGAATGTAAGTTCTACTGGCATAGATTTTGATCTGTTTTTGTATATCGTCCAGAAAAATGCCTGACATGGTAATACTCAATTATTATTTGTCGAATGAATGAATATCTCCAAACATGCATTTATGTGACTGATAGTAAGGAGATGTACATATTCACATTTTTGCTTTATCATTATTATCCATACTGAGCTGAGAGGCAGCTTCTTTCTCTCAGCTGTCTCTGTTCTATTCTTCTAAAACCACCTTTGCTCTAATTAAGAGGGATAGGGAAAGGCAGCTACCTAAGGAAATAATACCGATTCTATTTCTGTTTCCTGTCTAGAGAGCAGAGTCCTTTTACCTCACTGCCAGATATCGTTCCTTTCTGTCTCAGTGCCTGCCATAGAGGAATGGGACAGGATGGTATGAGATGGGGCCTTATCAGTCTCATTAAACCAGTGGTTCTCTGGGGAAGATGAAAAAGTCCTGGAGATTAATGGTGGTGGTGGTGAATGGTGGTGATGGTGGCACAACAATGTGACTACTTAATGCCACAGGACTGTACACTTAAAAGTAGTTAAAATGGTAAATTTTGTGTTTTGTATCTTTTACCGCAATATTTCTAAAAAGCCATAGTGATTCTCAAAGTGTAGCTCCAAACCAAAAGTAGCAGCTTCACTTAGGAACTTGTTAGAAGTGCAAATTCCGAATCTCCACCTCAGAACTATTGATTCCATATCAGTGATTTGTGTTTTAACAAGCCATTCTGGTTGTTCTGAAGCACACTGAAGTTTGAGAATCAGCATTCCATAGTTTTATTTTAATCCTGAGAGCTATAAAAAACTATTGAAGAGTTTTATAGGATTTTCTCATGCCCTAGTAACTGCATAATTACCTTGGTCAGAAGTTCTGACCACTTTAGGGGTAAAATTGAAAAGTACTCTGGAAATGTTTTGAAGATGAATGTTTTAAGTAGTTTTTAAAAAACAAACTTAATCTTAAGAGTACCTGCTGTGTTTCAAGCATCTTGCCAAATGCTCTTATATTTGTTTTTTGTTTTTCATTTAACCCTCAAACCAGCCCTGGTGAAGTAAATACTACATTATCCACATTTGAAATGGGAAACAAGCCAAGCTCAATTATTATTTATCGACTTTTCTTATAGTGTACATTTGCTGCCAGTAGGTGGCACTGATGGTGTGGTTACCCAGACTCAGGCAAAGCTTTCTGGGATTACAGACCTAGAAAACTGAAATAAATGAGATCTCTTATGGAAGAAATCAGACTGTAGGTAACCACAGATCCTTACAGAAATTGAGGTTCCAGCTTCTGGTATGTCAGAGTAAGGACCTCTGAAAATCCACTCTATATATAAAAGTGATGAAAACTGCCAAAAAGTCTTAAAATCAACTTTTTCAGAATTCTAGAAAGTAACCAGAGGCTTGTGACAATCTGAGTAGTATTTATCCAAGAAAAAGAACTTAATCATGGTAAGAACAGGAAGCCTCGTGGAATTTTAACTGATTTCTGTCTTCTCTCAGCTTCATAGTAGCCTTAAAAACTAATAGCCTGACAATCATAATAGCTATGGAAACCAGCAGCCTAGCAAGCACTGAAGAAGGCAGAATCAATTTGTAGTACCTTAAAACTCCCAGCCCCAGGCAATTGCTACTGTTTGACCTGCCTGGCTGTCCCCTAGAAACTCCCACTCGCAGGGCTTGCTTGCCTTTTATTTTTATTTTATTTTATTTTATTATTATTTTTTCCTGACTCAGAGCTAATTCAGTGTTAACTTCTCCTCCACCTCTCACTTCCTCCCCCCCCACCCCCCCCAGAGATACACCCCAAGTGGCACACACACAGTCCTTCAGCAAAGGCTGGCAAACGTATTGGTGCAATTCATTTAAAGAAATCTCTGTCCAGTTATTAGTTGACCACCATGCTAACATAGAACATAGGCTTCTATGGCAAAACACAAAGAACATAAGGGAATATGGATAAGTGAAATAGAATTGAGAGTCCAGAAATAAACCCTCACATTTTTCATCAATTGATTTCCTATATCGTGCCCAAACCACCCAACATGGGAAAAAATAGTCTTTTCAACAAATGATGGTGGGAGAACTGGATATCAACATGCAAAAGAATGAAGTTGGATCCCTTCCACATACAGTATGCCAATATTAACTCAAAATGGATCACAGACCTAAACGGTAAAGCTAAAATTAAAACATTCTTAGAAGATAGCATAGGAATTACGTTGTGACCTTTTATATGACACCAAAAGCTCAAGCCACAAAAGGAAAAATGGTTAAGTTAGACTTCATCAAAATTAAAAATTTCTGTACTTACAGGACATAATCAAGGTAGTGAAAAGACAACTCATGAAATGGGAGAAAATGTATGCACTTATATATCAGATAAGGAATTGTATCCAAAATATATAAAGAACTCTTACAACTCAGTAATAAAAAGACAACCCAGTTAAGAAATGAGCAAAGGAGCTGAATGAACTTTCTCTGGAGAAGATATACAGGTAGCTAATAAGCATATGCAAAGATCCTCATTGTCATTACTCAGTAGAGAATGTCATTAGTAGAGAAATGCAGATCAAGACTACAATGAGATACCACTTCACACCCATTGGGATGGCTTTAATAAAAAAAGTGGACAGGATGAGGAGAAATTGGAACCCTCATGCATTGCTGATGGAAATGTAAAATGTTACAGCGCTTGGACAAAAGTGTGGCAGTTCCTCAACTGATTGAACATAGGGTTACCATATGACCCGGCAATTTCACCTCTTAGTATATGCTCCAAAGAAATGAAAATCGACGTTCACTCAAAAACTTGTACACAAACATCCATACCAGCATTCTTCATAATAGTCAAAAAGTGGAAACCATCTAAATATTTCTTGGCTGACTAATATTTAAACAAAATCTGGGCTGTGTATGCAATGGAATCAAATTTGCCAGTAAAAAAAAAAAAAATCAAGTACTGATAAATGCTGCAACATGGATGAACCTTTAATACTGGATAAATGAAAGAGCCAGTCATAGAAGGCCACATAGTGTATGATTTTGTGTCATTTATATAAAATTCCCAGAATATACAAATCTGTAGAGACAGAAAGATTAGTGGTTTCCTAGGGTTGAAGGGAGGAAAAAACAGTGACTGCTAGTGGATTTGGGGTTTCTTTCTGGGATGATGAAGATCTGGAATTAGTAGTGATCAGTACACAACTTTGTGAATATACTAAAAAATCACAGAACTGTATATTTTGAAAGGATGAACTAGATGATAACAGAATATGTATCAATAAAGGTTATTTTAAAAATCCTTATACAAATACAATTTTTAATTTCTTAAAATCGTTATGTTTAAAATTTTTTTAACTGCAAGAGAAAAAAATTGAGGAAATCTTGTTTCTCCTCCCTGTTGGGAGCCCACCTTTGTAACCATGCATATGTTACTCCTATTCCCTCCAAATTCCGAAGCTACAAAGACACCCAAAAGAGTCTGGAACTTCAAAAGTATAGACTTTGTCCACTAAGAAGTAGATTTAAAAAACTACTCTCCTGTCAGCCTTTAACCACAAAGCTATGAGGACACACTCTTGTTGCATTAAAGCCAAGTCTTAGGCATTTCTCTTTTTCTGTCATGGCATGCCAGGACCTTAGATTCATCACTGCTGTCTTTCCATCTTTTCTGTTTCATTCTACTTCATAGTGCTCCCTTCCTTCCATGTCCTAGGACTCTAGGGCTCTTTTGTGGTCTGACTCTGAATCCTATACCAGCCCTGGTCTTGTATTATGACCCCCATACTCAGAATATGTGTCCCCTTTTATCCCACCTTCATCAAAACTAGTTCTGGCTACAAACTAATCAAAAACAGACTCACAAATATAGAGGACAATCTGGTGATGGCCAGAGGGGAGGGGATTTGGGAGGCTGGAAGAATGGAGTGAAGGATTAAAGAAGTACAAATTAGTGACGGATAGATGGTCATGAAGAGGAATTTTCATTTGAAACGCTAACCTTATAATTAGCTCTATGTACTGCTTCTGTAGATATGCTTGCCACATAGGCCGAAGGGCAGGGTGACCTCAAAATTAACTAAAGACTCATCCTCCCTTTTGCTTGTTCTGTCTAGATGACAGGTGTATTGCCTAAGTTCTCTTTGTAACTGCCTGTAACCCATAGCAACTCCCACACTCTGTAAATGCCTGAGGACAAATTAAGCAATCCGCCCCTGCCAACTGGCCAAATGTAATTGCTCGGATAAGCCCTATAAAAGCTAGGTTGTATCTGAGCTCAGGGCCCAGATCTTCAGAGCACTAGCTCGTCTGGGACCGCCAGCGTAATAAACCTGAGTTCTCCAACTCTCCAAGTGGTGCTTGGTTTCTTGCCGGTCTGATTTTTTCCTGCAACATTTCTGCGACAGTCATGGGGATGGGGAGCACAACATAGGGAATGCAGTCAGCAGTAATGTAATGGCTAAGTGGAGAGCCAGAGGAGAGAAAGAGCAATTAGAGGGATCATTTTATAAACTTTATAAATATCTAACCAATATACTACATATTTGAAACTAATAAAATAAAATTAAAAACACTGAGATACCATCAAAAAAAAAACAAACAAACTAGTTCTGGCTGTCTCTGCTTCGAATTCTGATTAATTATCAACTGATTAAAAAAATGAGGTAAAGGAAACTAAGTTCAGGAATGTATGTCCTAGCTTTGTTCACAGAAAAGGCTTGGTAGCAACGATAAATCCATTAACAATGAACCGCCCTCCATAAGGATCTCAAAGCATTTCTCTTTTAAGGAATCAGAGCATCTTGAAGGGGAATGTCTCATTTTGAATCAGGGGCAGAGGCATTCAAAATGAATCTGGAACATGCTGTCAGAAAGGGAGTTACCAGTGATCACTGAGCACGCACTGAAAAGACTCATGAGCCAACTTAGATGAGTTCCCAGAGATGAAAGATGGAACATCTGAGCATCAAAAAGAAAAATTAGAAATGGACCCAGACATACCATGTGTTAAAATACAAGAGTTCTTCAAGATGCTTTTAAACTTAAAAGGTCACCTGTGGAAATTGCTAGGAAACCAATTCATTAATTTGAAAACTGGCAAAGGGAAAGAATCAAGCATTTATTCCACATTTTCTGTATAACTTTTACCTTAGGATAACCATATAGTTAATGTGGAAAAGAATACTTCCATTTTGCAGCCCCTACTGAAACAATAGGTCTAGGTAAGTAACACCAAAAACAATAGATGAAAGGTCGATGGGGAACTTTCTAAGGGATAAGTCAGACCAAAGTCATCTACTGATCTATCTTAATAGCACAAAAAGAAAGCATGTATGCTTCTGGCTGGAGATGCACTAGGAGGTACACAATACCACCTATGATATATTGCTAAAACTTCTACTTGAATATGATCAAACCTCAAAAATCTGTTTACAAGAAATAAGGGAGTTAGATAAATATGTTAAACACTATGGGGATGCCATCAACAAAATATAAAGTGAGAAAAATTCTCTAGAATCTGAGACCCAGTTTCTTCAACAAATTACAAGAAAAAAGAGCGTGGGGCAGCCAGGGAGACCTACAGAGGAAGCATCAACCATATTCAATGTGTGCACCTATTTAGAGTAAACCAACTAAAAAAGTTATGAGCCCATTCAGGAAATTGAATCATCATACTTGATCATAATGTGCTGATAACCAGGAATTATTTTTTAGTACTATAAATGGTATTCTACATATGATTTTGAAAAGGTACTGTTTTTAGATGCATACTGAAGTATTTATGGATGAACTAATATGTTTGGGTTTTAGAATAATTCAGTAGGGGTTAAGGAATAGGTGAGGTTCAGATGAAACTATTGACTGTGTATTGATAATTGTTGAAACTTTGTGGTGAGTCCATGAGATCTATTACTCTCTACAGGTGCTTAGAATTTAGATTTTAAGAATTAACTACCTATATTACTATATATAATAATACAGTTTTATACTTTATATATATGTAGTTTTAAAATTATATATAATTCATAACTATATCCAAAGCCGATATCTAGAAGGAACAAGGCTTTCTAGAGCCCCTCGCCATTGCAGCTCCCTACCCAGAGTTTACCAGAGCAGTACTGGCAACTAGGCGTCTTGGTTTATCACTTCTGGAAGGTTGCTAATCTTTATTTACCTAAACAGCGGGTGCTGGAATACATAATATTTTCACCAGAACCATTATTGTTAAGATAAGACATGTGAGAAGCACTTTTATAAAACTTACAGCTGATGTTTATGTTGTAAATTCCTAATTTCCTAATCAGCAACATACGTATATTTTAAAACAACACCAAGCATGGCACCCTAAATATAGCATGTGTATCTCACATATAGAGTAGTATATTTGTTTTTTAAATGAACTAATTTGTATAAATGAAATATATACCTTGCAAGCATTTCTCATTTTGAGACATCAGATTTGTTTTCTCTGAAACATCTTTCTCTCATTTCTAGGAAATTGGCTTAGGTTATGCGAAAGAGATGCTTCCTCATCTCTAAGGCTTACCAGACACTCTGATTTGAAGAAAAATGGATTTTGCACCAAACCCCAGGAAAGTCCAAAAGCTCCATCCCGTAAGTTTTGATTAGCTTTTCCACTTATGGACTAGGCAGCTCTCAAAGAGTAGGATAATTTGGACTCAAAAGAACCTAAAAGAAGTCTACAGCCATGCCACCCTGAACAAGCCGGATCCCATCTGCTCTCGGAAGCTAAGCAAGGTCAGCCTGGTTAGTACTTGGATGGGAGACCACCTAGGAAGACCAGGTGCTATAGGTGTAAAAAATAAAAAAAATAAGGGATCATAAGCTGACAAAGTCTTTGCAGTCGGTGAGGTCAACCAAGGGTTGCCTTAAAAAAAAAAAAAAAGAACCTAAAAGAGAGGTGGTCACAGGGTTTCCTACATCATACCTACCTGATCATGTAGTCATGTAGTTCAGGCCCCCGAATTGTACTGACATTGGATATGCTCACATGTAGCAATGATTTCATTTTCCTCATTTGTCATTTTTATCTCTTGCCTCAAAGATTGGACTGGAGCTTTTTGCAGGAGAACAGAACACAAAAGTAAATAGTGGCCTAGAAATTATCTTTAAGGAACCCCGAAGATGAACCGAATCAAGAAATGACATTTTGAGTAAATTATATCTAGGGCTAAGCTCTGGTTTGGGCATTAACTTCAGCCACATTTAGTCCTATCCCTAACTTAAAGCCTTCTCACTGTTACCACTATGGGAAGAAGGAGCATAATTATAAATCGTAGGTTCCTAGGAACTATTTACTTGTTGCTCCTCCATGGCAGTATACTAGAGGCCAGCAGGTCTTGGTGAGTGGAGAGAAACCATCCTCAAAGAATATTTATCAAGAGCTTAAAAATGTTTATACTCTTTGACCCTTTCTTGTTCATCTGCCTCTTTGGCCACTCTGTTTTCCTCTGTTGCCTGTTTCTCCTGTCCTTTTTCTTGGGTCATGTCCAAGACTCAGCCCTTAGCCTTCTTCTCTTCTTTATCACCCTCACTGGCTCTCCTTTTACACCAATGGTTATCTCTACTCCCAACTTATTAATGAAACCTACTCAGGTGGCATAAATTTAGACACAATAGCTCTAAAATGGCACAAATAGCATTTTCCTCTTGCTAAATTTGAGAGTCATAATCTCACATAAGTAAGATATGTTGTCTTGTTTTTTTTCATAGACACTTACACCCACAGAGTGCCATTACACAAACCTACAGATTGGGAGAGGAAGATTCTGGTGTGGTCAGGTCGCTTCAAAAAGGAAGATGAAATCCCAGAGACTGTCTCGTGAGTGCTGAATTTAGGGTTGTAAGAAGTTTTTATTTCTCACTGATCTGTTTTAAAGGAAAAGCAGTTCCTCTGAGTCTGGCTGTTTAAAATCTTTCAACCAAATTAAAAAATTTTTCACTTCTCTAAATTTTTGCTCTTTGGCAAGTACCTGGAATAACTATAGTGCTGGAAAATCTATGCCTTATCACTGATATGTAGTGCCTAGTGAAGAGCTGTTGGATACTCTGAAGTCAACTCATTTGATTTCCTCTCCTAGTTACAGAAATGTGACTGAACAGTTCACTGTTTTTAGTTTGTTTTAATCTGGGTCTATCTGTTAGGTACCAGTGACAAATAACTATATTCTATAAAATCCACTTAAGTATTTAAAAGCAACATATTCTCTCTTTCTGAGAGCCAGGAAAGAGTGCCTCTCTAAAACCAGCTCTGGGATCTTGAGACTTTTTCAGTCTGTAGATGATGAGTACAGACTCCTCTAACCTGGGGTTTCTCTATCTCAGCACTGTTGGCATTTTGGGCCAAATAATGTTTGTTGCAGCGGGCTGTCCTGTACATTGTAGGGTGTTTAGCAGTATCCCTGGCCTCTTCACCTCTTAGAGGCAAATAGCATTCAGTAATGACAACCAAAAATGTTTCCAGAAATTGCCAAATGTCCGCTGTGGGGCAAAATCACCACCAGTTGAGAACCACTGCTCCACAGATTGCTTGCATCTTGGCCAAGAGTGATTCTGAGAAATAGATGCCATCTCCCCTGTGGGGCATTTATCCTCTTCAGAGACAGGGATTTGGGACAAAGCTGCTGGACACTCCCTTCTAGCAAAACAAAACAAAACAAAGACTGTTCCTGTATCTTCTGGTTTCTGGTTTCAAGTTCTGATTGCAAAGATCTGGGTTCATGCAGGGTATTTTTTTTCTAGGAAGATAACTAAAAAACAAACTAGTATTTGTTTTCTGTTTACAACAGCTTTAAAACAGAGCCCTTATGCTTCTGCCAGTCAAATTAAATAGGACATTATTTTTACTAAAATTATTTCAACAGGAAAGCCCTAGTCTTTCTTAGCTCAAGGACAGTGTACTCTCCCAAGAAATAAGAGCATGCTGGAAATATCAATGATATCAAGTTCTTGCCTGTCCCAATTTCTTCCTGAAAATCCCAGCAGAAAACAAGCTGATTACACACACACACACACACACCCCTAATAAGTGCTGTATAGACTTTGCTATGTAATATCTTCCTCTGTCAACCTTGAAGGTGGTTCCTAGATTCCCCTCAAGCCCAAAGTACTACCTAGAGAGTCACCCTGGAAGGCCTTTCTCTGGTCTTGGGCAACCGTTTATCCTTGTGCTGGTAGTTCTGAATAGGCACTACTTGCCCATTCTGATTGCTCCCTGTAGAATGGAGGACAACATCATGGCCTTATATAAATGCATTTCACTTTCGAAATGTTCCATCAAATGTGGAATAGATCACTTTTCATGAAGATCATATAGCACTTCAGTTGGAAATACCAGTTCACATAAACTATTGCCTACATAAGTAGTTAGTTTGTGGTTGGTGAGATCTTAGAAGCTCTTAATAGAGCAATTCACTGTCCTTAGCAATTGCTCCTGGTTCCTCCCACCCTGCAGGGCCATCCACCTTCAGTGCCTGGAGAACTCTGTGCATTGTTGCTCCCTGAGTCCCAGCTCTTACATCTCAGTGTATATGCTTTCAGGGTTCTCCCACCTAAAATGATCTGGATCCTGTGCTTCCTTTTATTTTCTCTCCCTACTCCCCCCTGCCCCCGATTTCAAATGCACTGAGTGTTAAAAATCTAGGGGGAAAAAAAGTAGGCATTCCCGATCCCATCATCTGGAGATAATCACTTCCTATTTATACCCCACTGAGTAGGCCAGTTCTCTATCCTGGGCCCACTAGGACTCCACATGCCCTGCCAAAGTTCTACCAGACACTCAGACGATATAACTTCGACCCACTGCCCATCTGCAGAATCACCAAGGTGGAAGGACCTTCTCTTTAGACTCTTTCTTGTTTGGCCTCTCAATTTTCACACAAGAACGATAATCCAACTCTCAGCTTTCTGTTAAGGCACATGGCTTCAGTGAACACATTAGAGGAGTCACTTGCCAAAGAGCTCAAGTTCACTGCCACTCAATTTTAGCAAAACATTAAAAGATAAACTTTAAAGAAGCATTGCTTAAAGGGTCCTTCTGCTGTTCCAGATATTCCTGGTTCAAGGCAGAGGGCAAAAAGCTAGGTATAAAGAGCACATTGTTTAACTCTGTCCTGTGTTTGTTTTCTTCTGAATTGTGTTTTGTGTTGAACTTATAAAGCTCATTGCAGTATCTGTTGTCAGGATGTTGGTCAGATAATCATTATACCACATAATATCTTCTTAAGAACCCCAAGGAGAAACGACTACTGATTCCACTTTTAGCATTGGCTGGTAATATGAAACATGAGAACCAAAATCAGGGCCCACCATAGCAAGCATAGATTTATATGCCTTGCTCTCTTTTTTCTGGCCACACTTTCTTCTTTTTTTTTCCTACTGTAAGTTTATGCTATTGTATTGTATTTTATGTATAAAGTGAGTTGTGAAAAGGCCTCATTCTCCTCCCAAGTTCTACAAGATCTCCAGGCCCCACCTCCTTTTCTATATTTATAGGCACCACTCCAATTCTGGTTTGTAGTACACAGAGCTTTATATCCCGCTGGCAACTTCAGAAAGAGAGAGTTAACTTTCTCTCATGATCTCATTGTGTTATTAGGTTTGAGATGCTCGATGCTGCAAAGAACAAGCTCCGGGTGAAGATCAGCTATATAATGATTGCCCTGACAGTGGCAGGATGCATCCTGATGGTTATTGAGGGCAAGAAGGTGAGAGTAGACTTCCTCTCTGTTTTCCACAAAGGACCTAGAGGAAATCAGGGGTTGACTCTTGTATTTATTCTCTGAGAAGAGGAGGCTACTTTCTACTCAAGAAATTATAAGAAACAAAATGAGACATAGTAGGGACAAACCTGGGATATCATGCCTGGAGATAAATAGCCAGTTCTATCTTTGGCAAAGAGAAGGACTAAATTAGTTCTATGTAAAGTAAAAATAGTGTTAGTTATCACAGATGTCTCAGTTTGCAGCTTAGCCTCTCCCAGGCTTGTCCAAGCCCAACACAAGTGGCAACCATCTCCAGATCACTTTGTAGCTCATACCAAGTGGCCCCGGCCAGGGCTCAGGCAGCAGCTGACCTTTGTATGCACCAGAGCCCCATTCAAGAGGCCCAAAACCAACACACCCAATGGTAATTTCAGACCACACCTGAGCACCACCCAACCACCTCCACAAACCACACGCAAAGGGCAGACTCAGCGGCAGCAGCGCCTTGCTAAAGCTAGTCCTGCTCTGTTGTTGTGCAGGGTCAGCTCCTGCACAACAGCTCCTCCACTTAGTCACAAGCCAGTCCTCACAGCCAGTCAGCCGGAGGGCCAGTCCCTCCTATTGATGTGCAAATAGCATGTGCAATAGTCCCTCCTATTGATTTGCAAATAGCAAATATAGGCTCAACTACAACACACAGCCCACACAAAGGACACACTTGGCGCACCCAACTCAGGTGACCAGGGTAACTGCGCCATTGGGACCCACAGGACACCTACTATATAAGGCCACTTTAGTAAGACTGGAAGACATAGCAGCTCTCCCTGATACATAGAAACAAACAGGAAGGCAGCCAAAATGAGGCAACAAAGACACTCCAAATGGAAGAACAGAACAAAGCTCCAGAAAAAGAACTAAACAAAATGGAGACAAGTAATCTACCAAATGCAGAGTCAAAACATTGGTTTTAAGGATGCTCAGTGATCTCAGTAAGAACTTCAATAAAGAGATAGGAAACAATAAAATGGAAATAGAAAACAAAAAAGAACCAGTCAGAAGTGAAGAATACAATAACTGAAATAAAGAATACGTTAGATCAGCAGTCCCCAACCTTTTTGGCACCAGGGACGGGTGCTCCTACGAGAATCTAATGCCTGATGGTCTGAGGTAGAGCTGAGGTAATGATGCTAGTGCTGGGGAGCGGCTGCAAAGACAGAAGAAGCTTCATTTGCTCACCCGCTGCTCACTTCTTGTTGTGGGCCCAGGTTCCTAACAGGCCTTGGACCAGTACTGGTCTGCGACCTGGGGCTTAGGGACCCCTGCATTAGAAGAAATCAACAGTAGATTAGGTGAAGCAGGATGGAATTAGCAATTTGAAAGATAAGGTAGCAGAAAATACCTAATCAGAACAGCAAAAATAAAAAAGAATCCAAAAAAATGAGGATAGTTTAAGGGGCCTCTGGAACAACATCAGGCATACCAACATTTGCATCATAGGGATGCCTGGAAGAGGGGAGAGAACAAGGAATTGAAAACCCTTTTGAAGAAATGATGGAAAACTTCCCTATCCTGGTGAAGAAAATAGACATACAAGTCCAAGAAGCGCAGAGAATCCTAAAGAAGATGAACCCAAAGAGGCCTACACCAAAACATATCATAATTGAAATGCCAGAGGTTAAACACAGAGAATTTTAACAGCAGCAAGAAAAAAGCAATTACATGGGAGCTCCTGCCAGAAGGGATCAGCATAAAATATTCGGTGATGAAAAGCAAAGACTTATAACCAAGATTATGCTATCCAGCAGAGCTATCATTTAGAATTGAAGAACAGACAAAGAGCTTCCCAGACAGGAAAAAGCTAAAGGAGGTCATCACCACCAAGCCAGTGTTACAAGAAATGTTAAAAAGACTTCATTAAGAAGAAAAAAAGATAAAAAATATGAATAACAAAATGGCAGTAACTACATACCTATAAATAATTACTTTAAATGTGAATGGATTAAATGCTCCAATCAAAAGACATAGGGTGGCTGAATGGATAAGAAAACAAGACCCTTACATATGCTGCCTACAAGAGACTCACTTCAGATCAAAAGACACACACAGACTGAAAGTACAGAGACGGTAAAAGATATTTTATACAAATGGCCAGGGTGGGGGGAAAGCTGGGGTAGAAATACTTATACCATACAAAACAGACTTTAAAACAAAGGCTATAACAAGAGAGAAAGAAGACTCAGTAATCCCACTGCTGAGTATTTATCTGAAGAAACACAAAACATTAATTCAAAAAGACATATGCATCCATATGTTCCTTGCAGCATTATTTACAATAGTCAAGATATGGAAGCAACCTAACTGTCCATCAGTAATGAATGGATAAAGAAGTGGTACATATATACAGTAGAATATTACTTACCATAAAAAGAGTGAAATTTTGCCATGTGCAACAATATGGATGGACCTAGAAGGTATTTTGCTAAGTGAAATAAGACACAGAGAAAGACAAATATATGATTTCACATGTGAAATTTAAAAAACAAACAAAACAGAAACAAACTCGTAGATACAGAGAACATTTTGATGGTAGCCAGATAAGAAGGGATGTGTGAAAAAGGTGAAGGGATTACGAAATACAAATTGGTAGTTACAGAGGAATCATGGGGACATAAAGTACAGCATAGGGAATATAGTCAATAATATTGTAATGACTATGGATGGTGTCAGACGGGTACTAGACTTACTTACTAGAGTGAACATAAGTTATATAAATGTTTAATCACTATGTTGAATACTTGAAACATTATATGTCAAATGTAACTGAAAAATCAACAATTATTATTTTTTTTAAAAAAAGAAAGCTTTAGTAACTTGCCCAAGGTCCTGCATCTCCCTAATGGCAGAGCCACAGTTTGAACCTAGACCTAATTGAGGTGAAAGTAAAATTGCCCCCACTTATCTAGTGCTTATCATATATCAGGTATTGTTAAACTTATTTAATCACCATAATAACTCTAAGAACCTAGTTTTATAAAAGAGGAAACTGAAACTTCAAAGATTTCAAATAATTTTCCCAAGTCACACAGCTAATTAAGTGGCAAGATAAAAATTTAGAGCAAGGTTTGCAAGTTACCAAACAAGGTGATGACATCCTCCCCAAACTGGCGAAAATAATCACTTGTTCAAATTTGTTTCATTTTAGGCTGTCAAAAGACACGAGTCTTTAACAAGCCTGAACTTAGAAAAGAAAGCTCGTCTGAGAGAAGAAGCAGCTCTGAAGGCCAAAACAGAGTAGCAGAGGTATCCATGTTGGCTGGATTTTGAAAATCCAGGAATAACATTGCAGCACCAAGTCTGTATTAAAAGGAATGTGGTATGAGGATCCATTTCATAAAAGTATGGTTTGTACAAACTTAAAGCATTTCCTATTTCTGCTCTAGAGGTACAAATAAATTTTCTTAAAGAAATGACTTGTTCATATTTCATGACTTTGATCCAGGTTAAATGCAGCCTCAGCTTTTTTGATAAAATGGAAGAATAAAAAATGAGACAACTTAGTTTGACTTAAATATTAACTCTTCTTTAGAGAGTCAGGTACCATATCTTACTTTAATTCCCATTATCAGAATGGCTTCTAGTTCTGCATCTCTCTCTTTCACTTCCAGAAGGATCATGAATACCAGCTGAGTACACTGCCCGAGTGCCTCTTGGAGAGCTAAACTCCCCAAGAGCCATGGTTCTTCCTTCATACAGCCATGGGAAGCAGCCAGACCACACTTTGCCATCTTTAGGTGTGCTGGCAGACAGAGGCTTTTGGGAGCGCAGTCTTTGAAAACGGCCTGGCAATGTGATGAGAGTGGTCTGGCCACAAGTTTCTGAGGACTTTGAAATCTCAGCATCATGGAGTTGCTTGGGGCCAGCACAGTCACCTCTTTTGCTCCATGGCTTAGAATTCCCAGCTGGTCCTTTTCCTGCTGGCTTTACACTAAACTTCTCAATTATGAATCTGTCAAATGCATTTTCTTATTAAGTGTTGAAAAACAAGCATTTGCACCTGGCGCATATCTTACTTTTTGGGATCCCAAGCTGTCTCATTTTTAGGTATGGATGCTGGTTTCTATTTTAAGTATTTCATTTATTCTCACATGCTTCGTGGGTAATAACGGATGACAAGTCCTCATAGTCATCCCAACCTGCTAGTTCTCTTCAGATGGTTATAACAGATTACAAAGTAATATATGCAGCTGTTTAGGAACTTGTTTAATATTATACTCAGTAAAATGTAATTCATCAGTCTATCTGTAGCTTCATAATCTGATAATGTTAATGTTTGTCTATAAACTTGATGTTAGAGTAATTTGGCCGTAGCTTCTTTTTCGTTACCAAGTTCTTTGATTTTTATCACTTGCAAACATATTATCAAAAAGCAGTTTCTTATACAGTTAGCAGATTCGTTTTTCTTATTTTGGAACACTTATGTTACATCTTACCTAAACCAATGTTTTAAATTTGGGTAAGTTTTAATGTACTTCTTTTAAAAATAAGTATTCTTTCTTTGTATAACAGTACCATTTTTAACTTCTAAAGAAGCATTTTAAAGGGTTATATCTTAGAGATTATAATAAAAATATTTTATTAAACCATTCACAAATGTTACAGTGCAGCAAGAATTTACACAGTCATTTCTCATTTTGTGTCATTCTCCTATTCAAGAACTTATAGTGACTGCCTCTTTATGGGTTAAATATAAATTTCTTGGCCAGAATTTCAGATGTGCCCCTAATCCCACTTTTCCCAGACCCCTCACATACTGACTTCTTAGCAGTCATCTCTTACTAATAACTCTAATATCTTATGGTCCTCAGAACTTGTCAAGCAAATCAGATTTAATGAGCACTATTATAAGGTATTTTGTGGAACACAAAATAAGAGTTTTGCCCTTGATGCTTTAAATTATCATTGTACTAGTTTTTTGCTTCTAGATGTTTTTCATGGTTTTTATGTCTTTATAAAGTGGGCAAAAACTATTTCCACTTTATATTTTCTATAAGCCCTGTTTGAATAGTTAATATATGAGTCTATACTCAGATACTTTTAATTTTAATCCACAAAAATAATAGTTATGAAGGAACTGGTTCTAAAAATTTATTGAAAGCAGACAAGGAATGAATGAAGTGGTAGTATAATTCATTGTCATTCCTCAAACATTAAGCCCCTTCTACATACAAAAACTGGAAATACAAAGATGAATAAAACATACTTTTGACTCCATGGAGCTCATAATTTACTGGAAACATGGCCCATAAAACCATTACAATACAAACTGGTAAATAACATATTTTGAAACTTTATAAAACAGAAGCTATAGAAAAAAAACAAGAAAACCTAACTCAGCTGTCAGCTATGGTTAGAGTCAGGCAAGCAGTGATGACTCCACAAAATGATTTCTCAACTGAATTTGAAGCATGGGTAGTTTCTAGGTCAGACACATAATGAAAGAGGAAAGCCTCACCATTCAGACATTTAGCTTGCTTGAAAATCATACAGGCACAATCTGGCAAGTCACTGAGAGGTCCTTCAATAAAATGTCATTTATAATGTTTAGTCTCTAGAAGAAACCTAACCATGACTTTTTTTTTTCCAGTTTACAGACTTGATTTCATGGACCATGTCATGTCTCATCATGTAGGCTGTCACATAAAGTGTTTGAGTGGCATCTGACATAACATTTCCAATCCACCATCATCCCAAGCTTATGCTCTTATTCATATAATCTCCCAAACCAAAAACCTTGGAGTTATTCCAAACTTCTTTGCTCCCCTCATTTAGTCAGTCATCCTCCTGTCTTGTGAATCTTACTTCTAATTATTTCTCAAATACACTCATCCTCTAGAATAGCCGAGAGGAATAGAATGGAAATCTGTTCAGGGACAGACACAAGAGATTAATAACAGACTTCGGGATGAAAAGTCAGAAGCCCTAGGTTCTAGACTTGCTTTTCCAACTGTCTTGCTTTTTGTAAATTCAGGTTATAGGTCTTAAAATCGTATAATCCAAGAAAATATTTAAAAATACAAAACTATACCAAAATTAAGAGAAACCATCTTTTTAAATATCTTTTTTTGCCAACTTGGCTCGACTCTAAAGGGTTCAGTAGTTACTCATCCACAGTTTAATTGTTTTGTCATTTTCTAATGCCGCTGATGCAATGATGTTTTCTGTAGGATGACAAGCTGCTGAGATTACAACATCTGTATGCCCTTGTAATTTCTGTACAATCTCTTTTGTCTGAAGGTTCCAAATGTAAATCAGGTTATCCTCTGAACCAGACACAATCCACTTTCCACCAGTAACCGAAAAATTGGCAAATATGCAGTATTTCTCATTCTTATGGCCAGTGTATGTCTTCAGGCATCTGCCTCTGCTATAATCCCATAATTTAAGAGTATTGTCCAAAGTCGCCATCAGAATATATTTACCATTTGGAGAAAATTTTACAAAAGATACAGGAGGGTTATCATCATCAACAAGTGCTTTTAAACACTGACCTGATGCAGCATCCCAGATTCTACAGACACCATCATAGCTACCTGATACTATCAAGGACCCACTACAATTAAAATGAACAGCAGAAACTGGATCAGAATGAGCAGATAGAGTCTTGAGGCACTTTCCCGTTTTCACCTCCCATATTTTCACACTCTCATCAAAAGAGCCTGAAATTATAAGGTTAGATAGTGGATTGAAATTACAGCAGAAAACATAATTACTGTGCCCTTTCAGCGTTTTCAGACATTTTCCAGATCTCACATCCCAAATCTTTAGAGTTTTATCATCTGAGGCAGAAACAAGACGACTGGAATCTGATGACCAGTCAACATCCGATATTTCCAAATTGTGACCATAAAGTGTTTTCTCATATTTTCCATCATAGGCTCCCCAAATTATAATTACTTTATCAGCAGAAGAACTTGCTAGCCATTCTCCATTAGGACTAAACTTAACTGATGACACTGCTTCCGTATGTCCCACCAGAGTAAATTTGAGAGTATAGTTTGGGTTTTCAGATGCTTGCTTGCTTCCATTGGCTGATGAGTGGGCCGACTCTGCTTTGGTTGTCTCCTTTGCTGCCATGGCTCTGAAGCTCCAAGTTAGGAGGTTGGCTAGGCGTCGGTCTTGGACCAGGCAACCCGTGTATTTTGGCTTTCTGCCCAGCAAAATTAAGATTAAAACATCAGATTCAAAAACAGTCTTAAATGATTATTAATAATTTCTGCATAGTCCTTAAACTACGATATACATTAATTCAGCAGCATGGCTTGGCCCACTTCAGTATTCCTTCGCTTCCTCCTTTGTAAACAAATACTTCAGAAATACTATTAAAAGGCTCCCATGCGCTGTCGCAAGTAAAGTATTAATGCTGGGTATTTTGCGAACGCATAAAGCCGTCCAAAGCAGCGTAGGGCGGGGCAGCACTGGGGAAATTTGTACAAAATGTATTTTTCACCGTCCCTCCCCCCACCTCCGAAATGTCTCAGAACACGGAGCAACCCTACCAGTCAAACACACTGTAGGTACTTGAGCATGAATGAATCACTGAATTAAATAGATTTCAGAAGCTAAAAGAAAACCTGCGTAGGCACCGCTGAGGCCCGGGCCGGCCCGCCACATTCTGCAGATACAAACAAGTCTGCACAGTCGCGTCAAACACTAACCCAGCGAGTAGGACTGCCGAGCGCATGTGCAGAAGGAGCCCCCGCCTACTTCCGAGCCGAAGTGACCAATGGGAGGGGCCTTCATGCGCTTGCGCAAATGGAGACGCCAGGGTTTCCTTCCGGCCCTCTTCGCCCGCGCTTTCCACATGTAAATACTTCACTACCTTCTTTAGTGGAGTGGCAAGGTGAGCAGAACTTTTCTGGGGCCTGACTCGTTATCGCGGAAAGCAGTGAATATTTCAAAATACATTCATTTCGTTTTGGAAACCGGTAACGAGAAAGGACTGAATTTTCCGATGCCCTTAGCCGCAGGGTTAAGCTCACACTTGGCATGTGAGCTCCCCAGGCAGTGAGCTTTTCGGAAATGTAGCTAACGTAGATGTAAGGCGCGGATGACTCCTTGTAGGGTCTTGCTTTGTGGGCGGCTTCGATTCTGCTCCCTCTGGTGGTGTGGAGCCTGGTTGCGTGCAGGACAAGACTGCAATTAAGCAAGGGGAGCGTAGTGACTTCTGGTTTAACAGTTTTCCCTAAACGTTTAGGGGAGGATTAAGAGTGTTAGGAACATTTGCAGGCCAGTGCTCAACATATGATAGTGCCAAGGAAGACAAACGTTTAGCACTTATGATTTAAGCTCCCAAAGAAACTAAGTTCAGATCTGCATAGGTGTTTGAGACGGAAAAGGACAAAGAAGTCGGTGGAATGGGATAGGAAATGTGTAAGGTTATTCGTAATTAGGCTTGAGAGAGCTTACCCTAGTTTTAAATGGTTAATGGCTGTGAAAGTATTATGTAAAGGATACATGCTTTTCAGATGTTATCTTTAAACAGAAATATGTTTACCAAATAATTAGAAACCTGATTAGTTTCTCCAGTCCTCTAATTGCTCAATAAAGAGAGCCGAGAGAGTAAATGTTCTGTATAAAAGATTTTCTCGATAGTTGATGTCAGGAGGCAAATATCCCTTTTGATGTTTTGTCAAGAATTAAAACATTTGGCAACAAAGGGTTTCCAGTCATATAATGGATGATTTAAAGTCTTGCATTTTAGGCACAACAGCATAATTAGTTCACCTATAATAATCGACTATAGTAAAAACGTCATTGCTTTAAGACCCTACTATTTTAGTTTGGAATTTAGACAGGAATCGGACAAATGCTTTATTCATAGCTAGCGCAGATTAACAGGATAAACCCAATTGAAGAGGTGCTGGGAACGGAGAGCATCTTTAAAAGGGTTTGGAGTGTCCATTTATCTGCCTTAAATCATGGCTTTTCTTAGTTATTAAGGCATGGCCACCATTGACCTCCCCTTTAACATCTTAAAGTTCAGTTCTGATTAAACTCTGCCTTCTCCCTCTCCTTTCTTCCATTAGTCTAGTGTATTAACTGGGAAAGCTTAGTAACACTCTAGATTCTGCATCAATTGAAATTACTTCTAATTAATGCATTAAAAAATAAATGTAAAAGCACTTCAGAGAACAAAGTGTAGGCTTTGTTTCAAAGAAATTAAATCTGTATTTTTCCAATAACTGTTCTACGCACCAGGAAGGAGGAAACTAGACAAAGTAAACACATGACATAAGGACTAGGATGGGGTGGGTGTTGGTGCTAGAGTATATTTAGCCCACTAGAAATATCACAAGCATGAGTGGGGGTGGTGGGAGGCACATATAAGACTATGTTTCTGGAATATCCAGAAAAATAATTTTCTTCCAATGTTCCCAGAATTTGAAATTTCCAGTATTAAAATCCATTTCTTGATGTCTGGAAATTTTTGTTTACAAATACCATCAAGAATTCATATAAATAAAATTAAAGCAATGACTATAAACCTTTATTCATTAGTTATGTTCTAATACTAAAACGTAGTCCTAATATTGTAGTCCTTATGAATTAGGACTAAGAATTTCAGAGTTTACTTCCTTGGGGACAAGGAGGCATCTTGTACCTGAAGTGTTTACAAGTAGGGAATACTGTACTGGTGCAAGGTTCCTTACACCGTCCTGTTTATAACAATTTGTTTTTGCTGCCCCTAACCAGATAGATGATTTGGAAGTTTTCCTCCCTATAGAAATTGACTCATTTTCTTTAAATTTTCCATAAAAGTTGTAGAACCAAAAGTCTCATCTGTGGTTCAAAGGTTTATTTATTCCCCTTGCCCTTCAGGAAAGTTTATAAATATTCTAAATAGAAATATTGCCACAAATGGCTCATTTTTTAATAAAAAAAAAAAAAATCATTTCAGTATGTGTGTCAGATCTAACCATGGCCTGGGAGTGATTCCTACATTAAGGAATGTCTTGACTTTTTGTAGTGATTCCAATGACCAAATCCAGTCCTCAAAAATCAAGCATAATAGATGTAATACCACAATTTAAATATATGAAAATCTAGTTGGGCTACATATGAGGTGGCCATATAACTTATCTAAACAGACTTTTTAAAGTGAAAGGGGGCACTAACATAATTAACAGGTGTTAATTGATCTAAAAACCGGGACTGCCCCCAACAAACCAGTAGTCACTGCTGACCTCAAGAGGACTCTCCTCATGTTCACAATGTAATCTTGGGAAGTTCTATACTCTTTATGTGGTAATTTACACCTCAGCCTGCCAAAATCTCTCTCAAACCTTGTACTGTTCTCTCCCCACCACTGGTTTTCTAGGTTTCTATTTTCTTCTTCCCCATCACTCTAAATAATGCTGAGCCCAAGTGGTTTAGGTAAGGCAGTGATCTACATTGTGGACACTCACTGGACTGCATTAACTTCCTCAGGTTAAGTGAGTATAAAAGAAAACTTAAAGAGTAATTTTATTCTTTGCAAAAACATTCAAGATCACAGAAATGAGCATTTATTGATATTTTTCTAAAACAAGACTTTTTCAAAATGGCAAATAAGGGCAACAGTCATCTAAGCTAGCTACAATAAACTTATAAATCCAATTATTTTGTACTATAGATGACAGTATAGTCTACAGGAACTAAGGCTATATTTTGCTTGAAGATTTTGTTTTGTTTTCAGAAAAAATACCTGGTCAGTGGGATCTTTCAAAAATGGTAGAGAAGCAATCATGGACTGAAGAAATACACCATCTTTCTGTTTCTACTGATCTGTCACTTAAATTGGAAGAATGCATAAAGAAAATGTTCTCATGCAGCAACACATATAAATATGTAAAAATGAAAAATCCCTATTTAAAAGCCTAAGGCAACCACTAGCTTCCACAATGGTTGTATGTAACTGGCTAAGTTTTTAACTTTAGAATATGCCAGGAGAGACTGGTGAGCTATTTTGGTACATATCAACACATGGGGTTGATTATATATTAGCTATCCTGTAAAATATACCCATTAACTTCTCTCAGAAGGCATAGGTTTTGTTTTTATATTACCTCTGCTATGACAATATTTGCTTTTATAAACTTCAAGACAAATGTGTCTCCTGAAAAGTTACTACATAAAACACACTTTTTAAAATAGCTTTTAAGAGATGTTAATCCTGGTTGTAAACAGCAGCATAAAGGAATTCCTTTGAACCAAATACCCTTCACTAATATCACATAGATGCATAATCCTTCAGTCATTTAGCATTTATTGAATGTCTACTAAGTGCGAGGAACTCACCCGTGGCCTGACCGACCGCATTCAAGTACAAAGAATCATTAGAGCCATTCCAAATCAAAGTGTGAGCACACTTTGAAAAAGGACAGAGTGGTCAAAATGACGAGGTATGAACATAACAATATAAAGAGGTGATCTTAACTTCTAACACTCCTTGGGACAATACTCCTTTAGGAAGTTTAGCTGTGTTAAATTCACACCCATGGATGGCACTGCTTTCTAAGGCAGTATTCATTTCAAAGCCTTTCCCTTCTGTGCCAGTGCCTTCTAAATTTGAGTATGAATAGAAATATGTTTGAGTTTAGCCATTATGGCACTAAACTCAAAATCAATCATTTGCATATTTTTTAACTTACGTTGTTTTGTCAGGTCATATAGAATTTTAGCACCACAAAAGGGGGAAGATGTCTGGGCTGAGGGTCTACACCAGAATATGTAACCTAAAAGCAACTTATACCTGATTTAGTCACTTTAAAGGTGATGATGAGGGTCAGAAAGATGGTCCAACATAAAAGAGTTGGCCCAGCTATGGCTGCTTTATCTAGTTCTGGCAGAGAACAGCTCCACCATGACTGCTGCTTTCTTCAAGACATAAAACCTATAGGACTCTTCCCTACCTTAGGACAGACAGTATCTAAGGGTTGTGACCTGGGGGGGAAGTAAATTCTCACAATTCTTGATTTTGTCATCTGTAACATAATGACAATCCACCTCAAAGCAGTTGGAGGATTAAATGAGAAAAAGTGAAAGCCCTTAGCCAGGTACTTGGCACACAACAGAGACTCAAATAAAAACAAGCTACCTTTATTTGACCTATAGGAAAACACACTGGGACTTCTTTGTCTCTCTAGTTGAATACAGAATGGAATCTTATCTACCCTTAATACTTTCTTCTTATTCCAAACTTACGGATACATCTTATGTCCAGTAACAAATTGATGTTTTAAAATTAGCACGTGGACATTTCACTTTATCACACATCCTTCTGATGCCCATCATTAGTACCACTCCTTCTGACAGTAAAGCATGAGGGTATTCTCAATGTCAGAGCCAACTGTGTTGGTGCCACATCTGCCATTAAACCTGATATATATACACATATATAGTTAAAGATATACATATATAATCTTTAACTTTTGATGACAGGAAAAGGTAACCTCAAATATTTCTCAACTGGGTAGACATATATTTACCCTGCTCACCTCATAATAGAAGAAAATGGTTCTGTTCAGTTCAGACAGCAAAAAAATCAGATTTGAGACTCCCATGTGTAGGTACACCTCTCTCAGCAAATTAGCAAATTTTGGAATGTAGGAGGTAGCATAGAGCATATAAATATGAAAAGCAATCAACGTCCCTTTCTAAAACTGTGCCCTTTTCTTTACTGATCATCATCTTTACACTTAATTTTCTAATACATACTAAGAAAAGCCCCACGCCCTAAATCAGCTATGATTTATCTATTCATATAAAAATGTTCGCAAAACTAATCAAGAAAAGAAATCCTTCAACCTGAGGATGCAACCCCGAACTGGGGGATTAAATAACTGAAATGTTTATTTAGCACTAGGGAAGTAAATTCAAAGTTGCCTGTGGGTGGCATGTGCAACAGAGGATTTAGTTGACAACATTTATGAAATATACTACATATTTTTCCTTAGGCAAAATCAGCAACCATCTGGAATAATTCAGATTTATTATGGGATAATTGTCAATGTTTATATTTGTGACAATGATGAAAAAGACCCAGAGCCCATTCAGTTTTATCTGGCAGATGAAAGTAACAACCCTAGAGCAATAGTTTTCATAAACACAGTTGACAAAGGTAAGTACGTTTAAAAGGATCCTAATTACTCAGCAACAAGAATATGAATTAACATGTCCCATGGAAAACTCTGTCTCCTAAATCTCACCATTCTTATCTATCATCTTTATCTTTCCCATTATTTCCCAACCTAACCTTATCTACCTCCTGGTCCTTCAGATACAAGGTGCCTTTACATCTCAAATCCTTTCAAAGTTTTTTTTTCCCCACCAAAGTTCTCATTACAACAAATATATTCTGGAAGTCTGGAGGAGAAAAAGGGTGGGAGGTTTCAAACCACTTTCCCCTGCATCAGTATACAAAACTGCAGAAGAGCTTTCCTGTTTTGAAATTAACATGCTTTTGTAATGAGTTAACACCTTAGTGATTGGGTATTCAATAATTTGAAAGTAAATTAATAGAATCTGCAGTTACTTCCTCAAATGTCATTTCTATTACCATAAAAGGCTGCTTTATCAGTTCCAATGGTTATACTGGGATTTAACTTTTGGTCAATTCCAATTTTTATATTAAAAAACATTTTATTCATAAAGAATTTAGCTTGTATCTCATGGCTCATGAACTTCTAAGACAGGAACAAGATAAATTCCTCTGTTTTAAACAGAAAACAGACCACATTAGTTGAATGGATTTTGTTTTAATTCATTCATTGAGACACCTGCAATTGCTACTAGCAAAATTCCTCCTGTATGCTAATCTTACTAGGGGAAACAACTTTGTGTGTTTTATATTTTTTACATTCAAACTGGTTTATCAAAATGAACTAAAAATTTTTTAAATTATCCAATAGAATGTAATTTAAAACATCCTAGAGAATTGATGTTACCAGTAATTTACAATTTTAAAAAACTCAGCCACAAAAAAAGGTCAAAGCTAAAAATAAGATTTTTACTATGAATCAGTGCTTCTATTACCCTTTTGAAAGAAGTTATATTTTAATGTGATGTAAAGGCAACATTGAAAGGTTTTCTTTAAATTAACCACCTAACTTATCTCTAAAATTACAAAGAATCAGTCTTTTACAGGTCAAGTGCAGTAAACTAAAATGTTCTTTCAGCACAAAGCAGCACTAGAAAAAGTAAGTTATAGATGGAAGTTGACTAGTTTTGCAGTGGCTGCTCCATCAATGACAGACATCAGACGGTATCCATCCAGAGCACAGACACAACTACAGGCTAGATGCGAAGACTGCGTCACAGGCTTGGCTGATAAATGTCCTCTGTCTTTGTATCTTTCTACTTTAAGTGGATTTTTTAAAGTTTAAGTCAGGTCACATAAGCTGACTGCTGAAATGACAACATGATGAGGTATGAAAGCTCTGAATATCCCTAATGTTCAGCAGGATTTACCAGAGATGTATAATAGCTTGTCAGGGAACTTCTAAATAGTTATACTTTGGGGTATACTGAATTCTAGGAAGAGGACAAGATTAAAGAGGTTTAAACGGGTATTCTCTGAAACAGAAGTGAGCAACGTTTTCTTCAGAATTCATTCTGATAGCACATCCACAAATATAAATCTTCTCTGATAATGTGTCCCAACATTGAGTCTAGATAGCCAGCTAGCACCAAGAAGTCATATGTTCAGTTGCAGTTCTCTTGGTGATTAAACTTATTTTTTCTTTTCAGTCCAAGCACAAATGTGGATCGCTGAACACAGTACTGGAAGCGCCATTTGCAGGTACAGATTGCAGTCATCATTAAAGAAGCCAGGTTTTTATTTGGGGGAGGTGGGACACTTGACTGGGCAATACTAGTAGCAGACGAAATGATCAGGGAGCAGTGAAATCATAAGAAAAAGATCACTGCCCTTATTTGGATTAAATAGGTCATGTTGAGAAGATGGTTATTTATTTAAGATAAGGATGCTACATTAAAGGAATCATATATGCAGCATGAATACATTAGAAACAAGCTGCACCCGATTAAGAAAAAAATTCCCTAAGTAAACTTGAAAAGTATGTGTTATCTGCCAGTCACAGAGGGGAAAAGCACCTAGGGTGAAATCCGATTTAATGAGGACCTTGATCAGGACCACAAAGCCTGAAACATTTGTTTTAATGCAGAAACACAGCCTCTAGTCACACTGGTTAAGTTTGGGAAAATTGGAGGTGTTTGTTACTTTTTTTATTGAATTACAGAATATGGTTTCAATTACTAAGAATTCTAAATCTTCAACCAGCATTAAATTGAACCACTTCCAAATCCTAAGACACATAAGTCCAAAGAGAAGCAACAGCCATACAAATTAATATGTGCCCTGCTCCCCTCTGCTCTAGGGAATCTTCAAACCAGTATCACATTTAAGAATCAAAGTGTTAATTCTTCAGCATTCCTGACAACTAGAAAGCACATTCACTGAAGGCTGGAGGTGAGGGAGGGATGGTTTAACTTTAATATCTGTGAAGGATGGCGCCAAAAAAGGAAAGAAAACCATCCAATCTCAGTAAGGATCAATGCAAATTTGGCTAGAAAAAGCCACCAGGTAATCCAGGGGTTCACTGTGGAAGAACTCATGAAAAGTACTCTGAAGTATACACAACAGGTCTAAACATCTCCCTTGTTGCGAGTAGTTGTGTGAAATTCAAGATAAAGGTTTAGTCTCATCTGTTAATGTCAGTATTTTTTCCCACTTTAAAGGGAATGAGGAGGAGTCCTCTTTTTTCCCCCACAAAAAAAGGGAGCCACATTAACATGTGTATATATTCCCATGACTCTCATAATATAGAAGAGCAGATCTCCAAAGCTTAGGGATTTTCCTTAAGAGAGTGGGCCGTTCTGGTTACCCTTTCCTTAGAAGGGTATTCCACCACAGAGAGCCAGAGGTTTTCCAGATGTGTGTAAGAGAGCAGGTGCGCAAGGCAAGCAAATGAGCGCAAACAGTATTATGGAAAACATTTGAGAAGTTAGCTCCATGAGGACTGTGGGCTCCACAAGAGGACTTGACTGGGTAGCCTGGTCTGACACAGGAACATGAGAGCAGAGTATTGCTTCAAAGCTGGAAACCTTCCATAGGAGCCTCACACTGCTGGAAAATGTACTGCTGCTGGCTAAGGTCAACCTGGGGTGCAATGCTGCTGTCCTCATCCTCTGTCCCGAAGTAATGCTCAATAAGATCAAAGGCCTTCTGGTAGATCTCCTGGTTTTCATGACTCTGTAAGAACTCAATTTTATCCAGACCTAGAATAAAGAATAAAGGACAATCTGTTATCTGTTGGAAATTCCAATGAAACTGGAATTTCATGTCTCCTTCTTTGAGGTAAAGGAAGACTCGTCACTACTTATATCTCATATGCATAGGAAGTACTGTTGGAAATTACATCTGAATGCGAATATCATAAACTGACATCTTAAACACATATGCAAGCAAAAGCCAGTCCCCAGAAGCACCAATTTACACAACAGTCACCATATCATCCAATGCCTAGGGCCAGAAGTGTTCCTACGGGACTCTACATATGGCCTATCTATCTAGGGTCTGAGCTATCCAATACCATTTCAAAAATCTGTAATAATTTTATATCAGTCAGAACCAATTTCTATTGCTTAAACCAAGAAGTCTGACTAGAACAATTAGTCAACACATTTCTTTAAAGTTCAACCCCAACTAGGCTTTCTTTTACTTGTAGCCATAAGCAGTCTAACAGCTACAGCAATACCAGAAATAAATATTACCATTGCTCAAAGGAAAAATACATATTCATTTACATATACATATTAAAATGTATATAAGCCAAAAACTAAAAAGTTATCTCTGGAGAAAGATCTCTGGGTAGTAGAGGAACATTTTTCTTTTTCGTACATTTCAAAATTCCTTACACTAAGCAGATATCTTTTACAATCAGGATTTTAAAAATGATAAACTGTTAAAATCATTTTGGAAAATAATTCTGTATTAGCTGATAAATTTGAAGATGAACATACTCCACAACCTCTAGTTCCAGTCTCAGGAATAAACAAACCCTAGCACAGTGGTTTTCAACCATGGCTATAAATTAAAATCACTAAGGAACTTAACAGGTTAAAGTACATTGGTAAACTGATGATTAAGAATACCGTTAAGACTGTTCAAAGAATGAAGAAACCAAAAGGCAAATAGTTACTCTACGAGATGAGACTGTTAGAAACACAGGAGCTGTGGGATGCAATTCAAAATCAGCACTCTCAATCTTAGAAGAGAAAAGGAGTCAGGCATCGTTTACAGTATGTATGAATGTTCTTGAGGCTCAGTAAGAATATGAGAGTACCCACAAGGACAAGCAGTCAGGGAAGCAGGAAGATCCTAAGAGCCCTGTGTAAAACAGGCTAAATTGAAGGGCACTTGTTTCTCTTCACATCTACAACACATTATTTTCCAATTCTGCACACTAAACATTATCATTATCATAAGCAAACAAATTTTTTCCATTTGCTAATGACAGATGTAGACAGGCCAGAAAAGCAAGAAAAGAAAATAAATAATTCAGTACATCTATTTAATACTCTATCTTACCATAAGCTTCTTCAATCAAAGCACAGTAAGGATTAATGCCAGTGCCATTTCTTTTGGCTTCTTGTTCTCCAAGCCTCAGGATATTTTCCAAGCCATTTAGGGCAACCTGTACAATCTTAAAGTCCATGACTGTGAGGAGATCACAGAGTGGCTTGATACAACCAAGTTCTACGAGGTACCTAAATTAATAAAAAGAATAATTTAGTCAAACAAAGCTTTAAATTTCATAAAACTTTTATTAAGTTGGTGAAAGGGTCATCCTCCAACTGACTGCAGAGATAAAAATAGGCACCCATTCAACTATACAAGCTATAACTTATCACAGAAAAAGCTAAAACTAAATTAAAACCAGTTCTCTGACAGCCAGTTCCATTTTTTTTCCCTGCACAATTACTGGACTCCAAGAAACTGGAATCCTCTTACTCTGAATATGAGCAACTTATCAAAAGAGAATATTTTGATTAATTTCATCTTTGTTTCTATAGGTAACTATACCTCTGAAACATGACACACTGGCGTTAAGGCCAGCACAACAGGCCCAATAGGCCAATTCTATTTTGTACAAAGAACTCTTAAAAAAAATTAAAGAAATGTAAAAATGGGCAAATGATCTGAACATACACCTCACCAAAGATATACTCATGGCAAAGAAGCATATGAAAAGATGCTCAACATCATATTTCATTCAGGGATTGCAAATTAAAACAATGACACTACAAACTATTAAAATGTCTAAAATCCAAAACACTAACAAGGATCTGGAGCAACAGAAACTCTCATTTTTTTGCTGGTGGGAATGTAAAATAGGATAAATCACTTTGGAAGAGAGCTTAGCAGTTTTTTACGAAGCTTTCCACATGATCCAGCAATCATACTCCAAGACATTTACCCAAGATGAAAACTTACATCCACACGAAAACCTATACACGAATATTTACAGCAACTTTATAACTGCCCCAAACTGGAAGCAACCAAGATGTTCTTAAACAGGTGAATGGATAAACAAACAGAAGTACATCTAGACAATGGAATGTTATTCAGTAATAAAAAGAAATGAGCAATCAAGCCATGAAAAGACATGAAAGAACCTTAAATGCACGTTGCTAAGTGAAAGACGCCATTCTCATAGGACTCCATACTTATATGATTCCAAGTATATGATATTCTGGTAAAGACAAAACTTTTATAAAGACAACAGAAAGAAAAGTGGTTGCCAGAGATTTGAGGAGTGGTAGTAAGGGAGTAGTGATAAACAGGTAAAGCAGAAAGGATTTTTAAGGCAGTGGAAATAGTATGTGTAATACAATGGTAGAAACATGACATCATGCATTCATCAAAAGCCTATGTATTTGTACAACACGAGAAGTGATCCTTAATATAAACTATGAACTTTAGTTAATAATGTATCAGGATTGGTTCATTAGCTTTAACAAATGCAACCACACTAATGTGAGATATTAACAGAGGAAACTCAGGTGAGAGAAGTACACAGGAACTCTATTATCATCTCGAATTTTCCTATAACTCTGAAAGTATTCTTAAAAAAGTCTTAATTTTTTTAAAAAGTAGTTTTATGTCTTATTTAGCATTACTGACTCAATAGTTAATTTAACAGTATTGTGCCTAATTTTATTTAAACATTTCCTGACAAGACTACATGTCCTATGAACAGACTAGGTCAGTCATCTAGGTGTAAAGCCATTTCTGACCATTTATTTCCTCTTCCTTTACACCATATTTTAGTCACCAAAATCTTCAACACAGCTATATAATTCTAATTTTCTTTAAAAAAAAGTTAAGCCTCATTTATGATTATAAATGTTATTTGTTATAAACTTGAAAAACACATAAAAGCATTCAGAAAAATAAAAAGTGCACAGAGATAATCACTACTATTACATCCCAGCTGTGCTACATACAAGTTGGATGACCTTTGACAAGTTATTTTATCTCTCTGTGCCTTGGTTTCCTCAACAGGAAATCTGGGAACCAGATTTATTAAAAAGTCGATTGCTAAACCTCAGCAAAATTTTAGGTTAGTTAATTAAATTAAATAATGACTTAAACATCTGTGCTTAAACTTCATTGGTCTACACAAGCAAGTCTATTGAACACCAATAGAGACTTATTCAGAATCTCCAAACTGTCCTCAAACTTGATTCTGGTCTACTCTTGATGTGATCTTTTCTCCCCACTAAAAATCTTGGCTGACCTCTGATCCTTATATTGTGTTTAAAAAGTTCATTTAGTTTTTGTAACACTGTCTAGTTGTAGAAATCTTGTATTATGAAAACCAGTGTACTGAAAACTTAATTGAGGATTAAAAACACATTTTAAGGTTGTCAGAAAGCTTCTAGAACCTATATATGATTAGTTAAATGAGTAATTTAAGTATGAACTATAAGACTGGCTAAACGTTATTAAAAAACTCTACCCAAAAATATGCTAATAAGTAAATCCAGAGTTCTGAAGATTTTATTTGCAAAATATGGTATCAGTACTTTGTATTCTGGCATAATTCATTTAATGAATTCTAGGTTCTGAATTCTAGCCATTTAAAAATTTTACCACAGATTAACAGAAGACTACAAACAGAGCAGATGACAACTTTCCAAGGATACACAAGATTAAAAATTGTGCTTTCAGGTCAGTAGTGGCATCACCGAGTCAGCTGATACTACCATTCTTTAAACACTTGCAAGATCAGAAAAATTTAAGGTGTTATTTTCTGATGCAACCACTTGTCTTTGGAGACTTAAGACCACCAGAGTGGTATTGCACTATTGATGTAAGCTTCTCCAAAGACAACAATTTACACCTAAAAGCAAAACAAGTGACCAGGGCATCTGGGCTGTGTAGGAATTGAGAAGCTATACTATTTTGAGAAAATCTTCAGGTTAAGTTTGAACACTTGTAAAGATGACTGGAAAACAGCATGGAAAACAAGCACAAGCTATGTTTAAGACTGGGAGTGGCTACCATGGGTGTTGTATTTTGAACATCTGGATAAAGTGATCACTGGTCATCAACGCTAGCTGTCTTTTGTGACAGAAAGGCTATCATTAAGAAAATTTTTCTGGGTAAAGAAATCTCTATTCCATAAGAATACATTACTTGAAAAATGAATTATATTTCTCAAATTATTTTAATGTTTCAAACCTGAGAGTCAATCTAAATCAGTAATTTTACATTTAAGAGTTCCTTTAGGAAGGAGAAATTTATGGGGAAGAAATCGAGATACTCTAGAGTGAAAGTGAGTTTTGAGAGACAGAATTGATAAAATCAGATTTCTTTAGATGACCAAAAAACTCACCGTGTCTAAAACCATCTCCCTCAAATAGGATTTTACTTCCTGTGTCCTTATTTTCATCAACAGCACCAATATTTTCTCCAGTCATCTCTAACTCTTCCCTTTCCTTTGTACCTATAGCCTGCTATCAAGAACTACAGATCCTGCTTTCCCATATCCAAACCCACATTTCATGCTACAGTTATTCTCTTAATCTTGGCTATCACTGCACACTAAACTACTGCAATGGCATCCTAACTTCTCTCTGTTCTCTCTTCAGAACACTGTCTTCTTCATTTCACTCTCTAGGTTAAAGATACTCCAAGTCTTCTCAGTACCTAAGACGAAGGCCTTTATCCCAGTTTTCAAAGTCCTTCAATTTCTTAATTCCTTACCCTCGCAAAAGAATAATCAAGAGGAAGATTGATTTGCCTCTTCCAAAACATTTACTATGTTTATTCCCTCACACTTCTTCTCATGCTATTCTCTCTCCTCTAAAATTGCCAAATCTTCACCCAAATGGCAAGTTTCATCTCTTTCATGATATTTCCTCTAATTCCACGCAACATTCTTTATCATTCTTAAGAATAGTAGGTATTAGCTATATTGAATCTAGAATTGTGGATATTTTCTGAGTTATTCTAACTGGTTCTTGCATCTAAATCTTCTCTCCTCAACCAGAATGAACAGATAAAATCTGGTTTTTATAATTTGGATTGTAACATTTTGTAATATTTCAAGAAAACTCTTCATCTTCAGGAAACTGCTAGGATGTTGATTAACTTAATTACAATAAATAGCTTTGCTGAATTTTAAAAAGGGATAGAAGCCATTCTAATCTTCTCTAACAGCAAAATACTCGCGAATACTTTGATGAAAGAGACCACAGTATTTTAAAATATGTATGCATACAGTTTAACCATTTCAATTAAGAAAACATATTTGGTATATAACATAGACAATTAATAATTATAAATTTGAATTTGAACATAAAACCTGACTTATCAGCTGTTCAACTAACTTCTGTATATATTACACATTACTGCCATCTAGTGGTAGCACACTTACAATTATAGAACATACATAGTACATACGTTGAGGGCTTGACATTGCTAATAAGTTCTGTGATTTTAAGTGAAACGGCATATAACAAAACTAATTTTATCACAGGCTAATTGATATAAACAAGAGTTCAGTTTCTGTGTTATAATGAAACATTATTCAAGGACCTGCTATATACCCCAGAACCAGAATCTGGAACCTTGTATATACCCCAGAACCAGAGGCTGGAAAAGACCTACTCTCATACAAACGTGCTTCTGAAGAACACTTGAAGTCTTCCTTGAATAACCTGTCCATGATGAACTTTACTGAAATAGCTATTCCATGTGTTAAACTACTTACGATTTTATTATTTCTAGTAAATACCTCTTATTTTCTGTCCCTGACCAATTTCTGAAATCTTAGCACTACTTTACCTTCATTTTAAAATTTCCAATAAAGCACTAAATATTAGCATTGGTTAAGTACTTACCTTTAACCCACAAAGCAAGAATATGAGAGGTAGCTGTTTCCCTGATATTACATGTGAGTAAGGGGCTGTTGCTTTAACACTCATTAAAAACCATCTTCTCATGTGAATTCTCCATAAAGTAAGTTAAGGCAAGCTAAGAGTCTAGAGTCAATTTTTTCTTCATTGTTACCTTTTTTTTCCTATCTGAAATACTGGATGTCCATAATTTAGCATTTCATTATATGATGTTCCTTGGAGGAAATGATTCTATCCATATTTATGCCTTCAAGATTGTAAGCTGTTACCCAACGGGCCATTTAAGTCTCAATCTAATAAATATCTCCCTTTACTGACTACCACAAAACTTTAGGAGACACTTGCCTCTACTGAACTTGGCACTTAGTATTCTAAGACATACTTCTCTTCCAAATCTGGTCTAATTCCAGTACTAAGACATCTAAACTGGAAATCACAAGAGTTAGACTCTAAAGATTCTACAAGTAACCTTCTAGATGACCCAAGATGTTTCTGACCATGCAGCCACTGAGTAGGATGAAGCCACCCCTATATTTCTATTGCACCTCAAACCTCAACTGTGCCTTATTTACATCCCAGAATTATTTTCAGCAAGAAGGAATGGGAAAGATAGAAGGAATTAAATATACATTTGAATCTAACTATGAAACTGAGAAAAATCTTCCGAGAGGCTAGAATTAGCAGTCGTAATTGGTAAACACAATATTTTTTTCCTTTAATTTATAAGCTGCTACCTGGCTAGTACTTACTTGATCTGTTCAGCTGATCCTCCGGAAGTTGCATTTGTGATGGCCCAAGCTGCTTCTTTCCTTGTCCGAAACTCAGCAGTTTGTAATATACTAATGAGGGCTGGGAAAATGTTGGCATCTATCACAGTCTAGAAAAAATTAAATGGAAAGGGAAATTGTAAGATTTATAAAATATTTATGATGCTAATTATTACTTTTCAAGCCAGTTTCATTCATGACAGTTAAAAATAAATTGGAAGAGGTGAAGTCTTCATTATCCCTAACCTTTTGGCTATACTTGGTATCCATGATAGTCTATGACCTTGTAATCTTCTAGTTTTCTCTAAGTTTTCTCTTTTATTGTCCTCTCTTGTCCCATCCACAAGAACAAATTATAAAAGTTCAATTCTCTGTTCCTCTGCTATTCTCATGTCTCTCATATAGCATCCACTCTAACATGCATATTGTAACTCTCTGAAACTCATCTCTCATTGGAGCCCCAGCCCAGGGTGGGCAACAACTTACTTTAGATTTGCTAACTGCCTCAAACACACCATCTCCCCTCTATATCAGGTCTTTCAAACCTCTCTAGTTCACAAAGGCTCTTTTTGTATGTTTGTTTGTATGTATGTATTTATGTATGTATGTATGTATTCTAAATTCAGTAAGTCTCCATTTCTTTCACACTTTTAATTTAAAACGTCCTCAGTCCATCTTTTCCTTTCATTTAGCACTGCCGCCATCCTATTCCAAGCCGCCACCTCTCACCCACTTTACCAGAACAGCCTTAGCTGGAAGAGTACTTTTACTCAGTCCCTCTCATATTCTAATACTAGTCTTCCTCAAATTATGTTCATGTTCCTCCTAAAATGGGTTGTTATTTCCTGTATCAAGAAACTGAAAAATTCTATATAAGAATCCGGTGGTAGCAGGCAATCAATTGTGGCTGAAATCATCTCATATACATGCTATAAATTACAACAGCCAACAATCTCAGTTCCTGACAGCATTCTGTTAGGGGATAACTAACCCATGCTTTCCTGGTAAAGATGAGCGACAAGACACTTCATCTTGGTCCTGCCATTTACTAGAGGTACCCTTGAGCAAATAATTTTATTTTTCTAAGCCTCAGTTTCATTTTTTTTTTTAATAATATAATACCATTTTTATTTATTTTTTAAATTAAAATTATTGAGATGACATTAGTTAATAAAATCATATAGGATTCAAGTATACAATAACATGTTCAGTTTCATCGTTAAATGAGAATGTTGAATTAAATGACCTCTATGATTCCACTCAACTCAAAGTCCCATAAATTTGTGTTTTCCAAAGACTGTTGTTCCAGTCTTTCTCATGGCCTATACTGAACTATTTGGCCCACTGCTAGTCTTCCACTTGGGTTACTCTCTCACTGATGTAAGAACAAAAGTAAAGGGCAGATAAGCAGTTGAAGAAAACCTGGTTGCCAAAGGCTCATGAAAAATTAAAGAATTCTAATACATGAGTCCACTAGAAAATAAGTATTTTACTTAGCAAGAGTAAAGCTAATCTATTCAGCATAAAATCCAACAAAACACTACAAAAATGCAAGACACTATTTCCCAGATCTTGACAAATCATCAAATGTTAAAGGCAAAAAGAAAAACCAAGGCCTAAGTTTAAGTTTCAAAAGATTTAACTTCTTTAAAGTAGGATTTAAAAAAGTTAAAAGTACTAAATAAAAGTTAGGTGAAAGTTAGGTCTCCAAGGCAATAATATATTTTAAAAGTGGAATGAAAACTATCTTATCAATAAAATACATAAAATGACAGGTGTTATAAGATTACCTGAATCTGTGCCCTATTTCCAGCTGTGATATTAGATATTGTCCAACATGCTTCCTTTTTGATAGATTCCTTTGGGCTACTCAGCAAGTGCAATAAACTCTGCAGAGCTGAGCAATTCAAAATTACCTGAAAAGTTTGAAAATTTTAGTTATTGTATTGATCCAAATATAAGTAAATCTTTAATTCAAAATTGATTTTAGAAAAAAAGACAAAAAAATCTTCCCTTGAAATTTTGGCAACAACTTTATATACATAAATAACTTTTCACTGCTAAAAAGAATTCGTTTCTAAGATTATCAAAGCAATTTCATTGTACACATTCTCATTCTCAACTATTAAAAGTGTAATTAATAAGGCACAAAAATGTATTCATTAGGAATTTACTTTTCTTTCCCTGTAGAACATTAAAATGTTTTGGATGGGTAATATATCAAGCGGCCAGAAATTCAAAAGTAGTCTCAGATTTTAAAATCCTCTGATAACTCTATCTGGTAGTCAATGACCCAATACATACTTAACAGGTGCTTTATTGGATATCAAAAGAATATGCCCTCAGCTATGAAACAGCTTACGAAGGTGAGGTAGGTATGACAAATACACATGAAGGAGACAGATCTACTCTTCTGATGCTCACAGAAACCATTTCAAGTAGGAGTAGTGGGAAACATACCCGCCTAACCAAAAGGATAAGTTAAATCACAAGAGAACGTAAAATTGCTAAAAAGGTCATAACAGATATAGTGAAGGTATTAAAAGTACTTGCCAAAGCTAACATTTTAAACAAACCTTAGACAAAGTATCAATTCTCCCCAATAATATGAAAATTGGAAACTATAATAGAAACATAATCATGAGGTTCAATGTACTGTTTTTGAAGGTAAAAAAATAGTTGCTACTTAGTCATACCTGTGTCTGAATATCATCCCCTGTGACAATGTTTCCCACAGCCCGTAAAGCAGGAGAAACCACTTTATAATCATTATGCCTGCAACCATAAAAAGAAATGTTATATCAAACAATTCTATCCTTAGTCTCTTTTCCTTAGGGCTGGAGTCCAAACCAAATAATATGTACAGGATTTTAGAATAGAAAGGTACTTATGCTTGTTACCAAGGGAACCTTATCATGATGATGGAATGTTTGGTATCCCCTAGAGGAGCTGTCTCCCTTTATTTAGTATTTTTGGATAAAATTTAAATACTACAAATTTTTCCTAATCTTTTCCAGGTATTCCATTACCTGGATTCCAAATTTTCCCTCTCATTCTTTCATATAGTTTTCATTTACTCTTTACTTGGTCTCTGTGGTTGCTGAGATAACAGAGCAGAAAGTAGTTAACATTTATACAGCACTTTTAAGTTTTATAACTTGTATAATTTTCAGAGTTAAATATATCCAACAGTTAATATAACTTGAAAATAAAAGCCAGGCTTCACACTTCAAATAGTGAACTCATTCTACGAAACCACGGCTGACTTATTGGTCCAAAAAAACCCTCCACAAAACCCCTTATACTTAAAGACAAATATTGAGTCTGGATTTCAGGCTAAATAAGTTACCTTTAACTTTCCTTAAAAACCCTATTTTCTCTCTCCTTTAATAAGCCCGATTACTCTTCTCAAAACTGTGCCAGTTCCTTCACATTTATTTTAAAATCACATGACTAAAAAGAAATTGTTAAGACACGTAGTAATCCAGAGACTAAAGAGTACAAAAGATTACTTCTCATATGTTGTACTTCTGACCTTTGTAGCATTCTGCTTTTAATTCACAATAGCATTATGCTACTGATCTGCATCCAGTGTGCAGGCAGCTAAAATTCCAGGGTTTTGCATTGTGTATATTATACTTATCTAATCCATTCCACGTGTCACATTTGGAGCAATGTCTCCTTGATCTACTTTGTACTTATGTCAATTAAATTTTAAGTGGCTTGTAACTGTATCATTTCCCCATTATGTTAATCACTCTAATTTTTCCCCACAGTATTATCTGAAATTTTGATTATACAGTCTCAAATTATCTATGCCATCAGTAAATCTTACACTCCATTAATCAAAGGCATCACCAAAGAGATAGACCAAAATAAAATTCCAAGTATGACACCAGTCTAGATTAATCTCTAAGTCAGACAGAAAGATAAGAAATGACTATTTTTAGTGGCAATACGCCTTTTGCTAGCCAGTGGTTGGTCTCAAGTCATTAAGCATGAGATGGAATTACACAGATCAGCTTTTCAAGTGTTTCTGAAGGACTGTTAATAGCGGAAGAGTGACAGGTTCTTTAGAAGCCACAAAACAAACAGATCTGACTTCAATATAAACAAGTAACAAAGAACAGCAGCCCAAAACACAATCAATCAGTATAATGTGCTAATTAATATTTGAGTTCAGCAACTAAAAAACTAATATAGAGTCAAAAAAGCAGACACGCTTTCTTAACGATAACTTACATCAGCAGCTCCACAAGTCTTCTACATACTCCTGCATCAATGACTGCTTGAATTTTATCATTGGGTCCATCTGATAGATACGAGAGGGCCCAGCAGGCATCAGCCAGTACATCAGTGTCACTAACAAATAGCAACCAGGAAAGTACATTCAGACAGGGGGAAACCTGAAAAGAAAAAAAATGGTATGATCATAAAATTCAATAAAAACCAGAAGTGAGGCAAGAAACTCCAGAAAGCAATGAGGCACATACTTGGTGACTTTTGGGGTGATCAGTACTTTTAGAGATAGAGTAGCAAGCAACCAAGTGGCATTTTCACCTTTGAGAATGCTGTCAGTGGCCTTGCTGCTTACTTTGATGAGGTGTTCAGAGCCCAAGGAAAATAATTTCAGAGATCGAAGTTGAACATATACAAAATTCTCAGAGATTCCTTGTCAAAACATACTCATCGCACACCAAAAATATAAAGGAATTTTCATTAAGTGCTAAAGCTAGGAATTTCTGTGTATTAGATACTTTGTTATGAACAAAAACTGCTAGGTTTTAAGATCAATTGAGTTTATGGGTAGTAAAAATTTATCGCAAATTAAAACAAAAACAACAAAAAGCTCAATTTCTCTAGAAACATAATTTTTGATAAAATTTAAAATGTTAGAATTTTATTATCTCTTTTGTTCACATTAATATTGGTTACTACACTCTAATTGTACTTTTCATGCCAATTTCCCACAAGCATAATCCTCACCTTTGCAAATTCTGGAGGTGGACTTTTCCCTCTACAGAGATTAGACAAAGCCCATACTGCATTCCGGGTCATGGTCAGGCGATTTTGCTTTGAAAATAACCTACAAATATGATGATACAATGGTAAACTATACAATGAACATTAATTCTCTGATGACGTAATATATAATACTAAATATTTCCTCTAGAAAAATAAAATTTATTCTAACACCACTAATTCAGAATATTGGGACTAGAATTAGACAGGATGCCTGAAGAAATGATCTGAACAAGTTAGTAAGAAAGTGTCTATAAGGAAAATGTTTTCCAAAGATACGCTGCTTTCTGAAGAACGTCCCATATTTTTATCATTCCAAAAAAAAAAAAAAATAGAAACTTACTGCAAAAGAGGGGGAAGAATATTGCAATCTAAGACATAGTCCCTGCACATGGTACTATCTCCAGCAATGTTGCCGAGAGCCCAGACTGCCTGTGAAAGAATTATTCATTAATGACAGTTGTATAGTTTAATTTTCTTGTAACTCTTTCAAAAAGATACCAATAAATGACAGCGACTCTTTACAAAAATTATATAGTAGCTAATGAACATTGGTATTATACATGAATATTAACACCCCTAAGTTCACTCATCAAGGCGTTCAAATGAAGTGGTTGTGGGACTGGGGAAAAAAGATCAATATTATAAAGTGTACATGTGAACACTCATGGTAGTTAAGTTTATTAAAGGAAGGAACCAGTTCTTCTATATATTCTTTACCTTCAGAGAACCTATCCCTATGTAACATTCCATACAGCCCTTAGTACAGAGCATATATTCACATGGCTTACTCAGCTGATTAAAAATGTATTTTAAATTTGCTTACAAAAAAATGAGTAAACAAAGCATTCGAGAGAATTAGAATGCAGAAAATTTTAGTGAAATTTTGGGGGTGATGGATGCTAATTATCTTGATTGTGATGATAATTTCACTGGTATATACATATGTCAAAGCTCATTAAATTTAAACATATGCAGATTATAGGTTAATTATACTTCAATAAAGCTATAGAAGAAAATCATTCTCATTTGGTAGTGACTTATATTTATGAATCTGATAAAGTTTGCAGTAATAAAAAATTCAAGTTTTCTAAGTCTTTTTCTGCATTAAAGTGGCAAAAATCATTTCAATCGACACTAGAGATTACTATATGACAAAGTTAATTAACTGCTTACCTGGTGTAAAAAGTATATCTACAGGGTTTAAAGAATTTCAGGGTTGGAAAGGAAAATGGTTTTATGAATTCCTGATATTATTAAGTCTGCCTATATTTACCATAAAATTTTCTATTTTGGTTAAGTTGAGATTTCTAGAACACTTCCTGTGATGAACCATGGATTGTTATAGGCAAGTGCTAAAACTGAGGCTCTGAATATAAGACTGAAGGGAAAATTTGTATTCTTTCACCTATTTCTCTTTGTTTCATTTGTTTTTTTACCTGCTCTTGGACATCTTCAAACTCTGAGCTCAGCAACTCTATGAAGATAGGCACAGCTCCTGCCTGAATCACAATCCGTGTCTGAAGAGAATTTCCTGAAGCAATATTTGTCAATACCCAAGCTGATTCAAACTATAAAGATAAAAATAATTTCATTATCTTATTAGAATTTAATAGTTTGTTTACTTATAACAATAAGGTTTTCTGTACATGAAGAAAAGAATCTGAGATCAATATTTGCATATAATCAATCTATCCAGCAAATACTGTATTTAATTTTAAAAGAAGAATTCCCAGAAGAAATACCTCAGCAGCCTAGAGAAATATTCAGGGTGTCTAAATTTTCAAATCAAGGCAGAGCTGACAAGAGACTATAAAAAGAATGAAGGAGTGCTTCATATGCTGATATGGAACAATTTCCCAAGATATAAATTTTTTTAAAAATGCAAAAGAGTGTACATTAATATGGTTTCATACTATACTATATTTTCTAAAAGGGTTAAGAAGGAACGTATGCATTAATTTACTTATTGCACAAAATATGTCTGGAAGAAGTCACAAGAAACTGTAAATACTTGTTACCTACGTGGAAAACTCAGGGTGAACTGGGAACAAGAGTGGGAGGGAAAGAGGCTTTACTTCTCACTGTAAAGCTTTCTGTGCCTTTTGCTTTAAATCATGTACATTATCTAATAAAAAATAAAATTAAATAATTTATATAGGAGAGGTAAAGTGAAATGGGGAGATGTGGTTACTGTAAAATGTACAAAATATAAGCAGAGTGAAAAAGGGAAAAGATATTTTAAATAATAATAAGCAGGCCCAAAGGAGTTAACAGGCATACAATCAGTAGAAATGGCAACTTCAGAGTGTAAGAGCTTCCAACAGATGAGAAGGCTCCAAACTAAGGCACAGAGGTAGGACTTTTTTCAAAGAACATTCTTTAAGATTGATAAACTGGTAAACAGAAGGTATGAAGAAAAACTATGGCAAATGAAAAATGCAGATAACATTTCTACCCATCTCTACAGTAACCTACTCTTTAATCTAATATGAAGAAATCTAGGAAAAATCTATTAAAATCAAAGAATGAACTCTTAGAATTCTATTTTAGTTAAGAGTTCTTAATTAAACTTTAGTCTTGTTTCCTTCTCCTGTTTTGTTTTCTTTGTATCCTTTACTGAAGCATATACACACAAAAAATTTCAGTGGTATGCTCCTTGAATGAGAGATCAATAAAAGTCATCAAAAAATGGAGTTGTGACTCTTCTAAGCTTTTGGTTCAACTGAAATGCAGTTGTCATATGAAAAACTAAAACTTCTATCGTAAGTGGGGGGGGAAGACGGAAGAAATGAGAAGACGATCTGATTAGCACAGTCCAAAGGCATATGAATGGCAGCAAATTCACAGCAGAAGACAATTAAAGAAGAGAACATTCAAAGAAATCTTTACATCTAAGATATACAAGTGAGATAAAGTATATCTCACTTTTAAACACTATCACAAAAATAAAAATTCATCACATATCATCTCTAATTAAATCACTACTGAAACCAATGCTCAAACTCTTTTCAGTGTCTGAATTGAAACTTTACATTTGTACAGTACTTTCTATTTTCAAAGCATTATTCACATAATCTCAGGTGTTTCTTCACAACCACCCAGAGAAGCCTGGCTTTTCTAGTTTATCAAGAAAAAGATCCAACAATCTGTCTAATGATTGGAGTAATGTCACACAGCCAAAGAGAACTAGCTTATAGCCTCCTCTTCTAATATACTTACGTAGCCAGCCTCTCTCTCTGGCTTCCTCTTTCACAGTTTCCTCTCTGACATATATCTGTAATATTGACAAGAATCTTTCCAATTGTAGTTTTGGTCTCTAGGGCCACAAATTTCAAATTAACAATATGCCAGATTATTTAGTGGGTACTAAAAAGAAAATGCAGTTCACCTAATATGTCATTTCTTTTGCTTACTAGGAAAATAATTAGTAAAACAGAGACGTATGATGTGAGTACGAAAGCAAACTTTCCTACCAGAAGCAGCTCAAAGTTCAACAGAGTAGTCAGATACTGCAGAGACTAAGTCAAAGAAATAAAAACTGTGAGAAAAAGCAAAAATCTGTAAAGAATGAGCAAGCTCAGCATACATACCAATCTATATCAAAGAGAAAACAAATTGCAGTGTGATTTTAATGCAGGAGAAATAGTAACAATAACCTGGGTAGATAAAAAATATATTAAAGACTTATCAATGAGAATAGTAATTGCTGCCATAGTTCAAACTGCTATTTGTCTCATGACCAATGGTCTCACAGGAAATGAGAGGGAATTCCAGATGTTACTGAAGTAAATAAAATGAAGAAGCAAAATAAAATAAGAGTGACAATGATTAGGAAAATTAGGAATAAGTGAATAATAGCCTGAATATGGAAGGAAGAAAACTGGAAATCAAGACATCTCAGCAAGAGAAGAAATGTACCAGAGTGAAGTTTATTACTAATAAGTACACAATGATGATAACCTCAGAACAGAAAGAAGATTCAAGGTCTCTCGTGGTAAGAAAGGAAATCAGAAATTAGTTCTGCCATTACTGGAGACACAAACAGATGAATAACTATAACCAGAAGGCCACAGAAAACTCAATCATATTCATGCATTAATAAGGCATTAAAACATACACACATGGTGCTCATTAATGTTTTTCCTCATAAAAACTCATCAAGCTTTATTTGTGCAATTTTCTATACCAAGATGTAAATGTGTGTGATATATATGTAGATATGTTTGAATGAAAGAAAAGAGAAAGAGAAAAAAAGTTACAACCCCATGAGTATAGGCCCATGCTAAGGTGTTGGAAGATGCAACTTTCAAATGTGTTTAATATTAAGTATGTTTTTAAAAAACTATTGTACTGTGAACTTTGTAACTTCTCTTTTCACTGAGTATTGTGGTCACTTTTTTGGTTTTTTTTAAAGTTTAAGCCTTGGGTCCTAGATTAGAATTTAACAGAAAAAAAAAGAGTTGTGAAATGGGAAAGCCCAGAGTTGATAGCAAAAACAATTGTATAAAGTTATGAGAGAAATGGCCAAAAACATAAGTAACCATGTGACTCAAAAACAAATCAGTAACATGAAATGAAAAAAAAAAAAAAAACCTAAGAAATGGTACTACCTAAAGTAATAAATGGTAGTCAAAATACCCATCATCTTTACTTCTATGTCCTTTTAAGTGTTCCAAGGAAACACATGATGTTCCATCATGCAAGGAAACGACCTGTCATGCAATTCTGATTGCTTATAAATTTTAATTCCATTATTTTTCACTATCCATAACTTGCTAAATAAGGTCACAACTGAAATCTGAAAGGCATACTGAAGATTTGATATTTTCTCTCTTTCCTTCCTCAGTGTCTACCTTCTGGTGCTCAGTTCCTTAAATAAGGAAAATGAAAATCCAAAGCTGAAATACTTCTGACCTCCTATCAAGTTTCCCACTCCAGGTTGAGGTACGCCTGGTTCCCTTTCTCCAATTGGATCAGGACTCTGTTGCTGGCCACTTGCCGGGTCCACTCTGGTTCCTAGCAAATGCCAGGCTCACCTGGAGAGCAAGTGAAAAGAAAGGCTCACATCAGAAAAATAAACCCAGATATCAAACTCTGCAGAGAACAGCGCCTGAGTCACCTGAGCACCTGAGCAAGAAAGGTAGAGGGTACAAAAGGATGGGAAAAGATGTAGGAGGATGAAGGCTTACTGCAGTTTATCACATTAAGCTTACAGAAGGGATGAGAGAGGCAGGAATGGAGAAACTATACCATTTCAAATTTATGACTTTAAGAGGAGTATCTATCTAATGATTGGAACAAGGAGGCAATTTACTTATTTCTAAATATTTTTATAAGCTTCTGTAAGGTTTGAGAATATAACATCTCGGCACTGCAAAGGACAGTTCAAAGATGCTGGGCCTATAGAGTGGGCACAGGAAATACATCATAAGGCAGACCATCTCATGTCAAGGGCTCAAGTATGTCTGAGGCCTACATGTCATTGAGCTTGAGAATGTTCTTAGCCAAATGGCACTGTTTGCTTCCAAAATCCTAGATTCCACCCATGTTCTTCTCATTTGAGGGCAAGTGAGTATCTGGGTAACAATGCCCAAATCAGGCATTTTTATCTTCCTGGTTTGAGGCACTTAACTGATTTGGGGATAAGGAAAGCCAGTAAAGAGACCCTCCACTAGGATTCACAGTTCTTTATCTGTGAAATGAACAGATTGTTTGTCCAAAGGATTATTAGTGAGTTTAGCTATTATGACCATATATTATTAATCTCTTTTCTGAAGAGAAATAACAAAAGCCCCATTCCAAATACACACTATTCAATTTTCTAGTAAGCAGGCAGGAGTATCTCAGACAACTTACATCCTAGTGCTCTCCAAGAAAACAGGAAGGAGTACCCTCCAAGTTTCCCAGAGCACATCTAATAATTTGAGCATGAAGCCTTCTGGCCCTAAGGTCTCCACTAATATACTTGCTCCTTCTGCTTCTGGGGTACTCAAGGTTACCCATTAGTCACATTGGATAAAGAACACCATGTTGTGCTTAAATGTACACAGAAGAAAAGCTGGGGGTGACATTTAGATAAGCAAATTGGTTATTTCCCAGTCTTTGGACAGCTAAGGTAAAAATCATAAGGTGGTCACTTCCAGAGGAATCATTTCTCAATCTTTCAGCCTAATTACTAGTTTGCACAAGGGTGGAATCTGTTAATTTAGATAGAAATAAATTAGAGATTTCTGAAGGCATTCATTCACCTTCAGATGTGTTAAAGATACAAGTTCTAGGATTACAGAATCAAAAATGATGTAGAATTTACATGTTAGCCAAGAGAGGGCACTGTCTGAGAGAACATACTATACTCTTTAGGGAGTACTAGAGAATGTAGAGATGGGATAACACTCATTCCTGTGACTTTTCATTTTAGGCCCAGGAGGTTATACCATCTTTATCATGTTAAGAAACTGGACCTCTGCAACCACCTATTAAAAACTGCTAGACCCAGGAATAAATTCGGTAACTCAGAACTACTCTGTCAAGAGATAGGACAGAAAACATTTTCACATGAACAAAACGGTAAGTTTCCCTACCTCCCTCCTCCTACAAAGCTTTTCAAATGATAAACTGCAGTAAGGCTCTTCATTTGGTTCCTCTGGTTCTCTTGGCAGGTTGCTTAGGGGCTCAGGCTCTGTTCTCTGCAGTGTTGGTTGTCTGGATTTCCTTTTTTTCTGAAAATAAGTCTTTCTTTCCTTGCATTCTAGGTGAATCTGATTATTTTTCAGATGTCCGGTGATCCTGGCCTTAGATGGAGACCAGAATTACAATCCGGAAGGCAGCTAGCAAAACAGAATCTTAATTCAAATATATTTGGGGATTAGTAAATGTCAAACTGGAGAAGAAAAATTGATGGGACACTGAAGTACTCTACCTTTTCTGGATTTCCTGTTTTTCCTCTGGAAGGAACTCATCACCGCAACAAAGAGAGTAAAAAAGGGAGAAAGATGGGGTGGAAGGAAAGGAGAGAAAATATCAAGACAAAGTATCGAGTCTTATGAATTATCTACAATGCTCTGGACAGTAAGGAACCTGGGGAAAGAGTTGTCATTTACGAAAATGCCCCAATCCCTACAGCCTCAGAGGAAGGCAAAGCAAACAAAAGGGTGAAAGTTATCTTTATTAACTTTTATTAACTTGTTATTGGCAGATATTTATTTGGAAAAATAATCCCATTTTGTGATATACTTTGCACCTCAAAAATTTTTACAGTTGCAGAGTCTCTCTAAAGGGTCTGAGCCCTTCAGATTAGATCTTTCAAGTGAAAATTTAAGTATCACAGGTATTTGTTAAAGTATAGTATAGAAATTAATTCATCTGGTTACTCCAACAAAGTCTAGCTATTGAAAGATTACCAATATACTAAAAGATCCAACTTTATTTAGGAACAAAGTAGTATTTAAAAATTTCTAAATTACTCCCAGGATGAGAGTCAGTTGACAATGGTTCTTTTTACTTCAAGAACTATGCAATCCAGACATTGCAGAATGTCTACTTAGAACCCTATGTAATACAGTATTAACAGACTAAATTAACGTAACAGAAAGCATACAGACTCTTGATAAGGCTATCTCCTTGTCAACTCTTTTGGGATCGGGGAGAGGATTAGTTAGGACCAGATTTGGCAATAAGTGAACCTCTAATCTAGCCTGTGTTACACAGCCCTGAGAAAGCCAACAAGTATAATCTAAAAAGCTTTCGAAACCAAATTTTACATAGCCCACACTTAGGTCCTGTCTATAATGGCTCCTCTACTGCAAATAATTCCCTACTAGATAAGTATTATCCATAATTACCATAAAATAATCTTTTACATAACTAAAAATGACAAGAATTCTAAAGAGTTTTACCAAGGTCCTGGATGTTAAAACTACTAAAGAAACTTGCAATGGGATCGACAGAAACATCATCATCAAAAAATTAACTCTTTGCATACATTTTAAAAAGTAATATATCTGTATACAAAATGTAAATTCGGAAAGGGAGTTTTAAGATATGAGACAAGAAATAAAAATGGTTCGCACCTGCAGTGTACAATTCTCTTTTCGTTTGAGGAACTCCACAAACCTGGCCACTACTCCTGGTGTGCTGATGACTTCATCGATGGGAGGATTAGGTTCTGTCTCCCCATAAAATAAAAAGAAGAAAAACAATTCTTTGATTTCAGTGCAAAGACTTTATAGCTCAAAATTACTTCATAATATCCCTCCCTCCATTTTAGCATCTCTTTCATGGAAATCTAAAAACAAACCAAAAAAAAATGTAAAACTGAGTTTGGTCACTTTGAAACTGGGGTAGCTTGAGAGGTTTCACAATAACGTAAGCCTTCACATGGAAATGATCAGCAAAATTCAAAATTAAAATTATCACCTCTACTATTTAGAAAACTTAGAAAGTAGAGGAAAAACCATCTGAAGACAACGACTGTTATTATTTTGGCATACTTCCTTCTAGCCCTTTTGCTTTGTTTGTTTCATTGTTCATCTATTTTAACATGAACTGTCCTAAGAAATTAGGAGATTCTGAGTGTGCTTGCAGGATTTAATTTTGCAGCTGTAGTGTTAAGTAGAAGCCAGCAACAATTGACCAAGGATGACTTGCCAAATTAATCTCATTTTCAACAACAGAGTATCTTAATAGGAAATGTACTAAACAATCAGCATAGTAATTTCACCAAGAGATTTGACAAAATGTGTGATGACATTCATGTAGCAATGTAAGAAAAATGGCAGCTGGATTACAGCACTACTAGGAATTCTTAGTCAAGTCAATGGTCTTACTGAAGGAGGTGCATAATGGTTCAGTGTTAATTTGGAGAGAGCTCAAATGACATGTTCTTTGCCTGGTTCGACACTTTTATCAATCACTCAAAAATAAACAGAATAAATCTGATACTCTCATAAAGCTGTTAATACATTAGATTACAGAAACAACATATAGAAAGAAAAATAAGCCAAAATTGGCAATACAGCAACAGGGGTAAAGCAAAACTCAGCAACTAAATCTTTTAAAAAGCAATTTAAGAGAAAATCCACATAACTTCACAGACAAAACTTAAAAACAGTTCATGAAGAAGAGTGCTAGAGAGTTTAGACTGCTGCAAATACAATGAAAAATTACTAAGCCATGATTATTAAAATTACTGATGCGATCTTAGAATACAATATTGGAATGTAGTCTCAGGCCAGGGAAGGCAATCTCTCATCCCTGAGTAGTAACACATCTGCAATACTGTAATTCTAGTTATCACATTTTTAAGAGGGGTGACTGGCAAACTAGAATACATGCAGGAAATACATGCAGTAGTGGTGAAAGGCCTTAAAAAGCCACATTATGGGAGAAACCCATTAGGCTCAGCATGCTGAAAAGCAACACTTTTAGATGTATGGGGAAGGTGTACATTATAATGGCCTTCAAATATTTAATAAGTTGTCATGTAAAAAACAATTTTTTTTTGTTATGGTGGTAGGTTTTTACTCTAGTTAACCTCGAGGAATATACTAATTTATCACTAATAATTCCAAACAACAGTAACTTACTACTGGGGGGTCAGCTGTTTTGAGTATTTACTATTGACATTTTAACATGGTTCACCAGTTCCAGAGTTCTTTTAACTTGCCAGGATGACAAGAAGTATCATATTCCATTCTACTCTAATTATACAAAAGATAGTTTCCCTGACCACCGATAAATCCATACTTAATTTTAGTGATAAACTACTAACATTAAAATCAACAATCATTGCTCTTTCAAGTGATATTTTTAAACTTTTTCTTAAAAAAGAGTGCAATTCCTCAATATGAATTAACATGAAATATTGATTACTGTTTGTTCACTTTAATGTTTTTTATAAAATAGCTCATAAATGAAAATAATGCTGCTTTCTGGTCCTGGTAAGATCACACAAATCAGTAAGGAAATCCAAAAGTTAGCCATGGCTCATAATTATTCATGTTTATATGTGTCCTTTTATTCTGTTTATAGGCACACTCCAAAGCAAGTTATCTGTGATGTGAAAACAGGTTATGGGAAAGTAGTGTTTTGTAAATAAATGAAAAAGTATACTTAACATATTCAGAACGCACCTTTTGAAAGTAGTTTTCTGAATTTTTGCGTCGCTGAAAGCTGTTGCTCTGGGCTATTGGAGAATATCATTTCAATCATGTCGGAAGTAATAACACCACCCTGGGATCACAAACGAAAAGCAAATATAATGAAATTTTAACTTTAATTCAAAGAAAAACAAAGATGAATTGTGGCCAAGTTATTAAGTTAATCACATTTATCTAGAAGAATTACACAAAGGGAGGATAATCTTTTCATGTAGGAAAACATAAAATTATTAATAATGTGATGAAGCCTTATTCTTCATCATTAAAAAGCTCACAACAGTGAGAAAGTAGTAATCTTAATAAATACTAAGACAAGGTGTTTTATTATTCTTCCTCTCCTTGTTCATTAAAGGGCTAGCTATTCATTGTCATTCAGATTAAATGTTAAATTCTAAAAGGTTTTTCATGACCTCTAAATCTATAGCAGCCACTCCATCTCTATCCTATCACTCTATTTTAATCCTATGTCCAGCCCTTTTCACTATCAGATATATATTTTTCTTGGTTATCTGTTTATTGCCCAGGTCTCTTCCGTATTCTGTAAGCTCCTTAAAAGTCAAAGACCCTATATTACTACTCTACCACTGATAGCTGGCATATAATAGATGCTCAACAAATATTTATTGAATGAGTATAGTCTTGTATAAATCACAGATTCTAGCCACTGCTAAATTCAATAGCTGACTCCTAAATTTATTTAAAATTTCTATTTTTGTTTGATTAAAACTTTTCAGTTTCCTACTATTTTCTTGCTTTAGAACTTTTCTATTTCTCACTACCACCCATCCCCCATATTAGTATTTAACTCTCTTCTCAGGATCATTTGTCAATGGAGTAAAGTTCTTACCATTTCATGAAGGGTTATAGTCAACAAGATAAACTGTGAAGAAAGCTGCACAGAGTTGTAAATGCTAGACAGTAAGCAGTACCTAATACTTAAGAATCCCCATGGGAGAGAATGATGCATTCTGCTATTAAAAGTCAGAAAAGTAACTACTTTGAAACTTACAAGACTGATTCCTGAACAAAGGTACCTATACAATTGTTATATATATATATATATTTGCTTCCTTTTCTTATCCCCTTATAACATATGATGTACTGACTTTACATTCATAGTATTTAAGTGTCATTAACTTTACATTACAGTATTTAAGTTCCAACACCCAAGAACTCTGCATCCTCTCTTGGGGAAAATCTACAAAATACTGTGCATAATATATCATCATGGGGAAAAAATGAAAGGGGAAAAAATTTATTTTCTCAAAAAGAATAAGAATCTAGTAACAGTGGTTGCCACTGGGCAAAGAAAATGGGTGACTGAGGTAAAAAGAGTTTTCTTTTTCTGAAAACTATGTATAAATATATATACACATATATATATGATCTATAAAAACATCAAATTTATTATAAGAAACTGGAAATCTAGACAGGTGTAATCAATATAAAGCACAATTTTTATCTCTATAACCTCAATACAGTTCAAAAATGGGTTATAATAGAAAATTCCAATAGTCGTGATATAGAACCAATTTTGTAAATCATATAAACATGTCCAATTCCGTAACTGAAATGAGAAATGAAATGAGGTTTCCTTTAAAGCATCTGTTAGTCAACTTTTATGGAATAATTTTATTTCATAATTATCTTTGTAAGAGTTAACAGCTGAATTAATCCTCATAATTTAGTTAATCCTGTTTAGTGGTGTTATTTAAAATGTAATAAACATTTAATGAATCCTGAGATTAAGTACACAACTTCTTTTTTAAAATGAAATGCCAAGTACTTTTTTTCTTAGCCTGTAACCTTTTTTAAAAAACACAGAGATCAAAACCTCATGTTTATCAGAAAAACACTAAAAAGAGTTTCTTTCATTATCTTACTGGTGCCATCTCCATGTTATTAATCTGAGCCTCATGGAAGCCTCCATCTGACATAACTTCCTCTTCTGTTTCTTCTTCTGCTGTAGCAACATTCCTTCGCTTGAATAACTGAAAAATAAAAGACTGTTACTAAACCAATTCTAGCACAAGGGAGTTCAACAGCCAAACACTAGTCACCCCATTTAAAAGGCAAGAAGGATGAAAAGTTTTGAAACTCATTTAAAAAATTCTTAAGTTAGTGCTGCTTTCAACATTTCCTGATGAAGAAATGTTGCAGTAGATTATAAGACTTCAGACTTCTCTACAGTCTTATAATCTACTGCAATTAACTATCACTTGATATGGTAAAACTTACTGAGATGTCTGACACTGCATGACATAGAAAAAAGGTTGGAAAAAGGGGCTGGGGCAGGCTTGGCCTCTTTCTTCTATGTAAAGTAGGTGACATAATAGTCACAATACATCAGGAGAAATTAGTATAAAAGTGATGTCAGGATGACTTAATACTTTCCTCCTAGCCCTCAAAGATAGTGGACTGAGGCTTCCTGGCCTTCCCAATCTGTCTAGACAACAAATGACTACTACGTGAACAATTACTTCAAAGCATCCATTAATTTGTATAGGCAAAGGAGAATAGTTCTCTCCAAAGGCAGCCCACTAAGGTGGTTTCCATCACATCCTAACAATCCTAAGCAGTACATTTATTCACCAAGCCATGAGAGTAAAAATAATTTATCCTCTGATCCTACATGACTTTAAAAAAGCAGACAAAAATCCATAAAATAATGTTTCGGCCACTGGACAATGGATAGCACAGGCAATAATCCTTCAGAAAAGAAAGAAACAACATTAGTCCTATGATTGCCTCAGTTTATTGCCTGGAGAGTTTCCAGGTTGCAGCACAGGGAGGGTGACCCCAAACAGGACCTGGAGGCTCCCTCAGTTGAGGAGACAGAGTTGAGAACCAAGAAGGCCGAGATCTAGAATCCACAATGCAGAGTACTGAAAAAGAGAGATCAACACAGAGAGAACTCCAAAAATCTGTAAAAGGTTATTCTTCAGTCTTTAGTTTATGCAAGTATGTAAGGAAAAGATCTAAAGCTGGAAAAGGAACATGCAGAACATTTTCAGAGGTCACACAGGTCAAGGAATAGTTTGTTTTGACTGGATGCTATAAAAAAAACCTTCTAATATATGGGGCATTGAGTAGACTACTCAGAAGGGTATTGACTCAGTAGTGATGCTCAATTAGCCCTAGTTAAAGGCTATTCTGGTCCAGCCCACGTAAAAGCAAACTGGTTCCAAGTAACTTAACTACATCCAATGACAATGTCTGAATTACACATATTAAAAGAATACAAAATTATACTTAAATATATATATTAAAAACTCCAACACAAAACAATGTCAAATTCACAATGCTTGACATTCAATCAATAACTACCAAACATGGAAAAGACAACCTACGAGGAAGAGAAAAATTAACACCTAGAAATGACAAAAGTGGAAAACTGGACAAGGATATTAAACAGTTGTTATAAATATAGCCACATATTCGAAAAGGAGAAGTATAATCATAAGGAGTGATAGGAAAACATGGGGGGGGGAAGCAAATCAAAACACCTAAGGATGAAAAATACAATTTTTCAGATGAAAAGTAATGCTGGGTGGAATTCACAGATTAGATATGAGAGGAAAAAACATTAGTGGATTTAAAGACATTGCAATAGAAATACTCTGAATTATAAAAGAGAAAAGGGCTGAGAAAATATGTACAAAACATAAATCAGCTCTGGAACAAGGAATATATTTAAACAGATTTCATTAAAAGCAGGTATACAGATGGCATATAAGCATGTGAAAAGATACACTTAACTTTAGCCATTAGAAAAATGCAAATTAAAATAATAAAGCATACTATTATGCACACTTTAGAATAGGTTAAATGAAAATGACTGACCATATCAAATGTTGACAAGGATGTGGAGGAACAGAAACTCCATATATTGCTGATGGGATGGTAAGTAGTACACCCCTTTTTGGCAAATAGTTGACACTACAGGGGTGTACCAGGCAAGTTTTGGGAGAGATAAATATGTTCACTATCTTACAGTGATAGTTTCACAGACTATAAATATGTCAAAATATTGAATTGTACATTTTGTAGTAGGTCAACTATACAGCCAAAAAGTTTTTTTAAAAAAGACAAAAGAAAGTAACAGCTGCAGTTTATTTTAAGTTCTTAATAATATTAAAACACTCACACTCTACTGGGTCCCACTGGAAGATGCTAAGGAACCAACTATTTTGAAAACAAAGGGAGAGAACCAAATATTTCTCTTTCTTATTTGATTAATAATTCAGGAAAACCAAAAACTTGAGGAAAAGTTTTTCTTTAGGATGACCTACCAGCTAGGTAGTAAAAGCAGAATGAATGATGGAATGATCACTGTAACTCTTAGTAATGGATCTAGGCAATGACCATTGAAGATTGCTAAAGGCTGGGGTTAAAAACTGGTGGGTATTGATTAGATACCTGATATTAAGGAACTGTTAACTTTTTTTACACTTTTTATTTATTAGGTTCAAGTATACAGTACATTGGTTAGACATTAAATAGTTTATACAATGATCCCAATTGTTCCCTCCCCTCTGGCTCTCCACCTAGCCATTACATTAATGCTAAATGCATTCCCTATGCCATGCTCCCCATCTCCGTGACTATCTATCAACTACTCATTTGTATTTCTTTAACCCTTCACCCCATCCTCCCAGTCCTCCAACCCCCCTTCCCTGCCCATCATCAGATTGTCCTCTATATTTGTGAATCTGTTTTTGATTAGTTTGTTCTTTTTGTTCCTTAGATTCTGTATATAAATGAAATCATATGATATTTACCTTTCTCTGACTTATTTCGCTCAGCATAATAACTTCCAGGTCCAACCATGTCATTGCATATGGTAGGATTTCATTTTTTTAAAAGCTGAGTAATATTCCATTGTGTATATGAACTATAACTTCTTTATACAATCGTCTGTTGATGGATATTTAGGCTGCTTCTATATCTTGGCTATTGTAAACTGTGCTGCAATGAACACAGGGGTGTATAGATTTTTACAAATTATTGTTTTGGTTTTCTCTGGATAAATATCCAGAAATGCAATTGCTGGGTCAAAAGGTAGATCCATTTTTAATTGTTTGATAAACCTCTAGACTGTTTTCCATAGCGGCTGTACCAATTTGCAATTCCATCAACAGTAAATGAGGGTTCACTTTTCTCCATATCCTCACCAACCCTTGTTCTTTGACTTACTGATGAAAGCCATTCTGACACGTATGAGGTGCTATCTCATTGTGGTTTTAATTTGCATTTCTCTGACGATTAGTGGCCTTGAGCATCTTTTCATATGTATTGGCCATCTGTATTTCCTCTGGAGAAATCTGTTCAGGTCTTCTGCTCATTTTTTAACTGGACTGTTTTTGTTGTTGAGTTGTATGAGTTTTTAAAGTACATAACTCTACTCTGGTTTAAGTTTAAAAGTATTTTTTTGAGATATTTAGTGAAGTATTTATAAATGAAATAGCTGATGTCTGGGATTTGCTTCAAAGTAATCCAGTACATTATTTTACTTCCATCTAAAGGATACCCTTTAACAATGCTTGAAGTTCAGGTCTGATGGTAATGAATTCTTTCAGTTTTTGTACATCTGAACACATCTTTATTTTACCACTGCTTATGAAAATATTTTTGCCAGGTATAGAATTCAAAGTTAACTGTTTCTTTCCTTGAGATTTTCCAATGTCTTCTGGCTTGTATGTTGCCAATGAGAAATTTAATGTCACCTTTACCTTTGTTCCTCTGGATATAACATGTTTTCTCTGGGTGTTTCTAAGACCTTTTTCTTTATGACTGGTTTTGAGTAGTTTGGTTATAATGTACCACGGTGTAGTTTTCTTCATGTTTTTGTGACTAGGATTCACTTAGTTTCCTGGATCAGTGGTTTGGTTTTCAACAATAATGAAAAATTTTAGCCATTATTTTTTTCAATATTTTTTTCTCTTCTACCCTCTCCCCTCTCCTTGAGGGACTCCAGTTGTCCACATATTAGGTTCCTTATAAAGTAGTTCTATAGCTCACTGATGTCTTCTCTTCCATGAGTGTACATGCATGTATGTGTATTCTTTCACCTCTCATTTCATTTTGGATAGTTTCTATTTCTATCCCTTGAAGTTCACTAATATTTTCTTCTGCAATTTCTAATTTGACATTGATCCTATGTGTGTATTCTTCTCAGACATTAGAGTTTTTATCTCTAGAAGTTCAATTTGAGTCTCTTGTATATCTCCCATGTCTCTACTTAACTTTTGAATATATGGAATACAGTTACAATAATGCTTTAATGTCATTTTCTGCTAATTCTAACATCTGTGTCAGTTCTGGGTCAGTTTCAATTGATTTTTGTCCTCATTAATGGTCGTGTTCTCCTGCTCTTTGTACACCTGGTAATCTTCGTATGCCAAAGTCAATTTGACTTTGTTGAATACGGGATATTTTTGTATACCTATAAATCTTCTTGGCCGTTATTCTGGTATGCAGCTAAGTTATAATAGAAACAGTCTGATCCGCCTAGATCTTGCTTTTATGATGTGTTAGGTAGGTTTGGAGCAGAATGAAGTCTATGGCAAATTAATCTCCACTACTGAGGCAAGACTCTCCTCAATACCCTACAAAAAACCCCATGAATTCTGAGTTTTTCTAGTCTGGCTAGGAGAACAGGCACTATTCTTAGCCCTGTGTAAGTGCCAGACACTATTTCCTCTAATCATTTGGATATTTTCTATAGCCTTGGAGTTTCCCCAAACACATGTACTGACAGGAATTCTGCTGAATATTCCAGAAAACTCTCTGAAGAGCTCCAGGCTTCTCTCTCTATATATAGGTCCCACCTTTTTGGTATTCCATCCTATGAACTCTATTTACCTTGGTCTCCCTGGATTCTCTCAAGCTCTGTCTTCTCAACACAGGGAGGCTACGGGCTCTATCTTATATCCTGGGTCCCTCTCCCTGAGTTGCAACCTGAAAACTCTCAGAGGCAGTGAAGTGAGGCAATCACAGGGCTCACTTCATTTGCTTCCATCTCTAGAGATCACTGTCATTCATTGTTTGATGTCTGGTGTCTTGAACTCTTGTTTAAGGTATTTTTATCTACTTATTCTTGGTTGTTTAAGGTAGGAAGGAAGATAAATCTGGGCCTTGATACTGCGCTTCATCTAGAAACAGAAGTCCTCAAAATACCCTTTCTGATACTCAAAATATCCACTTTTAGCTAATGGGAGCCTGTTCAAGCCACCTCCTGAGTCTTTTCAACACAATTTCAGTGATATTAAATTACTTCTTTGCTTTACGTTATGAAAAAATACTACATACAGATTCATCTTGAACATTCCCTTTCTTTAATCAAGAATCAACTATTTTTCCAAGTAGCCTTGTTCCTGTGAGAGAAAAATTTAAATGACCACAATCTCAGCCTGCTAAGTATGCTCACTGCTACAAGAAAATTCACTATTTCTAGGCCTTTTCAGGACAGAACTGAATGTGTATATGTGTGTGTTGTGTGTATGTGTTTTAAAAAGAAAATACATCATGAATCCCTACTGAAAGTACCAAGTCAAAGTTATATAACTTCTTTGATTTTATATTTCTATACTTTCTTAATTTAAAAACTCCAGGTTCCTAAATTAACATAAATACTTATTTGCTGTATCCATATACAAATAGTTTCAGAATAACTATCAATCCTACGATTACTAAATACAGTTGAAGATTTGTTTATACTTCTTTCTGACCTTAAGATATATGCCAGGAGAGAGAATTAATCATATTGCCATATTTTAAATGCATTAAAATAATTCCTCTCTCTGGTTTAGCCACAAGCATGACACACAGGGCCATTTAATTCCTTTTTAAAAAAATTTTTTTACTTTTAAGGATTTCTTCCCTCATTTTGATTTAATTTTGTTTTACAATTACTTAAAACATTTACATGACTCCCAAATCAAACCTAATCACATCTACTGGTACTGCAAAATTTATATCCACAGGCAGCATCTTTAATATGGCATGACAAGATGCTGTTAGTGATCTTTAATTACTATAGGCCATGAGCCATACAACTGCTGATAACAAGTGGAATTTGAAATTAAAAACACAATACCATTTATCACATGTATCAAGACAAGAAGAGATGAAAAATTCCCAGCGAAGGGAAGTCCTAAGATTACAGCTATACAGCAAACCCACAGGAGAAACAAAACTGACTGGAGCAAAAGGACAGAAAATGTATAGTGGTGGTCTCCAGAGGAAAAATATTAGAACTGATAAATTATCTGAAAATTTTAACCAAGTAGGAAATCATATGAAAATGATTTAAAAGAGCTGCAGGAGAAAATGAGATGGCAGCCAGGAAGTCAAAGAAAGCCAAGCAGGTAAAAAAATTAGACAATTAACTCTAGGAAAAGTATAAGAAAGGAAATGTCACAATATACTGTTCAGCTCAGCAACAAATAATACTTAGATATTATAATACAACTATACTAGGAAGAAGGATGTTAAGGGGAAGAGTGGTGTCAGAGCTTAAATCTTCACCTCTCACAATATCTGAATAATATTTTAACTCGGTGAAGTTATATAGTAACATACACATATTACTTAGAAATTTAGTAATATAAACCAGACTGAACAGTTAAGAGAGTCGAAAGTGGTTTACTTGAGATTGAGACTACTGCTGGTTTGGTTCCAAATATTTCACACTATTTAACTTTTTCAACTATGTACATGTATTACGCAGAGAAAAATAGGTTTTTAAAAAGAAAAACACTGCCAAAACAATTATGATTTGTATACTTTATTTATAGACTACATGTTGCCTGAACTTGGCAACCAATTTAACCAATGGGAAAAGTTGGCTGTCTGTAAGTCTGTCAACTTGCTCACTTAACAAGACATTTTTTGTAACTGAAAACATTGAGCAAGCCTCCATCCATCATTATGGTTTTTACAACTTTTCAGCAGCACTGTTACCTACTCAGATTGAGTTAGCAAGGGTCTGTTAAAGTCAAAGTATTTTAACAGTAAATGTAAAGTGTTCATCTTTTGTACATGAAAAATTACAAATACTGGCTCAATCAGAGTAATATCAACTAGTAAATTTTTTTTTGCCAAAAATATAAGTATTAGTTTGGTCTGTCAGTGCCAAATAGAGGTCATTTATACAGTGATCCCTACATAACAGGTATTAAGCACTTGTCTGCTAAAAGGATAGCCCTAAAACATAGTTATCTTTTATATACTCGGCAGCATCAACTCCTATACTACCCTCAAATTTAGCTGTTCTACTGGCCTCAACCTGTGACTTTTCTTGATAGATGACAAAGCAACTGTGGAAAGATAAACAGTACCTAAATAAATCTGTATTTTATCGATGTTTACTACTTTACAAATTAGGCATGAAACAAGTACTGTGGAGATATTAAACCTGATTAGTTTTACCAGTTCTCCCTACATAAGATGGCGTATATAAAATAACAAAACTAAGATTCTGAATAGAGCAATATTCCAGAAACTTATCTCAGAAATTTTTATTAAAGCCTGAGCACAATTTCAGATCTCATACAATGAAGACAACAAAATCTCAATTATAAATGTTTTCAGTCAGACATGTGGGGACATACTTCAGGCAGGTAAATGAGTATGAAATATTTTAAATGAACACTATTAATGGTAGAGTGCCATTACTACAGCTCCAGATGTCTTTATGCCAAATAGGATGCATAGGCTGTGGTTATAGACAGACCTATACTTGTGCTCATGTGCATACATGTATTCACATTTACATTTGTGAATATAAATATGGCAATGCTGTTGTGATTTCTGAAATTTATCCGAAATATAAAAGCTAATATAAAGCTAATCCAAAGAAAAGGTTCCACTTCAAATAAGACACAGAGATAGAGGCAATGAGAAATCAAGAAAAACTCATTCTTTCACAAATAAGTGGTTACTTTCAAAAATGATAAAGCAGAATGTCAAAAACTAATAACTTAATTTGTTACAGTTAATATAAACTCTATTATAATATTACAAACTCTCCCTGCCCCTCAAACATTAACAGTGATAATTAACAACAATGATAAAGTGTCTGAGTCAAACATCTACAGTCTTAATAAAACACTGAGGTTGTAATGTACTCTTAGACTTCAACTAACTGGATTATCTAGTGAAGTGTTAGTCCAAAGCACAGTTTATGTTGAGACCAGCTCACTATAACTGCAAAATCTTTATAACAGATCACTTTATTTCTCAAGTATGAAGAGTTCTAACTCATTCATTTGCCTTTTATGGAACTTTTGTAGTGTGAGAGTCAAAATGGTCCTTCCAAGTTCAAAAATCTCTCTTTAGCAAAAAAAAAAAGTCACCTAAGGGTTATATCTTTAAATTACTTCGCCAAAACTGATGGACCATTTGTCCTAAGCATTTTTAGAGGAAGGTAAAGTAAGGGTGAGTACCAGGTTCTCCTGTAGATGTTTTCAAGTTAAAATGAATTTAAAAAAAAAAAAAAAAAAAGGTCCTAAATGTCCTCTGAATAATAATCAATTTAGGAGTGAAAAGACATTTTTTTTTTATTATGTAGTGTTTTAAAGCAAAATCTCAAAGATGTTTTCAAATTAAAATTTATAATGGAAAGTCTGAGAATTCATTAACATGCACATAAAATCTTAAGGAAGTTGCAACTTCAGAAAAATAAAATACACCAGAAACGAAGAGGCCAAAGTACGAAACAGTGGTTATATTGGAAACATAGGAAGCTAAGAGATTCTTCATCCTTACTTTTCATTACCTCCTCTCCTCCACTCCCAAAACATGTTGATTTTATATAGTAAACATCGTTAAAATTAAAATTAAGAAAGGTAGTTTCAGGCTTAAAATGGAATATTAAGTTCTTTAAAAGGACTTAATAAGGGCAAAGGACTTACCTGCTCTTCTCTTTTCTGCTTGCGTAACTGCAATCCTTCTTCCTCCCTTCTCCTGCGCATCTCATCTGGATTCAGGGACTTATTTTTGTAACTTTTCAGGCGAAAGTTCTCTTTTCCTGGGGTGGTCATGATTTCTACCAAAATATGAGAGGAAGGGAACAAATGAGCTTAGTTTACCGTAAAGAGCTCTGCTATTCTAACAGCTCAGCCTTTTACAGGTATAAATGCCCATGCCCATAACAGAGACACCAGAAATGGTAACTTTTTAAAACAGCTTTATTAAAGTGTATGATTCAATGGTTTTTAGTATATTCAGAGCTATGCGCAACCATCACTACAGTCAATTTTAAAATATATTTGCATCACCTCAAAAAAAAAAAACAAAAACAAAAAAACTGTACCATTTAGCCATCACTCCTATTCTGGACAATTTATATGAATAAAATGTGTGATCTTTTGTGCCTGGCTTTTTTCACTTAGCATAATATTTTCAAAGTTCATCCATGTTGCAGCATATATCAGTACTTTATTCCTTTTTATAGCTAAATAATATCCTACTGTACGGACATACCCCAATATATTTATCTGGTCATCAGCTGATGGACATTTGGGTTCTTTCTACTTTTTGACTAGTATGAGTAATACTTCTATAATTATTTATAAATAAGTTTTGCATAGACACATGTTTTCATTTCTCTTAGGTATATACCTAGGAATAGAACTGCTAGATCATACAGTAACTCTGATTAATCGTTTGAGGAACTGCCAAAATATTTTTCCAAAGTGGCTGCACTATTTTACAGTCCCACCAGCAGTACAGAAGTGTTGCCAATTTCTCCACAGCCTTGCAAACATTTGCTTTCATGACTTTTTGATTCTAGCCATCCTAGTGGACTAGATGTGTTTTCACATATTTATTTCCCAACTGTATATCATCCATAAAAAGTCTACTCAAATTCTTTGCCCATTTTCAAATTCGAGTTGTAAGCGTTCTTTACATATTTTAGATAGAAGACATTTATCGGATATATTTTTTAAATGTTTTCTTCCATTCTATAGGTTGTCTTTTCACTTCTTTAATGGTGTCCTTTGAAGTAGAAGAGTTTTTAATTTTGATGGTCTAAATTCATCTATTTTTTCTTTTGTTGCTCATGCTTTTAGTGTTATACTCAGGGATTATTACCCCTAAGTTCCCAAGAGCTTTAAAGTTTTAGCTCTTATATTTAGGTCTGTCATCCACTTTGAGTTAATTTTTGCACATAGTATGAGGTTAAGGACCCAACTTCATTCTTTTGCATAAGGCTACCCAGTTGTTCTAGCATCATTTGTTGAAGACTATTCTTTCTCCATTGAATGGTCTTGATACCTCTGTTGAAAATCAGCTGACCATAGATATATGGTTTTATGTCTCAATTCTCAATTCTATTCCATTGATCTGCATATGTATCCTTGTGCCAATTTCACACAATCATGATTACTACCTTTGTAATAAGTTCTGAAATCAAGATGTGTGATTCCTATTTTATTCTTTTCAACACTGTGTTGGCTCTTCTGAATACCCTGCAATTCCATATGAATTTTAGAATCAGTATGTCAGTTTCTACAAAGAAGTTTGCTGAGATTCTGACATTAACTGTATTAAATCTGTAGGTCAATTTGCAGAGTCTTATCACCTTAACAATGTTAAGTCTACCGATTCTCAAAGATGGGATGTTTTCTATTAACGAAGATCTTCTTTCAATTAACATTTCATAGTTTTCAGAGTGTTTCACACTTTTGTTAAATTTATACATAGATACTTTAATCTTTTTGATGCTACTGGGAATAAAACTGTTTTCATAATTTCACTTTCAAATTGTTGATAACAAGTCTATAGAAATACGATTGACTTCTGTATATGCAAACTTGCTCAACTTGCTTTTTAGTTAATATTTTTTTTAGTGGACTCCTTAGGCTTTCCCACATACAAGCTCATGTCACCTGCCAGAAAAAGTTTTGCTTCTTTCTTTCCAATCTTGCTGTCTTTTACTTCCTTTTCTTGCATAATTACTATGGCTTGAACCTCCAATACAATGTCAAAGAGAAGTGGAAAAAGCAGATAATCTTGTCTTAATCCTTACCTTTGGGGAAAGATGTTACTTTTAGATTTTTCATAGATATCCTTTTTATATTGAGAAAGTTCCCTTCTATTCCTAGTTTTTTGTGTTTCTGTCATTAAATGCTTTTGTTTTGTCATGTTTTCTCTGTATCTATTGCAATGACAATGTGACTTGTTTTATTTTACTGACATATTACATTTATTGTCTTTATGATCTTATGAAACCCAGAAGTCTACAACTACAGCATGATCTGTCCTTCAGAAAGGTGTGAACCTAGCTATTAAACCCATTACAGCTCTTGGAATCCCTGAAAGAACTCTTGTATTCTTTTAATAAATTTCCACTTTAAACTAAAAAAAATTTTTTTGCTGTAAAATAGTATCCATGTTTACACCAGCAGCATTTCATATATCTCGTGTTTACCACATCTCTTGACTGCATCATTTTGTCTTGTGATTTAATCTTATGTTTGTACAGTAGTAACATGCTGTACAGGCTTGCAGCCTAAGAGCAACAGGCTATAACGTATAGCAAGTATATCGTAGGCTATATCCTCTAGGTTTGTGTAAGTACTCTGTGATGCTAGCACAACATAATCACCTAATGACTCATTTCTCAGAACTTATCCCTATCGTTAAGTGGCACATGTCTATGTATTATTCCACCACCTTCTGGCCTCTATCATTTCTCCTGAGGAGTCTACTGTTATTCTTATCAGGGTTCCCTTGTTAAGTAACTGTTGTTTTTCTATTGCTATTCTGAAAATTTTCCCATTGTCTTTGATTTTCAACATTTTTAAACTGATGTGTCCATTCATGGATTTTCTTGCATTAATCCTACTTGAAGTTAGTTGGACTCCTTGGATATACAGGTCATGCTTATCAATAAATTTGAGAAATTTTCAGCCATTATGTCCTTGTATACTTTATCTGCTTTCTCTCTCCTCTCTTCTTCTGATACTGTCATTATGTGTATAGTGGTACACTTAATGGTGCCCCACATCTCTCTGATGCTGTTTTCGATTTTCTTTTTCTCCCTTCCCTGAATTTCTATCAATACACTGGCAAGTTTGCTAATTCTTTCTTCTACCAATTCAAATCTACCACTCAGTCCCTCTAGTCATGTTAAGTTTCTCTTCAACTGCAGAAATTTCCATATGGTTCCTTTTTGGGATTTTTTTATTGACAGGCTGCATTTGATTTGAGTTGTCATCATATCTTCCTTCACTTAAGGTTTGCTATGATTCTTTGAATATTTATAGTAGATACTTCAAAAGTCTATTTCAGTTAAATCGAACATCTGGTCGCTTTCACAGTGTTTTTTCTAGTATTATCAGCCATACTTTCGTGAGGTTCTTCTGTTTGTTTGCTTGTTTGTTTTACATGTCTTGTAACTTTTTATTAGAAACTCAGTATTTTATACAATGCTTTGTGGCAACTCTGGGCAACTTTGAGGTTTCCTCCCCCCTCTCCCCCCGGCCCCTCATTATTTGTTTAGTAATTTGCAGGATTATTTTTAAAAAGTCAATTTTCCCACCCCCATTCCTGTAGTGTTAAGCCTCTCTGAAGTTGATCCTTAGGGAGACATAGTCTGAATATGCCCCCAGTCACCTTGCTAGTATGGCAGGGCTCTGTCTCTTTCCCTGACCACTCCCTGCTGTTAACCTGCAATAATCATGGCCAGCTGATTGTTCTACTGTTTTCGACAATGGCTTCCAGCATAAATTGCTCCACAGAAGGAATCAATCAAATTCATGTTCCTCTGAAGGAGCAGTTTCAGAGGTCAGTGTCTGACATACACTCTGATCCCAGGAAGGCTTGCTCTAGCTATCTCTTATCCCAGTTCTCTCCAGCAAGCCGGCTGGCTTGTGGTTTAGCCTCTATCTTCTTGAATCTACAAATCTCCTCCTAAATGCTTTTCACCACAACCTCCATGGTTTTTGAGAGAACCCTTAGGTTTGAACTTTTCCAGGTCTATCGCAAACTCAGTTCCTTAAGGAAGACATAAGAAGCTATGTAATTTATGACATGCTTCTTCCCCCATTTAGACTTTATAATAGACTGAAAAGGTGGGTGCAATGCAGTGAAAATTTACAAATAATTCTGAAGGAATCATATTTAACAGTGTTACGAAATGATAGAGAAAGCTAGGTTCCTGAAGCAGGCTGTATTTTGGTTCTGAAATATCACAAAACAGAATAATAGCAGTGTTGCAATGATGATTCAGGTCAAGAATCAAAAGTTTTAGGTCAAAGGAAGGAGAAAGCTTACAGTAACAGAGCAAGATTTAAAATTTAACAAGACCAAAAGCCAATAAGACAACTGGAATCCTGTATTCAATATGGAACTGGAAGGGCAAGCAATTATGAAAAGGCAATGTTGGGAACACAGTACACATGTACAAAAAGAGAATAAATGATAAAGCAAATGGAATAAAAGGTAAGAAGAACAATTGGGGAATGTAAATTAAGGGTAAATAGGAGGTTTTATACATTTCTTAAAACTTCTGTAAGCCTGAAATTATTTCAAATAAAAATGTATTTAAATACCAAAAAATCTACAAGAAATATTCAAACAAAAATGAACTATTCACTTGTTTCTTTTTATTAAAGTGACGTAAGAAGCAAGTCCAGAGAAGCAGTGTGGCCTTAAAGTCCTGTTTTCAAATTTACTTCTTGGCACAATGATGAAGGGAAAACACTCAGCTTTTGTGAGTTTTGGTTTCCTCATATTTGCAGTGGAGATAATACCTTATGAGGTGAAAAGAAGTAACATATGAAATACGTCCATTGTCTGGCCCATATATAGCTCAAACCTGACGTTTGTGTAATGAAGAAATGGCTATAAATAGCTCCAAAGGTTCAAAAAAAAGATCTTTGACTAAAGTGATCAAGGATGGCTTCGCAGAGATGGTGTTCCAAACAGGTTTGTTAAATTGTGGTATCAAAAAATTCACAAATAGCTCTAACATTTAACAATGTCGACCATCCATACAGTGCACTTGTGCCTTTGAAATAGTCTTCCTTTTTAAATTATAAAAAGGCTCAGTTTCCAAAAAAAAAAAAAAAAATCCAAATATGGAAGGGTATGAAGAAAAAAATTAAAATGTACCTTCCCTGGTTTATAAAGGAAGCCGCCATCGAGTTCTCAGTATAGTCTTTCAAAAATTGGTCATACAAATATACACATATCCCTTTGGTTTTTATTGTACACTGATGGGATAAACACACACAGTTCTAGACTTTGTGTCAATTTTGGACAACTTTCCTTACCAATGCCTATAAAGCTAATATTTTTTAACTAATATAATAGTTAATTTTTATACCATAATTACCAGTCCCTAGACATCAGACAATTAAGCTTGTCTCCAATTTTCTATCGCAAACAATGCTGTAACCAGTAATCTTTCATGTATTTGCACACATTTTGCAATTATATCTATAAATGAATTCTAAACAATGGAACCTCAAGGTCAAAAATATGTACATTTAAAATTTCATACTGTCAAAGTACCCACAAAATATTGCACCAATTTACCAGTGAATATGAGTATCCCAGTTCCCCATAACCACCAGGACTGATTCAAACTTTTCTATATTTGACAATATATGTGGGAAAAAAAATGTATCTCATAAAAACTATTTTCATACTACTACTAAGATGTTACATGCTTTTTTCACTTTCAGTCATAAGTTTTTCAGAGCCTTCATGATGTGATGGCATCAGTACTCTGATGCCTAATGGAATGTGTTCTAAAATTTTGTTTTAATTTCGAATACAGTAAATGTTAACAAGTACAAAACAATAACAAACAAAAGTTCTTTGGGGTCCTAAATAAGTTAAAAGGATAAAGAAATTCTGAGACCAAAAAATTTGAGAACCCTTGGTCCAGATAATCTTTTCTATCTTGTTAAGAAAAAAAAATAGTCCTTTAATATTCAGATAGCATTCAAAAGGAAATGCAACATCTTTACAACATGTAATTCAAGAACTAAATGTATTTCTATTTAACTTTTTTGTTACAATGATAAATGTGAAGTTTCCTTCAATTACATTCCAACTGCTACTGTCTATATATAGGAAAATTACTCATTACTATATATTAATTTTCTTAAGGCAGTCAATGAATTAAATCAGCTACTGAATTCTGTTTCTAATACTTTCAGCTGTTACTTAATATTTAATATCTGTAAAAAATTATAATTTTTGCCTGCGCCGTTTTAATGTTTGTATCCCATTTCACTTATCTTCTTAAAATATTAACTAGTATTTCTGGGACAACGTTAAGAAACAAAGGTTAGAGTTGGCATTTTTATCACTTTTCTAATTTTGACCTATGTCTAGTGTTTTGCCACTAAACATAACACTGGGGTTTTTTTTTAAAGGTCAGGTTTATCGAGGTATAATTTACATACAGTGAAATTTACCATTTAAGTAAATACCACCACAATTAAGGTAAAGAACATCTCCACTACAAAAAGTTCTGCCAGGTCTCTTGCTAGTAAAACTACTCTCCTCAATATCAGGCAATCACTGATTTCTTTTGACCCTACAGTTTTGCATTTCCCACAATGTCACAAAAATGGAATTGTACAGTATGCAGCCTTTTGAGTGTGGCTTCTTACACTCAGTATTAACTAATTTAAGATTCATCCATGTTGTCTGTATCTATCAGTAATTCATTTATTTTATTGTGGAATTGTATTCTACTGTATTCCACAATCTGTTTATTCATCAGTTGCCAGACATTTGGGCTGTTTGCAGTTTTTGGTGATTATGAATAAGCCACTATAAACATTCACATATAGTTTTTGTGTGAACAAACATTTTTATTTTTCTGGGTAAAAATCTCAGAGTGAGATTGCTCGGGCATATGGTTAAATTTATGTTTAACTGTGTAAGAAATTGTCGAACTTTTTTCCAAAGTGGCTGTACCATCATGCATTTTAACCAGCAATGCATGAGAGCTCCAGTTGTGTCACAGTATTGTTTTGGGATGGCTTTTTAAAAAGATCACACCTATCCATACCAACTTTACTATAAAGTTTTTAAAACCTGAAATGTGCTTTGAATTATATCAAATGCCTTTTGTTAGTTATTAAAATGGTCACTGTTAATCTCCTTTGACCTATTGAATATAGTAAGATATTAACAGATTTCTTAATATTGAATGATTCTTCATTCTTAGAATAAACGTACCTAGTCACAGTGTCTGCTTTTTAATTCTGTTAATGTTTTCTTAAAATTTTCTATACCAGTATCCATAAACGAGATTATTTATATAATACCCTGCCCCCTCCTCTTTTGAGGGGGAGGACAGGGGTATTATAGTCATATTGAGAGCTTTTTGAAAAACAAAAAAAACAAAAAAAACATGGGTTTGATTCCAATTATGTAAAATTCTGGAAGAGGCAAAATTTTGAAGGCAGTTAAAAGATCAGTGCTTCACCAGAGGTTTGAGGGGAGGGAGGGAGAAATAGCAGAGCACAGAGGATTTTTATGGCAATGAAACTAATCTGATACATATCATTATACATTTGTCAAAACCCATAGAATGTGCAACACCAAGAATAAACCCTAATGTAAATTATGTACTCTGTGTGATAATGATGTATAAGTGTTGATTTAAATATAACAAACATATCACTCTGATACAAATGTTGATGATGGTGGGGGAAACTGTGCGAGTGGGGGTAGGAGAAAGATAGAAACTCTCAACTTGCATTCAATTTTGCTGTGAACCTAAAACTGCTCTACAAAATAAAAATCTACACTAAAAACGTAAGAATGAGCTCTAAGAAATTTAAAATATGGATAAGAAATTTAAAATTCAATAGAAGGGTTGGATGATAACACTGAAGAAATCTCTCAGGAAACAGAAAAGACTAAGTGATGGAAAATAGAAGTGAAAAGAAAAAATTAAAAGAATTATCTTAGAGTTCCAATACTCGAATATACAAATACCAAAAGAGAGAACAAAAAAAATTGACGAGTAAGAGAGTATCGAAGAAACAATGCGTCAAATTTAGAATATCCATTCAATGAAAGAAAACTGGACAAAATTAACAGAAAGATGACAGGGTTAGAGAAAATATTTTCCAAGCCTAAAACCAACAGTCCATTCCTATCTAACCTCCACAAGGAACTTCTACCAACCAAAAGCAAAGACATAAAACCCAAAGGATCCAAAAACTGCTCAAAGTCATTTGTAATCGGAGAATGTAAATTGAACCGAGGTGCCACTTTATACCAAATAGACTGTACTGTTTTCAATCTGTGGTTAGGAGTAAACAGATGTGGAGGGCCAACTGTAAGCACTGACCTATGCCACTTTATATAGGGGAATGGAGCATCCGTAGAATTTGGTATCCAAAGAGAAAGGCTGGGGGGTGGGACAAAGGGTTCTAGAAACAATCCCTAAGGACATCAAAGGATATTAAGTTTTGGGGGAATCAAAAGTTATACTTGGATTTTTGTACTACACAGGAGTCGGTGTCCCTACCCCCAAATTGTTCAAGGGTCAATTATACAGTCATACACCACCTATCACTTGAGATATGTTCCAAGAAATGTAAGTTAAGTGATTTCATCTCGGGCAAACATCATAGAGTGCACTTACACAAACCTACATGGTATACCCTACTACTGTAATTGCATGTGGTATACTTTTATACGACAGACAGTGCAGTAAGTTTGTTTATACCAGAATTACCACAAACGTGAATAATGCATTGGGCTAAGACATCATGACGTTACTAGTCAACAGGAATTTTGATGGGATGACCACTGTATATACAATCTGTCACTGACCAAAACATCATTATGTGGTACATAACTTTACATAAACTAAATACACACACATACCCTCTACATATTCCACAATAATTCATATAGAATGAAGCAATGTATCAACCCCAATGGAGTGGATGCCTGCTGGAAAGGGTAATGGAAGTAGGGCTCAGAAATGAAAGAGAAAAATTTAAAGGACCTCGCATGGTCTGCTGATAGCATGTCAATAACTGAGAAGCATAACTAACTTCAAAACTTTTTTTACTGGAAGTCAAAAAAAATAATATTGGAGGAAAGACATGGAAGGCCATATAAAAAAGAATCAGAATGCCATTGGACTTCAATTACAACACTAGAATGCAGAAAACAACAAAGCTATGACTTCTAAATTTTTTAAGCCTACAATTTTATACCCAGCCAAATTATTGATGAAATCTTAAGGTAGAATAAGGATTTTTTTCAATCATGCAAGCTCTCGGAAAGTTTTTATTTCCCTGGTACCCTTTCTCAGGAAGCTAAAAAAAATATGAGAAATAAGAGATCCGCTATTGGAGAGGGGCAAAGAGAATTTTAAGAGTGACACAGAAGTTCCAGGATAACAGCTATAAAGTAGGCCTAGAAAGTAACCAGTCCAAACTGCACTAAAAGGACAGAGGAGTGCAGGACAGTGGTCTCTGGAAATGAACGGGAGGAAAAGGTATTAAGTACTGGAAAAACAAAAATTGGTTAAGTGAAGAAATGATATAATACTCTAGATTATTCAGCTGGGAATATTTAGTTATATTGTAAACACACTGAATACTGACTTAATAAGCACCTATGATACCTATATGGGGAGGATGAGAGAGGCAGTGTAGAGATGTGGAGAAAAGTCAATAATGTCTAAAATAACTATATGAAGAAACAGCAATAGAAGAAAAGTTATTTATAAATATGAAAGAGGAAACAGCTAAAAGAAAGAAAATGGTAGCCTCTAATGTGCAGAGGATGGGACGGAGTACAGTTACTTATTTTTCAGATATTACTCTAAAAAACTGTAGTTTTTTAATGGCCATAAAGCAAGGAACATGAACAGCCTTCCAGCTTTTAGTAAATTAAATCTTCATTTCATGACGCTACACATGAAATGAAGATTTAATTTACTAAAAGTAAACTACATCTAGTTTGTTCTGCTTGAGAATGAACTGCAAACCAAAACATCAAGCTTCAATGATTGATGTGATCATAATACAAATAGGTCTATGTTTGAATCCAAGCTCCACCACTTACTCTGTGAAGTAGAGCAAGTTACCTAACCACCCTGTATAAGTAACCACCTTCTCATAGTGGTTTTGCAAGAATAATTAAGTGAAACCACCTGATGTAATGCTTGACCCATTAATAGACATTAGTAACTTCTCCCTGTCTTTCTGTTCCCTAGCTACAAACCCCCATTCTGATCCCTGCCTTTTGGTCAGAGTATAGAGATCCACAGGCAACTCAGCACATCTCCTGACTCACACTGGAAAATCAATGATGAGTAAGCAGACTTATCTTTGTATATGAAGGGCAGCATTATCGTTATGTGAAGGAGATTATCCCCATTATCCACATTCTGGATTATTGCCTGCTTTCAAAAACTGTCCCAATTAGTCTACTACATTAGGTCAGAATCATTTTATCACTTGGTTCTGTTCTAGTAGAGTTGGAATAGCTTAAAAAAAACAAAACAAAACAAAAAAAAACCCTGTACTGTTCCATCAGTCTTCATTTCTGCTCTTTCACTACAGAGCCTCGAATTTTTCTAATGTAGGCCCTATTTGGCCCCTCTTGGCCTCAGTCCATCTCCTGCTTACTGCAGAAAGAATAGAGTGAAATCAGCCCCAATCAGCTAATTGAATTGTTTACCATTTCCAATGTTTTTTTTTTATTATTATGGCTGAATTCATAACACCCTGCGAAGTACAGAAACCTTAAAAAAGAGTAACAAGGAATTATCTTTATTACTAGACCAGTCATCTTTACTTGCACGGTCAAGTCTTAATTGAATTTATACAAAGTATTCACACATACTTCTAAAAACAATTTGACAGATGTAAAAATACAAACATCATAAATCAAGACTATCAATTCAACAAACACTATGCTAAAACACTGGAAATTAAAAGAATAAAATATAATTCCTACTTTCAAATGAAAAAGAAAGGATAAAAACGAAATCGAGAGCAAGAGAGAACCAAGAAAATAGTCCAGGAAACAACAGAGCAATTCCAGACCATCTGGTTTAATTAAAACATAGTTGAGGCTAAGGTTAATTACAAAAATTGGACACAGCTCTGACCCTCCTCACAGTCAAAGTGTAAAGAGAAACAGGATGGCTTACAAAACACAAATGATCTAATAAAAGCAGTCATTTGTTTAAAAAAAAAAAAGAAAGAAAAAGGTCCATCACTGAGGTCTTTAAAGAACTGTCTTCTAAGGTCTCTACTCTATAAGAATCAATAAACTAGAAACGTCTTGGAGAGCAGTGAAGATATTTTTTTTTCATGTTGCCTCTTCTTATGTACCATCCCTAGAAAAAAGTCAAGATGCGTAATAGTAAATCATAGTTTTGTGAAGAAACTTCTATAAAAACCTAAAGTAACATAATGCAAATATACTATCTTCAGGCATTTATTTCTGCCATTTAGTTTATTCTAGATTTTTAAAATATGTGTTTTGTTTCCTTACCAGACTGTAAATTCAAGGCACATGTAGTCTGATTCTATTTTGAACTTCCTTTGCTATTTAATACTTTACTATTTAGTACTTTAGATTTTCTGCTCAATTAAAATGTTATGCAGTCAGTATTTATTTTCATTATGTTAGTCTTCCCTGCTACACTATAAATTCCATGAGAACAGGAACAGTGTCTTGATCATGTCTATATCTCCAGTCTTGGGGCACATGATCACTCCATTAGTATTTGCTGAATGAATGGATTAAATAAAGAAACAACCAAGAAGTATGAAAGAAGAGGAGAAATAATTCTTAAAATGGCAGTAACTTTAGGTTCTAAAGCTAGTTCCAACATGAGCTGGATGACCATAGGTAAGTTACTTCTCTGACCTCTAAAGCTTTCATCTGTAGAACAAAAAAATATCTACTTTAGAGTTACTGTAAGCATTAAATGTTTTAATATACTTAAAGTATTTAGCACCAAAGATCTCAATAAATGTTAATTCCTTTGCTTTCCCTCATGTTCTCCATCTTAAAATCAGGTATTACATATAAAACTGTCCCTTCCAAAAATAAATTATTTCAGTAAAAATACCACAGAATTCGTCCTCACTTTGAAAAGTTAAAATGTCATCATTCAATCTTTAAAATGGAGAGGGAATAACTTGTGGATTACTTTCAAAATGTTACAAATGCGAGAACAAGTTGAGCAAAAAACAATGTCAAGAATGAGCCTTGAAACAACAAGAGGGAAGAAAAATCACTTACTCACCTACTTCTAAGAAATAAGGGTTTTGAAAGAGCTGTTTATTAAAGAAAAAGTAATATTAAATAGTATGTTTCAGAAAAAAAATACTAAAATTGTTTACTTTTTAGACCTTAAAAATAAATTACTGTGAAATCTTTCACTTAAAAGTGGAACATTAATCACTTCCACTCAAACCTAAAACATTCTTCTATGACGACTTCCCTGATCCCAGTCATCCTTCAGTCTTCTCCTCCCATTTTGAGCTTAATCTAATACTTCGGTGTTTCCCTCGAATCACCACTCACACATGTTATGTGTAAACTAAGTTGTCATTCCTATAATTACCACACCCCTGTCGGCCGCTTCAGGCCCATGTTGTTATGACATCTGTAAACTGCAGTCGTACGAGACTCCACCCTCTTGCCCCACCTCCTCCACACCACCGGCTCAAGCTCGGACAGCACCTCAGGAATTCGACGGTCCTCTAAGCCAGGATTTTACACGCCGCCCACCCCCGCTCTTTTGCTTCAGTCACAGCACTCTGCGCCGCCCACCTCCCGCCCCTGCATCGCTCGCAACGGGCCGCGGCGCAGGCTCCGCACTCGCCCCCTCTCCACCCCGCTGCCTCGGCGCCCCGCAGTCACCGCCGCGGCTTCCAGCCCCGCCACTGCCGCCACTGCCGCCCCGCCCAGCCTCGAGCAGCGTTCGCGATGGCGATTACACCAGCACCCTCACCCCTCATTCTCCCTCCGCCGGCCGCGCGGCGGTTAGGACACAGCCGGGCCCATGACGCACGGACGCGCCGCGAGCGCCCGGGCCCTGGAACCCGAGCTCGAGCTCAGTCGGCGCCCGCCCTCACCCCGGGACCTCTCCTGGGTCCCGCCGAGGACTGCCAGATCCGCCAGGGGGAGGGGGAGGGGCCCGGACTGCGGGGCCCCCGCACTCACCAGGCTAACGGCAACCGATCCCAGTGCCACTGCTGTGGTGAGCCGCTTGCTTGCTCGCCCGCCCGGTACTTCTCGCGCGCACCACCTCGAAGAGCCGGCTTGCCCCTCAGCGGTGCTCACCAGGCCTCGCTCTCCGCCGTCGCGCACACAGCGAGACCCAGCTCAGCCGGCGTTCGCACTGCGTCTGCGCGCGGGGTTAGACCCATGCGGCTGCGCACGCCTCGCTGCCCTGCTGCAGAGGCTGCCGGGAGATGTAGTCTTTCAACCTCCTTTCTGTGGAACATCTAGCGGTTAGCCCCCAACTAGTTGAAGAGTTGGAGGAATGGGAGAAGGTCTCGCTGAGAAGATTCGCCGTTGATGGCAACGGTTGTAGAGTCGTAGTGGGTGCACTGACAATGAAACGATACTTCTTAAGTTGAATTGCCAAGTTAAGGCTATAAGCCTATCTTGGAAGCTCTTCCAGGGCGGATCGATCCTTGCTCATTTCTATCTGTATCTAGCCTCTAATACCATTGGTACCTAACATTTATTTACTGAATGAATGATGGAATGAATGAAGGCTAAGGGAGTATAACGAAAGTGTTAAAAGTCACGGCTAAGGCATTCACATGTAGCACATTTGAGAAAACTTCCGAGTATTCCTTTTTTGTTCTCTCTTGTCACCTTTGCCTAATGTATGAGAAGTATCAAAAATCATTAAGAAATCAAATAAAACATAACACTTGTTTACACTCAATTGGTGCTCTCAAACAAAAATTTGGAGCAAATAATTGTTACCATGAAATTTGGTGAAATTCGTTTTGGTGAATTCTTTTTGAGCAGTGGCTTCAAAAGAAGAAAGACTGAAGCCAGACAAGCCCAGGCGGAGAAATAGTAGGTCTCATGTGTGCTGTGGTTTATCAAATTGATTTAAAACACACCCAGCCCTCAGAAGCAAGATGAAAGAAATGGGGTAGCTTAATACATTTATAAGTGTGGGAGAGAGGCTCACACTACCTGAATCCTAAGCTATGCAACATTCATTTGTCTTTGATGTGTCTCCCTGCCACATCAATATTTCCCACTGATGGTGTGTGTTCTAGGATCAGAGCTGAATTTGATCAAGGGAGCTGGGAAAAGGGAAGGTATTCTAGGGGAGAGACTTAAGGGCAAGTATGCCTGACCATAGCCAAGTTCAGGACTGATCCAATCAGGAACTAAAATTATTCAGAACTGGACTTTAGTCTTCATGAAAACGAGTTTATTTGCAGTTCACCCTTACTCCTAGCTAGGGTATCCCTTGAGGATCCCAACTGTAAAAAAATAATATAAACAGAGCCACTTTAAAATGGAATCAGAATTGTCATTTCAGAGGAACTGTCCTGCACATCTTATGCCTCCAACCTTTGGAATGTTAAAACAGGGCAAAGTAACCCTTGGACTGGGCCTAACGCAACATTGTGTCCCAAAGAACTGTTTGCAAATATAACATGAAAGATGATGTGACTACCAGACTGATAACTACCAGACCGAAAGAGTTTTTAAATGTTTGGAATTAGCATCATTATGTTATGTATCTGTACCAATAGAAATACCTTCCTTCTGATGATGTAATTGTCCCCCTTCCCTTTCTCATAAATACCCTTTGCTTTTATCTCCTAATTGGAACACTGTTCGGGTTTCTGCCTAAATCAGTGATTCCCAAATAGCTATTTTTGATCTCAAATAAATGCTTGTTGCCTCTCACTTTGAATGGCCTTTTATTTTTAGGTTAACACAGCCCAAAGTCTGATGTATTACCAGGGCCACTCATCCTCGGCCTCTTCAGCCCCATGAGACAGCAAAAAGCTCTATTCAGCCACTGCTTTCAGAATTCACAATCACTTCAGGTGGAAAAGTGATGACAAATGTCAGGCTCACCTCTCATGTCTCCCTTTTCTTCCAGATCTTGGACCTACAAATTCTCACTGCTGCAGTAGTACTTTGATGCCTTAAATTTTGAAAATACTTTGTCCAGTTGTTCTCAATTGTGAGAGGTTTTGTTCAAGACAACAACAGGAGGCCATTGCTAAAAGAGAATTCCTATATATATGTTGCTTTTACAAAAATGTTTTCACACCATACACGGTGTTTTATTAGCTAATGTCTCTCTGACTATATCTTTTTTGCATTTTGAGAAAATTAAAAACTATATAACAATAGTTTTGCTATTACAAACAGTGTTGCTATGAACATTTTTGTACACATATTTGTTTGTACAAGGAAACTGCTAGACCCCAGGACATTACATCTTTAACTTTACTCAATGTGGTAGGCAGAATTCTAAAATGGCCTCCATGATCTTTGCCCACTGGTGTTGCCATATATAATGCCCACCCCTCTAGTATGGGTGGGACCTTTGACATCTAGCCAATAGAGTATGATAAAGATGATGTGATATCACTCCTATGATCGTATTTCATATATAAATTTCTATCTTAGCAAACTAGAGCTAGACACTTCTGCTGGCCTTAAAAGAAGTGAGCTGTCATGTTTAAACTGCCTACAAAGAGGGTCATGTGGCAGGAAACTGTGGATGGCCTCTAGGATCTGAGTACAGCCTCCAGGTGATAGCCAATAAGAAGCCAGGGCCCTCAGTCCTACAACCACAAGGAAATGAATTCTGCAAATGACCTGTGAGTGTTTGGAAGTGGACTCTTCCCCAGTCAAGCCTCCAGATGAAGAGATGGCTTGACTTATTTATACTTTGATTGCAGCCTTGTGAAACCCTGAACAGAGGAACCAGCTAAGCCATGCCTGGACTCCTGGCCACAGAAATTGAGATAATAAATGTGTTTTAAGACACTAGGTTTCTAATAATTTGTTACACAGCAATAGAAAACTAATGTATTAGATATTGCTGTGTTATTTCACAAAGTTGTACCAATTTATACTCCACAAGTAATATATAAGATTCTCTTTTCTAAGCATCCTTGCTAACATTTGGAAATATCTGACTTTTTTCATTTTTGCCAATCTGATGAGTGTGAAAATAATACTATATAATAATTATACATATGTTATTACTTTAATTAAAAACATGAAAAATTGGTATTTACTTGAAATTATATATTCCGTTAGATTCTTTTTCTGTTATATTCCTTCTTAACAATAGGACTAGTTAAGAATGGTAACTAGTAATAATTAAAAGGACTAATTAAGCAAATAATATGTGTGAGAAAAAATAACAATATGTTTATGTTTCTGTAATAATTTTTAAAGGAGAACATAAATAAATAAGAACTAATTAAACAGATATTACTTATATTAAATTCTAAAATACAATGATAGGTTTCTGTCCCATGATTCAGTGGGATATTTTTATTTGTTCTGTTTCATTTTCCATTAATACTTTTTTGAACTACCCAGAGCCTTTAGGACAGCTTTCTTTTCTTTAATGTAATGGTAAAACTGAATACAGTCAAATATAAAATTAATTTCGACTTGCTGCTGCTTGCATTGCACTGATTCCTCTTGTTGATGCAAATGATGTCAAGCTAAATATTCTCTCAACAGAATTGTTTCATCATAGAATACTTAGGATTTTATGTACTAGCATAGCAGTTTTTAAACTTGTTGGAATTCTTTTCTAGCTCTCCAAAATGTCCACCCATTTTGAATCCGATTTACTTTGGTAAACCAACTGTTTGTCAATCAGATCCTTTTCATCTATAAATTAACCATGGATGCTTTTCTAATTTAATGTGCCCACCATTTTTAAAATACTCCGAAACACGTTGTGTGTCATAGTAAGTTAAACCTCTCTTCCTCAGGGAAAATGGTTTTAAAGAGGTAATTTGAACTTGTGAAATTGAAGGTAGAGTCCCAATAAATTCACAGTTTTAGTAAAGAAATTCAGGAATTTCTGTTTAACTTGGTTGCCTTCTTCTAGCAACTTTTTTTTTTTAATTCTGAAAGTCTTATTTACAAAAAAAAGTCTTTTTTTTTTCCGTCAAAGTCTTTGTCACAACCTGTATACAACACTGAATAACTCAGATGCAGTTGGTTCATCTTTACTAGACTCCTTATGGTGTCTTCAAAAATTATCAGACAGTTTTGGAGAACCAGCAAGTTTATTTCTGTTTCATTGTAATCTTTCTCTTCATTCTCATCTTCAACATATTTCTAAATTGGAGCAGGTCATTCTTGTTCCACATTTTGAAATATGATTTTTACGGCAGGCCTACATTTTAACATCTTTTCTATGGCTGGCAACAATGATAGCCATCTTGTCACATATTTGAGAAGACTATCTCCTTCTTTTTGTATAGTCAAAAATTTCAATAAATACTTCTGAACATTTTGAAAAAACTGAAACAACGAAAAACTTTCATTATCAAAAACTCCATATCACAGGTAAGCAAACCACACCTCTCTTTTAACAGTGTTCTGTATAAGGTGTTTAGAAGATGAGATCATTTCATTTTCTTAGGTAAGAAGTTTAGAGACTGAGTAGAAATTTGTCAAAATTAACATTTTTAGTGAAAGCAGACAAATGAGCCACGCCCACTTTGTCTTTGGACAAGATATAACACCTTTTGTTTTAAGTGTTATGGTGTCATTAAAATCTTCATGGATATTAGGAAGACAATTTGAAACTTCACTTTTCAAGTCAAATTGCTTTAAAAACTAGAGGGAAAAATTTTTTTTTTTCTTTGAAACAGGAAATGTAACCTTACTTAGTTCCATAGAGTAATCAAAGGCACAATACAATAATGCATGTTGGTTCATATGATTGCCCAAAATAATTCAGCAGCCACTACTTTCAACTGAGTGTGGGTGTCTTTTGGGAAAACTAAAAAACTTTCGATTGACTTTGAAGTGCTTGTCTGTCTCATTCTAGACTTATAAATTTCAGTCTCCATATGTTCTTTCACATCTTCTCCACCATACCCAATCCCAAATTCTTCGTATAAAGTACAGTGTGCTGTTTTCGTTATTTACCTTCCTAATCCAGCTATATTGTCCTTCCATCTGTTATTAACATTATACAATTATCTACCTTTCTTTTTCATGATGTCTGGGCCATGTTGTTGTTGGTATTATAATTATTCTCATTTTCATTATCTTAACTCTTATAAAGCATAGTCACCATATTCACAGTGTTAAAAAATTTAAGTTACATGAGGCACAATGGTTAATTCACAGGCAAAATCAAAGATGGACTGCTAATGCTTATGATTACAACACACTTAAATTGCACACTTAGGTCAAATCCCTCAGAATGACACACCAATGAGTGATCATTACTGTGAAATGCAAATCATGGTAATCAATATCAATGTTTGGGGACAAAAACAATAATGTATCCATTTGACACTAAAAGCAGTGTTACTTTCAGCCCCTATTTTGGGAGGCAGTCATATGGATTTTGTACTTTTTACCCAACCTCCCACACCCATCACAGAAGACCAGGATTTTTTTTTGGTATGTCGTGGGAGGGTTGCCTAGGATGTGGGTATTTCAGTGTTAAAACCTGGAAGGTCAGACGAATCAAGACAGTTGGTCACTCTTCCCACCTATACTGGCCAGATGTATCCCCTTCGTCTAAGCAGTACACCCATTTCCCTATCTGCTGTGAGTGCTGGCTCATAACTCTCAGCTGCCCGCTTCTAGAAGAATTGCAGGCCCAACAGGAGCCACCTTGCTAGAAGGCTCCCATTCCCAAGCCCAAGGACAGACCTAGGCCAATAACTGACATCAGAGTTCAAAAGGCCAACCCTTGCTACAGTGTGGGACTTGCTCTAAGGGTACAATTTGCGCTGTAGGGCTTCCTTGGAATCAACTTAAGCTAGCCATCAGCTGAGACCATATTCTTGCTAGCTTTCCCCCTTGCCCTATGCTGTCTCCTTTATTCCCATATTCCCTAGAGCACTTCCCTCAATAAGTCACTTGAACAAGAATCCCTATCTCAGGCTTTTCTTCTAGGGAACTTGACCTAGGACATGATCCGAAGTTGTTTTCCATTTCCTTGACCAGTAGTCCAAGACCACCTACTGAGATTGATCTATTGTGTTCCCAGTGATTTGCAGTTTCACTTGTCAGTCTCACACACACACACACATAATTTCATCACAACACACACACACACGCAGCTCTATATTGAAAAAGTATGTGTATTGATAATCACAGGATACTCAGAAAATAAAAAAGAACCACTGAGCAAAAATGCAAGCATCAAATAGTTTTGATTTGAACATGGAAACTTTAACAAGAAATCAATTGTATTCTTTATCATGTAAGTACTGACTTTTAAATGGTACTTAGCTTTTAACTGAAAATATTTCTTGGAAATTTTTAAATATACCATAAAAATATTGACATCATAAAACAATGTGAAAAGGTGCCTCATAATTATTGCAGAATTTTTATACATATATAATTTATATAGTATATATAATACATAAACTTGAGAGATGTATGTATCATGAATACACATATTTATAAATTTTTATATATTTTACATACATTTAATACATATGTAAAGATACACATATAGAGAGATATATATTTAAGATACATATGTTCTCAAGTTTCCATATTAGCACATATTTGCTTTAGAGATTTCTATTCATTTGGTTTTCCTTTTTTTTCTTTTCTTTTCTTTTCTTTTCTTTTCTTTTTTGTCTATCCCTGCATCAATAACACATCTCGATTACTGTAGTTGTATAAGTCATGATTTATTGTAGATCAAGTCACCTCCACTTTGTTTTTCTTCTTTAAAATTGCCTTAGCTCTTCTTGGGCCTTTTTATTTAACATAAATTTTATATTTATCCCATCAATTTCTATGGAGAAAATCTGGCATGATTATGATGGAAATTTCATTGAATTGATAAGATTCATTTTTGGAGAATAGACATCTCTATTACATCAAGTTTTCCTCTAGATGAATATATAGTATAGCTCTCCATTTATTTAGTTCTTCTTTAATGCCTTTCAGTGGCATTTTGCAATTTTTTTCATGGGTTTTTTATACATCTTTTGTTAAATTTATTTGTAGTTACCTTATTTTTTTGCTGTTGCTATTGTAATGATAAAAAAGTCATTACATTTACCGTTTCTCCTGCATAGGAATGAAATTGATTTATGTATAACTTCTATGTAGAACTTTGGAAATGCTTTTAGTAATTCTAATAATTTGTCTCCAGATTTTCTTGGAATTTTTATAGACAGTCATATTTCCTGTGATCGCCATTTTTATTTATTCTTCTTTACTATGTTTGACAGGAGCTCTAATTTATTTGCTAAATATAAGTGTTAGAGGAAGGCATACTTGTCTCATGCCTGATTTTGCAGGGAATTGTTCTGTTTTACCATAAAATATGATGCTTGCTCTGGGTTTTTGGTACATATCCTTTTATGAATTGTTTATCAAACAGTTTTCCTCTATATATTGAAATGAGAATACACTTAAACATACAGTTTGAATTGCGCAGGTCCACTATGTATAGGTTTGTTTGTTTGTTTTTTTGATAAATACTCGTACTGTTTTCTATTAGCAGTTGAGAGCCTGCAGATGCAGAGGGCCAACTGTATGCATTGATCTATGTATGCCATTTTACATAGAAGACTTTAGCATCCATAGATTTGGGCATCCATGGGGGTCCTGGAATCAATCTCCTGTGGATACTAAGGGACAACTTAAGTTTTTGGAGAGTCAAAGTTATAAGCAGATTTCCGTGTGGGGACTGATGCCCTTAACCTCGTGTTGTGCAAGGATCAGCTGTATTTACGTGGTGAGTTATATTAAAGTTAAATTATCCTAGCATTTCTGAGATAAACCCAAATTGACTATGATTTATTTATTTATATAGAGCTAAATTATATTTAATATTTGATTAGGATTTGTGCATCTGTTCGCATAAATGAACCAGTCTGTATTTTTCATAACTACGCTGTCGTCTATTTTTGGTGTCAAGGTTAAACTAGCCCTGAAAAATTTGATAAGAGTGCTCCCTCTATATCTGTTCTCTAGAAAATTTAATATAAGATTGGAATTTTCTGTTTTTTGAAGATTTTGTAGAACTCAGTAGTAAAATAATTTAACCTGTTGAATTTATTTGTTTCCTTGGTTGGTAAATTTTCAATTACTAATTCAACTTATTTCATATATATTTAAAAATTCAGAATTTCTATTTCCTCAATTTTGCTTATATTTTTCTAAGAAAATCTACATTTTGTCTAATTTTCAACTTATTAGCAGAAAATTGTTTCTAGTATGATTGTACTACCTTTAGATCTTTAATGTATCTTATCTTTAATGTATCTTTAATGTATCTTATCCTCTTTTTATTCCTCAAATTCTTTATTTGTACCTTTTCTTTTTTTCTTGATCGGTCTTATCAAATATTTGCCTATTATTAAAATCTTTACAAAGAAACAGCTATTGACTTTATTACTTCTCTGTTGTATGTTTTCTGTTTCATTATTTTGTTTATTCTTTCTTCAGATTTATTCTGATTTTTTCTTAAGTTGAATGCTTAGCTGTTTAATTTCTGCCTTTATTTTTTAATATTTTTAATATGTTTTAAAGTTATAATTTGAGTACTATTTTAGCTTTATGTCACAAACCGTATTAGTAATATTTTCACTATCATTTGGTTCTAAATGATTTCTAATTTGTTACATTTTCATGACCCATGAAGTATTATGTTGAAGTGTACAGCTAATCTCCAAATGTTTATTTTTAAGCTATTGTTTATTATTGATTTCTAAGTTAATTACACCATGGATGATGGTCAGAGAACATGCTCCAATAGAGAATGTCTTTAAAATTGTTGAACTTAGAATGTGATCAGTATACATAACTGTTCAGTGTATACTTGAGAAGAATATGTGTTCTCTAATTATTGGGTGGAGGGTTCTATGTATAAATGTTAAGTAAAAATTGTGTTGTTCAAGTCTTCCATAATCTAATTTTTTTAAACTACTTATCTACTAGTTACTAAGAAAGCTATGTTAAATCTCTGTGATAATGGATTTGTCAGTTTTGCCTGTAATTCTGTCAGTTTCAGCTTTTATGTAGGTTAAGGCTGTATTATTAATAGCATACACGTTTATCAATTTATCTGTTGCTGGTTAATTGAATTTTTTGTTATTATCAAGAAGTCGTCTTTATTCTTAATAGCACTCTTTAAGGTCTATTTTGTTGTTATTAGTAAAGCTACACCAGATTTCTTTAGGTATTTGCTATTTACCTTTTTCCATCTTTTTATTTTCAATCTTTCTGCATTTTAATGATTTTGTTATATCTCCTATAAACAGTATGTAGTTGGATTTTTAAAAATCCAATCTATCCATTTGTGCATTAAATAGCAAGTTAAGTCCAAATTACACATATTATGGTCACTTATTTGGAATTATTTCTACCATTTTGTTCAGTGTGTCTCACTTTTTTCTTCTTGATTCTTTTTTTCTCTCTTTCCTGCTTTTCCAGCCTTTTTTTGGATTTATTTCCATTTTCTGTCTACCATTTATAAGTTAGAAACTTTATTTCTCTTTTAGAGGCTGCCCTTAAATTTTAATCTGCATGATAAACTTAATGCTAATCTTCTCTTGAACACAAAGACTTTAGACTCCTTTAATTGTAGTCATCACACCACCATTTACATGGTTTATTTTTCAATATTTTATTTCAATCTTATTTTATTCCAAAAATTAGACATTCTTATTACTGCTGTTTTTATAAAGACAATAATTGTTTACATGTATCTATATTTACCATTTCTTTGCTCATCATGCCTTCTTGCAGCTTCAATTTTTCCCCTCCTTCTCGAAGTACATCCTTTAAATTTGTTTATTAAATGAGAATTTATCTTTGATAAATTTAGTTTTTAATGGTCTGAGAGTACCTTTATTAAGGCAAAATAAAAGTCTAGCTAGGTATAGACTTCTAGGTTAAGTTAATTTCTCTCGACTCTTTTGAAAATAGTATACTGTCTTCAGGTTTCCATTGTTCCTGATAAAAAGTGTATTACTTTTCTATTACTATCACAACTTGAGTGGCTTAAAAGAGCATGGCTTTATTGTCTCACAGTTCTATAGGTCAGAAGTCAGTCATGGGCCTCATTGGGCTAAAATCAAAGTGTTGGCAAACTTCACTCCTTTCTGGAAGCTTTTGAGTCCACTTCCTTGCTCACTCAGATGTTGGCAGAATTCAATTCCATGCAGTTCGAGGACCAACATATTGTTTTTCTTGCTGGCTGTTCACTGGGGGCTATCCTTAGCTGCTAAAAGCTTCTCTCTGGTTTTTACACGTGGTCCCCTGCATCTCAGGACTAGCACAGGGCCTCAAATCCTTCTCATGTCACTGTCCCTTTGATACAGCTAGGAAAGTTTCTCTACTTTTAAACACTCATGTGATTAGATTGGGCCCATCTGAATAATCCTGGCTAATCTTCTGATTTGAAAGATAACCTTAATCACGTTTGCAAAATTCCTTTTGCCATATAAGGTAACATGATCATAGATTCAGAAGATTGAAGTGTGGACATCTTTGCAGTGGGTAGGGGGAGGACATTATTCTGCCTACCACAAGATGTATGCTGTCAGTCTAATTGCATTCCTTTGTGGATGATTTGGCGGTTCTCTCTGGCTGCTTTTAAGATCACCTCTTTGGTCGTCTACAGTTTTGCTGTATTTCTTGTTAGTTCTTATCCTCATGAACATAGCCTCTCCTCCATTCTTTTTTGAAATCCCTTGTAAACATATACTCGATCTTTCAAATCTGTCCTGTCACCCTCAGCTCTGTATCATAAGGCCTCATCTATAGGCATGTGAACACGTCAGCCTCATGTTCAAGCCCCATCCCTGCAAACAGTCACCCCTCAGCCATACTTGATGCCGACTGTGGCACAGTCACCCTTGGGAGGAAAGACCCAAAAAAAGAGGTCCAATCAGGCCCTAAAATAGACTTAGAGTTATTTAGGCAGGAAATGTTGGAGTTCTAGGTACCTAAAAGATGGTTTCAGAGTGAGGTGTACAGGCTCCAAATGGATACATTCTCTTGACCCTGTGGACTCTTCATTTTGTGGAGATGGGCACAGCTGGAGGAAGGTTAGAGTAAGGCCCTCTTGCCCATATCCAAGGGCAGCACCACGTGAGACAATAAGCATGCTTCTTTCAAGAGGAGGAATGTTAGTTACAATAAGATGATGAGGAGAAAGTGTTCTATGCAAGAGACTGATGATGTGAGGGTAAGAAAGGTTTGGAAATATAGAGAAATATAGATTTCAGAATAGGCAAGAGAGGCATGGTGAGATGAGCTGGCCTCTACATTGTAGAACTCTGAAGCCAAATTTGGGCACAGCCATAGTAGATTCAGCCTTTATAAGAGCTATTCTTTCTGCAAAAAAATACTCCTCTGACTCTGCTCCTGATTTGCTGTATCCTTTATTCAACTAACCCTTAAAAATTCTTTAGGTCTCAGCTTGTTTCACTTTCTTTAAAAGGCCTTCTTCCTAATCCCTGATTAATTTATCCTTCTTTTCCTTACATTTTCCAAAGAAACTGCAATTCTTTTTTTTTTAATACTCTATCACACTTGTTAAGTAAGCTATCCATAGCTGCCTTTCTGATTATTCAGGCTGAAAGCTTTATGAAGACATTTGTCTTGACCAGCATCATATCCCCAGCACCCAGAAAGTAACTGAAACACATCTGATGATCAAGAAATATTTGATAAATTAATAATTTGGCTTCATGGTGCTTAAGCAGCATTGCTTGATATGGCTGAATCTAAACAGGATTAACAGTAGAATATCGGACTCTTGATATCCTTCCATTACAAATAATTTCATTTTATACATAATTTTTCAAAGCCAGTTACACAGGTGAAGGTGATTTATTTTGATATCTAAAGCACTGTATAAGATTCTCTGGAATATCTAAAATCATACTGCTGCCCTAGTATGTTACACTATCATCATTTTAGAAAACAGAAGTCTTAGATTCTTAGATTATATACTAGAAAAATTTCTTCATGACATATAAAACATTTTTTGCTATTATTTATAGTAAAGGAGATAAAAGGACAACTTGAAGGAGAGGGATAATCCTGAAAGTGTTTTAGTTGATATTTACTCACACCAACCCCAAGAGATAAAGACAAAGATGAAGATGCTAAAATGCTAGTGGTATGTGGCTGGTGCTTCAATAACCCTATCAGTCCATATGGACAACGAGTTTGACATAGTCGAACTACCCTTTAAGTCACTGATGGTTATTATTTGATTAGTTCCTCCAAAGCAAGGCCATGTCAGTTGTTTAAATGATGTTAAGGTTAATCAACACAGGAACCACTTGAAAATTCCCCCCCCAGAGGCTGTAGAGGCAGCATCCTTGGTTTTGATGAGTAATCCTGTGGCCATACACGGGTGCAAGTCCACAAATATTGGGGCATGGCCTGCACACTACTAAAAATAACAAAGGTTTCAGGGCTGGGGACATTGTCAACCACACTGTCATGGCTATTTATGTCCCCAGGAATCAATGGTGGAGGAACAATATTTAATTCATGACCCTGACAGAAGGAGCCTGTGAGTACTTCAGCCTCAAAGACGTAGATCAGGTTATTTGTGGCAGATGTCTTCTTGACCTGACATGCTAGGTTTTTGAGGTTCTTGGTGAAATATATGCCAGCTCCATATCTAGGGTCTGATAAAAGAAAAAAATTTAAAGGTTATTATGATCTGGCAAATCATATTGCCTATTTGGGTACTAATATATACTCTCTCTCTAGTCCTCCAAATAATCACCACCTTCTGGTCCTAAGTCTCTGTAGCAAAGACACTCAAAGTTGCTCCCTTGAGACAAATTATCACTGATATCATCAATATAATAGTTTACACTTAAATATATCTAGCTTCCTTCCTTCCTTCCTTCCTTCCTTCCTTCCTTCCTTCCTTCCTTCCTTCCTTCCTTCCTTCTTTCCTTCCTTCATTCCTTCCTCCTTCCCTTCCTCATCTCTCTCTTTCTTTCTTTACATTTACTTGGGACTTAATCAAATATGGTTTCAGGCTCCAGAGCAGCACTGAACAAGAGAAATGCAATGTGAGCCACATATGGAATTTTAAATTCTCTAGTAGCCACATCAAAAAAGGTACCAAAAAAAAAAAAGGTGAAATTAATTTAATAATAATGTTATTTAACCTATTATATCCAAATGTTATCATTTCAACACGTAATCAATATACAAAATTATTAAGGAGATATTTTACATTTTTTTTGACAGTGGTCTTTAAAACACAGTGTATATGTTACATTTACAGAACATCTTAATTCAGATGAAACACATTTCAAGTGCTCAATAGCCACATGCATCTGGTGGCTACTATATTGGACCATACAGCTCTAGAGCTTCAAAAATGACTAAGACATTGTCCCTATTCTCAAAAGTTCACAAAGGGAACTCCCCACATGTAAACATAAAATATAGTACAATTTTGTGTGACAAGGAAATATTTTGAGATAAAAATCAAAGCTTTCTTTCCTACAAGTTTCTTCTTGCTCTTTGTTCCTCTACCTAATGAGCTCTTGCTACTTATTATCTCAGGGGCAAAAAAGAATAAAGCTTAGAACAAATTCAATTGAATATACACATATGGCATATATTTATCATATATAGAACATATAATTATTTTTAACAGAAGCAGAGAATATGTGACTTGAAAGTATGGCTTTTCAGAGTTAGATTTTCTGAGAGAGGAAAAAAGTTTTTTGAACCAAAATGATAAAAGCCTGAAGGATTCAGAGCATGGATTTTATACTATATATAACAGAGGAGAGAAAAACACAAGATATTCTAAGAGCAGTTTTTTCAATTCAGGATAAATGAAAGTTCTTCCTTCTACCTGATGGGAAGAGAAGAATCAGAGAGAACACTACTAGAACTCTGGGGGACTCTGAGAAAGGGCTCACTTCACTGTTCCACTCCCTCAAGAGAGCTCTGAGAGTCAAGATAGTGAAGAACAATAGAAATCTCAGAAAAACTAAAGGCACTTCCAGAGTAGAAGGGACCGTTGCCTAACTCTGCTGGGTGCGGCCCCATTATCCAGCCTGGCATCTGAGTGGAAAGTAGTAATGGCTGGGGACAATGTCTAGAACAGGTGAGGACTACCGCACACAAGACCTCACATTTCAGCTCGGAGGTTGTGCACATTCAAAAATTTTCTGTGCTGTGGAAGGGGCACATCCATGAACTGGAAAGGAATTCCTGTGGCAGAAGAAACAGAGTGCCCTGTGTAGATACTACCTAAGAGCAAAGGGGGCTAGGAATTTAGGTACAGGAGGGTGCTAATGACTAAAGCCCAGGGTGGTTTATCTAGCAGGGGACACTGAGAGGCAGAAGACAGACAGGGGCCATGAAGTAGACCAACTTCCCTCCACTGTCTGTTCCATCATCAAGGGTACTCTCAGAGAGAAGAGGAGCCCCAATTATGAGGGGCTGATACCTACCGCAGGGCACTGAGTACATTCTTTGAAAGCCAACTCTGCATACCATGTCACAGAACTGCTGTGGGACTTGCTGAAACAATCTGTGGCTCATAGGTTCCCTTTGAGTTCTCCCTTCCATCATTTTCTTCTTTTTTTGGAAAGCAGCCATGAGAACCTCATTGTCTATCTTCTCCACCTATAACCCAAGAAAATGAAAAACTGAAAAAGAGATTGGAGCACTGCTACTTGAATTAATTGTCTGATACACTGCTTCAAAAATGAAAGCATTTATGTGCATATTATTTTGCATGCAATTTGCTTTTCATGTGAAGTTGCATAAGAGTCTCTCCTGGCCCCAACTCTCTCTTACTTTGACTTTTATCTTTTCAAAATTCCCTGTCCCTTCCTTGAAAATTCACTTAATAATAATTCACTAGCAATCACTATGTGTAGGCACTGGCAAATGAAATGGACCACAATGTAGATACCATCTTTGCCCTCTTAAAGCTTATAGTTTAGTGAGAGATAAAAATAGGTAAACGATTATAATGCAATGTGATAAATGCTATTCCACTTCTTTTCTTCTTCTCTTTTTTCTTTTTTTGCTTCAAGATAGTCAGATAGCTTTTTCCTGGGTCTTGATCTATGCTTCTGCACATCCTGACATCATTTCTAACTCCTGATTCCAACTATACTCCTCATCCCTGCCCATGCCTGCCCTCCTTTCAGTTTTATTCCTGGGATTCCCACTTAGTGAGCAGCTAGCTAAGAATCATCAGCAAGTTAGTTTTTCTTTTGGCTACAGAAACAAATGGATTAATAGCAAAATAATAAAATCTTTCCCTTAATTACATATACCTTTAAAACCTGCAAACCACAGTGTTCAAACTGTTTCATTCGATCCCGAATTTCTTGAGTAAAAGGTGTTAGACATTTCTGAAACTTATTTTTTTTCATTTCATCTTTTGTTTTGGGTTGCTGACCAGTCCATTGTCCTAAAAATGAGTAACAGAAAATTTTTTCTCAATGTTCTGTGAGAGGGAAAAGCTTTGTAAAGAAATTTAATAAAATAAATTACAGAAATTTGGAGGAACGGATTAGCCAGTTTAAATTGTACACCTCATATGTTTAGGACATGTAAGGAGAGCTATGATACTGTGAGAAGTAACAGGATAAAATAGAGGGTTACTAAATTTGTCCTCAGATGGTTTGGATTATGAGGCTGAGGGGATGAAAGAAAAAAGGGCATTAATACATACTCCCCCCATCAATACTGTAATGATAATATATAACTGTGTTGCTCATAGGAAATGTTTGTATTTCCAGTCAGGATGCCCATCAAAAAAAAAAAAAAAAAAAAAGACAGGCATAAGAAAATGTTAAGGAATAATGGAAGACAATATGATATTTATAGCCCACTTCAGGGTTTTTAAAGAGATTTCTTATATCTACCTCATTTGATCATTATACCGCCACCAATAAAATAATTAACACAATTTTACAAATAAAGAAATTAAAACTCAGAGACTTAAGTGACTCATCCAATGTCACACAGCTTATAAGTAGAGATCCAAGATTATAAACCTGGCTTTCACCAGTGCTTTCTATAAGGGGCAAGGCAGAATATTTGGTATATATATATATATATCTCACTCAAATGCAACTACCCAACTAAAAATAGCAAAATTAGGAGGTTAATAGTTTATCATGTCATGTCTTTCTTCCCTTCCTTCCTTTTTTGTTCCTTTCACCCTTCATCAACTTCCTTCCTTCCTTCCTTTTTTAAATTCAAGAGACAACCTATTATTGTCCAGAGCTCCTTATTAGACTAAATATACAGGTAGACAAACAGAAACTCTCCAAAAGGCTTACTTTCTTTCAGTTTATTTTCAGTTTGACTTTAGACCAAGTATACTAAAATGACCTTATCCCCAGCACATTATCTCATTGAGTGAGCTCAGTTTAACTACAAAAAGCAGATGATAAATCTGGAGAAACTCGTTAGAGGGCCAAATTGTAAATCTGGAAAGCAGGAGGGACAAAATTCCATAGCAAAGGAACTCCAAAGCCAGGAAATTTCAAGGGAAGAGACTATAAATTATATCTGGAAAGGATCAGCTCACATTTATGTAGCATAGTATTAAATTCAGTTGACTTACGTTCAGCAAACATTTATTGAGCTCCTATAACATGCCAAGCGCTGGCTGAGCGCTGACGCAGAGATCCTCAAACTCCTGCTATCAGAAGAGCTCACAGGAAGGATTTAAAGAGCAACATAAAAGAGAGAAGATATCTAACTTCTATTATTTAAATTTTATTGTTCTGATGGATAGTTGATGTTCCTTGTAGTAACAGCTCACTTCAAAATTATTCATTTTGCTAACCAAGATTTTAATCTGATTAAGAGAGAGCGAGTCTGAATCTCTAAAACACTGCTGTGGAATAATATGTTTAGTCACCAGCTACTAAAAATGCCACCTTGCAGCAGAACAAGGGACTTACATGACTAAATTGCCAGTAGCTGGGGGGATGAGTCAACCTTACAAATGTGGTTCATTTAAAGTAACGCCACAAGCTTTATAGGAGATCAATATTGCTTTGTCCATTGTTCTCTTGAGAAGTATCAGCGTCAGTTTACATAACCACAGTCATTACATTTCACTAAAAATCATAATCTTGGGTCTCATTGTTGTATTATTTTTGTCCATTTTTTTGACACTGAGTTTTCTGTGAAATGTGGATACAAAATTTACTGCAAACTCCCACTCACTTTGACCATTTCTGCCTAAACTATTTGTACAAACACCTGGTGAAAATAAGATGTCCTTTGAAATTTTGCATCTGAAAATCTTTACTAAATCCATTCTCCATATTATAACCAGTGATCTTTCTAAAATACAAGTCTGACCTTATCTTTGCTTAAAATCCTTTAAGGCTCTGCATTCGTTTCAAGAAAAACTCTAACTTCTTTCACGTGACTTATAAAGTCTTGCATAATCTAGGCCTTGCTATGATCTGATTTCTTGAAAGTTTCTTTCTTGCCTTACTAACTTCTACTTATTCTTCAGTTCTCCATGTATGACACTTCCTCTGAGAAGCTCTTCTTTGTCCTCCCAAGTCTAGGTTAGGTGCCTCTCTCAGGTCCTCCCAGAGCACTTTCACCCTCCTCCTCTTTCACAACCCACCCTGCTTACTTCTCAGCATCCTCAATTAGATTTTGAATGAAAATAATGTCCATCTTATTACTGTATCTCCAGCATCTAGGACATTGCCTGGTACATATCAGAGATGCAATATATATTAGTTGAATACATGAATGAAATAGACTCTCTCTCCTAAGGTGGTGTTTTCAATGGTATAATTTCCTAGTTAGCTCTAGGGCTATGTTAAAAAGATCTCAAAGTCCCAGTTACCCTGATGAATTTTGCCTCATTGAATGGGTGATAAGTGTACTTAACAGTATCAATGAATAATTTATTTTGGTGAGAAGGCTCAAAGAAGTAAATCTAGGGTTCCCCAGGCTTCCAGCAACAAATAAATGCAATAAAACTCAATTAAAGAAATTAATCAAGTAGAATGTGTCTACATTTGAATGCTCTATCTACAGAATTAAAGATGTACTTTTTTTCCCCACAGCCTGGGAGTAGGTTACCCTAGAACTTTCTATGTAATTGCCACTTAGGCAATCCATGTCACCATAAGTAAATCCAATTGTGTGTGCGTGTGTGTGTGTGTGTGTGTTCATTTACTAATAATTAACCCTGCTGGTAGAAGGAGAGCCCAAAAATGGTTATAAAAGTTTATGGCCTAACACAAAACCAATACGGTTTCTCTTTCTCTCTCTTACTCTATCTCTTACACACACCCACATACACACACACACACACACACACACACACTCACAATCACACTCACAAGGACAGCTGGGAGAGTGGACTTTCCAACCTAATAGAAAGTTACTCACCTAACAAGTTCCAAAGGGCTTGCTCCTTTTTTCTTGCCATTTTCTCTTGAACTTCACATAGCATATGCTCAATGTTTATAACCACCTCAACAATGTCAGCCTGGGCTCCTTTAATCTCTAAAATTGCCTTTTCCTGGTCAATAATCTCTTTGATAGAGACCCTTGAAGTGTTCTGAAGCTGAGACAAAATGTCATGTTCCTTTTTCTCAAGGTAGAGGATATGATTATTCTCAATGACATGCTTGTCCTGGGGGGTCAGTAACCTTTTGATCCACTCTTCGGCCTCATTCATCTTTTCCAAGTTGGATGTCATCAGATTGATGGCAGGAGATTTAGCCTTGAGCCCATTTTCTCGTTTTTCCTCTCTGGTCTCCCAGGGGGCTGAAAAGACCATCATAAGCAACCACAGAAGGCAAGTGGGTTTTAAATCAGAGCAGAACAAAACACCAGGATATCATCACTATTGTCAGCAGTAGCAGCTTTGATTAAGCTCTCTGAGAGTTGTGCTGGGTACGAAGAAAAATCTAAAGAAAATCTAAATGTATAGTTTACAGTTTCCTAGAGAACACAGTTTATCTTGTAAGGAATTGGTTTTATCATGTCTTGTCCCTGTTATGTTGCATTTATCAATTCACAGATGAGTTCACCCTACACGTTAATCAACTTGACCAGCAATAAAAAGTAGTGAACTTTAGCTACGTGGATAAATCTAATTAATATATTTTGAGGGGAAAATATAAGTTGAGCACTTATTATGTTCCAGGCATTGTTCTAAGTGCTTTACACATATCATTTTATTCAATCCTCACAGCTCAATGAGATAGATACTATTTGCAGCCTCATCTTACAAATGAGGAAACTAATTCTGAGAGTTATTAAGTGGCAGCCAGGAAGTTGGTAGGTGTGGGCAGTCTGACTGCAGCGCTCACACAAGTCTGCCTCCCAGTGAGTGATCTCAGGACCACAGTGGTGATTCACATCTTTTACTCTAATATAGTAGTTCAGTTGTACCAGGAGCTATGACAAAGTACCAACACAGACCCAGAGGCAAGAAGGGGAGGATGACCTCCCTCAGAGTAAAAACAAAAACCAAAGTTTTATACAATACTAAAAACTGATGGGGACAGATGAATGGGGGATTGGTTTCTTAAAATGGAGACATAACATTTTTTTTTTTAAGTCTCGTTCTGCCTGGGACCTTACATTACTTTTTAGAAGAAAATAACAATAATTCCTGATTATACTTCATTTATCCATCATTATCAGGAAAGAAGAATTGTTCTTTTAGGTAACTAAATTGTTCAGATCACTAAAGGATACTTTTCTAACACCAAAAACATTTAATTTTAAATATTTATTAATTAAATATTTCTAATGGAAACACACTCCCCTGCTTTCCTAAAAGGTTTTACTTTTCCTTGATAACTTGATATCATCACCATCAGTCATTATTAATCTCAACTATTGTCTTATGCTATATTTCCTTTACAGATGTCCTCAAGATGTACTGAAGTAAATGATAACACCTGGCTCCACTATTCAGATTAATGACATAGACACATTTGTCTGTTCCTTTTCCATATTATCCTCACCCTAAACTCCTCCTACCTCGCTCCTCTAGATTCATTCCCAAACATCCACTGCACTTGTTTCTTTCTGTGGGTTTTCTTCACTTTGGGTGCCCCACCCCATCAACTCTGGCCACTGAAAATCTTGCCATCCTCAAAGCCCAGCTTGGAACTGTATCATCCATGAAACCATTTCTGATCCCTTACAGTCAGAAAGAATCTCTCCTTCCTCTGTGCCACTTGGGGACTTTGTCCATCCTCTCATTCATTATTTATCCCCTGGCCATTTAATGCTTTGCAACTGACGGAAAATTTTTACATCTATAATCTCTAATTATTCTCACAATGGTCTGTCATCATCATCATTTTATAGATAAATATAAAAAGGCTCATAAGAGACGCAGTCACAGACCAGAGCTCTTAAAGTTCCCCGTTCTTCATTTCCAGCATTCCTGGGTTACTGAGCATTCATAAGTAAACCTGTCTATTTAAGGGTATAAATAAATCATTTTGATCCTAATGGGACATATCCTAACAGTTTCTATTGCTGATTGAATGTCTAGTGTTCTTAACATCTATAGAATACTATACATTAAAAGACGATTTCAGAAGTACACATTCTAGTTGTCATGAGGCAATTCCATCTCAGTCCACTTAAATTCCACTAAAGGAATAGAGTTATTAGACAAAGTTAATCCTTTTCTAGCCCCCAACAACCAGAATTGGTTTAGTTCAGTAACAAAATTGGTTAGTGGGCATTGAAAAACGTATGTGCTTGGCCCAGACTGAGTTCCTGAATGAGAATCTGCAGAGTTGGGGCTTATACATACTTTTGTTTGTTTTTCTAAAGTTTCCATCATGATCCCAATGATTACTCAGGCTTGGTAGCATTGAGTTAATCCACTTATTATCTGGTATTACTGAGATGTATTTTCTATAAGTATTAAAAGCGTTACCCCATTTCTGCTACTTAAGAGCAGAAAAAGTGCTGGCTTAGTAAGCTTGAGAAGGGCAGAACTTTTTCTTAGAAAAAAGCTGTAGATAGCGTTTGTGAACTATCCACACTGAGGGTTACCTACTGCAATGTAGTCTCTCTCTGTTCATGTCCTAAAACACGGTCAGGTATAGAATAGGTTATTATCCAAGCAGGAGCACAACAAAATATATTTGGCTTATTTATTCTTCTCCCCTCCGTTAGTTAAGATGATCAAGAGTATAATAAGCCTATGGTGGGAGACATTGGTTCTAGGTCTGTAAATTTCTTACTTACCCCTGTTACTGCTGAGACTCTGCAGTTTGGACTTAGCCCTCTCCATTTCAGTGCTGAAAGCCTACCAGAAGCAAAACAGAGCAGAGAGTCGTAAGCGAGGCATTTGGTCACTGTCATCAAAATCCCTCTCTCCACCTGTACACACCACACTTTACCTCACCCATTCTGTCAAACTCCATTTCTACTGCCACAAATCTAAAAGCAGACTTTAGGAAAGTCTTGGGCAACAGCAACTGCAGCACCACAATCACTTAGAACATGTAGGGGGGAAAAGTATAGGAAAAATGGAAAGAAACTCAAAATCTGGCATCAAAAAGAATTGTATATTAAAAGCAAAATATTATCACTCATTTGTTCAACAGATATTAATGCCCTGCTTACTGCATGTTAGACACTGAACTAAAGGTGTGGTTATGTCACTGAAGTAGAAAAATATACAGGCCAATGCTCTTGTAATTAATAAAACATAAACTCATTTTTTAAAAATTATACACACAATGCTTTCTCTGTAGATTGAATAAATATCAATTCCTGTAAAGTGTTTATATTGTACCTGGCACGTAGTAAACATTTAATATGTTAGCTATTGTTGTAATTATTATTATATGACAGTCTGTGGACAAACATTTGTATATTCTGCCATGCAGATCCTTTAACATGGTGTCTATTTGAAAAAACTCATCTCTCCTAGGGTTTGGAACCACCATATCCAATATCTTCTTTTTTTAAAGTTGACTCAGTTGGCAGTTATTACTTCATTGAAAAGATGGTAGATGATGAGGTAAAAACTAAATTTTGCTTTGCATCTGAACTTTAACAATAAAATTTCTTAATCTGTAGGACACTTTCTTCATGAATTATATTTGCAGCTGCTATTTCCAGAGCAAAAGGCTCTTGATCTTACCATAGTGTGTATATGGAGAGGTCACAGCAGGGAACTTCCCTGCGCTCCCCATCTAAGAACTTGGAAATAAAACAAATGAGATAATATTATCTGCTGATAAATAGACTCAGAATAGCTGCCATATGCAAAATGGATAAAAATCAACCCTCTCCCAAAGTCACTTTAAATGTCAGGATGTATTACAGGGTTAGAAATGAATTAGGCAAGCCTTTTGAATTGAATGTGAAAGAAAACTGTAATTTAATCAGTATCAATAACTTAGAAGAATATGTGGATAACAAGCAGATGGTCTGCAAAGAGTTTGGAAAAGTAGATTTGGCAGTTCTTCTAGCTCCATCCACAAATGACCAACACCTAATGGGAGGGATGCTAGTAGTGTGTTCCTAGAGAGGTGTTCCTTATTCTGAGACATAATATCTGACATAAGGTATATATGCAATAAATATTTGTTAAATAACCAAAAGAATGACTATCCACCACCATTTACATATACTCAGCTCCAACCAGAGCCCTTATCACCATGAAATACTGGTGGACACCAGTATTCGACTAGCTGTGTGTATATTATTCTCTGGGCTAATATGTTTTCCCATTTGTAAAATGAAGATGACGACAATGGCTTCATCACAGGATTGGGGGGAGAATGATATGAGACAGCGTGTTAGCACAACACCTGATTGACGTAACACATGGCAGCTATTTTTATTCTTAGTCCCTAAGGGAGACCTCAGACTGTGGCTGATATTTCCTACTTTTGTTGAACTGCCATGTATGAACTTTGAATGAACTATCTTTTCTGGATGTGGTTAATTCCTTTCGTAGGGATATGGTGTTTCAGGAACAATTCAAAGATGTAGTCATGACACCTATCTAGGCTCAATGATACTCCTCTGCTTGGGAGAACTGGTGAACTTCATTAGAAGGACAGGATGATTCATTTTGTCAGGAAGGTGGGCTACTTCATTGGGTAATTTGGCACCAGCTTGCAGGTCAGCTGTGGATGAGACACAGCAGCATACTGGAGCTGGCTGACGGCGGTTCACGAGAGCCCATGTGAACATCTCTTCCCAACTCCACCTTCAGTGGTGTCACATTGATAGTGTGAAGTCAGCAATGAAAATCAGCAAATACTATAAACCTCCTTGTGTCTAGTCAGACAGCAAAAGGAATAAGAACCCTTACATTTGTTCCAGGAAAGAGCAAGCTAGAACCAATATGTTTATTTTCCTGTAGGGACAGATAAAATGGCAGACACTCACATGGAGACAAGTTGGGTGGTGGGAAAGTGAGCAGTCAGAGAACTAATGTTCAGAGCCCTCTCACTGCCAGGCACTCAACGAGGTTGTTTATACCCCAAATCCAGACACATGCCTGAGAAGTCACACTAGTACTTCAATGTTGCTGTTAGCAGAATCAAAAACTTGTATCTTTGAAACCTATTTAAAGGTGCTTTTTCTTATCTCATTTCTTTTTTATTCTTCCTTAACTTCATTAAAGTCCTTTTTAAAAATACCAGCCAAGTGAGAATAAAACAAAGAGATGGTGCTTTAAAGGCAGAACAGCACAGCAATATGTACTAATTATGCTGAATATATCAGGGACCTATTCACATATGAACAGCTCAACTTGATCTGACCACTCTAAAACAAAAAGCTGAGATGAAGTGAAAACTAAAGAAGCTGGACACAAGATCTCTGCACTCAGACACATAGACACACTCCCCTGCATACATGTCCCTTTATTTGTGTTAGCCCACAGCTGATTTTCCTCTGAGGTCGTCTATAGATGAGTTAAGAAAGAAGAGATTGAATTTGAGGGCAGTGCTAGGGACATGGCAAAAGTAGCCAGATATACCTTTGCTGTTAAAAAATTTATAATCTAATTGGGAAAAAAGATAATAAACAATTCATTTAATTTTGTATTCATTTCAGCATTCAGTGAATTAAAGCTCATTACAACCAACATGACAAGCTAATCTTCATGGAAGTCTTACTGTATGCCAGGTCCCATTCTAAGTGTTTTACATGTATTAACTCATTGAATTCCCATCACAGCCCCATAAGATGGTAGTTATTATCCTCATTTTAAAGTTGAGAAAACTGAGGCACAGTGAAGCAAGTTAATTTTTCCAAAGAAGTAGATCGATTGAAGAGGAGAGGACAAAGAATTTGTTTTAAATACATTGGATTTAAGACGACAGTAAGATAGCTAAGTAGAAATGAGAGAGGGTTGGGGATATTGGTCTGAAGTTGGCTCTGAAGATAGGACTCTACAGAATTCATGGCAGAGGTTTAAGAATAGTTGTGCTCTTAGAAGAAGAAAGAAGAGGGAGAAGCAGAGGACCCACATTGAAACTAGGAGGTTGCTTACCTTTAAGGACCAGAGAGAAGAAGAAATGCCAACAAAGGAAAAGAGAAAAGCTAAGTAGTGGGGTAAACATGGCTTCTATAATGGCATTCTTCGCTAAGTCAGAGGTGGACAATTTGTAAAAGTTAAATTTCACCAAATTAGAACATCACCCTCCATATCTTATATTAGAGATACTAAACAGATGTTGTTGAATAAATGAATGAATGAACGAATGAATGTAGGACATTTCTAAGATATTCACTTACCTTATATGTCTCAATTTCTACAGGAAAGATCACAAACTTTACAGTCAATTGTTTTCTATGTTTGCAGGCAAACATTAGAACTTCATCAAACATAATCTTTGCTGCTCGTTCCTTAGACACACCAATGTTTCCAGTCCCAAGGGCAGGAAAGGAAATGGAAGTTAAAGTTAGCTCAAGGCATTTTTCCAAGCACTTCCTCACTGCATCTTTCAATCTCTGTAGGAAAAACACAAATTTAAGATGAGCCTTCAAGTCAAAAATAAAATTTTACTTACCCCTTGATCCTGCCCATATTTTATAATGCCAACCTCCACTCTCCCTCCGGGCCACATCCATGCTTCCTCAGAAGGCAGGAAAGGTCCCACTCATTACAGCTATAAGGTTAGATGATGAAAAAGAAAAGGGCTTGGAAACTGAAGTAATTGAATAGATCTTTTTGTGCTATTCAAGACATTTGGGTACCACGATTTCTCTTAGTTTACATAGTCTTGCTCATCTTCCCAGGTCAGAGAGCCAACCATCAGTTTATCCCCAATCATCTGCCACTTCCAGGCCAACAAAAAGAGTTTTTGGTAGTTTAATAAAGGAGGTTGAGGTTAAAGTAAGTAAGCAGCATTTATTCAATGTCATTAAGCTCTGTCATGTAATTTCTTGGGAAGTGCTAGTGTATTTGGCAGATTTATACTTTCCATCAATATTTCAACATCCAAACTGAATACTAATACAGGACAGTTGTCTGTGGAAGGACCTTGGAAAAATAGAGGTAGAGATGATTGCAGGATTAATTTGGGATTAGAGGGCCCTGTAGCCAAGAGAGGACCAGAAATAGTGACAAAATGAAGACAGACAAAGGCAGGGGGAAGACACCACAGGTAATAGATTTGACTGGAATGGTTCTGGGAAAATGGTGAAGGGAAATCTCAGATTCTCCTGGAATTTAACAGCTGGAGGGAAATATGAAGAAACTGAATCTCAGGCCCACTTAGGAAAAGAATAACGTGTGGTGCAGACTAAGGGAGCCCTGATGTTCCTGTGTCTATTCTTGGTATGTCCACTTAAATGTGTTAGGTCATATTTTAAATCAAACTTCTTAAGATAACTGTGACAACAATAGTTACTTGGTATTTCAAGTATGTGCAAGAGTGGTAAAAAAATGGGGACTATATCACTTTACGATGTTTCATGAATGTAATGACATGATAAAAATTCAACAAACACTACAGAGACTATGGGACTACATAAAGATAAATTTATTTTGACCTTACCATATCTGTTCTAGAAGATTCTGAATCCCACAATACATGGAATACATATTGACAGGACAATTTAAATCCTTTTGTGACCAGTACCAACTGGGAATCCTGAGACGTCCGAGGCATGTTTTTTTGAAATTCCCGTTCTATTTCATCCCCTGCTTGTTGTAGAATTGATTGTGACACAGGACCAGCTCCAAAATAATGACTTGGAGTTACAGAATTAACAATTACATCTGTCTGAAAAGGGAAAAAATGAACAGGACCCATTGTTAAATTATTTGTTGTTAAATTATTAATTAAATCTTTATTTCCCTGAAAGGCTTTGAAAAATATTTGTGAAGATTCTAAATCCACAAAAATAGCAGTTAGTAATGGATAGAAATTCATATTTCCAAAGAGCGATCATTTGATCAGTCTGCTTATCCTATTCAGTAATTAGGTAAAATGTGTGGATGATACAATTTTTATTGCAAACATCTGTCAGCCCCTTGCTGGTTTATACCACCACCACCACCACCCCATTCCCAGATTCTGAACATTCCCTGTGATTTATTTTAACCCATAACCCATTTAGGAAAAAAAAGTGCAACTTGCTGCCAGCGTTAATATTACATAAACACACTCTTGAGGCTGAAGCAAATCTAACTGGTTTTCAATGTGGAAATAAAATATAAAAACTGTTCTTGGAGTTATTTCTAAACAGAACTTGTCTCTAATCCTAATGTAACAGAAATGTATACATAAATCGGATTCATCAAATAAATCTTCGTAGCTTCGGCTGACAGCTACTCCAGATCGATGTTAACTTCATGCGTAGGAATGCTACATTTTCTAGGATTTGACATTTTCAGCAATCGAGAATTACTATATTTTGTAAATGGAAATATCACTGCTAAAAACAGATTGCTATAAATAGAATGATGTCATTTGTTTCCAAAGACTATTCATATACTAGAGCAATGCGAAAATAATAATAAAAGTGAGATATTTCATAGCAAACTTTGGGGGTAAGGTTAGGACTATAATCTGCAAGTTATCTTGGGGTAAACGCAGCAGCAGCAAGGGCTGCTGGCAAGTATTCTTGGGGCAAATGGGAAGTGGGTTAAGATTTATCAATAAATAGTTTCATTACCTGCCCCACTGTCATCACTTTTTGCTATTTTTGTGTGAATTTTGTTTGTGTTTTTTTTTTTTTTAAACAGAGTAGAAATAAAATTTCTCAGGAAACTTCAACCTCCTAATTTTTTTAAGGTAAGTGGTACATAGGTAAAGAAAGTACAAATGAGACAAAAATGTCTTCAGTGAAAAGTCAGCCTCCCTCTAGGTGGGGTCCTGAGATCCCTCACTCATTCACTTATGCTATAGGCAACCATTTTTACCAGTTTTTCATCTGTCCTTTCAGAAATAGATTATAGGTACACATGGGATATATTTTAATTACTATCACCTCCTAGTTAGCTCTCTGAGCTGTGCTAAAGGGGTTGCATCCTTCTTTCCCCACCATGGCCAAATCCCCCTAAATCATCTGATGGCTTTGGTTCCCTTTGGGGGTAACTTAGGTACTTCTCAGAGATATTAATGAATGCTTCACTTTGAAAGTGCATTCGGAATTTGCAATTGGGAGCACTGGCATCCTTTAAAAAATTTCAGGTTCCTAATGTTCTTAGTAGTAAATAAATACAATAAAAAATTTTAGTTAAAAAGATAAGATATTCAACTAGGATGTTTCCACTTTAATTTTAAATTGGCATATTAGTGACTGATCATATAAATATTTTTTGTGAGGGGTCTCTTCAGTCTTCTTTCTAATTGTCTTGCAGGCAATAATTGGTATTTTTTCATTTACAATTAAGTCTATTTGATTGTGGCCACAGGAGAGTCTTAAGTATGACATCACTGATCTGGAAAAGGAAAAGAATATAGCCTTATATTCTTTCTCTTCCTCTGCAGTCCCTGTTCCCCATTGCTCCCTTCAGTTATTCATCAATAATTTGCTGAACATCTAGAAGAAGCATGCCCAGCCAGGCTGTGGGGCTACAGAGATGAACAAGCCATGATCCCCATCCTCAAGGTGCTCTCTGCCTTGCAGGGGAGCCGCACTAACACAGAAATACCTAGGTTTGCTGTTACCTTGATTTCCTTTCTTCTCTGTCAGGACCCTCTCTTTTGTGCCCAAGGAATCCTAGCACAGAGCCTTATACTCAGAATACAATTTACAGCTCTACCTAGGTCTCCTGACTGGTCCAGCCCATTATTTTCAGTCCGTTAATTCCTCTATGTCTCTTTGATCAAGTCATTCTAACAACCAGGCCTCTCCTCCTGCCAATTCATATTTACCATAACTTGAGATGGGATTCAAAACACACATCTTCCAAAGTAATCTTTCTTGGTCCACTCCACTCTACTCTTGTTACAAATTTACATATTCTTAAATATTATGAATTCATGTTGTATTAAGACTTTTTTGTTTACTATTGATAGGTTGCTTCAGAAATGTTCAGATGGTCTGTCTCCCAATGAGATTTTTCAAACAGAAAATTTTTTACATAAAAAGAATATAATAGATTTAAAGTTCCTTGGAAACAAAGATTGTTCTATTTCCTCCTGGTGCCTAAGAATAACAATAAAAGTTATAAAAGCCCTATTCTAAGCATTTTATGTATATTGTTTCTAATTCTAAGATACAAGTGCTATTATTACCTTCATTTTTTGGATAAGGAAATCCAAAAGATAAAGTAACTCGATTCCATCACTCTTTAGTAAATGGCAAAGTTAGTATTCAAATCCAGATGATCCATTTCTAAAGTCCATACTCTTAACCGTAACAAGATTAAATAGTAATTTGAAATAGTATATACTCAAAACATACTTGATAGGTAATGAACAGTTCAGGGATCCCCTCTGGTGGTGCAAGAGAATAGAAACAAAGACTTACTTCCTGCAGTTCAATTCGGCCCTGGACAATATGGGCAGTCAGGTTGTTCGTAACCATTGTATTGAAAGGAGCAGTGGCTTCTTGATTCTCCCAGGACCTCAGCTCGTTCATCCCCAGGATGCTTTCTGAAGCAGATTTAAAGGCAGCAACAGTAGGGTCTTCATTGCTTACCAGGTGAATTTCTTTCAAATTACGTGTCCATTGTACCTCTTGCAAATATAATCTGATAGTTTTCACAATGATCTGTGTACACAAATTCAGAGGGAAGTTGAAAATCCCAGAGCTCAAGGCTGGAATTGCTATTGTCTCAAGGCACTCATTGTGAAAGATGGCATAATCCAGAATATTTTTAATGGCAGTTTGCAGTTTATGGAAGCATCTCTCTCTATCCGCCGAGGCCCACCGAGGCCCAACAGCATGCATAATGAGTTTGCAGGGAAGCTTCCCTGCTCTTGTGACAGCTATATTACCAGTTGGTACTTTACCATGTGTGGAAACGATTCTTGTGCTCTCCTCTTGGATTTCTTGGCCGCCAGCTTTCACCAGGGCCAGGGCCAAGCCTCCCCCATGCTTAAGATCTTCATTGGCTGCATTCACCACAGCATCAACAGCATGTCTGGTGAGGTTGTCCTTCCAGACAGATAACGTTAGCCCAGGAGTAAGCATTTTTCTGAAGACTTGCAGAGACTCACTGTTACGTTCCTGGACTGGAGAGACCAGGGTAGACATACAGCCAAATTTATCCTGGAGGACTTCACACAGCTGATGCTCATTCTTTTTTAAAATTTTGAGGTCATCGTGATTAATGGGTATTTGCCAACTATAGTTTTCTCCAAGAATGTCAGTCTCTGGAAAAGGAGAGAAGATTAAAAAAAAGAAGAAGAAGAAGAAATGAGCAAGGGTTCCTTTGAAAAGGATGTAATTCCACTTCACGTCAGAAGACTGAATTCCCTATGTGCAAAAGATAGATAAACTTCTAGTCTCCTTCCTGATTTTCTTTCTCACCTAGACATGTAATTAAACAAAGGATATCCAAGATTTTTCAATGGTAAGTCACCCATAAAGAGCTTAGTCTTGAGGCTAGCGTACAGTAACTACTCCATGAGTGGTAGCTACTATGATACAATGATGGTAATGAGAAAACTGTATGGGGGTTCATGAGTTCCAAAATCTATGTAAAAATGGTGAGTGTGGGAAGAGTCATGCTTAAGACACAACAAGTATTAGAAATGACTTAATTATGAGTCAAAAATACAAGGAGGCTTTATTTATAAATTGTTTGCTTTTGTCAGTGTCTTAGTCTGGGTTTTCTCAGAAGCAGACTCTGATATAAGGATCTGAGTATAAGTTTATTTTGAAGGTGATCCTAGAAAACACCAAGAGCATGAGATGGGGAGGGCAGAGTAGAAAAGTAAGGCAGGGAAGGGAAGGAAATGAATAGAGGACATGTTATGAAGCAAAGGAAGCTTAACTCCACTGGGAGACAGTGTGTCTCAGAGTTATACCACCAGAAGGGTAAAGGAGCTGGGATATTCATCCAGCTTCTATCAGACATTGGTCAAGGATGCTCCTGTGAGGGCATGGTCCAGCAAATGGGTAGAGTGTCATACTCTAGTCTCGTAGCACATTTTTAGTGGAATTAAAACCGATTGACTAAAAACTACTTACTCTATGTGGCAGAAAAGAAGATATGCAGCTCAGATCCCCCTTCCATGTGGTTATAAAGGAAGGAGTATGGTTAACTAACAACCTCCAGTTGTTAGCCATCTCAGCTTTCCAGCCAAGGTCATGCTATCAATGACTAAGCAAGGCCATTTTTGTCCATTGGGGGCCTCCCCTCATGGGCAATCTCAGGCTGGCAGAGTTTTGCCAGATTTTCCTAACAGTCTGATGGCTCCACCTGCCAAATTTGGTTTCTTCTCTTTTCCTTTCACAATAATCCTTTCGTATTCGTAACTCCATCTCAGTTTACGCTTCCTTGAGAACCCAACTTGAGACACTGTATTTCATGGAGTCTAAGGCATCATTATTATATGCCACTGAAAAAGGAAAACCGATGCGAATTAAACGATGGCACATTACTGATTGATAGGGAAGAGCTTTATTTCAGAAATGTGGAAAAAAAAATGTGCCTCTTAAAATAGGTAAAATGTGGTGATGAATTATATTTTACTTCAACTCCCATTTCTAATTTGAGCCACCTAGAAAGATCTCTGGTGGCTTCAATTACCTAAAAGAAGTGGCACGTGGTCTGTGTGTTGGTTGAAAATCTCAAGGGCCACCCCTAGGATTAGGCAAGCTCCGTTTGGCTCTTACAGCCCTTGTTGGTTAGCGGGTCACCACTTGTGACCAATATCAGTCCTAGGGCTTTGGTCAGAAGAGTCCCACATCTTGTGGGCAAAGGAAAGGATCAATTAGAGCCCCAGTGTGGCTGATGCCACACTACCTCTGAAGCAGTCCCCCTTCTGAGGCATGTATTGGGTCACCACAAGGTCCTGCAATCACGCACCTGAGCACTTGTGGGAGAGACAGTCTCCTTCTGTATTCCCCTTTCTCCACTGAGGACAGAAATGAGCTAAGATTTTCTGTAACAAGGCAGGGAGTGAGGCAATCCTACCTGATTTCTCATTGTAAGCTGCCGTTCCAGCACCCTGTGAAAAATGAGAGTAGTTTAAAAAAAAATTGAAACCAAACGACTACAGATTACTGATAAGAAATACAGCCTAATAAACACAAAGCAACAGAAACTCTGCTAAAAGCACTGGGTTTGAGGGGGAAGAGGAACACATTTGTTTGTTTAATCTGTATACCTGAAACTCTTAAAATACTAAATATTCTAGCAAACATGGACCCTACCTCATTTTCCTAGAGGTCAAAGAGTTTCTAATTCGGGATGAACTGAAGGGCTAGAGATTAACATTTGAAAAGACCCAACGATCACAGACCAAAATGACCAAAAACTTTCAGACAGGCGTCCAGTTTCCAAAGGCTAGGGGTTTTTCTACATAGAACAGAAAACATGGGGACATGAGCCTCATCAGCTATATACCTCCTCATCTACCAGTAAGGACCCACTTTCAGTTGCTTATTTCATGACACAAGCCTGAATGTGGAATTTTACAATTAAACAAATGAAATGTCATTTTTCTGTTCCCTTATTTTTATTCTTCCTCCATCATCCTCCTTCCCACCCCATCCTGCAAAAAAATCAGAATTGTTGAATGAGTAGAACAAATCAAAATGATACTGAGATCATATTTTAAAAAAATCATCCATTCTCATGGTGACTCTGTTGATTAGATTAACATTTTCTTGATTCCCATCTCACATGGCACAAGAAAAAAACTTTTATTGGGCTATTAAAACCAAATAAGAATGTCAAGTAAAACTGAAGACCCAGATTTCTTGCTGTTATAGGAAGACCTATTCATGTGCTGAACAAAGTTCATGATTTATATATTTATATAAAAGTACTTTTACCTTGGGAAAGTCCATTCTCCAGGTCCTTGGGGGTCTTTAAATGTTTATACTCTGTTTTGTGTTTCCGAGCATAGACCGTTGTTCCCAAATACAGTGTCCCACTTCTAGGAATGAATAGAAAGGATGCAGTAAGCATTGACCAGCATCTTAGGGGATTTGCTAAGAATATGCCATAGGAAGATAAATATGATTTCTGATCTTGAGTAGTTTTTAGTTTTACTGATGAAGATGCACTATTGTTTTGCTTCTGTAGTTATTGTTTACCTTCTGTCCTTTACAGAGAGGTTCCAACTGAAACTGTAACGGCTGCTCAGAGAAGGGAAAGAGCCATGCGGGCTACAGCAGGTAAAGCTTTACAGAGAAGGTAAGACCTGAGCCAGATCTTGAAGGATGGAGCAGATTTTTACACAGTTAGAAGAGAATGACACCAAGTGGTAAGACTGAGCTCAGTATTCAAAGAACAATGAGGAAAAACCAGCCTTCTTAGTGAGCATGAAGATCTCCGAAGAGTGTTTGAAGAAAGGGAACTGTACTTATGCCTGTCAAGGGTGTGTGTTACTGAGTTTGTGATAAATTCCTTGATTGAATTAGAAAGGGGACTATTTGGTTAAAAATCAGAATCTTTGGAAAAACATATTTTAACGATTTTCAATCTACTGGGTAGGAATTAAAGACTTAATTTTTAGGACACCAATGATGAAAATACTTGACACAGTTACCTACATCTGTTGCCCACTTAGTTGCCATTAGGCCTCTGAAATGATTTCTAATGCCTTTACAATTCAGAAATTTTGTACAACTATCTAGAGCATCAGAGCACTATTATTCCTACGTTTCAGGAAAAGCACCAAGTCCAGTACAATCCTGAAGGACGAGAACAAGATGCGTTTTTGCCTCCAGAGGGCACTGGTGTTTTCACAAAAGAAGAAAGTCTGTTTGCTTTGTCTGGGGGCATCCGGTGGGCTTTTGCTTTAGATGGTGTCACACTTGTTTTCTTCTTTAGACCAAGCTTTAAAGGCCTAAGGATAAACATGGCGGGTAGGGAGTTAATTAACGCCAAAGAAATTAGAAACAAGGAGCATATTGCCCAAAACATTCAATCCCTTCCATTTTAAAAACAACACCAATTAACAACAAAAGCCTTCCCAACTTTCTATCTCTAGTTCCTACTGTGTTCTTTTCTCTGCATAGGCAGCATGAAGAAGTTGATTCCTCCCCATCCATCTGCCTCTTCAGTCCACTGTAGTGGGCTCCAAAATACATTTATGGCGATTTAAATGTATTTAATTTTACATTTTATTGTTTGAATAGATATTATGTTTACTGGTTCAAATTTAGAAAGTATACAAAGCTCCCTCCTACCCTAACTGCAGAGTCATAAAGTTGACGCAGATGTAATTCCGATAGTACTGCCAAATTACTCTCCATAAAGACTGACCCATTTCTAGTCTTACCAGCCGTGTGCAAAAACCTATCTCAGACCTCCCTGCCACCATTCAGCCCTGCTTGGAAATGTATCTTCCACATGGTTGTCAACACCATCTTTTAAAATGCACATCTAACATGTCACTGTCCTGTTTCCCTCGCTCACAATGCTTCCCTTTCTCCCGACTGATCTTCAAGACCCTTCACCATCTAGACCTGTGCTGTCAAGTGTGGGCCATTAGCCACAGGCAGCTCTCGAGCTCCTGAAATGTGTCTAGTCCCATCTGAGTGAGGTGTGATGGAAATATGAGATAGATAGCAAAGGCTCAGTATGACGAAAAGCATGTAAAATATCTCATACTGTTTTTAACATTGATTATATGCTGAATGATTATTTTGGAATACACAAATGATTTAAAAATTTAGGATATATGGAATTAAATAACATTATTCAAACTAATTTCACCTGCTTATACTTTGTAAAATAAGCTATGTGGCTCTCGTTATATTTCTACTGGACTGCACTGATCTAGACCCTTCCTCCATCATCTCCCTCACCCATTTCATCTCCTCCAAGGCCCCATTACTCCCTCTCTGCTTCAGATCACAATGACCCCTGTGCTTCAGATGCTCCTTCCCCCTCACCACACCCCCTCACACTCATATACAAAATTCTCTACGATTCTGCTTCACACTTCCTCTTGGGGGCCTTCAAGAGATTTGCTTCTTTATTAACAAGTCCGCCTCCCTTTACGAGCCTGTAAGGTCTGCGGCCTTCACATTAGGCTTTGTTTTCTAGAACACAGGGCAGCATATAGTCCAGTACTGTTAGCCAAATCAAGGAATGAGGGCAGGAAAGCCCCAAGAGCCAGTCAAAAAGATAGAGGCTGCAAAGAGGTAATAATGGGCGATACATAATAACGCAGGTGAACAATTAAAAAAATAATAATAATGTAGGTAATTAATATGAATTCAGAATGTAAATTACATTTTAGCTCCATATCATAGTAACAACAATAATGTTAAAAGTAGTCACGCACTCAGGATAAACTTTCTTTGACTTCGGCACCTGCCCCGTTTCATTCTCACCCCACCCCCAACCCTCTGCCCGCAGCCCCTCAGGAGAGGACATGCGAGAGCCTCGGGGGCCCATGGTCCCGGGAACGCGGGACTGGACCTACTCACCTGGAGTACCGCAGCAGGAAAGGCGGCCATGAGAGGACGAGGAACGGCTCTGCCGGGAACGGCTCTGCCGGGAACAGGGAGGGATCTTGGGGAAAGCGAAACTGAAACTTTGCGGCCCAAGGCGACAGGGCGGGATCCACCCCTGCCCCAGTCCGGGCCCAGCAGCGCCCGGAGCCTCTGTGCCAGCCGGACGCGGAGAGCCATGGCCTCGCACCTCTGCCCGCCGTCCCCGCTGCTCGTGCGGGTGTCCGAGCCCGGCATCTCGCTACCCCTACACAGGAAGCTGAATGCCTACTTCCAGAGCCGGGACTCGGATGGTGGGGAGTGCACCGTCCGACCTTGGGGCCCCAGCGGCCAGGGTACCTTCCAGGTGCAATTCTTGGAAAAGGAAGGTGAGCCGTGGGCCTGGGTTGCGGGTGAAAAGGCCGTCCCTGCGGCCCAGTCCCGCGGGATTCGGGGCAGACCCAGGGTGAGCTGATCTGAGAGGGCGGGAGAAAGTATGGCAACTCTCTGGTGGGGGACAAGAACCAGGGGCTCGTGCTACCAAGAGACGCAGCCCACAGCAGCGGAGGATAGAGCCCCTCCGTGCCCAGTTGGTGATTTGGTCTGACTGCGCCTTAAAGTTGACGCTATCCGGTATCGTCATCCTGACATATTTCTCAGCTCTCGGAAATATGTCCCTCCCCCCATACGCCTGTCACCCCTTGCCATTAGGTGTTCCACTTGTATATTTTAAATAATTATTCCATTGATTTATTTTGGGGGATGCACACTGTAAAAAAGAATAAAGAAGAAAACTACCTAGAGGTAAACAATGTGAACATTTTCATATATTTCTTCCAGCCTTTTTCTATGAATGTGAGTAAACACATGCGTATATTTACAAATTATGAGTCTGCATATTTATCCCCTGCTTTTTTTTCACTCCATTTTATATAATGAGTATTATTCCACATTATTGAAATGAGAAACTGAGAGTTTCAGAGACATGACTTTTAATGAGAGGACAATGTTCCATTATCAATGAATTTTCATTTCCATAGTAAAAAGCTACCCATTCAAGAGTTCTGAATAGCACCCTCACATCCCCTATCACCATCCCACCACCCCAGGATGCAGGGAGCGGCCCTGACTGAGAGAGTGCTGGGGCAGGGTACAAATGCATGAATAAGAGGGTTATTTGAAATCACGCCCATGTCTATGTGTGTGTTTAATGTCTCCACTAAAGCCAAGGAGAGAGTGTTGAAAAAAGAAAATCACCAAATGTTGGTTGACAACAAACTCGTGACTATTTTCCTGGAGCCCACTAAAAATCCAGTAGAGGAGAATACCAGACCCGGAATATCTTCGTTGACACTGTCACAAGAAGGGATGAGGTCTGGTGAGAAGGATCCAAATGAAAAACATATTCCTAGTGCTGTGGATTCCTGTGTCGAAAAGGTGAGTATTGAAAGAAAGAGCTGGGTATGTGTCTGCAACTTCCTCTCCAGTCACCATACCTTTCATTACTGGTCCAACAACCATTGGCTGAGGACTTGCTATGATCCAGGCACAGTTTTAGGCACTAGGACACACAGAGGTAAATACGACGTGTCTCTGCTGAGAGTGGGGAGGTACATAGGACAATAAGCAAGTAAACAAAAATAAAACAATTTTAGAGAATGATATGTGCCTTAGAGAGTGACAGGGCCAGGGTGAGGACAGGGAAAGAGGAGGTGCTACTTCTGACCAGAAGTCAGAGATTTTTCTAAGGTGACATTTGACCTGAGACTTGAATGATGAGAAGGAACCAGCCATGAAAAGAATCATTTGACGATCAATACCAGCTATCTACTGTGTGCCAGACACTGTCACAGGAGCTGGGGATACAGCCAGGAGCATAGGAAACCCTGCCTTCGGAGACCTTACATTCTAGTGATGGAAGCACACTAATAGTAAAAAACAAAAAACAAAAATCAAAAAACAAACAAACAGAAAAACAGATTTATCCTAAAATGTCTGCCAGTGATAAGTGCTGCAAAGAAGAATAAAGCAGGATAAATGGCAGACAATGACAGGACCACTGCTTTTAATACGTTATCAGGGCAAACCTCTCTAATGAGGTGGCATCTGAATAGAGGCATGAATGAAGTAAGGAAGCTAGCAAAGTGGATTTCTGAGGGAAGAATGCTGTAGGCAGAGGGAAGCACAAGTGCAAAGGCCCCAAGACAGGAGCTTACATCTTGAGCCCCAGGGACTTCAATGAGGGAGGCCAGTGTGGCTGGAGGGCAGTGAGCAAGGGAGAGAATGACAGGAAAGCGGAACCTCTCCAAGAAGAGTCTGGTTTTTGGGGATGAAGGTAAAGATTTTGGATTTTAATTTAAATGTTAGGGGATTATCAGATGGTTTTGAGCCAAGGGAGTGGAGTGATCGGATTTAAATCTTCTAAAGGATCACTTTGGCTGCTGTGTGAACTGAATGTAGGAAGGAGCCAGAGTGGAAGGTCAGAGTGTAATTAAGAGAGGTTGCAGGGGGCCAGGTACAAGATGATAATGGCTTGGACTCTGGATGGTCCTGATGGAGGTGTGAGAAGTGACTGGATTCAGGAAACATGTGGAAGGAAGACCTAGGAGAAAGACGTTACATGCAGAGGAAATGGCATGTGAAAAGTCTTCGAAGAAGGAAAACACATTGGAAATCTTGCTTTTGTATTACAATCCATTTGCCTGTCTTTTTTAGCCTAGTCTGGTGTGCTTGTCATATTTGAGATTCTAAAGGCTAGGGTTTAGAGGGCCCAGCATTAAACGCAGTTTGGTGTTTATTCATTTTTTTTTTCCTTCAGATTTATGGCTACCATCCAGGCTCACAGACTCTTCCATGAGAACCACAGCAGCTTGCCCAGAAAGTCCAAGTGCCTTCCCCTCCATCCCGTCCCCAAAGTCAGAGAGTGGCAGCTCTAGAATCTAGACTTCTTGTTCCACAGAGCTTTTAAAAATGCTCATGCCCAGGCTCTACATTTATATCAGAATCTCTGGAGGTGTGCCTGGGCCTTGGCTTTTTTTCCGCCCCCCTTTTATCTCCCCAGGTGATTCTAATGTGCAGACAGGGCTGGGAACCTTGGAGCTGTAGTGCTACATAGTCTATGAAAAGGATTTGAAAGAAGTCACCTTCTGCTAAGGGTTGTTTCTCTAGTCTCCAGACATTCTCTTGAGGAAAAACTGTGGGCCTGAGAAATTTTATTTGTTCCTTTTAAATTTTCAGATCTTTCTTGCTGTCACAGCTGACTTGAACTGTAACCTGTTCTCTAAAGAGCAGAGGGAACACATAACCACTCTCTGCCCCAATGTCAAAAAATTGGAGAGCTACAATGGAATCGAGAGGATGTGTGGTGACTTTAAAGATATTGAAAAAATATATGGCTTCTTGAATGAGCAACTCCTAAAAAGTGAGCAGAAACATGGATCTTCCCCTTTGAGAACAGAGAGGGAGCCAATCCATCAGCAGGACCAGAACCGCTGTGTTTCTCCCTTTGACCCAAAAACCAGGTCAGAAGAGAAAAGCGACCATTGTGAAGTTCCTTTGCCTTTGTCTGAATACTCCAAATATCCTGAGAAATATCCTGAGAAAATGGACTCAAAAGAGAAAGGACTTGCTGTAAAAATAAAAAGTCAAGAGAGTTCTCCGAATTCAGTCTCTGCAGACTTCACCTCAAGTCACTTAGGTAACCTCAGAGCAGCTCAAGAGTCTTTTATCAGTGAAACTCAGAAGAGCGTGGGCACTCTGCAGCAGGAAAGTGTTGCTTTAGCAGACAGTAAGCAGGCAAATAAAATCAAACAGGAATTGAATCACCAGTTCACAAAGCTCCATATAGAGGAGCATGGAGGAAAATTAACTCTCCACGGGACTCAGGACAACATTTCAGCTGCCAAACATTTTCTTGCCTCCCCGATCTCTGAAAGTCTTGTCAAGGCACCTGTGAAAATATTGAATCTCTGGAGTCCTATGAGACGAATTACGATTACCAATGCTCACTATAAGCTTTTAGAAGCTGAATTACTCCAGGAGATATCAGAGATAGAAAAAAGATACAACGTTCAAAGTAAGATTTTGAGCGAAAGTTGGAAAACTCACATCCTATTTGAACCTAAGGACAAGGAGTTAGATCTGTCTATGCATGCTTATGCAAGTTTCATTGATGCCTATCAATCTGTCTCATGTCAGCTAATGACAGAGTTTCTTTCACTGAAAACTTTGGGCAAGGGAAGAATGCACTTAAGTGGCACCAGCTTCGCTGATGACTTTAATAAGAGGCATCCAGATGTACACTTAGTGCTAAATCAAGAGTCCATGACTTTGATTGGGTTGCCAAATCAACTTGCAAAGGCAAAGCAGTATGTCTTAAAAAGAGAGGGAATGTCCTCATTACCTGGAGAGAAATGGAATGAAGATAATGAAACGCCCATGGACATCGATGTTAATGACTCAGAAATAGCTTCACCAACATTTCGGTCCTCTGCCAGTTCTGGGGCATCAGGATTGGACAAGGAAGAGGACATTTGCGTCATCTGTATGGAGCCCATTAGTAACAAACGAGTGCTATCAAAGTGCAAGCACCAATTCTGCACCCCTTGTATCAACAAAGCCATGACATATAAGCCAGCCTGTCCTGTGTGCCTGACTTCCTATGGTGTCCAGAAAGGGAATCAGCCAGAGGGAACCATGGAAGTCATTTTCGAAAGACAATCACTTCCAGGTTATCAACACTGTGGCTCCATTATGATTAGATATAATATGTTTGGAGGCATACAAACAGTAAGTATTTCTGAGATCCATGGGTTTCTTTCCAGTGTGCTAGGATTACTAGAGCAAAAGAAATTATTCTGTTGCCAATTAGTGGGGTTTTCAAGGACTTATTTCCATGGTCATATGCAAGGGCTTTAAATAGTGATAAAGGTAGCAATGTTTGTGTACAATTCAGATATTTGTGTCTATTAAGGCAAAGAAAGGGTGGGTAGTGATTATATGTTAGGGTTGGGGGGGATTCAGGAAGGTGGATGATATTTTCAGCAGGAATTTGGAGGAGGAGAAATATGAATATTGAGAATATGAGCAAACCTTCAATACTTTTTTTGATTTGCTCTAACTGCAAATGAACACATCTATCTATACAGTAAAATATATACACTGGAATGTTTTCATGTGATATTTTCTTGTCTTCATACAGAAAGACCACCCAAACCCAGGAAAAGAATATAAGGGAATACGGCGAACTGCCTACTTGCCTGACAATAAAGAAGGAAGAGAGGTTTTGACACTGCTTCGTAGAGCCTTTGACCATAAGCTGATTTTCACAGTGGGATATTCTCGAGTTTTAGGAGTTTCAGATGTCATTACATGGAATGATATCCACCACAAAACATCCCGGTCTGGGGGACCTGAAATGTGAGAACCTTTTGAAACAATGAATTTATAGGTCTTAAGATATGGCAATTTGAGGATGTAGATATAAGGAGACTGTTTATAGTAGTGGGATTGGATACAGTATTTTGAAGCATGCTAATCTCAAAGGCAGAAAGGTTGGTTCCCATTACCTTTTACCTTCCCAACTACAAAATATCGTACAGTTACTAAAATTTGCATCAAAAGAGTCTTCAGAATCCAAGATGAATGGTATCTCAGGTGACTTAATTTGGGGTTTGCTGTCTATTTGAAGGGTAGATCCTAGGAATATTATTTACTTTGCCTTCTTTTAAGATCACCCTTTCTTCTATCCTCTCCTCCCATTGGTCCATAGAAATCCTAAATTCACTTGGCTAATAGTACTCTAGAAAAACTCTTATTTAATATTGTGGGAGTTGTATTATAAGCAAAATAATTGTTCTTAATGAAATTCAGAAAGGATACCTTAGACCCTTCATATTCAAAAGGGAACACATTCTGAGACTTTTGCAGATTTTCCAAATTTGAAAATCTTCCTGTGGCAGATACTGTAATACACACACACACACACACACACACACACACACACACACACACGTATGTATATATATATACACATATATATAATAAAAATATATACTATACTGTATTTTTATATATAACATGTATCTATACACATTTCTTCAGTTGAAATATTAACTGCCAATTGATCTTCTTTTATATATGCTATATATAAAAACATAGTATAATATAACTGTATGAGAGCCACTGCTTACTATGAGCTGAAAATAAAAAAGTCTTATTGAAAGGCAGATCCTAGGCAGACAGCTCAGCTCACTCACTAGCTAAATGACTCATATCTGCACACTTATAAGTGATTATAAGTCATCTGCATTTAAGATTGTTTGAGAATGTTTGCAACACAATTTTTATGCCAAGGCTTACTATACAGATTCTTTAAAATCATGTGCGATGAAGCTAAGGGGCTTTTGTTTCTGCAGGTATGGCTACCCTGATCCTAATTATCTGAAACGCGTCAAACAGGAGCTGAAAGATAAAGGAATTAACTAAGAAGACTGCTGGAAGGGCGTCTTGAGCCAAGCTTTCAAAAAGACATGGTCGAAGAAGCTGAGAAAATGCCCATTTAAATCATTATGTAGAAATGCCTTTTAAAAATGTTCATCTCAAAAAGGGGTTCGTGTAAAAGTAAGAATCTGATAGTCTGTTGTTTTCAGAGTGTCACTTGTTATGGAATGTGAAAGCCCCGAAGATCTGTGTGATGTTGCTACAGAGGTGTTGTGCCTCATTCTTTTTTGGGGGGAGAGGGGATGGATGAAATGCTGTGGGTATGAAATCATCTTCTGTGGTCTTCAGTTAAAATACTAACTGCCAATTGATCTTTCTTTTTACTACCATTTCTGGGGTGGTTTTTTAAGTTTTTTGTTGTTGTTGTTGTTGGTTGGTTGGTTGCCCTTTACCCTAAAGTTAAAATCCTGGTACGAGGTGGGGTGGGATGGGGCTTTGATTACAGAAAATTAAGAGACATTTCCTTCCCTCATGGCCAAAAAAGTGGCCAGGAGCAAAGATTGGGCAACCTTTGATAATAGATAGCATAAGGTTATTATTCTTCATGACACAGAGCCAGGTATACAGTTGATGCTTAATAAATTTTTGCTGCCTGACTCAGGTGGCTAATCATCCAGCAGAGGCATTTTTGGCTTCCCAAATCTTTAGCAGAGGTAGGAGTAAGGAAGCCATTTCCGAGGTCCTCACCACTGATTTGGAAAACTGAGTTTCTTACTCTAGAGCACTTGGCCTCTGAATGCTGACCTCTGGACAAGTTTCCAAGCTAGTCCTTGCTCTCCGATGACCCTTGTAATCTGCTATATGGGGTGCACTTGCTACACATTTCTAAACCATTTTTTCCTCTGAATATATTGCACTTTTGAGTATACCCACTTCCAGTTTTAACAGATAATAACCTACCTTTAGTTTCCATAGAGTATCATTTTCTTAGTAACTGTAGCCTCCTAAGTGGACATTTGTCCATTCTTTTACTAAATCTCTCTAAGTCATGTTTTCTCTCATGAAATCTTTCTCCCTGATACTCTCTGGACACAAGAGGCAAGAGTTGAGCCTACTATAAGGAATCTATGACATGTCAAAATTTGCTTTTAAATAGTTCTCCAGCCACAAGAAAGTTAGAGTAGCAAATTATCTGGTCATCCACATCCCAGCTTCTCTCCAAAAATGATGAACGAGATGTCTTTTTCTTTTCCTAAAGATATACATACACACACATATACATTTTTGGTCAGAAGGTAATAGTTAATATTTATTGTGGACTTATTTTGTCCCCTTTATTTGAGCTTTATCTTTGCGTAATTGATACCAGTAGTATCCCCATTTTATAACTGAGCAAACTGATGTGCAGAGAGGAAACTTTAACAAAGGTCACACATTAATAAGTAGAAATGCTGAGATTTGAAAACGATAGTCTGGCTCCAAGGCTTCTGCACTCCAAGGTCATACTGCCTCCCACAGGGAGACTTCTCATCCAAGGAGCAGGCCGAGGAGTTCCCATCGTTCCGCACCTCTCTCAGAAATGGATTCCTGCATGGTGCTCACAGCAGATTTCCTCCAAGGAGATCCTATTTGAAGAACTTTCCTCTGTCCAGAGTTGAGGGAGCTTATTACATTAGATGATATGTCTTTTTTTTTTTTTAATCAGGTTATACATTTAATTTTTAGTGATCATTTATGTCTTTACTGTTATGATTAATTGTTTTGTATCTACTGATCTTTTAGCTAAATTTGCTTCAAAAAAACCCAAAAGTTGGGTCCTCGCTGAGGTCTGGATCCTTGATCACAATGTAGTGTGTGCACAGGCAGCTTAAGGGTATGAGTGGTTCGTGAGCCTTTGCATTGCCGCTTTTGCTCTGTGGAAGGTATCCGTATCTGCTTTAAATAAAGTTATATCCATATTAGGAACAGATTGTGTTCTTTCTCCACTTCTTTTTTCTTCTTTCTTAGGTTAAGATTCTGATGGTTTCCAACAACACATACAGTGTACAGCAAAACTACTATTGACTTCACTTCTACCACTTTCAGCTGTGAAAATCATATTACTATTTTTCCTCCTTAACATATAAAATACTGTGAAGGTAAAAGTAGGCTTCAGGTTTCATCTCTTCTCTCCTAGAGAAAGCATCTGAAATATGCTATCAAACTACACTTGCCCCCTTTCTGCTCCTAGAGTTTCTGTTTCACCTCTCCAACATCAGTGCTGGGTTACCCAGATGGTTCACTGGGCACCAGCAAATCAAGGCACCCTTCTCTCCAAAGAAAAAAGAAAATAGAAAATAATATCAAGATTTTGCTATTTCCATAAAGAAAGTAAGTTTCTGCACCCAATTCCAACATGAGTTTTTTTTCCCATACAACCAAGCGATTCTCTGACACCAGCTGGGTGTCCTATAATACAACTCAATTGTGACACTATCTACCAGGGGATAATGTCAGATTCCACAGTCTAAGGGCTCAGTCCCCACAAGACTGTCCTCCACTTCAGATGCCAAGCACAAGCCCAGGTTTTTACCTGGGTTTCTGTCTGAATGGCTAAAAGTCTGAGGTTCCCATGATCCCTTCCTTGGATTCAATTAATTTGCTAGAGCAACTCCTAGAATTCAGGAAACCAGTTTACTTACTAGATTATCAATGTATTACAAACAGATATAACGGGTACGAGCAGATGGTAGAGGTGCACAGGGCAAGTTATGAGGAAAGAGTGCAGAGCTTCCATGCCCCCCAGGCATGCCACTCTGCCAGCACCTCCCCTTGTTCACCAACCCAGAAGCTCTCTGAACCCTGTCCTTTTGGGTTTTTATGGAGGCTTCATTACATAGGCATTATCGATTAAGTCATTGGCTGTTGGCGACTGAACTCAATTTCCAGCCCCTCTACCTCTCCCAGAGGTTGAGGGGTGGGACTGAAAGTTCCAACTCTCTAATCTTGTGGTTAATCCTCTGGAAACCAACCCCCATCCTTAGTCGCCTCATTAATATAAGCCACCTCAGTAACATAAAAGACATCTTTATCACTCTCAGCTTTCAGGAAATTCCAAGGATCTTAGGAGCTCTGTGCCAGAAACAAGGACAAAGACCAAATATGTATTTCTTAAAAATCACATCACAGATAGCCACTGCCTCACAAAGAGTCTTAAAAAGACACAGCAGGTCACCCAGCAGCGTTATTTACTTGGCGTAGGAGTTGAAAAGACTGAAGAAATCATCTTGTTTAAATGCTCTAATTTGTAAAGGAGAATACTTGGTTTTATTTCCTGGGAAAACAACGGACAACATAAAATATATTACAGTTATAGCACATTAAAACGTAGTCTTAGTGGCACCTTTGGCTTCTCTCTCTTGTCCCACATGTCCATAGTCACCAGTTCTGCCTCCCCTTTTTCATAGTTAGAATTTTCATAGCTCTCTCACCAGAATGATGAAAATACCCACTAAAAACTCTCTCTGTTCCAACTTCTTCCTCCTTCCACTGCAAATTACCTTTTGAAAAAATCAGCTTTGATCTCATCTGTCCTCTGATGATATGTCTTCAGTGACCCCCTGATGCCCAGAGCAGTGCTTCTCAAACTTGATCTTGTGTCAGAGTCAGTTGGAGGGCATGATAAAATGCAGATTGCTGAAACTCATCCCAGAATTTCTGACCCAGTATGTGTGAAGTTGGGTCCAAGAATTTGAATTTCTAAGTTCCCATGTGCTGCTGCTGCTGCTGGCAGTCTGTGGACCCATTTTGTGGACCACTGGCCTAGAAAATAAAATTCAAATTCCACAGCATGGCATCAGGAGCTTCTCATTCTGCTTGCTCACCCCATGTCCTTTCCTCCCCACCAAGCCCCTATGAGCTATTCACACCAGACTGCCAGCTTTTCTATACTTTTATTCTTCTGGCCTTCGCTCTGTGTGTTCTCTCTCTGGAATGCCTCTCCACCTCTTCGAAACCTCCTGCTATAGGAACTTTCCTCCACTCTTGTCACCCAATTATGAATCACTTCTTTCCCTGTGTTCCTGATAATTTGTATATGTCTCTATTAATGCAGATGCGATATCAAAATCCACTTACTCAGCTTTTAGCCTTGGGGTGGTTGGTGCTGGGCACTGGCCTCTATGAACTGCAGCAACCCCATTCCTGTGTCCTCTGTTTACTGGCTGGGTTCAGCAATGGGAGTTACCAGCAAGAGATTAGAGGGTAGGAGGCAGGGCTGTTCCCTCAAATCAGCCATGGTTCCCGTGGAATTGGCTCTCTCCTGTAGCTATGGCCCTGACTAGGCTCAGTGTATGCCCTGCCCTTCAGTCTAGATGATAAGGGGAGAGTGGGGCTGCTTCACCATTTCTTACTGATTTCTCTTTACCCTGAGCCCACACCTAAGTAATTCCTCTATTAAACTGTCTTCAATGACCCGTTTTGAGTGTATCATCTATATTCTGCCAGTACCTTTCATGATACACCAGGTAAATGTGTACTAGTCTTTTTTTTGTTTGTTTCCCTCTTCTTAATTCCATCCTTACCCCAGAGAGAAGGCATCTGTGTCCAATTCAGCTTTGTAATCTTAACACAACGCCAGGCATATCAAGGGCCTTCAATACATATTGGCTGAATTAAATTAAATGTCTTGTCAGACTAGACCTGATTCCAGCCGTGTCTTAGTGTGCATAAAAGGACCCAGCATATTTTTCTGAAGATGAGTGTGTAGGGAAAGTGAGGGTAGGTAGGAATGGGATGCCCAGGAGACAGGGGAGCTAATACTGATTTTTAAAATACATGCCAAGCACTCTACAAATTTTATCTCATTTAATCCTCACAACAATATTGTGAAGCAGTTATGGCTATGCCTATTGTAGATACCATCGATGGACGTTACTCTATGAACTCTAGAGCCCAGGACTTTGGCCCAGAATTTGACTGACAGTAACACCTGTCCCAAAAGGATTTCAGAAATCCTAGGCAGTTCTTGTTTGCTACTTCAAGACTGTAACCTACAGCAAAATCAGTTTTCACAGAAATGAAAGCGAAAGGTCTAGGCACAAGCCTGTTGGGTGGGGCGGGCTGGCAGCGCGAGCAGACCAGTCAGAGTTGAGGATGGCAGCGAATAGCCCCCCGCTGCTGATCTGAGAGGCCTGGGGCTCTGGAGCCCTGACCTCCCCTGAAGAACTGGAACACAAGTTGCAGGTGTACTTCCAGAGCCTGAAGAGATCCGGCGACCGGGAGCGTGAGGTTGACCAGGAGCCGGGCAGCCCGCCTCGCTTCCTGCCGCTCATCTGCCGGGAGGATGGTGAGGGGCGCTAGGGGTAGGGGATAGGAGGGGCGCCAAGGCTGACTCTCCAGGCGCAGGCGCGATTCTCTGCAACACAGGTCTCTCTCTGCGCAGAGACCCCCAAGTGCTTCAGAACCTTCTCTTCTAGGGAGGCGCTTACCACTCTGACTTGTCACGGAAGAGAGTAGAGTGCGGGACGTCTTTTTCCACAGAATGTTTGGGAATTTCCCACTCAATTTTTAAAAGTTTCTTGTAAATTAGAAATATTGGTCTTTTATCTGTGATATAGGTTATGAATATTTCCCTTCAATTCGTCGTTTGTCTTTTGAGTGTGCTTATGGTGGCTTTCCCCCGCCCCCAATCCAAACGTTTTTTACTTTTATGTAGTAAAATTTACTAATTTTTGTTTCATTGCATCTGGACTTTAGTCATGTTTTAAAAGCTTTTCCCAACATTCAGGTAATCGTTGCCCAGCCTTTTTTTCTATATGTAATGCTTTACTTTTTTTTAATTTAAAACTCTGATACATTTGGAGTTTATTCTTGTGTAGGGTATGAGGAATGAATCTAATTTTATTTTATTTTTCCAAATGGGTATCCAGTTGTCTCGACATCCGATTATGTGAATCCATTTAAATCACTATCCGTAGATCTTCTATTTTGTTTCATTAGTTGAATTTATTAAACAGATTACCACTGCCTCAATAACTTGAGATACCACCTTTATCATATACTACTTTCTATGTAGTTTGGCTATTTCTGGAACTTCCAGCCACTTATTTATTCATCTGTTGCAAAGAGACTTTGGTATACATTTTATTATCAGGGCTAGTCCTCCTACAGAGCTCTTCCTTCTCAGTGTTTTCCTAGCTATTCTTATATGCTTTTCTTTCCTTATCGACTTCTGATTTATGAGCAGCATCAAAAAACAAAAACAAAAACAAAAAAAAAACAACAAAAAAACTTAGAATGTTTATTGGCGTTGCATTAAATTTATAAATTAAATTACTGACAGCTGATATCTGAGATGGTGTCGAGATGTTCGAAGCAAGAACAAAGGTGGCCATTTCATTTGTTCAAGTCTACTTGTTCAATTTTTAGAAATTTGCCAATTTACTGCTCTGGGTGAGGAGATAAGCTTATGCTCCATTGTATTTAATTTATCAGCCTGCATTTCTTGAACGTCTGCTATGTGGTAGATATCTTTTTATTTTCATCATTGTTTTAGTGTTTTATGTGTCTCCATTTAAATTACTATCTGTAGATCTTCTATTTTGTTTCATTAGTTGAAAATTTTTCACCTTAATACAAATTAGCTAAATAAATATGAAACTTTTGTTCTACTACTTGTGGAGTAAAGTGAACATTTGTAACCAATCAGGGGTTAATATTATTGTGTTTAGGTGTTCATTATGAGGTATTAATTGCTATCTAATTGTCTTCATAATGAAAACCAATGTTTCCAACAATATTTATTAAATTATGATTCATGTCTTCACTTTTTTATTCCTCTTAATACTTTGTATGTTAAACTTTATGATAGATTAAGGCTTATTTCTGGAATTTCTTTTCTACTTCTTGTCCTATTATCTATTCTTAATTTAGAACTATTAGTTTTATAATTATTACTTAAAGATGTATTTTTAAAATACGACTTTATTTTTTAGAGCAGTTTTAAATATCTAGCAAAATTGAGTGGAAAATACAGAGAGTTCCCATATACCACCTTTATGTTTTAGAGCAGTTTTCAGTTTATAGCAAAATTGGCCCCCTTTCAAGGGTTAAAAACAATGAAAAATGGACGTAAGTCTGTATTCTTTCTATGATGTCTATCAATGTCTACCCATACCCAATCTTCTTGGTAAATAGGCGGCATTTTTGTGTTCTGGTTATTTCTATAGATTGCCCTTTCATTGTGTAGTAACAGAAACATCTTTCTTTTCAGTAACAAGTTGTAGCTTTATTAATTGATGTCAGTGGATGAGCACCATCATTTACTGTCATGTGTGTTAGTTTTATTTTCCTGTGATTTGGTGAGTAACTCCGATTTCACAATCATTTAGCCAAAGAGTTACTATTTTTAAAAATAAGGCAGTGAGGGAAATCTGTTTTCTTCCAAAGTATTTAAAACATCAGAAAATAATATAAAAATCAAAGCCTTTCAAATCTCAAATCAGATATGAAAACTAATACCTTAAGTGTTCTGTCTCCCTAAAAAATTGCTAAATTGGAAGACTTCAGGACAAAAGTAATACTTTTCAGAAGAGTGAATAAAGTGGATGAAATAGAAGTGGATGAAATAGATGACTTTTCAAAAGATCCTTCGAAAGCCTCCGTGTTGGTTGCATTTTATAATATCCAAGACACCATGACAGAGAATAGGCTTTTGGAATCGATCAGTGGCCTGTCAGAAGCCAACGTGGACTTCAGGGTGGAAGTAATGTCCAGTACTAAAGTTGCTGTCATCACTTTTCTCAGAAATATTGGTAAGACAGACAATAGCTTTTAACTGTTTATTTGCAAGTTGTGATTGTATCCTCTTTGAGAGTCCAAGCATCCCACATGGGTCTTCTTTAAGAGTTGTGTTATGTGTTATTTCTAACTTCCAGTGAAAGAATTGAGAGGAAATATATAGTATTATTACTTCTGGTACTACTAATAGGCAACATTTATCAAGTTCTTGCTCTATGCAAGGCACTATGCCAAGTTCTTACTTTACCTCATAACATATAGCACTATGAGATAGGTGCTATTATTGTCTGCATTTTACGGGTGAAGAAATCTGGGCTTAGAGGGAATTAAATGACTTGATCGCAGTCACACGGCTAATAAGTATTTGAGTCAGAATTTCAAATTAGACATTCTGACTTCTGAGTATATTTTCTTAATCATTGTGCATGCGTCTTCAAATTTCCGGTGAGTTTTAATAGTCATAGGACTTTATTTTTGTGATAATTACATGTGCAAATAGAGACCAAGATATAATGAAGTTAGTAGGGGGATGGAGAGGGATTAGATTTAGGAAACAATATTGTATTACAATCATTATTGCTATTATCAGCTTACAACCTGGCTGCACATACTCAATTTCATTTGAAGAGGTAACCGTTGATCCACGTTCCCAAAATAATCTCAAATGGAGGTCACTGATAATGGCAATGTAGGATAGGTGGAAGTTGACATCTGCATTCAGAGTAGTAAAATTTAACTTGTCACCTAGTCATTAATGCTACTGTTGATATTTGGAGAGACTTTTAAAAAAACAGTTTGTTGTGGTTATACTCTGGTAAATGGTTAATGTTTAAGCACATTGAGTGTTTCTGGAGATGACATGTGCAAATTAGGTTGGCTAAGAGCCTCAGTCTGCACTCCAGCCATTAGTGAAGTGAAAAAAAAAAAAAAAATTTGGGAGGCAGAATGTTATAGAGTGCAATACAGAGAGCATTTTATAAATTCTTTTTTTAATCACAGTGCACCATAAAAAATATATATTTTTTATCCTAACCCATACTTTGTATGAAAACAAAAACATACGTTGCAATTTGAAAACAAAGTTTTGTTGCAACATATGCATTTCTTGCTAAGGAACTGATGTACTGTTTTCTATTCTATTTATATATATGCATACACACACACACACACACACATAACAAATTTTTGTTAGGACTTTTAAAATTCATATCACTGACATAGTGATTAGAGGTTGGCTTTCAGCAATGACTTTGACACAAAGGGTTAGCGGGTAGGGATTGCAACTTTATTCCCCACTATCTCTGCCAGCCTGCCTCTTCAAGCCATTCTAAATAAGCATATAATCTGTATTAGCTTTCTATTGTTGCATACCAAATGACCCCAAAACTTAATAGCTTTACATAACAAACATTTATTATCTCATACTTTCTGTGGGTCAGGAATTTTGGAGCAGCTTAACTGGGTGATTCTGGCTCAAGGTCTCTCATGAGGTTGCTATCAACATGTTAGCTGGGGCGACAGTCATCTGAAGGCTTGATCGGGGAAGAGTCTGCTTCTAAGCTCACTCACATGGCTGCTGCCGGAGATGTCATTTGCTTGCCACGAGAGCTTCTCTGTAGGGCTGTTCATGACATGGCAGCTGGCTTTCCCCAGAGTGAGTTATCTGAGGAAGAGAGGGAATGGGGTGGGAGTGAGGGCTGCAGTACTTTCGTAACCCTAGCCTCAGAAGTTGCATAACCTCACTTCTGCCATATACTAGTGGTTATACAAACCAATCTTGATACAATATGGAAGAAGACTATACAAAGTCGTGATTACCAAGAGGTAGGGATCACTGGGCACCATTTTACTTACACAGTCCAAGAAAATATAGCTTCAAGACAAACTCCCTTCATCACCCCCTACTTCTAGCCAGATTGTCACACCTAAGACTTCTATATAGAAATTCGAGAGCACCACTGGCCTTTAGAGTCCCCAAAGTAAATATTTAAATTCTTATAGAATTTACTAGCTGGATAGCAATGACAAAGTTACTTTCTGATCCTCTGTTTCTTCATTTAAAAAGTGGAGATAAAAATCTATCTCACAGGGTCATTGTGAAAGTTAAATTAAATAGGATAATATTTGTAAAATATTTGTGAAACATTTGACGCATAACAGATATTCAATAAATAAAGCTATTACAATTATCAAATTAGAAAAAATTGGAAAGCACAGTTATTAACTTGATCAGAATAGATATGAATGGTGTTTTAGACAGCTATATGTCTCAGCTGATACAAGGATAAGAGCCATTATTAAATGATGTTTAAATAGTTCAGTGTCCTTCATTCTGATATTGTTATCACCTCTGATATAAGAATACTGTAATAAGCTACTTCTACTGGGTAAAATGTATTTGAAAATAGTCTAGCAAATTCAGTTAAGAATAAATGTTCTTCTCCTTAGGACAGTTCTAATTATTTTTTGAAAAATAGCATTATACTAAGCCCAAATATATTTTAGTGCAGTTCTACCTATCAATTCTTGTTCTTCCTTTTAGAATTGTAGAAATAACTCCTTTATAACAGGGGTCCCCAACCCCTGTGTCTGCGGACTGGTACTTGTCTGTGGCTTGTTAGGAACCTGGCCACACAGCAGGAAGTGAGTGAGCTGTGGGCAAGCAAGCAAAGCATCAACTGTATTTGCAGCTGCTCCACAGAGCTAGCATCACCTCATTAGCTCCACCTCATGTCATCAGGCATTAGATTCTCGTAGGAACACTGGTCCCCGGTGCTGAAAAGGTTGGAGACCACTGCTTTATAAGACAGCCCTTCAACTGTTTTAAGAACGACTAGCATATCTTGCTTTCTGCATCCCACCTCACCCATTATCTCTATTTCTGCAAGATTAATATACTTATTTCCTTTTATATATTCTCATGTAATGTGGTGTAGAGTCCTTTTACAGCATTGGTTTCCCTCTTCTGAACATAGTAAGTAATCCCTTTGCAAAGTTTGGCACCTTGAACTAAGCACAATACTCTAGTGGTTGCCTGTTTTCACCAATGAAAAGTAGAATAGGGTTTTCATCATGCACATTCTTGTTGCTATGTTGCTCTTATAGCCCCAAATCTCATCATTATATTTTTTCTAATGAATGGATTTTATTTTTAGAGCACTTTTATGTTTACAGAAAAATTGAGCAGAAAGTAAAGAGAATTCCCCCTTACCCCAGTTTTCTCTAATATTAACGTTTTGCATTATTATAGTATATTCGTTACAACTGATGATAAGTATTGATACATTATTATTAACTAAAGTCCATTACATTGGAGTTCATTTTTTGTGTCATATGGTTCTATATGTTAAGCCAAATGTGTAATGTTCTGTGTCTATAATTACAGTTTCATGCAGAATAATTTCAGTGCCTAAAAATACTCTGTGTTCCACCTATTCATTGCTCCCTCCCTCCTCCAGGCCCTTGGCAGCCACTGATATTTGTACTGTCTCCATAGATTTGCCTTTTTTCAGAATGTCATATAGTTAGAGTCATGCAAAATGTAGCTTTTCAGACTGGCTCCTTCACTTAGCAATAGGCATTCAAATTTCCTCCCTGCCTTTTCGTAGCTTCATAGCTCATTTCTTTTTTATCTCTGAATAATATTCTATTTTTTGGAAGTACTACAATTATTTATCCATTTGCTTATTGAAGGACATCTTGCTTGCTGCCAAATTTTGGTTATTATGAATAAAGCTATATTGCTGCTATAAACATTCATGTGCAGGTTTTCTGTAAATGTTAAGTTTTCAGCTCACTTGGGTAAATATCAAGGAAAGCAAATGCTGGATCATATGGTAAGAGTATATTTAGTTTTGTAAGAATATACTTAGTTTTTTCTCTCAAGGTGGCTGTACCATTTCGCACTCCCCGAGCAATGAATAAGAGTTCTTGTTGCTCCACATCCTTGCCAACATTTAGTGACCGTTTTCCCCCTTCAAACACAGCTACATCACTTTTGCTTTATACTGAGTTTACTGTCAACCAAAATCTCTTAGATGTTTTCACATGATTTCACCACTAAATCACATTCTCTTTCTCTCAAACTTATGCAGTTATTCTTTGGACTTTCATAAGTGCTCTTCCTTTCCTTTGGTGTCTCTCCCAGATGCCCTGGGGTCTCTTTTATTTATTAGGTGCACTTATAATGCTACTGCTGTATGTCTCACTGTGAAGGACTCACAACCTTCTCTAGAGGATTATCTTTGGGAGACTGAATGTCTGGAAACTGGAGGTGCCTGGGAGTTTACATTCATCTCCAAACTAGGATGGCCCATAGACAAAAACTGACTGATATAGAGATATAAGATCCCAGCTCCCTTATCTCAAAGTTAGGACAATACTGTGATGCAATTTATATATTCCAGAGCTCCTTGCAGGATCAGGCAGAAGCTAGACTTAAGCTAAACCACATTCTCTACCTTCATCTCTCACTTTCTACATGTTTCTCCTGAGAGCACAACTTTAATAAATCATAGCACTTGAATCCTTCTCCTAGGCTCTGCTTCTAGAGAATCTGACCTAATTTTATGACCTCTTTTGATTATAGCACATGGTTGGTTTTTAATAATTTTGACTATATAACTATTCCTTTAAAAATGGTGTTGGCAAAAATAAATAAATAAATAAAATGGTGCCGGCTTTACTTCTAATAGTTTGTTTTGAATTGCTCGTGCATTATTGTTTGTATCTATTGAATCTCTAAGGGCCAGATTTTTTCAGAAAAAAAAAAATCACCTCTCCAATATTATAATGAAAGTCAACGGAAAAATCAGATCAAATTTACAAAACTTCACTGCAAAGTAAACATGAATGGAATAGACCTGTTCATTAGGTGAGGATCAGCTCCAGTGCGATCACGAAGGGCACATCTTTCATTGAGCTGCTTGACAGTGGTACCGTTTTAGGTAGACACACCGTATTTCAGTCTCATTAATATCAGGATTTTTTCTGTGCCAAAGATTTATCCGAATGATATCTACATTTTATATTTTATTTTTTGTTTTTTAGTGATGGACACCTACTTGACCAAAAAGCTTTGTCTTCAATGAAAGGCCCATCTCTGTGTTTCCCTATTATGTGTCTTTGGACATAGTCTTGTATAGAAGGGAGAAGCCTGAGAAAGTTGATAGCATCATTCCTGGTGGTGTTGAATCGTCTCATACGGAAGAATCTTGCAGAGAAAGCATTAGCCAATTGGAATGCTAAATTATAAAAGGAGAAGGGCCACTTTAAGATAATATGGCCCCAAGTCAGCTGTAAGGGGCTGGAAGGTAACAGTCAAGTCTGCGGCTACCTAACTCACTCAAGGAAAAACAAAGGTCAATGTCATCAAGACCCGGAGAGAAGATGTTTCTAAAAACTTCTCATATAGTGTCTAAATATTAAGTCACCAAGTTGAATGTGAAGCTAGCAGTATGGGAGGACATAAAAAACATCTTAGAGGATGATAGGATTTTGAGTCAATATGTTCAAGAAGCTGGTTTTAATAATAGGTCATTTATGGGACGTAAAAAAATTATAACACTGTTAAAGACACCAACCTAACATTGAAAAGGAAAAACAAAATTTGACAGAGAATATATCTGGTTCTTTTGGAAGGTTTTCTAGTCTTCACATCAGTGCTTTGAAAGAGTCTAGACCCAAGGAATTTTCAGAGAAAGAGGTCATTGAAAATGCTTTCACCACACGTACCAGACTACATGCAGGAGAGTACAAAGTGAAGAATGAAATTCCTGAGCAAGTGAAAAAAATTGATCAAGAAGCCCATTCCTAGACCCTCTGGAGTTTTCTGTTTGTTACGGAAAGTAGAGTGAAAAATTCTCTAAGACTAGTTTAACCAAAGAAAATTCATATCCTTTTTGGTTAGATAGGACATGGAAAATACGTTTCACTTCATGGGTTATCATTGATCAAATGATAGTTGTTGCCTTGAGCTCTGTGTTGAGAAAGATTCTGAGACTGTATCTGAGTTGATTGAAAGAGTGCTGATATCAGTGAATAATGTCTGTCACAGGTGTGGGGGGGTGATGTGCCATGTTTTTACATTTTTAAGTGTGTGAATACCATCAGGTAGATGGGTTCCTCTTCTATGCAGATCAGATTTAAGTATTGTGTCCTTCATTAGCTAGTAGTTTGACTTTAAGCAAATGGCTTCATGTCTTTGCACACTAGTTTCTTTTTTAGGAGAAATAAATTTCTGTGCTGGATGATGTGAAATGATGCCTTAAATTCTAAAATTCCATGACTGATTACTAGTCAAACAGCAAATGCATTATTGTGGAGAATTCAGGGGTGTGTCTTAGTGTGGATTCTTCCGGAAGAGGACCTGAGACAGATTCAAGTGCAAGTGATCTAAATAGGGAAGTAAAAGACACTGGTAGGGGTGTGTTACCAAATCAGTTACCACTTAATCCCACTGGGGAAACTCAGAGTGCATCTGGGAGGCAAGTTTGCTGGGGTGGTTTACACCAGCTCCTGTCAATCATTGGATGAGGGCTTGGAGGGGAGGGAGGGTGGCTTAATTTACCTGCACTTCCTCTCTGCTACACTGACAAGCAAAGCAACCTTTGGCACTACGTACAGAAAGTCTTCAGGCAAGAAATAGAGTTGGAAATATTACCAGGTTGCCCTTAAATAATAAAAGCCAGGGGATATGGACAGGGTCTGCTAAGCTAAGATTCTTGGAGGGATAAGTAAAAGAGCTCATTGGCATTTGGGTTATTAAATATAATCGATACTCAAACATTGTGAAAATAAATTATTTGCTTTTGAATGTTAGAGTTGGTTATAAGTTGAGTTAAAGAGATCTGTGAAATCTAATAGTTATTTTCTGTTTAAATATCTATGAAGAAAGTCTTCAGATAGCATTGCCTGGTAATATTTTTTACTGTTTTCTTCACAGTCAGGAGACCAAGTCAGCTGGAAAGATGGTCTTTCAAACAGAAATGTTCTAGCCTCAACTCAAACCAAAGAAGGTCTGAACCTCATGTTGATAAGTGGAGATGTTTTATATTTCTGTGTAAGTGGTGCAATTTAGTAAAACTGCAGAGAAACAATGGGGTCTAATTAACTGGTTCTGTGATTTCATATCAGTGATTAAAATCATATAAATTTGAGACGTTAAACCTACCTGAGGTTCATGCAGGGCTATACTTACCATCTGCTACATTCTTCCACGTGTACTCACATGGAGAGATCCAAGTTTAACCACAAACAAGGTTGTACTAATCCACCTCTTTTATTTCTCTATAATTTATCTTGACCTACTCTCAATCCAGTTTTGCTTTCCTGTCCTGTTCCATCAGCATTATGGAAGATATATATATATCACATTATAATATCACCCTTTACAAATACACCCTTTTGCTCCTGCCTGAGCACTTTCTGGGACACAGGCAGAATGAGGAGGAAGAAAGGTTATCAGTGCAGGTGCTAAACGTTTAGCTTGGCTCTGGCCTGCCCCTTTCCTTCTATTGCTTACTTTTCCTTGGAATCACCAGAGAGCTGGAGATGCAGGCCCTTTATTCTGTCTGTAATTGACATCCATGAAACTCGATCCTGGCTGCACATCAGAATCATCTGGGAAACTTTAAAAAATATCGATGCCCAGGCCCCACCACTAGAGATCCCGATTTTATTTGGTCAGGTGTGTGGTCTAGGTGTCAGTAGTTTCTGAAAGCATTCCAGGTGATTCTGATATACAGGTAGGATTGAGAATTACTGAATTGGAGTCTTCTTTAGAATTCTATAGCCCCCACCATTTTACACGTGCTATTTATCTTCAGATGGCACACATTTAAGACTAACGGAAAGAGAATACTTCTGAGAAATTTGGAGACTCTTATGAATTATGAGCTACTGGAAATAGTCTTTGCTTTTGTTGCTACTAATGAGATGGCAGAAAGAAGGCAGTGAGTTTCTCCATGTTCTCTAGAATAAAGAGTCCTTAGACTCCTTTGTCATATGGGTTCAGGACCTTGTACTCAGATCTGCAGGTTGAGAAGTTGAATCTTCTCATTTTATCCAGACTCGACCTAACACTAATCAAACTCGAGAGACTTATTTGTAAAACTGGAATTAGAATTATTTAATTTGCATTGAGAAATGTAATTGCCACAGCTACCAGTAATAATGAGCTCTGTAGCTGACTGTTATGAAATTGATGGTGAATATAATCGGACCAGAAAAGAACTGGATGACCTAAAAGTACAGTAAGTTTCTTTTTTCACTCTAGGAGTAAACGGTGTAGTGTTTACACAGACCAACTCTAAAGCCAGTTCTGGCAGGGTTCAAAGACCACTCTACCATTGACCAGCCACCGAATTTGGTCAACAACTCTCTTATGCCTCAATGTCCTTATTTATAAATATAGATGATGATGATATTAAAGTTGTCATGAGGTTGTAATAATATAATTCATATATAAAGCACTTAGCACCTTCTTGGCACATAGTAAAGATAGAAAATGATAGCTGTTATCATTATCCACTTACGATAGACCACTTTAAATTTTACTACAAATTTTACTACCACTTTAAATTAGTACTACAATCTAATTGAGATAGATAATACTTACCCTTATCTTATAGACAAGGAAACCGAGGTCTTTACATAGTCTGTTGATTATTAAATTCTCTCTGACTCATGTCAGGGTACCTATTCCCACCTTTTGATTATGCTATATAAACTTTGGAATCCTCTTAAACTCTTTCTTCTCTGAATTCCTTTTCCTGTCGAATTAGTTCTCAAGCCTCCTTTTACAACATCTCATGTACCTGCCATTTCAACTTTTGTTTCAGCGCCCCCAAGTCGCCTCTTAGCCTCGCCTCCTTATCTTTAGTCTTTCACTCTCCAGTCTGTCCTCTACATTGCTGTTTAATTCATATTGCAAAAACATTGTTTTATCAGGCGTTTCCTATTGCTTATAGGATAAAGTTTATAAAAATGTGGATTTTCGCAGTCCTCTGTCATCTGGCCCCAAATCTCTTTCCAGCCCTGTCTCTCACTATTGAAACTCCCCTTTAGCTAAATCGGAAGACTCGCTGACCTTTCCCAATTCTGTTTTCTTAGATGTTCAGCCACCTAGAACACCTTACCGCCACCTTTCTACCTGTCCCAGTTATATCCCTTATCATCTTTGTAAAGATTTTACTAAACAGTCCATCTAAATGATGCCTACTTTTTAAAAAAATTTGATAGCAATTAATAATTGTATATTTAACACAGTTTCTTTTGATTATCTTGAACTGATTTAAACATTAAGATTATTTTACTTTTATGTGTTAATATATTGCTTCCCCGAACAGTGTAGGAATCAGTAAGTAGAGTGAGGCCACAAATGAGAATGAGGTGAAAGCGAGCTGGATCTAGTTTCTTTGGAAGACCCGCTCACTCTTGCCCCCGCCGGGAGCTTCTCAGGCCCAGAGATAAGTTTGCGCCAACTACTGGCGGAGTGAGAAATGAAACTGTAATGTGGCCCAGAGACATAGACGCCTTTTAATGTACGACGAGGAAGAAATCCCCGAGGAATCAGAATACTCAACATCCACTGTATCAGATCATCTCCGCTCCAAATTTGAACCCAAAATTGGAATAAATCAAATTAGATGAATTGGATGTCTTATATCTATGGACATCTGGCAATGACCCCATCTCTCCAAAGAGATGGCCTCAGCACAGACTTTGGATAACTCCATGTACCTGGACAGGCCTGAATGGACACTGAGTACCTTCACTCCAGCGACCTTACTTTGTCTAGGCCTTTGGAGATGACCAAATCCGCCCCGCTTTACCCGTCCCCCCGCCTCCACCGCCCCCACCGCTTCCATTCTTTCTTTATGTATATTAATAAAGTCAGAACAATTACTTTCAGTTCCTGCCAGCCTAAAAGCAATTCTCTTTCTTTTCTTCAGTCTATCTCATTCTTTCTGTGTTTTTGTCTCAGTCTGTCTCACCATCTTCCTCTTTCTGCCTCTGCCTTTCACTACTTTCCCTTTTTTCTGTCTCTCTGGGTCTCTAGTCTGTTTCACTCATTACATGTTAATATGACACTAGTGGCTAATGTATTTCTTTAATTTCCAAGTTTGGGGACTCACCTCATTATGGTGTCTAAGTACTATCAATAAATTATAAGCTCCTTGAGGGAAGGGCTGACAGGTCAGTATGAGCGGCAAAATATATCTATCTTGTGCTTTACTCCACAATACTTAGCAAGTCATAGATGCCCAATAATTATGTATTGATTGAACCTCTAACAAATTGTTGCTGTTTTCCTTAAGGCCGATGTCATTGTCAACACTGTTCCCACCGATCTTCAGCTTGGAGGAGGATCGCTATCTCGGGCTCTTTTGCAGAAAGCTGGTCCCATGCTCCAGAAAGAGTTAGATGCCACCAGAGAGGAAACAGAAGAGGAAGTGGGTAGCATATTCATGACAAGTGGCTGCAATCTGGACTGTAAAGCTGTGCTCCATGTTGTGGCTCCAGACTGGAATAATGGAGCTGGGTCTTCTTGGCAGGTAAAAGAAGTCCTTAGTTCTCCACTTCATTTGGTAGTTTTAGTAATCTTCTGGCATGGTATAGATCTGTGGTTCTCAACCAAAGTGAATTTATCCTGTAGAAGGCATTTGGCTTATTACAATTGCTTCTGGTAGCTAGGAGGTAGAGGCCAGGGATGTTGTTAAGTGTTCTTCAAGGCATATACAAGTCCCAACAACAAAGTTGAAAAACACTAGCTTGATTGAACCCTGCCCATTTATTGAAATCTTTATTACTTTGCATTAAGAGTCCCTTACAACCAGTTATTTCAGCATAATTGACCCTTAAATGTAGTAACAATCATTGGGGTTCTCCAGGAGTGGTGTCTAAAGATTAGTGGAATAATCCTATAATATAACTAAGAGGTGTGGCCAGAGCCATGGTGAAGAATGAACAGGGTCAGTGCCCTTTTAATTCTCACCTCTACTCCCAACTTTATTTATTTATTTTTTAGAATATAAAAGTAATATATGTATATCACATAAAATACAGAAACTACAAAAGTAGAAATAAAAATTATAATCTAGCTACCTAGAGATAACTTTGGTTAACATTTTACTGTATTTCCTTCAAGTCAATTTTATGCATATTTATTTCTTAGTTGAGATTTCCTTCCAAACATTTTTCGACCTGGATTTTTTTTTACTTAATATAACATTTCCCATGTTGTTTAAAACTTTTCATGAACTTTGCTTTCAATGGAGACACCATTGTTTATGTAAGCATTCCCCTGCTGTTGAACCCTCCCCTTCTGCATGAATTTGAATCATGGAAAGTCTTTTGGAAAGTCCTCTCCCTCTTCTTGGTTTCCCTTTCTGACTTCCCAGGCCCTGACAAAGCCAAAGATAACAGAGAGGGCCTAGTCAGCGTCGCTGGAGCCACAGTTCTTTCTGTTTTCTACCAACTTGAGCCCTAACTTATGTAAATGTATTTTGTACATTTCAGATCATGGCAAATATAATCAAAAAATGTTTGACAACTGCAGAACAACTATCTTTCTCATCAATCACATTTCCCATGATTGGAACAGGAAATTTGGGATTCCCCAAAGCTGTTTTTGCTAAACTAATCCTTTCAGAAGTGTTCAAATTTAGTAACAGTACATGGATGAAAATCTTACAAGAAGTTCACTTTCTGGTACATTTAGATGATGATGAAGGCTGTCAGGTATGATTACATATCTCTTCTGGTCATTCTGGCAAGTGAACTTAAGTGCAATCAGATGTCTTTATAGATCTAAAAATAAGAGCATTTTTTTTACTTCCTTTCTCATAAGTGTTGGTTGCTGATGGGGGTTGTCATATGGCTTAACCATGAGGCAACACTGATAACACATACAAGCCTTGTTAAACAGTTTACCAAATTCAATATAATCTGTAATAAATAAATTTTTAGAAAGAAATAGAAAGTTGTGGGCATAAAAGTCCAGACATTTTAACAATGACTAAATGAAAGCTAAGTCATGGCTTTATCTATAGAGAAAAAGCTAGATAAGAGAAATCTCAAGAATTTACTTATTTGGATGGAATAGAGCCAGTCTTTACAAGTCTATGAGGGTTCAGAGCTAGAAATACCAGTACTGTATTTAGTAGTGGAGAAGCAGTCAAAGCACACTTACCACTAGGACTGCCCTTGTCAGGTGCCATTCCTTGAGAAAGTGTCCCTTAGCTGGTTGGCCCATTCTGAGTATCAAAATTTATTTTTCACCCTTGAAAAAATTCTATTGATTTTGTATAAATTGTGCATACTCATAACAAAAATACAAACAGTAGAAAAGAGTACAAAGAAGAAAGGTACAGCTAGGTTTGAATCTTCTTGGTTTTGCCATTTAAAGATTGAGTGAAGTAACCTCTTCGAATGTCAGCTTTATTATGTGTAAAATGAGCATGGCGATACTACCTCTCAGAATTGTTGTGAGAATTAAGAGAGGATGTATTTGAAGTTTCTAGCACATAGCAAGCTTCAAAACTGGTTGCAGAAGTAGTTAATATTACCTGGCTTTAAGGGCAATTGCCACAACTTCCCAACATTAGCACTTAAAAAGATACCAAATACAATTTTGTTTACTGAGTTCCTAGTTATTCTCAGGAAGATGGGAACAGAAGTGTAGTCTCAGCATGATATAATGTAAATCAGCACTGGTGTTTATTGAGAAAATGCCTAGGTTGAATCACAGCCTTTTGACTAAAAACTCTCTGAAGTAAGAAAAAATCTGTTGAGAACTATTGTTCTGAATTAATGTCTGATGCTCAGTGATATTTCTACAGACCATTGTTATGGTCAGTAACTATGTTTCTTTCTATTCCCAGGCATTTTTAGATCTATTCACTAGACGGTTGAGCAGAAATCCCAAGAAAGACAGGATTCTCAGGGTTGGAGATACCCAAGGTCTGGTAAAGTTGTTCTGCTGAGGAAATACATCCCTTTATTTAGTAGCCCTTCAGTGTTCATCGAAGTCCAGTAGAAAGAGGCAAATTCCCATGAAGAACATATCAGTGGTAGAGGAAATGTTAGAGCATGTTCTATTATCTGGGCACACAAAGAATAAATTTTATTGTTGAGGACCAAATCATCGGTAATGAGGCCAGAATTTCTAAGATATGATCATAAAAGATAACTAAAATGTGCATGGCACACTAAACTTTACTGATTGCTTTTGTATGTATTATATTATTTAAACCTAACCATGGGCAGGTGATTCTGTTGCCACTGTATAATTGTGGAAAGGGAGATCTGAAGAATTTAAAGGATGTGTAGAAATGGCACATCTAAGTTGTAAAGCTTCAGAGTGTAGAGTGGACAATAATATGCCAACATGTTAAAGGGATTTTCCTCAGAGTGGCCTTGATATTGCTGTTCCAGTGGGCTGTGAAGCTGCATGAAGAGCTCATGTTTGGTTAGCGAGCTGTTGTTTAGTATTGGACAAATAACCTAGACAATCCGAGACTTTTGTAAAATTGTAATAAAGGGATCTCCCAGAAGATGAGGATCTCCCTTTCAGTTATGAGTAAGTGGTGGAGACCTTATGTATAGAAGAGGGACTGTGGTTAATAATCATTTATTGTACGCTGGAAATTTGCAAGTGTTCTCACCATACACACACAGAGAAGGTAACTCTGTGAGGTGATGGGTGTGTTAATTAGCTCGATTATGGCAATCATTTCACAATGTATACATATATGAAAACTTGACATCGCATATGTTAAATATATACAACTTTTATTTGTCAATCATACTTTAATAAGGCTGAAAACAAAATCTCCCAGAGATGTCAGCATAAAAGGAGAGTGCACTTTGCACCGTCCCCTTCTTTTTCATGGCACCACAGCAACTTTTGCAGACAGATAGTTCAATCTGATATTTCTGCTTCATCCTATTTAACTGAGAAAATGTAGATACTCCTACTGCCACAAAACATTGTTTTCCAATTTTCTTTAAAAAACAAAACAAAACACCCAGCAGTTTAACAGGCTAGGAGACATGGTAATGTTTGGAATTGAGTGTAGGAAGAAAGAAAGAGTAGAACTGGGAAGAGAATGAGACCCTGTCATGTCTGTTCTTTCAGGAGCTAGCTAGTCTTTCATTCATCTTGTTTCTTTTCAGGTGTCTTCAAGACTCTCACTAACCATAAGTTCACAACGTATGGAATGAGAATTGGGGCGATTACTTTCCAGGTTGCTATTGGAGATATCACCAACGAAAGCGCAGATGTTATTGTAAATTCAACAACAAGGATGTTTAATCTAAAATCAGGTACTTTATTTAAGCAATATACGTGATTGTAACTATCAACATGACTAATGTCTGGGAGGGAAATTGTGGCTAACGTTGCCCTGAGTAGAAGGAGAGGTTTGTAGAAAATAACGCAGGCCCTGGGATCAGAAAGACCTGGGTCGAATCCCAGCTATGCCACTTATCGTTGTGTGGCCTTTGACAGATCACTTAACATCTCTGAACTTCAGTTTCTCTGCTTGCCAAATACCTATTTATCAAAGGAGAGTTAGATGGAGATAAAAGTGATATTAAGTTGGGGTGTACCTGATGCATTGTACTTAGTCAGTGTTGGCTATGAGCTCCTTTTTAGCTCTGAACTATCAAAATTCCACACTTATAATTTAATCAGCTTTCAGTTCCTCTATGTTTATTTCCCTTTTTATGTAACTCAGTTAGTACTCACATCTTACCTCCTGTAATTTTTCTCTTCTTTATACTATACTGACCCATAACAAAATTCAACCTCTTTTTCTTGATTTTCCCTGAAATGTTTGACCACCCCCATTGATATAACACTTTTGAGCGTGCCCTCCCCACATATGTCTATTCATTTATAACTTATCTACATATTCTCTCAGGCTGATATATTTTATGTATTATAAAACATTACTTTTTAAATTAAAAGTGCAAGATAAAACATAAATAGAAATAGAAATTTAAATATTTTCTAAATTGCAAAATATTATGGAACTTACTATGCAGACGTGAATCTGTAGAATACCCAATTTATTAGTCATTCAAAATGCAGACATAAAGAACATTTAATTATTTATCTGAAACATGGTAAATAGAACATATTGCATTTATCCGTGCCCTCTTCGAAACTCCAAAGCAACACTGAAGGAATTAAAAGTGTATAAACCCACAGAGAGAAAAAGAGTTGGAGGGAAAACAACAATGTACAAGAGATAGCAACATATTTTCAGAAGATGGGGAGCAGTTAGCCAGTAGAGATAACCAACATAGAGTGGAGAAAACTTTGTACCTGTAGGAGAGAATGGCAGCCCTTAGAAATACAGGAACTGGAGTCAGCAGGAACCTGGGAAGGCAGGGGTCGAGTAAAGAGATGAAAACAGAATTGGATGAGATTCTGTATCAGTAGCACTTAGACCTCTTGATTCTATCCCCCATCCTGTGCACCAGTAACTTTCTTTGCGCTTTCCTGGCCAGAGGTGGGAGGTTTATTCTCTAGAGAAACTGAACCAGAGAGATCCTGGACTTAACATACCAGGCACAGATGAGATGACATGGGGAGCTAGACTGAAAACAGTGTTTCAGTGAAGTCTCTATACTTAACAGTGAGTGCCCAGCCTCTTCCTGTGGGGCTCCCAGAACAGCAGATGGGCTTATGCTCTCCAGACATGAGATTGGAGGATCGTCTGGGGAACTGAAAGAACTGACTGAGAAACCCACTCTTAAATATGACTGGACTAACAAAGATCACCTGATATTTGAGGAAAACCTCCACCATTGCAAAGTCAGAGACCAAGACAAATGAACTGAAAAAATAGGAGTTTTTGAAAAAGAGATAATTTATAACACACGCATAATCAAAGAGATATAGGTAGAGAGATGACGCTAGATGCTAGATAGATAGATAGATGATAGATAGATAGGTAGATGATAGATAGATAGATAGATGTAGATATAGATAGGTGGAGCTAGATCAGTCTTAATGATCATAAAATAATGAACATTTATCCAGTATTTCCTGCGTGCCAGATTCTGTGTGCTAAGCATTTTTCATCCATTATCTCTTTTAATGTTCATACAACCCTGTGAGGGAAGTACCATGCCAGCCTCTGTGTTACAGATAAGGAACAGTCTCATACTAGATAATAAGTGATGGAGTCAATTCTGACCCGGTTTGTCAAAATGCAAAGTTCATGTTTTCAACCACTCAAGCCAGCTGTCATTAAACGTGACCAAAGTAATAAAGCTACAGCCTTGAAATGAAGATTCATTCGACTGAAGCCAGCCAACTATTTGTCTAAGTGTGAAAAAACAAACCAAACAAAATTAGATAACAAAATCAAAGAACTTAAGTAAAATGTTCAGTTTTGTTAGTTTTGAGATCTATGCATCTCATTAGTATCATAAATTCTATTTTTATATTTTCATTCAATATAATGTAAACTAATAAGCATAGAAAGCAAAAAAAAAAAATCAAATAACAGCAAAAATATCCCTGTACAAATAGAGATAGTAAAGCTGCAGACAGTGGAGACTTTCAGCTCATGGGCATTGCCATCATACTGTGGATCAGATTGTTTATTCATCAGCAATTGGATGAAGGTCGCTATAGAAAAGGCAGTTTTTGAGAGGGGGTTAGCATCAGTGGATTATGCACAAAAAGGGTGAACTGAACAAAAGTCTAATGTACAGAAGCTATGACCACTGAATTGAATTTTAATTGATGCTTTTTACCATTAACATGTCTTGTTTAGGGGTGTCAAAAGCAATTTTAGAAGGCGCTGGACAAGCTGTGGAAGATGAATGTGCTGTACTAGGTATGATCAATAGGCCTACAACCTGTTGAAAATTAGAGGGCTGAGAACACTGTGAGAGAATCCATGGGTGGAGTAAATGGTGAGCACTTTGGAAGAAGGTTGGTTCGCTGGGAGAGCAGACCTAGATGGTATGACTTGGTGGCTGTGGGGGAGAGGTCCTTTATCCCACCATCCCATCTGTTTCTTCCTTCCTGAGTATTAAAAAGAACCCAGGCCTGGGTCCTAATAATCCAGGCTCCACCACATACTGAGGGATCCTGGGCACTTTGTCTAACCTCTCAGAGCTTTGTTTCTCTCATGTGTAAGATGGTTCTACTAATGAGGAATATGTTAATGGCTGCCACGCAGGTGGTTATGAGATCAGAAAGAACAGGGAATTTAAAAAAAAAGATTTGTAAACTGTTAAGTGCTCTACAAATTATTTTTTACTTTTCTCAATCTTGTTCTACATACAGCACGTCATGTAGCAGATTTCTAATCCTTTTATGTATGAATGCGGGAGCCTGGGTAGGTCTGAGGTGTTTTCTAACATCGACCAATTCTCCAATTCTGACACTATCTACCTGGCGTTAGCACCAGATCCCATAAATTAAAGGGCTTCGTCCACAAGAATGCCCCTTCTTCAAATAACCATTTTAATTCTTGGGGGCCACCTGTACTTCTGACTGACTGGCTATAAATTCAGAGGGTCCCACAAACCTCTTCTTGAGTTCAACAATTTATTAGAACAATTCATAGCACTCAGTTAACACTTTCCTTACAGTTACCAGTATATTATAAAGGATACAATTCAGGAATAGCCAAATGAAAGAAACGTGTTAAATGACAAAACTAAAATAATTTAGTAATGAGTTTAACATCCTTTATTCAGGAGAAAATAACCCATGGACAGGGAAGCACAGTGCCTCACAAGCAGTGGAACACTCTTTCTGAGGGACCGTGGGCAAGAGCTAGTTTTATAGATGGTTAGAAGTAGCAACATGGAAACAGAGAGTGATTGGATTGTCTGGGGTTGCATATCTGACTTTATTTAGAAAGATCAAAGAACAAGAGATAAGTATGGAGCCCAGAGTTCACTTGGTGTTTGGGAATTGGCTGACTGGACATACTGTGTTTCTGGTCAAGTGGAGCATCTACCGGAAAATGAAAGTTTGGTTTGAAACTTCAGTTTGCTGATGTATCACCCCAGGCGGGAGTGGACCTAGAAGTTTATTCCAACAGATGTATAGGGCAGGGTATGGGGGAAGAGGAATAGAGCTTCCATGCACTTTCCAGGCATGCCACCCTACCAGCACCTAGATGTGTTTACCAACCAGGACATTCTCGAATCCTGTTGTTTAGGCAGTTTTGTGGAAGTTTCATTATGTAGGCGTGATTGATTAAATCATCAGATTTGTGAATGAGCTCAATCTCTACCCCTTTCCTCTCCCTAGAGGTCAAGGGATGGGGCTAAGAGTTCCAACCCTCGAATGATGCCTCGGTCTTTCTGGAGACCAGCCCCCATTCTGAAGCCATAGCCCCATAACCTCCCCCCACCCCCAGGAGTTATTCATTAGTATATAAAAGATACTCATCTCTCAGGGGATCCAAAAGGTTCCAGGAACTCTGAGCAGGAACCAGGAGTAAAATATTTATTTTTAATTATATCACAGTGGGGAACCTATAAGAGTAATCAAACTATTTATCCTTCAAAACCAGGACTCAACCTTGCAGGATACAGTAGGCAGTCAGCTATGAGTATGATTTGAGAAAGTCATACTGCCCCACATTTGACAATACATTTCCACAACTGACCTGCTATTGTGGCTAAAACTCTCACCTTAATAGCTTTCCTCTGATTAAGATATTTCCTCTGGAGCCAATGAATTCCTGGAGAGAGATCAGAGGAAGGTAATACTGGTCACCAAAAAGAGGACTTTAGCAGGGATTTATGTGCCAGAAAGCAGAAACAGAGAATGAAGCTGGCTGGGTTAGACAAGCTGGAAAAGCCTAAGGAAGCTGCCTGGGAGGGGAGGGTGGGGTGGGTGGGGACCTATTCTCCTCCTCCCCTGATTTGCTGGAAGCCCACCTTACCCAGGGTACAAAAAGGTCAGTGACTAAAAACAAGCCTTGGTAATTTCCATGTGCTTAAGAGCTCTCAAGATGCGGGGAGAGGGGGTCAGTTTATATCCTTTCACACCTTCACACCACAGAATATGTTGCTTTCACCTACTTGAAAAATTAATCCAGCTGAATGACCAGATAAATTGCTCTTCTGGACAGTAGAATGGAAATTAAGAACTCTGGACACTGAGTGCTTGGGTTCAAATCCTGGGCAGTCTTGGGCGGCTGACCTTACATTTCTGTGCCTCTGTTTAATCTATGAAATGGAGAAACCAGTACCTGTGTTATAGGCTTGTTTCGAGGATTGAGAGGATTAACACAGGTAGAGTGCTTTTAAAAAAACGCTCAAAATGTTCAACAATGTAGTTGTTGAGTTACAGAATCCAGATTGTAAAGAAAATGAGCCTGTCACAGTCCCAGGGAGTGAAACCCATTAGACAGAGGGAGGCTCATTTGTCAGGAATTTTCACAGCTTTTTCTGATGTCAGCTATTTTCATTTCTCATAATCAGCATTGCTTCCCGTAAGTAATGTGCTCTGTTTCCTTTTCTTCTCTCTCTCTTTTTTTTTTTTTTTTTGCAGCTACACAGCCTCACAGAGATTATATAATTACACAAGGTGGATGCTTAATGTGCAAGATAATAATTCATGTTCTTGGGGAAAACGATGTCAAAGAAACGGTTTGCTGTGTTCTAGAAGAGTGTGAACAGAGGAAATACACATCTGTTTCCCTTCCCGCCATTGGAACAGGTTTGCAGCCTCTTGTCACTCAAAGATTAGGGATACTCCAGCTTCATTTAGACAGTCTCACTCTTAATGAACTCAAGGCTGAGTCCATGCAGCAGTAGTGTGATAAATCAGAGAGAATGGGCAACATTTCAGACCCTGAGGGCCATTCATGGGGCCTGCGCCTTTTTCATTCATCCTTTTCTTTCTATTAGGTTCCCTAAGTATCTTTCCATGTTTGGCCCTTAACTTCATGGTTTTCTCACTCTTCATTTTTTTCCCCCTTTGGGGATTCATTTGCTCTCATTATATGAATTACCATTTCCATACTGACTCCCGAATAAGTATTTCTAGCCTTCTCCAGAATCTCTTCTGGGAGATTTCTCTGTTACCAGAAACCTAATTATATAACAATCCAAGTTCATCACCATCCCCTGGAAATAGCCACCTCTTTTGAGTTGTCTTGTTTTCTAGTTTCCTCCTTCGGCGGTGCCGTGGTGCTCCCAGCCATCCTGCTATCATTGCTTCTTTGTGCCCCCAGACTCCCAGAGTTAGCAAGTCCTAGTAAATCTTCTTCCAGGGGCTTTTTCAGTTTCAGCCTTCCTTTTAGTTTCCAAACCCTTAAGACCTCCCCCATCTGGTTTACTGTAGTATCTCCCAACTGACTCCTCATTGATGTATTTATTAGATTGAAATGCAGTTACCCAGGCCCTGTGCAAGGTACTGGATGTAAAATCGTAAGTAAGATGGAGTCATTATCCTTAAGCAACGAGCTTAGGTTCATTTTGCTCACAGTTTCTAGAAACACTTTCCTCGTCATCTCTATTATATCAGACAATAATTCGCTCTTAATTTAAGGTGATGTTAATAACCCGCTCCCTGATTCATTCACACCCAATTGCACAGGCTTTTTGAAAAGCCCTAAAAGGGGCCCTGGTAATGCCCTCACAAAGTTCTATGATTTAGTACAACTTTGAAAGTAAGATATTTTAACCACCATGGGTTAAGGCCACTGCTGCTTCCTACTTTGACTACTCAGACTTCTGCTGGCACTGGGTGTTGGAGTGGCTGCAAGCATTTTTTTGAACATGGCTTAGGAACGTTGACTTGGGAATATGATTTTCAACATTTTAAAACTCATACTTTGTGGTGATTTCTAATTCTAAATATTCACTTTAATACATAATTTTATATTTTTAATTTTGTAATCTTTTTCTGAGATGTATACATTTCAAGCCCTGCAAAACGTGGACCCACCCCTGACTGTTTGTTTACCCATTTTGCAGATAAGAACCTGAGGTATTAAAGCACAAGGTGATATAGCCAGTGAGTAACGTAACTACATTTAAAGCCAACAGCCCAGCCTGTGCATTTCAACTATCACTTTTTTTATATTACACTATGCTCTTAATTACTATATTCTTAGCTACCACATTCTTTTCTCAGTTATCAACTGTTATCACTCAAACTTTATAGCTGAGTAAACTGAAGTTTAGCAATGTTGTAGGCTGAGTTGTGTCCCTTCCAACAAAATTCATATGTTGAAATCTTAACTTCCAGTACCTCAGAATGTGCCTGTATTTGGATATAGGGCCTTTAAAGAGGTAATTAAGTTAAAATGAAATCATTAGAATGGTCCCTAATCCAATATAACTGGTGTCCTTATTAGAAAAGGAGATTAGGACACTGATAGGTACAGAGGGAAAACCATGTGAGGACAGAGAGAAGATGGCCATCTACAAGCTTAGGAGAGAAGCCTCAGAAGAAACTAATCTTTCCAACACCTTGATCAGACTTATTAGTCTCCAGAATTTTAAGAAAATGCATTTCTGTTGCTCACGCCACCAGTCCAGGGCACTTTGTATGGCAACCGCAGCAAAACTAACATAAGAGGTATCAAATGAGTTACCCAAGATCACACAGCTCATCAGTGGAAAGCCAGGACATAAACCCAGGCCTTCATCCAAATCACATGTTCTTTTCTCTACACTTTCAATGCCCTTCAGTGAAAGATCACTGGAGCACACACTATGCAAAACTATGCAGCATCTCAGAAAGAGATTCTTAGAAAAGACTTATCCGAGCTTGTGTTAGGTGATTTCGTGGCAGTCTCAAGTAAGTGGGGCTTTGCTCTGGGTTGAATGCTTTTAGGAAGCAGATATAATTCTACCCTTGGCATCTTATTTGGAAGGAGATAAGAGTGTGGCTGAAGCTGTGATTGGTAATAAAGCAGCAATCATTCATATTAGTCGAGATGAGGGGTGTTTGGCCATTTTCGTGGTTTGTGGTTTGGCCATTTACATGTTTTTGTCTGTGGTCAGACATGATTATACAGTGGTCTTGTTTTTGGCTTAATTCATCACAGTCACAGAGTGATTTCATTTGATGATGTTTTGTGAAATTATCTGTGGTCAACTGGAGAACACCAAGACCCAGCTGTGAGTGCCAGATCAGTGACTGAATGTCAGGTGCTACTTAACTCTTTCTCAGTACTGAGAACTGCATTTGCCAAATCTGGTCACATGACCAATGCCAGATGAAACTTCTATTTGTCACTTAAAAAATATATTTTTTCAGGAAATGCTGGAAAAAACCCAACCAGAGTTGCTGATGACATAATCAATGCTATTGTAGACTTCGCACAGAAACATTCTACCCCATCATTACAAAAAGTTAAAGTCGTCGTCCTTGCATCTGAACTGCTAAATGCATTCTGTGACATCATGAAGAAAAGAGAAATCTCCATGTCACCTATTCTCCAGTGTATGTTCTCCGAGACTGCTTGTAAGACGTCCTTTAAAAAATCATGATTATCTCTAATATAGCTTAGAAAATGTTTAGATATGAATGCTCACTGTTTCTATCAGTTTCAGGACTTTACAAACAACCTCCTATAATGCATGGGATAAGTACAAGAACTGTGGAACACAATCTCCTGTCAACTGATTATTCTTCTGAGGGACAAAATTACGCTCAGGAAACAAGAATAGCAGATGAACAGGAAGAGGATAGAAGAGGTGAGAAAGAAGAAAGAGGGGAATAGGCGTTGAAAATCCTAGCCAATAATCTCATTTTTCCCCCTTGGTGGTTGATATTGAACCTCAATGCCCCTCGTAGCTATGAACTAGCTGATCAATACTGGTTTATTGATAATCTACCTCTAGAGAAGTTAGCCTGAGAACAGAAACAGATGTATGAAAAGAATGGCCAGAGTCATCTGGTTGTACTACATCATGAGCAGACCTGCTCCTATGGTCTGGCTTTGCCCTATTTTGTGACTAGAAATGCAGTCTCCTCTTGAAGTTGCCCTTTTTACCTATTTTGAGCACTTACGCAGAAAGCACTGTGAGTTAAGAGGCATACCTGTCACCATCAGCCTTCCTCAACTGAGAATTGTCATCTGCCAACACGAATTGCAGTTCTCCCTACACTTATTTTCCGACAACTATTCTCCTCAATGTGCTACAACACACAGTATATGTAAGAGCTCCACACACACACATACAAAATAAATAAAAATAAAAATGATAGTTGGAACTGTTAAGGCTCTTACAGTAGCAAATAATAGAAAAACTAATTTATACTAGCTTAAGCAAAAAATGGATTTCCTTGACTCACATGACTATAAAGTCCAGATGCATTTGGCTTCAGGCCCAGTTTGATCCAGGTGCTCATGTGATATCATCTAGATCCTGACTTTCTTTACCTCTCATTCTCTTCTCAGCTGTGTTGTCTTTATTATTAGGCTTCATATAGTGAAAGATGGCTGCCCTCAACTTCAGGTTCATATCCTTGTATGGTAAATTAGTCCAACAGGAAAAGGCGCATCCATTGGTGATATCACTTACCAGGAGCCTGATGCCTGGAAACAGAAGTGCCATTTTAAGGCCTGAGATTCCTTCTGATTGGACCAGTTATGGTTATCTTTGCAGCCAGGGAACTAGAATTACACTAATTGGCCAAGCCAGAGTCACATGCTCTGTATTTGAACTGGAGGAGATCACTATCTGAAGCAACTGGGAAGGGTTATCCCCCAAAGGAAATTCAGGCTGCTCTTACCAGAAGAAGGGGAAAAGGATGCTAGACAATTGAAAATAACACATATCTACTGTGGTATCTAGGGAGATATAAATCAATATTTTCCCCCTTTGTACTTAAAAAAAAGAGTAAAGTGTAAAGCCAAGGGCATTTTTCTGAAAGAAAGACGTTTAAATCACACCCTTAAGCCACACCAAACTGTGCTACCTACCTTACCTGTGAACAAAAAGTAAAGAGGAAAATTTTTATATAACTATAAGAGCTGTAAGTCATTGTTAGTAAAGTAAAAAATAAAGTTAAACTGATTCATCAAGAATTTAAATTGACGTATGAAATTTGAATAATAAAACAGGAAAGTTAAAGAGAGAAGTAAACAAAAAGTGACCATATGGCACTTGAGGCAAAAACAACAAAACTGCCTTACATGATCTTTGTTTTTAGATAAAAGGAACAATACAGATGAAATGTCAGATAAAAGGAAGTTGTTAGAAAGATAAACTTCAATTTTAGTAAGAATTTATCACATGGACTTCTTTAAAAGAGAACTTAAAGAAGATAACTTTGAGTTTCATTTGAGCAAGTGATACACAATTACTTTTCCAATGTATGTTAAAGCTGTTTATTGAGTCAGAGAGCATGTTTTGAGCACCAACTCAAAAACATATCAGATATCAGAGATATAGATTTGAGAGTCATGTAAGTAGGTGGGAGTTGAAGCCATTGAATGTGGATTTAATTATCCAGAGAGAGAAAGATGAAGACCGAAGACAGAGCCAAAATTCCCGGTGTTTAATCCCAACACCACGTGAGAAGAGGGGGTTGGGGTAGGGTGCACAAGGAGAGGTGGCAGGAGGGCCTTTAATCTGAGCATCAGGAATGGAAAAAGAGAGTGACACTTCCCTTTTAAAAAAAAAATTTATAGGAAAAGGGCTCAGGAGAGTGCCTGGCCAATACTTAAAGAAAGGTGGATATCACGTTAGTTTTTATGAAGCGCTGGGCTGCACAACAATAGGATGCGACTCTGTTCCTTACTTTAATGGTGGCCTTCCATGTAACATCAGATACTTGAGCACCCAGTTTTCCTAGGACTCAATTTTCTTGTCCTTAAATTGTCTAGCCAGGGTCACCTTTTGTCCATATGTAAAGGAGGTAGCACAAGTTGGTGTGGCTTAAGGGTGTAATTTTAAAAAGTCTTTCTTTCAGAAAAATACCCTTGGCTTGACACTTTACTCTCTTTTTAAGTACAAATACCTCTGGGATGTATTCAAGCTTAATCATTTTTTAAGAATAATCAAGCTTAAAAAGATCAAGCTTAATCATTTTTTAAGAATAATAACTAAATATTTATAAATAGCATTTGCCAAAGTGCTTTCACACCCCTTATTATATTTTAAACTTGTAACAATCCCAAGAGGTAATAAAGAATGCAGCTCTTATCATTTCCTGGTTACAGGTTGAGGCTAATCAGGTCATCTGACTCCAAGTGCTGGTAGTTTTCTGCTCTGCAACCTCATAGCATGAAAGGAAGACAAGGTCCAAGAAAACATTTCGCTTACTTCCCAGTCTTGCTTGCCGCATTCAGAGAAAAGAAAGTAGCAGGTCCACGAGGACTCTGAGGCCTAGGACTAGAAATGATTAGGCCAAAAGATCTGGAAGGGACGGATGTGGGGGAAAGAAAATAACTTAATTTGTAGAAACTACATATCTATCATGGGAAACTTCTCCAGAAAAACTCTTTGAGAATGGAATTCGAAAAGACCTTCCATATTGGGATTAGATGCTTCCCTTTGTCACCAAAACTCTGTTCCCCGAATGGCCTTGCTAAACAAGAAGGGAATAAGAGCCCTGGTTCCCTCTCTCGGGCCAGGTATATCTTTCATTGGAAATAAGTAAATTGTGGCTTTGTTTGTAAGGAAAAATCCTTTGGTTTTTATCTAGGGTATTGTGCCTTTTTGTGCCATTTTCTTCTCTAATAGAATCTGTTCACATTTCTACCAGTCATGCCATCTCAACACATTGACGTGTAGCCCCAATGTGTTAGAAGTTTCTGAAAGCCATTGGAAAGCAAAGGAAAACTTTGAACATCACCACTTTATACAAAAGCATTCACTTAGCACTACCATTATTTTCTTTATATAATGTTTATTTAGTGTGGAAGATGGGATACAGAACAATGTGCTTTAAATACCTTTAGCAGGGTAATTATGTTTCAAAAGAAAAATAATAAAGAACCACACTAAATAAGACTGATGAAAGTGAAAACATCAGTAAATGAGATTTCATGTTTACTTATCCATTTCTCATGGAACTAATTCCATAGAACTTTCTGGGAAAATTATAATTTTAAGCTACAGTGAATCTAAGTTTATCTAAATATTTTAGATTTAGGTAGACCATTAATTAACTTGTATTAGTGTCAGAACCATTCATTTCATCTGTGTTTACCAAATTGAGGGTAACAAAATAAGCAACTGTAAAATATGTAGCTTTATTCCCCTCAGCCACCCTGAAGACCAAGATTAGATGAATGAGAAAAAAGTGCATAGAAAATGCCTTAATGTTTAGAGGTTCCTAGAAATGGATGTCATGTTTTTACCAAATGCTAACTTTCCAGATGATATTCCTGAAAACTGGACTGACATGAATCAGCGGCTGACCTGTGTGATCCAGCTACAACCTGGACAGTCAGAATATAACATGGTGAAGGACAAGTTCTTTCAGACTTGTCATTCTTACAGAATAGAGAAGGTAATATTGCATTTAAATTTTACTTCTTTTAAATATTGAAGAATTAACATGGAAGCCATCTTTTTATATATCACTCTTCCTGTGTACCTTACTATATTTTAATTACTCACTCGAAATCTATAGACTTCAAATCTTGATTCATTCATTAGCAGTATTGAAGAAGATTCCCAAAAGCCACATGTATATGTTTAGACATTTTCACTAACAATTCACAAACCCACTAAAACTGATTTTAAAAAGAAATTTATTATAAATTAATGAAAAGTCCAAAAGTAGGATGGTGTTTGGAGCAGTTCGATCCAGTGACTTACCGATGTCATGGATTCAGTTTCTCTGGATTTGCTGTCCACAGTGTCAGCTTCATCTGAAGGCTAGACTCCCTTCGTGATTATAGGATGGTTGCTGGTGGCGATGAAGGGGTCTCAGCATCCCCCATTCACATCCTGTGGTAGAAACACTGTGTCCTGTCCCACAACCACTAGATAAGAGTCCCAGGCTTTGTTTTGAGTGGATCACTCTGCCCAGTCTGTGTCGAGGGTGTTCCATACGCTGATTGGCTTGGACCTGGGTTATTGGATCCCATCATTGTGTGCTGCCATCATGAGATTACCCTGACTCATTTAACCCAATTAGGATCCATCTTAGAACTATAGGTGGGGCCAGCCTCACCCAAACCAGGAATTGCTGCACAATGAGGATGAAGTGGAATGAGTGTTCAGAGATCCCACGATGTTCAGTATGCTGCATAAAAGTATTAGCCAGTAAAGTGTAGGAGTTTATTTGAAGGTCCTTATCATACTGTGGATATCAGAGCAGGGTGTGCCATCCTAATAATTTAAAATCAAGCTGATGCTTCCATAAAACTGTGCATGATAGCACTTATGAAATTGTGCTTTGATCACCTTTCACATGCTTGACTCCCCCATTTGACAGTGGACTTCATAAGAGAAGAGTCACATCCTACTCATCTCTGTATTCCCAGTACCTAGCATATTATAGGACGCAATACTATTGAAGGAATTTAATTGAATGAATGAAAATTCCTGAGAAAGAAGGAGAATCAGAAAAGAGAGACCCTGGATAAAGGACAGAATTTAAAGGAGATACTTTGTGATGTTAAAAGCTGTTGAGAGTACTAGAACCTTGCTTCCATTATGTTTACCCAATATCTGCAATGTTCTTGGCTTGTATTCTTCTATCATATCCATCTGAAGAACCCAAGCTTTGGATTAATTCCATAACCTACCCTCTCTCCTACTGTTCCTAGATAAAATCATTACTGATTCATGGCCCCCAACCTCAGCTGGACCCTCCAGGTGCCTGGAACCCTTCCTTGCTTCCTCCAGTCAACTCCATCATGCGATCCCCATTCCAAACCTTCATCACCCTCCTTGAGGCCTCCGTCACTCTCAGCAAAATAACTTTCCCTCCTGCTTTTATTACTTGACTTCTCTTTGACATCTGCTGCAGATATCTACTCCATTCATCTTCAGCCTCTCTTCTGCCATTGTTTCTAGAACATTGTTCACTGAGATTTTCTGCTCTCTCCTTAGACATAGATTATCTGGACCCCTTTCTTATGCTTTCATACTACATGTCCATTCTCCTAACCCATCCCTTATCACTCTGAGGGGTAGTGATTTATTTTCTTGCCTCTCTCCTTCATGAGACTGAAAGTTTCTTGAGGATAGAGACTCAACACAGTGCTTGATTTATATTAGATATTTAATAGATGATTGTTGAATGCATGTTAAATTCATTTTCTAGAAGAAATGAGAACCAACAGAGAATAATTTTCTGAAAAAAGTTAAAGAAGGACAAAATTTCAAGGAGGGGCTGGTTCATGGTTTGAAATGCTGTTGATGTTTCTGGAAAGAAATAATTATTAGATTAGACAATTATGAGGTGATTTGAGATGGTAATTGGAGCAATGCAGAAGGAACTATTATTGGGATGGATATGGAGATCAGACGGAGTTAAGGAAATAATTATTAAGTAATTAACAAATTTTTTAGTAGAAATTTGAATGGCAGTATGTCTCTAGGAATTCCAGGGAATGTATGATATAGGTAAACAATTTTACATAAATGATAAGTTCTGTTATATAAATAAATAATATTAATTAAGCACTATTACAAAGCCTAGATACTTGTAGCTATCCTTTTTCTAAAGGCAGAAAGCTACTGTTAAGCAATATTTTAACTTCCACGGCTGAAATCTTTTAAAAGAAAGTGTTTATTGGGCCATTGCTAGCAAGAAAAAAAGACCAGGTCCTGGGGCACGAAGTTCCAACCACCAGCAGCAGTGCCAGGTGAAAAGGCAAAAGGTCTGCCATCCTGAAGTTGGCGAACATTTTTTCTACATCGATTAGAGGGGAGGAAGATGGAAGTGTTCTGAAAGAATTGACATTGACTATACATAAAGGAGTTGGGAGAAGGGGAAGCGGGGCTAGTTCCAGGATAAGTGCAGAGTCCTAGGGAAGAAGTGTTTGCTCCTTGGGATTGGTTGTGGGCAAGTTTGGAAAGTTCATCTGCAAAGAAGAAGCAGAGGCTCCTGGGATTTGATGGTGCCTGGCTATTCTCTCTTTTAGATAATTTCAGAAATAGCCACTTGGAAGTTAATTCAAAGATTCAATATATACTCAGGAATATGAGCGGTCTTGTTAGCTGCGCCCTGCTTCCCCGTCCTTGCCCACTCCAGCTGTTAACTGGCTAACTGTTCTGTTTCTTTCTCTCACTCTCTAGCCCATTGTAATTTAATTTGGACCATCTCAGAATTATACTCCTGTCACTACTTACTCTCTGAATTTGCTGTTTATTTACATTTTCTTTTCCTTCTCTATATTGCTTACAAACACTATGCTGAGTGAGCTCTAAGGTCATTTCCAAAGTGTGTTGCTTTTTTGTCATTTGCAGATTGAGAGGATACAGAATGAATTTCTCTGGCAGAGCTACCAGATAAAGAAAAAGCAAATGGACATCAAGAATGGCCTCACAGATAATGAGAGAATCCTCTTCCACGGGACAGATGCAAACTCAGTGCCACACGTTAATCAGCATGGCTTTAACCGCAGTCATGCTGGGAAGAACGGTAATGAAGCACATAACCTGACTATCAGAACGAAATGAATGGTATTTCCAGTGTCAACTATTCATACCCTAGCAGCATAGAACCACAGATAGCAGCAATCTCGTCACTATCAGGATAAAGCTCATTGTGTTTCACCCGAAAGAGACTGGCAACCTTCTGAGGGCAGATTGAGTGAATTTTTTAAATGACAAAAAGTGTCTTTGGTTTCTAAGAACCACATTAAAATATATATATATATATATTTATATTTATATATATATATTTATATTTATATTTATATATATATTTATATATATTATTGTCAGGTTGGGCATGGTTCTATTTACTCTGATAATTTTGTGTTCTTAGGCTTTTGTTGTTCTCTTCACAGCTGTGGCATATGGAAAAGGAACCTATTTTGCTGTTGATGCCAGTTTTTCTGCTAATGATAAATACTCCAGACCAGACAGCAACGGGAGGAAGCATATTTATGTCGTACGAGTACTTACAGGACTCTACACACTTGGACGTGAAGGATTAATTACCCCTCCATCAAAGAACCCTTACGATCACACAGATCTGTTTGACTCTGTCACAGATGATATACAACATCCAAAGCTATTTGTGGTATTCTTTGATAATCAAGCTTACCCAGAATATCTCATAACTTTCAGATGTTAAAAAAATAGAGTTTTTAAAAAAAATCTCTAAGAGGTGATTTAGTCATCTGTTTATAAGAATAATTCATGGAATTTTTGCCTTTGCCTTTGGCTTGTTTACACAGATAAAAATCTCTGGTAGGTGCTGAAATGCTAAAACAAAATCCTTTTAAAATGCTTTATTGCAATTTGTAGCTTTCTTATAACTTTCTTCTGAGCATATGGATGGGTAGAGCTGAGAAATGTAAATGACACAATTATAGCTGCAACTATAGATATCAAATCCATAGGAGAACAAAGAACACACTTCTTTTTTCTATTGGAAAAGAAATAAGAGGAACCAGGAGTCCTCGGTTCCTCTCTGTATAGGCCTCGCAACAGGCTGCTTTAGCGTCCTCATGACATGGCATCTGGCTTACGCCACAATGAACAATTCAGGAAAGAGAAGGCAGAAGCCATAATGTCTTTTATGACCTAGCCTCTGAAGTCATACTCCATCCTTTCCACAATGTCCTACTGGTTACATGAATCAGCTTATCCAATGTGAGAGGGAATTAAATAAGGCAGAGACACTAGTAGGCAAGGATCACTGGGAACCATTTGGGAGGCCTTATGAATGAGTGAATGAATGATAAATTGATAAAATGTTAGCAGTGAAAAGTCTGCTAGAGATCGTCTAGTCCCACTGTCTCCTCATCTTTCTCCCCCAACAACCCCTCACCCCTAGGGCAAAAAGCTCTCGTCCCTCTTCTTGACCACTTCCAGCACTCAGCGTCGTGAGGGAACTCGTTCCATTGTGGGATGGCTCTAAGTATGAGAAAACTCTTGTTTACACTGAGTTGAAATCTGTTCTTTTATGTCTATTAACGGCTGATTACTGTCCTGCCTACACTGACACAGAACATATCTAATTTTTTTTACAGATGGTAGCTGTTCAGATTTATTCCTTATATTACAGTTAGGTAAATTCCTAAAATATTTAGGAGCTTCTTTAGCCTGAAACATTACATTTTAAGAGTTGCAGACATTTAAAAGTGTTTACATAATCGTAAATAAAGCACTTGCACAAGAGTACAGAAATATATGAAAAAAGAATTCTCTCTTACCAAACTCCATCATCCATAACTGCAAGACGCCCAGGAAACCACTGTCAGTGTTCTCGTGTACTGCCTTCTAGTTTCTTCACTTAATTTAATTAAAATCACACTTTATTTGATTACTAATTATACAACACTCTACATTTTTCATTTAACATTACAAGTATTTGTCTTATGTTAATAATTTTTTCTGTAAACAATCTTAATGTCTGAGTTATTCATTATATGTTTTTCTTTTTATGCATATATAATAATAAAGTTTTAAGTGTCATATTTACTTATAGTTTAAGAATCCATATTTTTTTGCAATATATCTGTGTCATTTTCCCCATGTTGTTAAATACCTTGTACACCATTTTAATTGTATTTCAATGTATATTTTTACATATATGTCATGCCAAAATAGGGTACTTAGATTTCTATATAAATGTATGGTTGGAAGATGAGACGCAAAGACCATAATCTATCTTTAATGAGACACCACTCCCTGAATTTCTTGAGGTAAATATAGTCCTAGAGAACAATGCAATGTTAAATAATACTCTGTTACCACCTGAGCCTTGGTTCCCAGTCCCAGGGTAGAATTCTAATGAGCTAGGCTAGAACATGGAACAACTCCTTTCCCTTAGGGTAGGGAAGCTCTTACTTACAATGTAAACTGCTCTCTTCTGTATCCTCTGATGCTGTTCCTCAGGGACTCCTCAGTTTACTTGGCTATACTACTTCAACACGGAAGTCGTGAGTATAATACATCCATATTATTAAAGTTTTAATGGTTCCTTGAAGAACAAAATATAAACCAATTGATAATCACATAGTTATAAATGCTACGTTCTATCAGTCTAAGACTAAATCATGTCTTTTCGTCTTTTAAGTTCATCTCCTTCCCAGCTGGCTTGGCATTCTCTATCCGTATGACCAGAATGGTCTTCACTTCTCTCCAAAGAACCCACTGTTTCAAGTGAATTAAATCAGAAGTCTTCTCAAACTTTGCTGTTTACTTAAGAAAATGGTTTCTTCTCTATGGATTTCCACAGTTCGGGTTGATGATACTTGAGTGATCGAAGACCATATGCTACCATTCTGGACTCTGCTTTCACAGAGGGCTTTGAAAGCTCATATATCTTCTGTTTATTTCTTTTAACATTTTTCTCCTTCTCATTCCTTTTTACCCTTCCAGTCCTTTCCCTGACTTGTGGAAGAACGAGGAAACACATTCTGCTTAGATTAATCAGGGGAAACATTTTTGTTTTTTTTCTTTCATCTACAATTCAGATACCAGATGTGTGGGGTTTTCCCCACACTAAGCTATTTTCTGTGACAGCAGCTGGGTGTCCCACAATTAATTCAATTTTTATACTCACTGTCTGGAGATAGTGTCAGATCCCACAGATTAAGAGCTCAGTTTCACCAGACTGCCCCCCACCCCACCACACACACACACATTACACACACACACACACACACACACACACACACACACACCAATCATAAGTCCCAGGTTGTTACCTGTACTTTGGACCAACAGGTTTCCACAACCCCTTCCTTGGGTTTAATAACTTGCTAGAATGGCTCAAGGAAACAGAACTCAAGGAAACACGTACTTACATTTACTGGTTTATTATGAAAGGATATGATAAAGGATACAGATGAAAATTTACATAGGGCAAGGTGTGTGGGAAGGGACATGAAGCTTCCATGCTTGCTCAGAGCAAGCTACTCTCCCAGCACTATCATGTGTTGACCAACTAGGAAATCCCCTGAACCTTATACCTTTGGGATTTTTATGGAGGCTTTATCACATAGGCATGATCAATAATTAACTCAATTTCAGCCCCTCTTCCCTTTCTGGAGAATAGGCAATGGGGCTGAAAGTTCTATTAAAAAAAATAAATAGATAACTTCAACCGGATTGGAATAGGGAGGACCTATAAGAGGCGCTTTCATGCTTACATCAATGGCGAAGACCTCTTAACTTCCTTTTCCCATCTATAAAAGAATTTCCTCCTTATCCGTGCTGGTGAACTTACACATGACTTGCCACAGCTTCATGTTCTGGATTGCAATTCTCCCCTCACCCCCAAATAAACCCTTTTTGTTGGAGGAACATGTAGCTGACTTTTTGCTTAAGGTCAACAGTTCCAAGCTTCTGATTATGGCTTGGTCTTTCTGGTGACCGGCCTCCATCTAGGAGCCTACCAAGAGTCATCACATTAGAGCAAAGACATTGCCACACCCAGGAAATTTCAAGTTATTTAGAAACTCTGTGTAAGGAACTGAGGTCAAAGACCAAATTTTAGAACAAAGATGCTCTTAGTGCTATTATCACTTAGAAAATTAGACCGGTTTTAGCTGTGTGCCAGAAACCACAGGCAGAGACCAATATATATTTTCTATTGTCTCACAAGAACCTTGGTCTTTACCACACTAATTAGTAAACATATGAAGGAAATCTTGTAATTAAGCTCACAGAAAGAATAACTTAATTTTAAAAGATCTTTGCTCTAGCTCCTTCTTTGTTTATATTATTTTTGTGGTCACCAGGATATAAATATTCTCTAACTCTCTTTTCCTCATCTTGTTAAGAAGAGCATTTTCAACACAGTAATTTATTTCTCCAAAGCCCTTTGTTACCTAAAATTATAATTCTATAACTAAGACACATTGAAATAATTTTGACTTCCACAAAATCTAACCCTACCTCATCAATCCAAATCTTGCCCTTTATTTGCCCAGGCATCAAAACCAGGCATCTCCTTCACCTCACAACACTTTCTTCACATTTTACTTAGCTAGATAGAATAAATTACAAATGATTTTTATAATACAAGAACAAACTTTCCACCGAAAAAGAAAAAAAATAATGAATATGCTTCTCTGTAGGCCTTTGTATTGTATAGTGCAAGATGAAGTTTCTTTCATATTAACTCCACTGAAATGCCTTTCATAGGACAATAGTCACCAAAACAAAATCTACGACATAAAATAAACAAATCCAAGGTCAACAAAGAACCAAATATTTCAGTATAAATGAAAAGAGCTTCCCCATCTCCAAAGAAATATTAGAATCTAAAACACATTAAGGGTTACAAATATAATTCAAGGAAGAACAGAAATCTAGGATTCATAACATAAAAGAAAAAGGATTTAAAATTTTTTCAACATAATTGTAAACATCATACAGTAACCTTTTATATTTGTGTATTGTTCTATTGTTAACGGAACATTTTAATACAGAATATCTCACTTGCTTGTCACGGCAGTCCTCTCAGATAAGCTCACTTCCACAGAGAGGAAATTGATGCCCAAAGTGGTTGATTGACACACTTTTCTTTTATTTAGCTGCTTAGTGGCAGTGCCAGGACTAGATGTTGAGCCTCTGAAAACTGATCAGAGTTCTTAGCAAAGTCCACACCACACAGTTGGAAGCAGAAAAAAAAAGAAAAATTGGAACAGATTCATAAAGCAGTAAATCAACAGACATATTGAAAAATAAAAGAGTACTACTTAGTCTTATCACAATAGGTCAAGAAGATACAATTAACTTAGAAAATAGAGTATATAAATTCAAAGTCCTAAACAAAGAGATTTATGAGTAAACATATTAGACAGGCAGCTGAAAAGTACAAATTAAGGATATGAGAGAAGAAAATTTCCTGGAATTGGAAAAAGAACGCAGCCTGGAAAAGGCCCTCTTCAAGAACGAAAAGCCAAAGAAAGATATATACTTGTGTCGAATGAAAAATGATATCGACTAGGTGTTTCACCATCAAAAGAGATTTATTTGGGGAAAAGAAAGGGTTGCAGCCCAGTGCATGCACACATGGCAAGCCACACGCAGACTCTGGCCAAAATGGAGGGGTATTTATATAAGGGAAAAGGAAGTTAATAGAAGGGTAAGTTAGAATCATAAAGCTTTATTATAAATATGGAGTTCTTGTAGGATTCTCGTGATTATGTAGAGTGAGAGAACTGCCATATGCCCCAACTCTTCCCATAGACCCTCTTGACTTATTATGTTTGCTTTAAGTTCCAGTTAGTCTTTATCACTTGTAAATTACTTAAACTTTAAAAGTAAGAAAAGGCTACTTCAAGCAGGAAGAAATTGAACAATAATTACATGAATTAGAACAACTTTTTATTTTGTTGCCTTAGATTGTCCACCAAGAGCCGAGTTTTTAAATATACTTAAAGTGAATTTCAATTAAAAAATCAAGTGACCTATGCTTTTAGCTACAAAACTCAATGTTTTCCCTGTTTCCAGTCCCAGAGGAAAAGTACACTAGGATGAGCCAAGAAAAAGTGGCTTCCCCAGTGACACACAATTGAGACGAGGTGCTAAGGCATGTGTTTCTTTTAGATTGACTCTTTGAATCTCTTTTCTCCATCCCTTCTTCACTTTCCTACTAGGGAAATGGGACAATAAGAAGGGTTTGAAGATGAGAAGAGCATGGAGCTGGCTCTCCCTTGGGAGAGGCCCTTCCTGCTTTTAAGGCCTCATGGAGCCATAATAGGATCCAAGGGAAAGGAGTTTTGGAGTGGAAGACTTGGGCCATTTGGGCTCTTGGCTTCAAGGAAAAAACCTCCCTTCCTTGGGTTCATCTTTCCACTACATTCTCTTATTACATTGTACAAAGACCCAAAAGACGAATATTATACAGGTAAGGGCCAGAGAATTGGGAAGCCACACAGCCAAGAAATAATTAGAAATGAGACCAATTCATTTTCTTGGATTGTTCTTTGCTGCCAGACAATCCAAGGACTTTGAATCACCACCATTTTTTCATCAGTAATTAATATAAGGCCAACACATTAATAAGAAAAAATTGGTGTGCAAATCATATTGAAAGATGATAAAAATTCAAGATGTAAATACACCAAAATTTTGGAAATAAAAACAAGAAAGCAACAAAACTAGTTTTAGACTATCAAGAGGTGGCATCACTTAGTACTGACCTAGCGTTGGTAGATCTGGTTTTAGTCTGGATCCCAGAACTAACATGCTGGTTGGGTAAACTTAGATGAATCATTTAAACTCTCAGAGTCTTGGTTCTTTATATTTAAAATTAGGATGTTAATTTCTGCCTTGCCACTTTCCAGGGTTAAATAAGAAAATACCAAAATTATATTGAAAAAGTTATATTATAGCTTTAAAATAAAAATAGGAGGACAATACATAAATAGCATAAACTGTGGAGGCAAAGATAAATACATTTGACTACATTAACATTTTAAAAATTGGGGTTCAGTGTTACTATTAAACATATGCATCTAATTTTGCTTTCTCTCCAAACCCTAGGAAAACAACAGTAAGGGAATTTAAAAGGATTCATAAGTCCTTAAGAATAGGGAGAATAGGAGATGATAGCATTATAGAAACATTATAGAAGCTAGAAAACAAATCTGTAATAAAGACTACAGGAGCTCAACCTTAAGCTAGAAAGTGGAGAAAAAGCTGAGAACCAACCTTCTTGCCCCTTAAAAGTTTCAGGAACTGATGACATGGGTGCCTCTAGAGCTAAGAGTGAAGCAGTGAAGAAGGGCAGGTGCTAAATAAGGATAGGATGAAAACCACTTAAGAACAGTTAAATCCCTAGATACTTTACCTATCCGCCTGGCCTAGGATGACTGCCTCTCATCTACTGCAGTGGAAATCTGGAGGCTATCTTCATAAAAGTTAAAATAGGTACAGGTGAGGTCTTGGATACTATAGCAAAATAGGAGTCAGTGGCCAGATGTATTCCAAATACTAAATCTTCAGATGACCTTCCTCCTAAAGTCCCTTTTCCCATTTGGCTCCAAAAACAGAGTAGCCAGACTTTTATTCTCCAAACAAGAGACTGAGAATTTTTACTCTGGGCCTGTCCAGGTTAAGAGGAAATTTTACCTAAAGATACTGACAGCAGAGGTTCCTCAATACAGACCAGCAAAGCATTTACAGTGAAGCTCAAAGTTGATTAACTCCATTCGCTACCTCAGGGCTTCCAATGGCTTTTTAGACACTTGAGGACAACGAAGTTTTATCAGACACTCAAAGAAAACCTCTAACTCAGAATATAAATCTTAAAGAAAAAAAAAAACTCCTATTGAAAAGAAAATTCTATATAAAAAAGAGACATTTAAGAAACAAACAAGGGTACTGAAATTAAAAAGTGTAATAGCAGAAATGAAAAAAAAAGATAGAAAATAAAATTGAGGAAATCTCAGAAAGTAGAGTAAAAACACACGAAAATGGAAAATAGAAGACAAAGATAAAATCAGAAGACCAATCCAAAGGGCCCAAAGTTGGATTAATAGTAATTCCAGAAACAGAGATCAGAAAGCAGAGAAGAAATCATCGATGAAATTATTCAAGAAAACATCCCCAAACTAAAGGACATGAGTTTCCACATTGAAAGTCTGTACTAAGTGCTCAGTACAATATGAAAAAATAGACCAGTCCCAAGGTATACCATGGGAAAATTTCAGAAATACTGAGGACAAATTTTTAGAGGAAAGAAAATAAAACACAAAGGATCAAGAATCAGAATGGTTTTAGATTTCTCAACATTAATACTGGAAGCTTAAAGACAATGGAGCAAATGCTTTCAGAATTTCATTTCTAATTATCAATATGGCAAGAGCTTTCTGATCATTGTAGACTACAATTTAGGAGAAAATACAAGTCTGTTGAATTAAGAGAAATTCTCCCATATTTGCACATGTGTTTGGATATGCATAGACTATCTCTGGAAGAATATACAAGAAGCAATAACTATCAGAATTACAAGTGCATGCTTTCTTTTTAATTTTTCAAAAGCAGAAAAGAAATTTTAGTTCTGTCTTTGATATGTGTTTGATGAAACCAGCACCATTCTAGAAAAAGAGACCTTTGTTTTGATGAAAATGATATATACTTATAAAAAGAAACAAACGAACAAAACCCAATGATACAGAAAGTGCAAAGGCAAGTGAAAATCAGTCAAGTGCATGTTTTCTTGACCCAGCAATCCCACTGCTACTAACTTGTCATACAGATAAAAGTGAGGCATGATCTATGCACAAGGTTATTTATTGCAACATCATAGCATTTTTAAATTGTTTTCTCTGAAAACAAGAACTCTAAATGCCTAGACAGAGTACAAGGGAGACTTTTCGCTTCATACTTTTTGAATTTTGAATTTCACAAATGTATTACCTATTAAAAAACAAACACTACCTCTTTAACTTTTAAACTTCTATATAATAGTTTTAAAAAGTAATAAATAAGGTAAAAAAAAAACCTTGGAAGAATGTATTTAATGAGAAAATATAAAGAACTTCTATGAATCAACAGAAAAAGCAAGACTCCACACAAAATATGGGAAGACCATGAAAAGGCAATTCACAGAAGAGGAAACTGGAATAGCCAATAAATAGATTTTTTAAATGCTCAACATCATTAAAACAATAATGAAGTATTATTTCACATCTAACAGCTTGGGAAAATGTGATGTCTGACAATGTTAAGTATTGAGGATGTAGAAATCTAAATTAGAGCAATTATTTTGAAGAGTAAGTCAGGATCTGCGGGTGTACTATAGATAAGGCATAACTAAAAACCTACCAAAAAAGTAAGAGGAAATGTAAAAGAGATTATAAATTTAAGAACCATAAATAAACTAATTTTCTCTCCCTGCCCCTCAAAAAAAGTCTCAACTTGGGTTCAACGTGCATTTTTGCCCTTGAGAGAAACTTCTACTGCCCCTCTGCAGAAGGGGAGAGGCTGTTCACGTAATTTGAACCTACTCAAACTCTGGCAGTGTCATCCCCAAGAGTGGCCTCTGTCCACAATTAAAGGAGGCTCAGGTGCCTCTCACTGAATGGGAACATAGTGAGTGACAGTTACTTCAGTTTATTCCCCTCCCTCCATGGTATGAACACAAGCATGCCACCCCAAAAGGATGTTCTGTATGCTCTTTACTCCTGGCTCCTCAGAGAAGAAGTCACACTGTAGGAAAACAAGGAGACCACATGCCTCAAATACAACACATCCCTCAGGGCAATATGTACAGTTTCCTCAACCAGATTTTCATCAAATAAAGCCTGCAAAATACAGAAACCTTCCTCCCTTCCTTACGGTACCTCATTCTCCCTTCTCCCCAGGGCCCTTCCAACTTCTACTTTTCCCAACTTTGAGTTTTCCCTCCTTTCCCAGACTATGGCCTTTTCCTCAGCAATTAGCAACTTTTAAAAAGTGATAAAACCCAAAGCCTGCAGGGCTTCAGGGAAGCAGATGTGCTCATGCATTAATGATAGCAATGTGAATGGAGCCAGTCTTTTGAAAGACAAAATGGTACCTTATTGAAAGAATCATAAATATGCCTAATCCCTGACCAAGTAATAGAATTTATCCTGAGGAAATAATGTTTAATAAAAAAACAAAGATATACATATATAATGTTTATTTTATGATAGTGAAACATTGGAAGAAAGCTAAGGTCTCAACGATACAGAAATATAGAAGCTAACTGTGGTATACCAAAATGATATATTATAGTGATAAACTAAAAATGATAAATACAAAGATGATATAGGAAATAGAAAACGTTTTGTTAAATCATGTTACATAAAAGGAACGATACCAAATTGTGTGTACATACCCATAATAACTGTAAAAGGACCAGGAATATATCGGGTACAGGAGGCAAGAGCACAGAGACAGAAAATGTTTCCAATTGGGTTAAGAACAACAGACTTGTAGTGAATTATTCTGCAAAGTTGTTAAAATTAGGTTTTTAAAAAATTTACTATTGCTGTAATTAGAGCAGGATTTTCTTTGCGGGGCATTGGACTGGCTTATAGAACTATGGTTATTTGCTGCCTTCTTAACCGAACAGATGGAAAGATGATAATGTTTCCATTTAGTTATATAAACCTTGTTGAAGCTATATTTTAGCAGAAAGAAAAATGTTCAGAGGTAAACGATGGTCAGAGTGGGTCACCCCACTCCAAGGGAATGTTCTGCAGGGGGGAAAACAGTTTCCTTCTACCCTTCTGGGTTTTTGGCTGAGACCTCTGTAATAAAAGACAGCTTAGCAAGAGAAACAAACACAAGTTTATTAACATATATGCCTCATGTATATATGGGAAAGACCTAGGGAGAACGAATAGCTCCTGGAAGTGGCTTAGAATTCATACTTAAAGATCCCTCCTTTGGGAGGAGGGACATAGGTCTCTTAGGGGAAACTAAATAATTATTAGGAAAGATGGGCCCTTAGAAGAATAAGATGGAAGGTTTGATAGTTTGTGACAAAGTTTGTCTGGGTGCTGTGTCGACTTCTAGTCTCTTCTCTTGTGACAAGTGTCAATCTTCCTTGGTTGATGAAACGTCCAGGAGGGGATCGATGACAACCGAGTTCCTTTTGGAGGATCTGCTTGTAGATAGATAGGGGAGTTCAGAAGAAGCCTCTCCCTGCATTTGCTGTTTTATAAATGCTTATGGCCCAAAATCATCAATACACCTAAGCAGCATATTTGGGGGTGGCATGTCCTGAACTCTTACAGTCATCTTTGGGTGGCATATTCTATTATCCTTCAGTTCCAACTGAGAGCATTAGCAAAAAAGAATGTTTCCTAGTTAGTGAGCACAAAGGAACTGTTAGGTCCTAGCCAGAAAGTAATTTGAGAAGTGGGACTGAAGTGGATAGAATTGTGCCCCCACAAAAGATATGTTGAAGTCCTAACCCCATACCTGTGAATGCAACTTTGAGAAACAGGGTCTTTGTAGATGTAATCAGGCTAAGATGAACTCATACTGGATTGGAGTAAACCCTAATCTGATAACTGGTGTCCTTATAAGAAGATGGAAATTTGGACGCAGGCAGACACAAGGAAAACACTGTGTGACAATGGAGGCAGATATTGGAGTGATTGATACAGCTGCAAGCCAAGGACTGAGGGCAAGCACCAGAAGCTAGGAGAAAGGCAGGGGGTGGTTTCTCCCTCAAAGTCCCTAATATGAACCAACCCAGCCAGCACCTTGATTTCAGACTTCTGGCTTCTAGAACTGTGAGAGAATAAATTTCTGTTGTTTTAAGCTATCCATATTGAGATACATGGTTACAGCAGCCCTAGGAAATTAATACAGGCACTAAATGTGTATGGCTTGGTAGACTTATTAATTAAAACCCAGACTGACTACTGACCACAGCTGACTACTAGTTTCCAAGGCAGTGGCATAATCCACGGTTCATTGTTTTTAGGAAAGCAAAACACCCTGTCACAGTCTAGATCAGGGGTTGGTAAACTATGGCCTGCAGACCAAACCCAGCCCCTGCCTGCACTCCAACAATGGTTTTTATGTTTTTAAATGATTAGGGGGGGGATCAAAAAAAGAATAATATTTTATGGCATGTGAAAATTAAGTGAAATTCAAGTTTCTGTGTCCTTAGTAGAGTTTTATTGAAACCCAGCCATACTCACTTGTTTGCATATATACTATGGCTGCATTAGGGTGAATATAAATTAAAAATTAAAAAATTAAAGTGTTTAGGGGTTAAAAAAAATCTCCCCTCTACTCTCTACTTTCACTTTTGAAAACTTGCAATCGCTGATTATTTCTCTGCCTTTGAGATGTACATAAATCCTTTTGAAAGCTAAAAAAGTCTCTGGCTGTTTTACAACCCAGGAATGTTTTCTCAAGGATCTAGAGCCATCTTTTTGAAATGTAATCATCAAGGATGAGGGTGCCCCACTTCCCAGTTTCCCCGAGAGGACAGCAGCCTAACTTCTGCTGGTATCTGGCTCCAAGTTATAACTACGAAGCTGTCATAGAGACGTGAGAAGTCGTATTTTTCTTTTGGATAAAGGCAATTAGCTAACACAGGTGGACACCCCAATTACCAGGTGATTTTAGGATGAACTATGTGTGACAAATCATGTTGTCAAGTCCTCTTACTTGAGGTCTCATTAGTTATTTATCTTGAGAATATGTGTGAAATGGGTTTTTATCTTCCTGGCTACATAAAAGATGAGATTTCCTTTTGTCTTTGCAATGTTTTTAGTGAGTTGCCTTGTGATGATCATCACACCGGGTTTAATGCCTAATCAATAACAGAACTGTTTTCTTTCTCCTCTACTTCGTAGAGAGGTTTTCTGGGTTGGCAGATTTGTTTGTTTGTTTGTTTTTAATTATATTTCCCCAACGGTTGCCTTTGGTCTAAGGCAGAATCAAGTAGTTGCAACAGAGATCATATAAAGGGTCTAAAATATTTACTATTTAGCTCTTTATTAAAAAAAAAAATAAAAGGTTGCTGCTGACTCCTCGTCTAGGTGACTAGGTGTGTAAGCAAGCTACCTGGAAGAGCTATAATAATAATTTAGTGAGAGGAAATTGAAGTTCGTATTGAGTTTGAAGTATGAAGTGAGAGGAATTTGGGGTTTGTGTGGGTGGCCTAAGAGAGGCAGTAGGGACCTGGGAACATGGGGAAAGTGTAGAGGAGGGTGTGGATCTTAGAGAAATGGGTTGCAAACCCATATATGTGGAGGGGCTGGAGATTAAAGTAAATGAGTGAAGTGGGCCAAATAGAAATTTTAGTCAACGGAAGTCAGGAGTCAGCTGGTGCTGGCTCTACTTGGTCACTGATGTGAGGAAGTAAACCAAGCAAGTGCTGGCAAACCGTACAATTGTTTTCTAAGAGAAGCTGGAAAGCTGAGGTTCAATATGAAAATTCACAGTTAAAATGTTAACTTCTAATTCACATTCCAAAAGCAGGTCTCAGGGCAGGCGTCAGTTTGGTGGCCACCAACTTTTAACCTCTGACCTAGAGAGTTAACCTCTCCATGTTACCAGGGAATGAAGAAATGATTCAGACAGGAAATGGCAGACAAATTTCTAAAAATACTTATGTATGACGTTGACTTGGGAGTTGGTTCCTACACTGTGATACAATTAGTAGTAAACCTTCAGTGAATGTGTTAGTGAAGATTTGAAGGAAAGAAAAGAGGAGCAGGGTAGAAACAGGAGCCAAGAAGCGGATTTCGCCGTGGACTTTGTCTGGCTGGAAAAACGTAGTCTTCTGAAAAGAGATATATTGGAGAGGGCTCCGGACCTTCCTACAGTGCATTGGATGGGGACTTGAGTTATTTATTTGGATATCAGTGAAGAATAATCCAAATAAGATAGAGAACTTGGGGACTTGGAATAATGAGTAGCATATAAGCCCTCAGTAAATTTTGGCTCTTGTGGCTAGCTATGGTTTTCTACAACACATACAAAAAAAGATCGTTTGGCCAGGATATAACACCTGCCAAGAAAGAAATAAAGGAAGTGCAACTGCTTTTCAACGGTTTTAAAACACATCTACAAAATCTTAAAAATTCCTCTCATGAAGAAGTGGAGTCTAATTCTCCTCTCCCTATATGTGGGCTGGCTTTAGTGACTTGCTTCAAGTGAATAAAATGCTGGAGAAGTGACACTGATAACTTCTGAGGGCTCAGTCATAAATCATGACAGCTCTGCATTCTCTGTCTCTGCCTCTCTGCCTCTCTGTCTCTCTGTCTCTCTGTCTCTCTGTCTCTCTGTCTCTACCTCTCTCTGTTTTTCCCTCTTTCTCTATGCCTTAGGAACTGAGCTGCTGTGTTAGAAGTCCAGCTACCCCGAAACTGCCATGCTAGAAGACCATGTGCTGAGCCCACATATTGACAGAGATGCCAGAGGAGCCCCAGTTGCTTAAGCCCCCTGCTGTTTGATTTGTCCCAGTCTAGGCACCAGACACATATGAGTAAAATAGCCTTCAAGATGACTCCAGCCTCATCTACAGCCTGACTACAAACACTTGAGAGAACTTCAGGGAGATTACCTAGATAAGCATAGTCGACTCCCAGAATCTTGAGAGATAGTAGTAATAAGTGATTGTTGCTTTATGCCACTAAATTTTGGGAAGGGTTGTTAAGCAGCAAACAATAGCTGGAATAATGTACTACCACTGTCAAGAATTTTTAAAAGTTACGTTCATTGGCTGATGTAAAAGGATAATAATTTATACAGATATTTCTTTATGTTTGTGTCTTTATTTCACTGACAGATAATGGGATTTAGAGAAGAAGTTGATATTTAAGATGGAGATTTTATACATATTAACTTGGGCATATGACTGACTTATGGAAACAGAATAGTATGTAGAATAACTCACAAGATTATGCTTTCTCACTGATGATAAATGTTAACACCCAAATACCCTGAATTTGAGACTGCAAGGCAGAAAGACACTGCTTATTTCTTCAGAAGGTGCTCTGGTTGGGCTGTGAAAGACACATGGATTGTGCAGATGGCACTTATTCCCAATCACTGATGCTTTAAAATGTCAGACCCAATTGTGTTATAGGCTGGCTTCTCCAGGGACAAGACTCTGACATGAAAAGTAATGCGCATGATGTTTATTGGAGAGTGCCCTTGGGGACCCCTAACACAATGTTATTACTGTACATGTAATTAAATCATATTTCTGTCTGATAGTCTACATGTGTAAATTGTAGTTCTTGATTATACTTCTTCCTTAATGAAAGCCAGAAATAATCATACTTACTCATAAAATTAAGTGAATGAATGCTTTGTGGTTAATATAGAAAACAAAGGATAGATTTTTAAAGACTAACTATGGAAAGGGCTATATTCACTATTAGCCATTTCTATAGAACTGATACAATCTGGGACCAAGAGTCTATAACTAAGAATTCCAGTATATTTTCTAAGAAGCCCCAGAGAGAAGTCTTCATTTCACTGCTCCTCATACCCCTTCTCCACCCTCCATCCCAGACAAAGGGTGGGATGAAGTTCAAGCAGTACTAAGTAGAAATACTATAACGTTAGATATTTATATCTAAAAACTATAATAAAATAAAATAAATTATAACAACATAATTGAAACTTGAGTCAGGCATTATATAATGCTCTTTATATGTTTATCTTTTTATCTTATATAATCCTGAAAACAACCATTCCTGGTAAGTAATTTTACAGCTATTTTTTAAAGATAAGAAAACTAAGCTTTATAGATTTTGGTTAATTTGCCCAAGATCATGTAGCTAGTAAAATCCAGAATTAGTCTTGAACCCAAGTCTGTCTGACTCAGACCTTAACCATCATATTACTCTAACTCCCAATACTCCCAATTTGGGACAACTGCAAAAGCTATCTTAGTCCAGAGTTCTTCATAGGATCCTTCGAGGCTTCAGTTGCAATCGTATTGTGGGTCAGTCCCTCCCTGCACCCAGACCCGCCTTCTTTAATTCTTTACAGGAATATCTTCCTAGCTTGCTCCTGAATAAACCTCTGCACTCAACTCTCTGTCTCAGAGTTTGCTTCCAGGGGAGGCAATGAAGATATATCATTTTCATATTTCAGTTTGCTTTTCTCAATAAAATTAAATATCAAACAACTATTATAAATTAATACATTTATAAATGATGGGAAATGAAATAACAATCTTGTCAACTTGTTCAGAAAAAAGTGTTCTTTGTACTACTCTCACAACTTTTCTGTAAAAATTATGTCAAAGTAAAAATAATCTTTAAGATTAAAGATGTGTTCCAACTCAGAATGAGAACGTTCACCATCCATAAACTCTTGCAAATAAAATTGCAAAGGATAAGTATCTACTTTAGATACTTGAGAAGAAAATTGAATGAAGAAAGGAGAAGGTTTGAAAACCAAAGAAATTATTAAATATGTTGATAAGTCTAAACAAATATTGACCAGTTTTCAAAAGACTAAACTTTTAAAAAACAGCAATAGCAAAAGGATAGCAAGATAGAAATAAATTTTTCTTAGGTCTTATGTTGTTTGAGAAGATGTGTTGATTAACTTCAGACTTTGTTAAGTCTAAGATCTGTAAAAGTGTAGATATAGAATTTTTAAATTTAAATCAAACAGAAGGTGTAAGAGAGAATAAAGAAAAACTATTAACCTAAGAAAGGAGGAAAAATAAACAAGTAAAAACATAGTTAATTTAAGAACTCACAAAATTAAATAGTGGGAATTAGTCCGACTATATTGGTCATTTATAATGTCTATATACTTATATTTACTAATTAAAAGAAATTATATTAAAAATAATCCAGCCATATTCTATTAACAGGAGACATAACTAAACTAAGGACTTAAAATGTTTGACAAAAAAGTGATGAAAAAGTTATTCATGTATATTATATAGAATGCTTTCGGCTGTAGGCAAATGAATGTCTAACTAAGAGGCCTAAACAACAAAAACAAACTGACTCACTTAATAAGAAATCTGGAGGTATGTGGTTCTAGGACTGGTTACACAGCTCAATGATGATGTCAAGGACCCAGGCTCTATCTATCTTTCCAATCTGCCATTCTCAGTGTTTCTTAGATATTGGTCTTCGTGGTTACAAAATGGTTGCAGTATCTACCATCATCACATCCTACTTGATAACAGTCCTCAAAAAGGGAGGGGAAAAAGGATTTCTCCCTAAGTGTCTCTATTTATGGAGGAAGAAAGTATTTTCTAGGAGCAGATGGCAGACTTCCTTTTATATTTCTTTGCCTAGAACTAAATCACATGGCCATCCTTAAACCAATCCCACCTGAAGAGAATGAGATGACTAAAACTGGCTTAGCCCGGCCATGATTCAAGAAAGGATCTAAAAGGACACCTAAGCACTTTAGCTGCTCAGATCTAAACAAAACTGAAATTCTCCTAACAAGGAAGGAGAGGCTGCTTTTGAGTAAGTAACCAACTTCCTCAAAGTGTCTATCATCTTTAGCAAGCACTAACCAAACTAAAGTGGTTATAGCAATATTAATACAAGACAAACTGAACTTTAAGACAACAATAATTAATAAAGGAGAAGGAGTAGTACTAGCTAATGACAAAAAGGAACAATTCCCCTGGATGATATAAAAATTATGAATCTTAACACAGCCTTAAATTAAGCAAAAGCAAGAAAAAAAAGATAAGCAAAAAAGTGGTAAAATTACAGTAGTTCCCGTTTATCCATGGTTTTTCTTTCCAAAGTAAATTTCAGTTACCTGTGGTCAACCATCGACATCATCATGGCTCGATAATCCAGGATCACCAGAAGCCGATAATATTCCTTCTGATGTATCATCAGGAGATTTATAGTAGGCTAAAGCTATATCACAATGCCTACATCATTAACCTCACTGCATCTCATCACGTAGGTATTTTATCATCTCATCTCATCACAAGAAGAAGGGTGAATACAGTGCAATAAGATAGTTTGAGACAGAGAGATCACATTCACATAACCTTTATTACAGTATATTATATTCTATTTTATTATTAGTTATTATTGTTAATCTCTTATTGTATCTAGTTTATAAATCAAAGTTTATCTTGGGTATGTATATATAGGAAAAACATAGTATATATAGGGTTCTGTACTATTTGCAGTTTCAGGCATCCACTGGGAGGTCTTGGAATGTATCCCCAAAGGATAAGGGGGACTATTGTACAAAGAGAAATTAAATCTCCCACCACATACGAGAGGCTCTATTTGTCCACACCCTGACTACTGTGAGTTTGTTATTTGGACTACCTAAATATGATATAATTAACTCAGCCTGGGGGTAGACCTGGACTCAAATGTAGGAGACAGAAATATTCTCTGCCATGAGGAAACTATAGGTAGAAAATATGAGGCAAAGGCATAGCCAGCGAGGGACACTGCTGTGACCTGTCAACAGATCCAAAAGCTGGGGAATGGGTTTATTACCCTGAAGAAGGGATCTGAGCAGAGCCTCACTATGCAAGAATAGCATAGTGTTAGTGTTGAGATCTAGAGCAAGAATGCCTGGGTTTGTAACCCATCTTGACCATTCACTAGTTGTGTGACCTTCGGCAAGATATTTAACCATTTTGTGCCTCAGTTTCCTCAGTAAAATGGAGTTAATATTAATTTTCTTATGTTTTTCATGAGTATTAATTATTACACTTTAGGGTTGGTTTTTTCCCCCCTACATTTGTCCTTGTTTTATGATTTTCAAGGACATTTACTTCTTTCAGGGTAGATTTCTCCAAAGTAATGAATAGATCAATGAATGTTTGTCTTGGTGACTAATTGGCTGTAGGAACGAAGGAAAGCAATAAACTTTAAAACCTATTTGACTGGGAGAATATTAGTACAGCGATTGCACTAAGGCGTGTAGGGGAGTGTACTGACTGCTCTATCTGATAATATTACCTCTGTTGATGGAAGAGTATAACTTTGTGCTGGAGCTGGCTCACACTGGCTCACCAGAGATGGTAGTTAAATTTTCAGAAATTTTGTAAGCCAGTTATTAATCACCATTATTTAGAATTACTTTATATAAATGTATAACAAGATAGATTATATTTTTAAAAAATAAATACTGAAAATTCATCACTTCCTAATTACTACATTTTACTATTTTCTATACTCTTGAGTTATTAATGTCTATTATATTTGTTTGGAAGGAGTATTATGTAAGGGTGTGCTACTGGTCTGCATTCAATGATATCACATTGGGAACTTAAAATCTCCCATGGTGGGAATATTTACACCATAAAACTGGCAAAACACTACAAATCAGGGCTTGATTTAGTGTTCTGTTGACTGTCTAGACTTAAGAAAGTGATGGACAATTTGTTAATAAGGCAAATTAAATTTAAAAGTGTGTCATGTCTGTAGCCATTACATTGTAAAAAGCACAAACAATTGCAGAAATATTCTTCCGGTATGCGAAAACCATCTTCTAATTCAGCAGAAGAGCTCATATCACTGACAAATAAGAGAAGCTCTGACATATGTCTTTATTGTCTCATTTTCATCTCACTTATTAATGTAAACAAAATTATCAATGAACATTTATGTCAGAATGACACTCAGTTATTAATCGCAACCATAGGTTGGCTACAAATGTGAGTTGGGCAAAAGTCTTTGAAACATTTTGTGAGAATCAATTGACTATTTGAAATTTACAATAAAGAGTATTGTATAGTTTATTATTTGTAAATTATGTTCTTTATGTCCATATTTATGTAAATTACGTTCTTTATGTCCAATTTATAATGAACGAAGACATATATGAAAACTTTTAATTCCAAAGAGGTGGTTGTTCAGTATTTAATAGCACATCACTCACTGGTGGAGCTTATGCAGGGCATAGTATGAAAATGAAATATTGTATGTTTTTCTTTTTTAATATTATGTAGATTGTACGCTGAGAGTTAGTGCTTGTCTTGAGACATATGCATGTGTGTCTGATTTAATGGTTACCTATTGGATGACCAGGAAGGATCTTTACTCTGCTTTACTCTTCATCTCACGCAAACCTGGAAAGATCCAGTCTATTCTGGACTCTTTTACAAAATCTTCCCTCTAATTCCCACCCGATGGTAATATTAGTAAACCTAAATGACTCCTATTTGGGAAAATGTACCATTAGGGATTGCAGTACCAGCAGAGTGAGAGGTATTCGAGACTTTTCTCTGTGGAGGTTTGAAGATGAAGCTCCCAAAAGGGACCTGAGCACAGGGGACAAGGGTGTGTTCATCAGGTGACCTCCTCTGAGGACTGAACTTGGAGTGGTAACAGAGAGGGTGGGTGGCTTGCCCCACTTCTTCTGATGTCACATCCTATTTTTGAGGGGTGGACCAGGAGTTTCAGGGGCAAATTGATATAGAGAGGTGGGCATAAGGTGCTCACAACTCGCTAGATCAATGGGAAAAGCCAGCCTTTCCCTAAATATGCACTACAATGGGAGGAATGTGGAGATTTTGCAGAGAAGTTTGTAGAAAATCTTGTAAGAAGCTGAAAGGAGCCCAATGCTAGAAGTTTGCATAGAAGTTTCTTGAGAAGCTGAAAGGGGAAATTTAGATGAAGCAGAGAAAGGGAAGTGCAGCCCCCAAAACACAGATGTGGGTTGTTATATTAGGATCAGCTGTGCCTATGAGGTGGCAAGAGAGCCTAGAAAAAGACATGTGAACATGGCCACTTCTATGCTGAAGAGCCACCATCCCCAGGCCCAGAGAGGACACTTGCTTCCTTAGAAGAAAATAAGATACAGGAGGTAGACACCCATTGGAATAGAGAATTGAAAGAGAATAAGCACACTGTGGAAGAGGGGAGGGTACATGTTCAACAATGAATAGGATAAAAACAACTTAGAAGACAAAGGACTTTGGGGGCTGATGATGGTCAACAATTTGCTTCCTGTAGAACTTTCTTTCCTTGGCTTTCAAGACCTGCCATCCTGATCCTCTGATAGCTTTCTTCCAGTCCACTCAGGGATGATGAGCAGACCTTGAGTGGCAAGGCACATTGCTGATAATTAAATAAATCCTTGAAAGAAAAACAGAAATGGCCAGCTAAGACTTTTATAAATAAAGGGTTTCCGTTTTACCAATTTCATTTCTTGTAAAATGATGATGTGAGGAAAAAGATAAACTGTTTGCCCAGTTCTGGACTCCTAAACTCTGGAGAGAGACGGATGCTGATTTTAGTTGTGTTTCGGGGTGGGATATCTTTTGGGGAAACAGTCACTCTCGTGTGGCTGAGAGCTATGACTGGCCCTTCTGTGTCCTCCCCGCCAGAGACCACAGTGGTTTGAATGATGAGCGCCACCTGCAGGTAGAAAACTAGAGACAGGAGAAAGTATCTGAATACTGTTTTAGCATCATTAGGCCCACTAAACTCTCTTTGGCCCATCTCTGGTTTGTTTCATCCTTAAATTTAGTTTCATTGTCATTAAGAGACAACATGTCAGGTCCAGTTCTGCAGGGGTAAGCAGCTCTAATTTTGGCAGAGTCTAAGAGACCTGATCACCTCCTTCTCAGAGAAAACAGAGTCCATCTGTGGAGAACTCCATACTCCCTCATCAAGTCATTCAGAATTACCATTTCTGTACTCCATCTCTGCCTTGTTCTGGGTTCAGTGGGAAAAGTGTCCTCCTCCTAAGATTAATGCCTCTAGGATCTCCTCCACCTTCTCCCACAACCTGTGTCTTCAACCTTCTCTTTACTTCTTCCTATCATTATTTAAGCATGCCTAAGACTCTTCTATCTTAAAAATATTTAAAAAGCCAGAAAAGAAGCATAACAACTGTCTGATCCTATAATCCAATAAGCTGCCACCTAAATCTTTCTTCCCCTTCACAGTCACACTTCTGCAAAGAGCTGACTGTGCTTGCTGCCTCCACTTCCTTCCCTTTCTTTCAGTCTTCTGTCTATTGCCATCTCGGTCTCATGCCCCCTCACTAGGAGACAGTGCCATGTCCCCCAGCAGTCCAAGAGATACTTCTCTCACCTGATGTATCAGTAGTGTTTAAATGATAATCTCTCCTTCTCACTGGAAATACTCTTTTATTATGGGTCAAGGATACACATATTCCTAGCCTCTCTCCTACATTTCTGGCTTCCCTTTGGTGCTCCCATCTGGTGGATGTCACTATTATGTAGCCTGATTCTCAGGCCATCTGTGGATGACCATGGAGTCATCTTTGAGCATCTTCTCTCGCTTGCCACATCTTTCAGCAAATCCTGCAGTTGTGCCTTCAATATCGGTTTGGAATCCCACTCTTTCTCAGGTCCTCTTCTGCCAGCACCCTGATCTCAGCCACCCTTATCTCTCACTTGGGACACTACAGCAGCCACTTGGCAATCTCCCCACCTCTATTCTAGCTACCACACAACGGCCAGAGTGATTCTCCACAAATAAATCACATTATCGACTCTCCTCTTCTCAGTTCTCCAAGGTTATCCCTCATCCTCCTTAGGCTTCGGGTTATATGTCACCTCCCTATAAACTCTCCTTGAGCTTCTCCTAATTTGTTTCAGAAGCACCTGTATACTCCTTCCGAGTGCGCTTATTCCAGTGTGTCATAACTCGTCTGTGTCCCACAGCTTCCTGAGCTCAGGGAGGGCAGGAACTGTGTCTGTCTGTTGTATCCATCCTGAGTGCATGGCACCTAGTAAATATTCCGTAAAAAACTGAATGTACTGTTCCCCACCCCACACCACCCCCTATTTCTAGACATATAATATTAACATATCAGGGAACAAACTGCAAAAGAAGGAAAGCAAGGTAAAATTCTGAAAACTAACTGATTGTTGAAAGAAGTTCCCAAATGGGCCCCAAACAGTCTAAAGACAGTTCAATGAGCCTTTATATTTTCTTGTAAAATGTCGGCCTGTGGCAAAAATAAAACCTTGTGCTTTTACGGGATCTGATGACCCAAAGCTGCTGATTTCACCTGTGGCTCTGTCAGTGGCCCATAAGCCCTGAGCTTAGTTAGAAATCGGTGCACACAAACGGACAGAGAGGCCAGATGTCTGGCGTGCGGACGGCCAGTCTTCGCTATGGGCTCCAGATGATGGGGAAGATTAGGGGTTGACTAATCAAATCCTGGCCTGCTGTTTACAGTCAAAGGTAGCATAGTGGCAGGGAGGAGTTTTCCCGGAAACGAAAGCGAAAGAGTCAAAGTTAACAGCTCGGATTTGAGGAGGGACTGTCAGTCCAGGCGGGACGAGCAGAGCTGAGGATGGCTGCGCCCGGCTTCTTCCCGCTGCTGGTCGAGGGGTCCTGGGGCTCCGACCCCCCGAAGAACTTGAGCGCCAAGTTGCAGATGTACTTCCAGAGCCCAAAGAGATCGGGCGGCGGGGAGTGCGACGTTCGCCAGGTGTCCGGGAACCCGGCCCATTTCCTGGTGCTCTTCCGGGAGAACGGTGAGGGGCATCCGGGGCGGGGGTGAGAGTGGGGACAACCCGCTCTTTCCCCAGGGGAAACTTGGAACTGGGGCACGCAGAGGGAGAATCCGCCCGGCTCCAGCAGCAGCAATTGGGGGGAGAAAAGGGCGTGTTGCAGAATGGACACAGAGTGCGGGGCACGGGGGGAGCAGGCGGAGCGCCGCGGTCCCTCTCCCCTGCGCTTCCGAGCCTTCTCAGGTGCTGCCTGCAGGTAGCGGCAGAACCCGGCACGGCAGAACGGAAAGGCGCTGTCTGATAGCGAGTTCACTCACCTTTTTACAAGGCTGCGTAGTGTGTTAATGGCAGAGTTGCCATTCCATTTTTTTGTCTTCTACCTGTAAAAGCAGCAGTTTTAGAGTTCTAAATGTTTATGAGAACACGATTTTAAGGGAAGAGAAAGTTTCCAGAACAGTCACATCCTAACTGACTCCTGAGGGTGAATTCCGTACCTAATAGGGAAGATACCCGGTAGGGCTCTTCAGATGCGGGTATGCTGCATGATTAAGTGCTGGGGGCAGGAAAGCACAAGGCATCTTCAGGGACCCGGCAGGGTAGTTTGACTAGCTGGTGATCTAGAACATGTGGGCTCTGGGAAATTTTATAAGGTTACAACGGGGGTCTCTTATATTTTAAAATTTGAAGGCTTTCTGTTATTAAACCTCCTTTTCTTGTGAAGAGGTGAGGAAGAAAGTTGGGTTGAGATGATAGAGGGTCTTGTGTGACATAATAAGAAGTTTGAACTTTACCCCACCGGTAGTTAGGGGAGAAACATGTCCAAATGTACTTTGGGGAGATTAATTTGGTTGAAAATAAGTACATTGATTTCTGTCAGGAGAGACTATGAAAATGAGACTTTTAAAGAGATCCATGCAGTGTTCTAAGTGAGGACAAGTGAGTCCTTTCACAATGAAAGTCAGTGTGGGGATAGAAGATATACCTATTTGTGTACTGTTCTGGATTTGGTAACTGGTTCTATGGGAATGACCCATGCTCCATTTGAGACGGAGGGAAGGGAAAACCTCTTTTATTTCTGTTAATTTTTAGGTGGTGAAGGAAAGGGGTTAAACAATGTAAGGAATCATGGGGATTTCCCTGGGAGTCATGGAGATTCCCAGTGGTTCTGGGGTCACCTGGGAGAGAGGCAGAGACACTACCTAAAATCACATTGTCTGCATGAAATAGAGTTATTGGAGAGGGAAGGCAGTGTGCTGTTGATCCACACACAGTTTTGAAGTCTGCTGCTACCTCTTCCCTCAGTTTCAAGGTTGTCCTCAGACGGGGTTGAATGTGTCTGGGAGTTTCCCAAGTTTCAAGAGGGAATTTCCCTTCCCACAGCCAGTTAGCTGAGCAACGGCATTCTCCCCTTGTCCAGCTTGTTGTTGCCATTTAAAAAAGGGAGAAGACAAATAACTGCCAAATATCTGCTTGCTTAAGACACCCACCCGGCTCTGTGCTGGAAGACCTGCTGCTCCCAGAGCGTGCACTTTCTCCACTGGAATCTCATAGGAAAGGATGTAGACAACCCATGATCCTGCCTGTCACTGGATTTGGAGAAGCTTTTGGGCCAGAGGAGAAGCAAGGAGGCTTCCAAGGCCCTGAAAGCAATCGAGGTATTCTAGGCATGGATCTAGAAAGGAAAGATGAAACCCAGAGAGGAGAGGGGTGCACAGTGAAGGAAGTGAAGTGGATGGGGACAGGAGACTTGCTTGGCTCAGAGTCTTTATAAAAACAAAGTACCAAGTTTTCTAAAGATTAATCTCGCCAAGGAATGCTCAGAAGGGAAGCTGTACAGTGTTAAGTTATTTCCTCAAGGGATGTTACTACTTTAATTCCAGAAGGGAAGCTGTGCAATGTTAAGTCATTTCCTCAAGGGATGTTACTACTTTAATACCAACTGTTAACATCAGCATAGGCCCGGCACTTAGGGACCCTTCTTTCTTCTTCAGCATCCCATTATCCTTAGGAGTAGTTCTCAAATTGGGGCCGCAAACTCCCTGCATCCTGACTCATAAAAGGTTAAACAGACACAGCCCCAGCTTGGTCACATAGACTCAGCAACCCTGAGTGTGGCTGGGTGGGAATCTGCACATTGAACCAGCACCCCAGGTGGCCCTGGTGTGCTGAAGTTTGGGAATCTCTGTTGTTTGTTGATGACCCTGAATGAACAAAAAGGGAAACAATTATAGAAAATACAAACAGCATAAAAATACAACCAGCACAATATATAATTTTGTGATGATAACATGATTCCGTTCTAGCCCTCAAAGCAGAACAGTCTCCTGCCAGGCTAATTCCTTCGCATCTCCCAGCCCATTACCCCCTTCCCCCACCCCCAGGCTGCTCCAATGGCCCCTTCATCCCCTTCATGTTACCCTCAGCACGGACATCTCAGACTTACTGCAGCTCAAGACCTTTTATGATCAAAGTTCCTGAGGGAGTGGAAAGTCCCTATTCAGTTTCAGTTTCCTACCAGAACAACCACTTTCTCAGCAAGCTGTCAGTAATTTGCTAACAATGAATGACCTGCCTTAGCAGTCCTAGGGCAGGAGTTCTTCTGCAGAAATACCCTCTCTCCACACCAGGAAGTGGCTTCAGCAGGTACAGGCCATAATATAACACGATTTAGTCATATAATTCACATGATAAGAACAAGCCCATCAGGATTTCTCTGTAGAAACTACTGTATAGCATACAGGAACTATTTAGAAGCTATATTTTACTTTTATATAGTTTATCAAATTTCTGAAAAGTTTAGTATAAACTGACTCAGAAGATTTTAAACTCCATTCCTGATGTGTACATTTACTCCCTTTCTGGTCATAATTTGGCTCCTGATTATTGTCCACCTCTTTTCGGTAAGGGATCCCATCTTCTCTTTAAATAAAAGTAAATGTGGCTGGTCTGAGGTTGGTGCAGATGGGAGACGGTCCACATGGATCAGGGTGGCTGGACATCAGAGTGGAACCTCTTTTTCCTGCCAGATTCACATTCTTCTTCTTGGGGAGCACTTACTGATATTGCTACCATCTGCTTTCTTGAAGAAGTGGTACCTATACATATTGCACACAGAACAGACTGGCACACTTAGATACCTGGATAGGATTCTATGGAAGTCTGGGGAATAATAAAAGGAACTCATCACAGAAGTCCAGGAGTCTGGACAACTTGGCTTACAAAACTTAGCTTCCTCTCTGGCTTCAGGGGTCTTATCCTGTCCTCGCTCTAGCTTAAGGCAGCCCCTTAGGAGTACGTGTAAAAATATCCGCCCTCCCAGAAAGGGTGAAATTAAGAGTCTGGCATTTCTTCTCATATTGTTTCCGAGGTCTGTTTCATCAAGTTGGCATCTAGATGAGGCCTCACTTCCCTCACCCCTTCATAGATGGTTGAGGTGGAAAAGCTATTCAAGCTCCTTTTTTTGAAAGATTGCTACCTATATCCTCGGCCTCATCAGGCCAACATTATCAGAATACACTATGGCAGAGCTGTGCCTGTGAACTGTACGGCACTTTCAAAGGTTCCCTTCACCCTTCCTGAGCACACCTTCTCGTCTAAACTCACACATTCTCTGTTCTTTTTTCCCCTTTCTCTCTCTGGCTTGTCTTTCTTATAATTATAACTTAATTTGCATAGCTTTTGTGGGGGTTACAAAATTCATTCGCAGACACTAGTTTGAGCGAGGAAAGAGACTTAAGAGAAGTTAAGATATTTCCTGAATATCTCTCATCTAGTTCATGGCAGAGTTGGAATTTGAATCCAGGTTTTTGAACACTTGTGTCCACTGTTTGTTTTTTCACTGCAGCCCAACTTCCTGATGTGTTAAGTTTTTAAAAAATCTCTCCTATCCCTTCTTGTCTACTCCTTTTACTAATGAATGTGAATCTCTTCTCTTCACAGGTCAAAGAATTGATTGAAACAATTCTTTTTAACAATTCTTTTTAACTAGGTTCCTGGCCTTCTGCTCCTGGTCACCTATGTTACCCTCCTAAAAGATGGCTTTTATTATGCTATGCCCCAGCACCCAGTCTTCATTGGCTCACCATGAGGGATGCTTTAATTGCTTCCCTTTACTGTGAATAAATATTGCTTCCTTTCTGAGTGCCCACTGAGCATCAGGTACCGTATTAAATTTTTCAATTTACTCCACCTAACACCTGCATAAGACGGTCTTCATTAATTACTTATTAATATACAAGAAGACCGAGGTTTTTGAACATGCTTAAGGTAAAAAAAATAAATAAATAAGTTTAAAGATGGAATTCAAATCCAATTCTGCTTGTCAAACTTTTCCTCTTTTTGCCGCACAAGAATTCTCTTGGGAAACTGACCAAGCCATTGATTGATGATGAAAAAGCCTATGGAAATCATGGAATAATTTTTGTGAATAAAGATTTCTTAACAGTTGGCTTTTTTATATATATATTTATTTCAGTTCGGCAGAAAGTTCTGGAGAGAGAGAACCACGAGTTAGTATTACCAGGAAAAGGAACATTCAAGTTAACTCTCCAGTTGCCCACAGATGATGTCCATGATGCCTCTGAGGGGAAAAGTCCAACAAAAGTAAGTAAAGGAGTGAGTAAAAGGGAAGTAGGGTGTTTTCTCAAGGTGTGTGGGATGGGAAGCACAATGAGGACAATCTAGTGGAGTGAGAAAAGCCACTTACAGTTGTGGAGGAAGTGAGAGTGGTGGTAGAGTAGGTGTGGAATAGTAGGTGGCAGTTTTGTTTGACTTAGACACTTGCAAAAGTCAGAATTTGGGAATTATAATAAGAGTGGTTTAAGATGTAAAATTTGAGGTCTGTTGATCCTGGGTGCTCTTAACCTGGAACTTGCTGTACTTGTTTTATTTCTACATTGTTTTGAGGGGGCAGTGATCCATATCGCATGGACTAAGTATTTCCTCAGTGTAAAATGGTATAGTAATAGCATCTCTCTCATTCGATTGTTGGAATGCTGTGAGAATTAGATGAGGCAGCCTCTGTAAAGCAAATGGCAAGGGGTTATTCATAGGAAACACTCAATAAATGTTAAATGAGAAAAAAAAAATGTAAGTCTTACCCCATACCCCAGACACTTGGTGTTCATTGGAGTTTCTATTATTTGCAAGTCACTTTTATCAATGGTTTTTGTGCTGAGTGAGTGGATGTGCCACTACACATGAGGTTCATTCAACAGCATCATTGCCAGAGCTTTTCATTATAGTTTCTATAGACCCTACATCTCCAGCCTGGTCCCAGGCACATTTTCTTAATGTAAAGAATTTATTAGTAATTTATTAATGCTATTTTATTCTTTGGATTTCAGGAATCTAAGACCAAAGAAAATGCCAAAGAACCAGGTAAGGTCTCAGTTGAGATGACTGGCCTTCACCAGGCAGTTTTGCTTTTATTAAAGATGGCACATGTAGACATCATCCTTATCTTCTTGACTTCACAAGGCAGGGAATGCTCAGCTTGGAGATGCCTTGGACTGCATCATGTACATACTCTCAGAGAGCTTTGCAGAGGGCAAACACTGGGAATGCCCCTTTACTGTAAGGGTTCAGATCAAAAGGATGGGAACAGCAACCTCTGTGGGGACTGGGAGACGCCCTGTAATTGAGACGTGCCTAGAAGACGGTGATGAACTGACCTTTAGAGCCCACCTGTGCCCAACCTGCCATCGAGAAACAAGGGCATGACATGTCAGTGGATGCTGTGTGTGGCTAAGTCAGTTTCTGAGCACTGGGTGTGGAAAGTGCTGTCCTCTGGAGCCCAACAGGAAGGTGTAGGTCCTTTGGATGAAAACTTCTGAGTGCTGGGTGCGGGATGTGGGTGCTGCCCTCCAGGTCAGCAGCAGCTCTTCTCATCCCATCTGCTGAGAGAAACAGCCTGAAATCTAGTAGCTTTTGTGAACTCTGCTGCTTAACTAATGTCTGGATGTTGGCCTGTAGTACCACCTGACATTTACTAAAGAAGAGACTAGTTTTCCTGACTAAGCATGCTCTTCTTATAAAGGGAAGGAAATGATGAACTGTGTTGAATGGCTGAGCAAGAGAGATAAAGTGATACATATATCCAGATCTGAGGGAAAAGGAATTCCAAAAAAATGTGTAAATGTTGTCCTCTAAAGCTGAAATTGTCTTGAGAACATGTTTAAATTTTTGCGATTTTTTATTTTCGAAAATAAAAAATTTTGACACTAGGAAGAGAACTGCCTTTACTTGGTAAAATGACTGGTAATGATATGAATATAGATAGTTTTTACCTAACATGAATGTACTGTTAAACTGTAGAATCTAGTATGCATGGTTTTCTTAAGAAGCTCATGATTCTTATAAGATGGGATTTTTAGGGGGTCTCTTTAGAATAATTCATGTTTACCATTCTTCAGATATTGAACTGGCTCACTCAGCTCTCGATGTTCATTGTGACCCCTTAAATTCTTATCTATTTCTTAGAAGATGCCTTAAGTGCTGTACCCTCAAGTTCAATTTTAGACCAGGAATTGGTTTTATATTTGTACATTTATATCTGTACCATTTCCTGCAACTAGAATTTAATCAAGTCTGTGTTTCTTATGGTTTCATAGATTTTACCCTAACTCTGTCTTAACAGATTTGTTAGCACCGCTTCAGAGTTGCTTAAAACTCCAAGTGTATGTATTCTTGGGGACAGCCATCCAGCCCCATACCATCAATGGATTTTTCATTGTCCTGGAAATTTTAGACCCATTTACTAACCTAATTTTACCTTCTACCTGACCCAGACTAATGATAGTAACCAACCAGGAAGATGGGTAACCTGTCTTCAACAGGATACTTAAGTTGACCCTTTTAAGAGGTGGAAGAGCAGGTCCTTTGTTGAATAGTTACTCCACACTGAGTCCTGACAATGGCTCTAAGGGTAGGACTCTTGAAAGTAATTGGAACGGTATGGACAATTTTCAGAACTGAGAAAAATGAGGATAGAAGGGGGTTCCCTAATAGGTCTCATATCTCAGGGATGAGGAGAGCAAAGGATGCTATACCATGCCTAAAACCCAGAGCTTCAAGTTAAAGTTTGACGGGCAGTTGACAGAGCAGGGAAAGGTCAGTCAAGGCACACACCAGCATCAGGGGATGTGAGCCTTAAGCCAATGTCCAGTTCTAGGCCTAGCTGAGTTGGGCTGGGCATGAAAGGTGGAAACCAGCCAGTGGAAGAACCAGGAGAAGAGAGATGAGTAAGAGCAAGGAAATACTGGTCACTTGTGGTCAGGAAATTCTGGTTTATCCAAGTTTTTATTTCCAGCCTGGACTCTCCTCTAAATTATAGACCTCATGTCTGACCTTCTTGTTGGAACATATGTTAGAGCCAACATGTCTGAAGCCACCTGTATCATCCGTCTCCCCAAACCAGTGCCCTCTTCTGACTTCCTTATTTCTCTTGAAGTTCATAACCTGTCTACCCATTGCCTACTAGACATTTCAGTCATCTTTCCTTTCTAAGCTTTCACATACATTAGTCACAGAGATCTGTTAATTTTTTTTTAAGTTTTCCTTATCCATTCCTTCCTCACCTGTTCCTGTTATTACCTCAAAACTCCAGCATGGCAGGAATACCCTGCTTAGTCTTTTCTGTTTCTGATGCTCTTCTCCTTAAATCTAACCAGTCCTTTGTACTGTTGCTGGATATCTGGTCATCCTTTTCACAAAAATCTTCCCTGACTCACCCTTACCACCAACTGCAAGATAAAGTCCAGATGGTGTTCTTGATGAAACTGACTTTTCTGGCTCACTTCTTAACACCTCTGCACCTAAGAGCTTCCTAAGCTTAATCATTCAGATCTCCATCTCTTGAGTAGGTTAACACAATCACGACACTGTATATTTTTGCTGCTCACAATACTCTGCCTCACTTTCTTCAACCTAAATTCTATATATCCTTCAAGATCTACTCAGCTTCCTCCTCTTCTCCAAAGCTTTTCCAAGCCAACCCAATCCCTTTATCTCTCTTTTCTGAAATCCTGGCTTGACTGTTGATGCTCTTTGTTCGGCAATTAACCAAGCATCCCTTGTGATGAAGCTTCTAATTGTCATGGCATTACAAAACTATATTGCTGGAAAGGCTCTTACCATTCACTTAGTTCAATACTCTCATTTTATAATTAAGAGATATGTCCGAAGTCACATGGCTAAAGAGTGGTGGAGTCAGGAGTTGAACTCATGTAGCCTCACCCCCAGCCTAGTAGTCGTTCTGGTTTGTTATACCTGTCTCACTGAATGCTAGTTTATGTCGTTATTGAATCTCTAAGCTATTTTTTTTTATTTGACGTGAATGTATGTGCGTGGAGCCACGTTCAGCACATGGCAAGAGTATTTGTCAAGGTGCTCTAACTGCTGTAACAAACAACCCCCCAGATCAAAGTTCAGGGTAGTTGACAGCTAGGGTGGTGGGGAGAGTCTAGGCTGCTTCACACAGTCATTCGAGAACCCAGCCTCCTTCCATCTTTTGATACTATTATCCTGATACGTGGCCTCCAAGGTCACTGCAAGGGAGAATGGAGATCCATATGAAGGAGACGTGTATTGGCCATGCTTGGAAGTGGAACTCACCACTTCCACCCATATTTAATTAGCCACGTGAACCCTACTGTAGGAATTGAATTGTAGGAAGTCTGGGAAATGTTTTGCAGATAGAAAACAAAATGGATTTGGTGAGCACATAGCATTTTGCTATGCCATAATAAACAGTTCCCTTTCTCATTTTTCTTGAGTACCTCCATTAGAAAATTTGTAAGTTCCTTATCTAATGTTTTTTGTATGCACCCCTCTCCACACATCCAGTACCTTAAATATAATAAGGGCCTCAATTGAATAGTTGCTCAAAGAATGGCTAAAATTCACATCGTACTCATCATGCTTTACTGCACTGGACAAGTGTAGAGTGAGAATGACCTGATGCATATGAATAACTCAGTATGATCAACACTGGAGAGGAACAAGCTGGCTGGAATGATCGCTATTCAGTGAGTCTGATGTATACCTACAGCTCTCTAGGTCATTTTACCTTCTATTTGTATCCCTTAGTCATTCAGTGCAAGAGTCTTTTTTTTTCTCTTCAGTGATAGGAACTTACTGCTTTTCAGATGCCCAGACATCAGTTGTTCTTGCTTTCCTGCAGTGGTCCAAGCAGTAAATCTCCAATTCAGCAAACAGTTATTGAGCCTCAAGTATATACCATGTGCCAGCAATACAAAGATGCATAAACATGTCCCTCGCTTTTGAGAAACTGAGTTCGATTATTATAATATGGTGCTGTGATAGAAGTATATGTCAGCAGAAAAGGTGTAATAAAATTGAAAATAATATAATGATAATAAGGTACATTTTATTTTTAATTAATTTAAGTAAAAAGCCTTCTAAGATATGTTTTTATATGAGTTAGCCTAGAGGTTGGGAAAGAAAGAGGGCAGTGTCTTATGATAATTTACTTTGCTAAGACCGTGGTAGTAAATATAACATCTTGACCTCTTTTGTATCCCTAAAATCAGATGTGTCAAAAGAACTGGATAAGAAAAACTCTCTCAACAGAAGGTCAGAAAAAATGGAAGATAGCCCAAAAGAATGTGAAAATATTCCCTCTTTGGTTGCATTTGAAAATCTCAACACAAATGTGACTGATATCATGTTAATCTTGTTGGTGGAGAACATAAGTGGCCTGTCCAGTGATGATTTTCAAGTGGAAGTAATACGAGATTTTGATGTTGCCGTCGTTACCTTTCTAAAATATATAGGTAAGATTAAGTGATTCTTCATTTGCCAGTCTTCTTTGCACCACACTTTTGGGACTTGGGACACCCAACTAATGGAATGTCTCTGAAAATCTGAGTCTTTCTAGTAGCTAATAAGAGAGACTCCAAGTTAACATAGGTCCTTTTTTATTTGAAAGAGAAGCAAATTTGTTTTGAATCCAAAGTCTGGTATATTTAATAGGTCAAACTTTATTGTATGAGGTGTGTGTGTGTATGTGTATGTGTATGTGTGTGTGTGTGTGTGAGAGAGAGAGAGAGAGAGACAGAGACAGAGACAAAGACAGTGATGATTTTTGAACTCAGTTCAAAGAGACTGAGAGACAGAGACAAAGAGACAGAGACAGAGACAACACACCCAAATAGAAATCTAAAGTCTAAGGTTATTAAAGTGATTCCAAGCAGAAGAGTCAATGTTTTCACCTCGTTGGGAGAAGTAAATATTGATGTGTGTTACCAAATTGAACTTGAGGTTAATAATAATAATAATAGCAAGCACTCATATAGTGTTACTGTAAATTAGGTATTATGCTAAGCTCTTTCCATGTATTAATTAATTTGTTCCTTTCAACAATCTTTTGAGATTATTATTATTATTCCTCATTTTACACTTGAGACAAAGGTGCAGATAAATGGAAGAACTGGATTTGAACCCAGGCAGCACACCTCTATACAGCCTGTTCTCTTATCCTCTTTACCATGTATTTCCTTAATACTTTCATGGTCATCCACATATGCAAGGAGCATGTGATGCAAAAAAAAAAATGAGTGTTCTTTGAGGTCTGTGTGAGGAGTCTGTGAATGATCTCTGAGATGGAAGAGTCATCTCCAGAAAGACAAGGAAAATTTTCAGTTCGAGGCCCTCTCTATTCCATTGCCATGGAGGTGGAATGGTTAATTAAGAATGCAGGTCATGAAGCCAAAATTCTAGATTCTCCATTAAACTAATTATCTGAGGTTGGTCAATTTACTACCTTCTGTGTGCCTTATTTTTCTCATCTATAAAATGGGAATAGTAATGCCTATCTGATATAGTTTCTGTGAAGATTAAATGAAATAATGTTTGCAAAGCTCTTGACATAGTACCTGAGATGTGGTAAGGACTCAATAAAAGAAGCTATTCTTATTTCAAATTTATGATTATTTTTTATAAAGGTAAAACTAAATGGACTTGCTTTTGTTCATTGATCAAAAACTTGGACACCTGCTGTATGCACTTGTCTAGGTGCAGTAGGTACAGAGATAAATAATTCTTGGCTCTTGCTTTTGAGAAATTCATATGGGGAAGGGAAGTAACCCATGTGTAAATGAATAATGAAGATGTAAGAGGAGAAGCTGCCTTCTTCAGCTGTGAACAGCAGGCCGTGGAGAATGGGAAGGAAGGGAACCTATACAAAGTGGCTTGGTTTTGCCCTGCCTACTCCCTTTTATGAAGTATATACTTCAGTAGTACCAGTTTATTAGGTCCCAAATACACTATGTTGTTTCATGCCATTGCTGTTCTCTCTGCCTGAAATATTTTCTCCCCTTATCTAGCTAGTTAAACTCTTCTTCGTCCTTCAAAACTTAGGTCAGTGATTGCCTACTCTGGGAATCCTTGTCTGAGTGCCAGTAGGCCACTTGTTTGCTTTTAGGATGTCCTCCCTCCTGGGCAGTGAATGTTCAAGTACTTGTTATATTCATCACTCTATCCTCAGCTCCTAGCACAGTGCCTGGTACATTGTGGGCTCACAATCAATATTCATTTATTTGAAAGAGATAATTGGGCTGAGTCTTGAAGGAGGAATAGAGTCAGGATAAAAATTGGAGAAGGGCATTTCAGGCACAGGAAATGATATATATATATGAAAGCAAAAGAGAACGGGTTTTCAAAATAATGACTAGTTTTGGGGTTTTTTTGTTTGAGGTTTTTTTTTTGGTATTATGGAAAATAAAATGAATGGCAAAGAATAACCAGAGGTGATATTTGGAAATTAGTTTGGAGTCAAATAGCCAAAGGCATTGTAAGCCTAACAAAGAGTGTGGACTCATGCCTGCAGGTAATGGGGAGCCATTGAAGGACTTGAGGAAGCAGTAAAATGAGGAGATTTGTGTTGTAGAGAAAGATTTGTGTTGGCGATGTCAGGGAGGGTTGGAGAGGGTTGTGAGTGGAGGAGGGACACAACTCAGTGGCCATAATCCAGGTAAGATATTCATATATGCATCATTGTTCAGAGACTGGAAGTTTTAAGCATGTCATTTCTCATTTAGGGATTAAAATCTTGCATCTAGCTCTACCCTTTATCTCAATATTCAGACAGTTTCTTCTGTATAATGTAAAAATATAAACATAATTTTCTGATTGATTGATTTTGATTTGTAGATCCCATGCAATTTGTTGATGTTTGTGCCACACACCATTCAGTGAAACACCTTCAGCTTTCTCCAAGACTTCTGGAGGAGACAAAAAGAATCAGGGTCGAAAACCTGCCGCCTGGTGTTGATGACTATAATCTGAAATGTTTTTTTGAAAATCCTCAAAATGGAGGGGGAAAAGTTATCAGTGTTGAATGTTTTCCTGAAGAGAGTTCAGCTCTGATTGAATTTTTTGACAGAAAAGGTAATATCTATTAGCCTGATTTTGTAGACCTGGCATAATCTAAACCACTTTAGCAGATCTTAACCATTATCAATTGAATTCCAGTGTATTTTCTTTTTTATTCGTATATTTCATTGGTAATCCAATTAGTAATCAAGTTCCTCTGGAATATGATGCTTAATGAGTCCAGCGATTCAGATTTTTAAAAAGTAAGTTAAATTTTTGAAAAATATAAGGAGATTCTCTCATGAGTCTCTACCTATGATGAACTGAAAAATATATAATTCTCAGAATCTTGGAAATACTGTATTAAAAAAAGAGATGATCTGTGTTTCAGCTGTACACTTGGTAGAAATTCTCAAATTAATTTTGATAAGGTTAGATAAAGAAACACTCAGAAACATGAACAGTTCCTATAAAGCATCAACACTTTCCCTTTCACCTGTCAATGTCATTCAGAAATTAATAAGGGTGATTTCACATTATCAGTGGATGCCTGCTGGGTTGTTCTTTTCGGTGACCCTGTGAAAACCATGTCCAGCCGAATCTTAGGGAAACACTTCTGAGGGTTTTACAGACATAGATTTCTAGCTGTCTGAGGCTCGTGCAAAGTCAGCATGGAGAGTTCATTGATGTTCAGAGGTCAAGGCTGAGAAGTAGGAATTGGAGGGCCAGACTTCTTAGGGAAAGAAAGAACACGGTGCTTGGGATTAACTGGGGAGTTCCCTGTGAACGAAAGGGCCCTTTCAAAGATTCCATTTCACCTGACCTCTTTGCACCATCTGATTGTGTTGACCAGACCTCTTCCTCTAGCCTCACTCATTTCCATGTTCTCCACAGTCTGAGATACACTGATTTTCCCTTTCTCTCTGTCTGGTTGTTCCTTCTTATAAGTGTAACTTACATAGCTCTGCAGGGTGCTACAAAGTGTATTCACAGACACTGCTTTATGGGCATTGCTATTATTGTAATCCCTGTTTTACAAATGAAGAAACTAAGGCACATAAAGGTCAAATAACTTGACCAAGGTTACACAGCTAATAAATGACAGAACCAAGATTTGAACTTGGGTAGTCTGGCCCATAATCTATGCTGTTAACTTCTTTACCTTTCCCCAATCTCCTATTCGCCTATAACATTAATTTTTCTTGTGAGGTATTTCACTGCTTACAGTGGGTTACCAATACTGAGGCAAACTGTAGATAAAGCTGGATTAAGAATAGAATTTATTTAGCAATATTGTATTTTATGTAGATTATTTGAGAGGAATATTAGGCACTTCACTCTGAAATTACTTGGTTCACTTTAACAAAATCTTAAGAAAGGGAACTCTTATTAAATACCCATTGCAGGTGAGTTGTGGTTTTTTTTGTTTTGTTTTGTTTGTTTGGGTTTGGTTTTTGCTGTGTTTTCTGCCACAGTATCTCTTTGAATCCCCATACTAACCTGTATGGTTAGATATAGTTACTCTTTCATTACAGAGAAGAAGCAGGATGGAGAATTTAAGGCACATTAGGGTGACATCTATGATGGTTCTTGGGTCAGATAGACTCAAATTCAAATCCTGCTTTGGTGCTTACTAGCTTTGTAATCTAGCAAGTTCCTTTAACTCACAAAAGCCTCTGTTCTCTCCTCTGTAAAACAGAATTCATGTTACTACTTACCTCAGAAAATGTTGTGAGAATTAAATGAGATTATACCTGCAAAGTACTTGGCACATGGTGGGTGCTCAGTACATGGTAGTGGTCACTGGTCACTGGTGCTGCCCAGGTTCAGAAACTAGGGGGCCATTTTGGGAAGTTGAAACTATGTGTCTGGACCTCCGAAGGCTGTATTTTATGATGTCTGGCTCAAGGCCTAGGAGCCAATTATGCACAGGTGAAGTTATTTTTAACCTCTTTCCAAAGGATGCTATTTTAATCCAAGTTGTTATTGGAATTCATTCTAATTTCTTTTCTTCTTAGACTCCTAGTACCTGTCTAATAACTTACACAAAATGAGGAGGGGCTTTAAAGAGAAGGGTATCCACCTCTCCCAACACATACACACAGACATGTATATATGCCATCCTAGGGACTGTCCCAGTAAAAGTGGCAGAAGGTGCATTGTAGCAGGGATGGGAAAGGTGCAAGATTTACTGAATCAGAGTCTTTGGGCAGGGCTCTCTGATGACTATGAGATGACCTTGGTCTTAGAATCCCTCGTAAAGAGTCAAGAGCATTCAGACACTGGCTTGAATCTTAGCTAAAATACTTACAGCCTACATGACACTGTTCAAGTTATCTAACTTTTCCTAGTCTAAGTCTTATCATTTGTAAATAGGGATGATAATAATAGTGTTTCTATCTCAAAGGGTTATTGTGAGGATTAAATTAATTTGATATATGTAAAGCACTTAGAATAGTGTCTGACACATTGTTAGCTATGATAATTATTATTGTACTCCTCTCCCTAGAAGTATTAATGGAATCTAAGTCATCTATGAAGCCTAAAGTTGTCAGGTGTACAAGAAGCAGCAGATAGCATGATTCTTAGATGTGCTTTGCTTTGAGCACCAAAATATTCTTTACACTGGGGCAAACATTATCCCCATGCTTGGGAACAAAGTCCTATTTATTTCTTAACCTGGTGGTGATATATCAGTATTATCAGAAAAACAAAATAAAACAGAATTTTAACAGAGTGATCTTAGCTAGAAAGTAATTATTCCATTAAACAAGGGATACCTATGCAGCGTTAACACATATCAATTTATATTTGAGCACTTTGAGAGCAGAGCTGCTTTTTTCCCCTCTTTTTATAAAATTAAATTTATTGGGATGACATTGGTTAATAAAGTTATATATGTTTCAAGTCTATAATATATCACCTGTATATTGCATTATGTGTTCACCACCCAAAGTCAAATCTCTTTCCATCACCATATATTTGACCCCCTTTATCCTTTTCTACCTTCCTCCTCCTCCTTTTTCCTCTGATAACTGCTATACTGTTGTTCGTGTCTGTGAGTTTTTGTTTGTCTTGTCCATTTGTTGCTTTCAGTTTTACGTCCCACATATGAGTGAAATCATATTCAGTTTTACATCCTACATATGACTGAAATCATATGGTTCTCGACTTTTTTATCTGACTTATTTTGCTTTAGCATGATATTCTCAAGATCCATTCATGTTGTTGCAAGTGGCAGTATTTCATCTTTTCTTATGGCTGAGTAATATTCTATTGTATATATGTACCACATTTTCTTTATCCAATCATCTATCGAAGGGCACTTCAGTTGTTTCCATGTCTTGACCACTGTGAATAATGCCGCAATGAACATCAGGGTACATATATCTTTACAGAAAAATGTTTTCAAATTTGGAGATAGATACCCAAACTAGTCTTAGTTTTTTGAGGAACTGTCATACTGTTTTCTAGAGTGGCTGCACCAGTTTGCACTCCTGCTCGCAATGCGTGAGGATTAGAGCTGCTTTTTAATAATGTGTTATAACATCAAAGTTCTATAAATATTAGGATTTTTTCCCTCTAGAATAGGAAAGGTATTTTTTTTTCTTTTGAAACATATTACACTGGGATTACTTTATTTTATTTCTTTCCTTTTAAGTGTTAGGCACCATCATGACCAAGAAACATTTCCTCAGCAATATGCCACTCTCTGTGTTCCCATACTATACCTCTCTGGGCACAGCTTTATATGGAAAAGAAAAGCCTCTGATCAAGCTTCCAGCACCAATTAGAGAATCTCTGGATCTTCCGTTATGGAAGTTCTTGCACAAAAAGAATCACCTGATTGAAGAGATAAATGAGGAAATGAGACATTGTCACTGTGAGTTAATGTGGTCTCAACTCAATGGCGAAGTTACCATCAGACCTGAGGCCACCTTAGTCCATCAAGGAAGACTAAGAATCAAGAACTGGAAGAAAGATGTTTTGACAGCATTCTCTGGCATCAGGTCTAGATATAAAGTTATGCCATTTAAAGTGGATCCAGTAGTGTGGGACACCATAAAAAACGATTTAGAAGATGACAGGATTTTGACCGAGTTTGATACATTTATGGGGATTGTAACCTTAGTGGGGAAATCAGAGGATGTACAAAACATTGAGCCAAAAATCAAAGAATTAATAAAAAACGCCACTGAAAAAATTAAAAGAGAAGAGCAAAGTGTGAAGGAGAAAGTGGCCATTTCCCCAGGAAAGTATTCTCTTTTATGCCACAGTGGTATGCAGGAGCATTTCCACATGGAGTGCCCAGAGGTGGAAATTTCTTATGATGAAGCCACTCAACACATGTGCTTCAAAGGACTCAGTGCAGATGTGTATAAATTAAAGTGTAAAATCCAGGAAAAGGTTTACAACATGGACCAGAAAAACATTGAGCTTTCTCCTCAGGTTTTCCAGTTTTTGCAACAGGTTGACTGTGCAGAATTCTCTAAGTCTCTTTTTATAGCAGAGAAAATTCTTGCAAGTTATGACCTAAAGGGTACAACTGTTCTCTTAACCGGCTGTTCTTCTGAAGTCCTATTAAAAGCTGAAAAGCAAATGGTCAGTGCCTTAAATTTTAAGTCAATAGACATTGAGGACAGGGAATTTCTTAACAGCAGGAAATGGAAAGAGTGCACTCACAATTTGCATAAGAAATATAATTCTTCCTCAATGACCGTAATAATCAATGAGTTTATCTCAGAAACCACAGCTGTGGTCAACATCGCAGGCTGTACGAGAGAAGTAAATGACATCTACAGCTTGCTTTTTGACTTTGTGGAAAAAAACATGAGAATTGAGAGATTGATGGAAGTAAAGCCTCCCTTAGTTATTGATTATTTAAAGGCAGAGAAGCTATTCTTGCAAAGGATAAAGAAGATAAATGTTATTGTAAATTTCAATCCCGAAGATAAACAAAAAGGCATTTTACTAATTGGCTCAAAGACAAAAGTCCTGGAGGGAATGAATATCATCAGGCAAGCCCGGGATTCAGTTTGTATTAAAAGCATCAATATTGATAAGCCAGGAGCCAGCCAGATCTTCCAGGATAAAGCAGGGTACTATAAAAGTCAGGTCAAACAGTTTTTTGGTTGTTTTATTCAACTACAGAAGAATGAAGGAAAAGAGGAGGGAGGCGGCACTGGCGGGCAGAAGTGCTCCACTCAGGTGGACTTGGCCCCTGGAGTCTCACTGATTGTACAGCTGGGTGACTTGACACGGTTTCCTGTCGAAGTGGTGGTAAATTCAGCAAATGAGGACCTCCGGCTGAGTGGTGGTCTCGCCGCAGCTCTTTCGAAAGCAGCTGGCCCTGAGCTCCAGGAAGACTGTGACAAGATAGTGAAGGAAAGGGGCAAGATCCTTCCTGGCCGTGCCACCATCTCAAAAGCAGGAAGGCTCCCATACCATCATGTGATCCATGCAGTAGGTCCCAAGTGGAAGAAGGATGATGCCCGGTGTTGTATGCTCCTGTTACAGCATGCCGTGGAACAAAGTCTCATTTTGGCTGAACATCACCAATACCAATCCATAGCCATCCCCGCCATTAGCTCCGGGATCTTTGGTTTTCCCTTACTCCAGTGTGTGGAGGCCATCGTTTTGGCCATCAAAGAAAACTTCCAAGGTAAGAGCGATGGACGCACCTTGAAAAAGGTCTACCTTGTGGATGCAGCTGAGAAGACTGTTGAGGCCTTTGCTGAAACTGTGAAATCTGTATTTAAAAACACCCTGCCTGGTACTGCTTCCTTGCCCAGTTTACCAGCAGCAGTTCAGCCCGGCTCGAGAGAAGATCTTGAAAACAGACGAGTGCTCCCGTGCCCGGGAGGCCTGAGGATCCTGTTGTTGAAAGCAGATGTGCAGAATGCTACGGTGAGTGTCCCTACTTACAGAACACCCACCAAGGTGCTGGGACTTCAGTTAGTCTGTTGCCAAAGAAAGATTAGGGTCAAGGGGAGAATCAGAGGAGAGAATCCCAGGCCCTCCATCCTGGCCTGGACACAGGTTTCTGTAGAAAATTGGGCTACTTTACCACAGCATCTAAAGAGAGAGATTGGCCAGTTATGTGTGGGAATTGGAAGTGTATTCAGGTCACTAGGTTTCCAGTAAATGTGAAAAGTCACAATAATACCTTTACAAGGCCCTCTATACTTTTTTGGTGCCTTCACACTTGTCAGATTTTGATGACTCGAAGGTTAATTACCTGTCAAATTCTGATAGGAGATACAGAAAAATTAGAGCATAGGTTGGGAACAGAGAACAGGAATCTTATCAGTGGAACTGAACAAGGATGAGAAAGGGGGCCCAAGACTGAGGGACCATCAGCTCCCAACACCAGTAAGAAAATGTTGGAAGGAAAGTAGAGAATGGACCTGGGAAGGGTCTGGGTAATATGTGGGGACAATTCTTGTAGGTCTGCTGGGTGGGTGGTGGCGGGGGGTGTGACATGTTTTTAAAATATGTATTTAACAACCTTTTATACAAGCTCTAACTAATGGGAATAGCAGCCCTGGAAGCCCCTGCTGTGCCAGCTGTTACTTCTTTAATTTGGGTATTGTGGGCAGGCTTGGGGAGGGGAATCCTAGGGAAGGCCATTTGCATACTTTCTTTGGAGAAATGTCTATTCAGATCTTTTGCCCGCTTTTAAATCAGGTTACCTTTTTATTAGTGAATTTTAAGAGTTCTTTATATATTCTGGATACAGGTCCCTTACCAGATATATGATTTGCAAATATTTTCTCCCATTATGTGGGTCATCTCTTTATATAATAAACTTAAATAATAATTACAAGAATAATAGCTAACATTAATTATTTAGATGTACCAGGCACTATGCTAAGTGCTTGGCATGCATTTTCTCATTCAATGCTATGAGGTAGATCCCAGGATTATTATTATTCTCATTTCACAGCTGTGGAAATGAGACTTAGAGGGATTAAATAATTTGCCCACATCCCACAGCCAACAAACGGTAGAGCGAGGATTAGAATATTTGTTCAGGGTCCTAACCATTGCACTATTTCAAAACATTAAAATAATTTTATTTCTCGTTTTAAAAACCAAACAAATAAACAGAAAATTTTGACTGAGAGTTGGTAATTGGAATGAGTTCCATTTCTTGTCCAACTTGAGCACTGAATAGTAAGACATTGCTTTCATTCCTTTTGTTCCCATAGATGTTTGGCTTTTGATGCCATAGTATCTGCTGTGCATTTGCTCCTTGGTGGCCTATGCAGAGCAACTTTGAAAGTCATTTGGTCACATTCCATCTCCTCTCTTCAACTTGCATTCTAATGTAGCCAATTAATCTGCTCACATTAACTATCCTGCTGAAAAGCTTCCATAGCTCCTCGCTATCTGTCAGGAAGTCCAGTTGGCCTGGCACTCGAAGCCCTCTGCAGAGTCTATCCCCAACATTTCCAGCCTTGTTTATGCCATTTTACTGCAGAAATTCTCTGTCGGGTCAAACTAATCCACTCATGGCTCACAACCTACCATGCATATGTTCATACTGTTCCCCTTCATCAATGACTTCCTTGTCTTTCTCTGCCCGCTGCAACTATTCCCATGTTTCAGACCCCACATGACTCATGGTGTCTTCATTAGTTGCTGAAGGCACTTCCTCTGGAGTCCTTTGGTGATCCTATACCATTTATACATTGCTTTTTGACATTTCTCTTTTGTCCTGGAGTGTTATTTAAATAAGTATCTAATAACACTTTTTCTTGGGTGGTATTTCAGTCCTGAAAACGTAATCATCTTAGTTGTCCCCCATTTTGCCAAGCCCAGCGGCTCAAATATAGTAATCCTTGATTAATGTTTTTGTTAGAATTTGAAACAAATTGTTGGTTTTGTCTTTAAGACCGATGTTGTCGTCAACTCCGTTCCCTCGGATCTTACGCTTAACAGAGGGCCCCTTTCTAGGGCCCTCTTGGAAAAAGCTGGGCCAAAGCTCCAGGAGGAACTGAACACAACTGGGCAAGGGATGTCTATTAATGTGGGCACAATTCTCCAAACCAGTGGTTGCAATCTGCATTGCCAGCGTGTGCTTCATGTGGTGGCTCCGGACTGGCAAAATGGCAGCGCATCTTCACACAAGGTAGGGCCTGGTTTTAAATTCTCCAGAAAATTGGATACCCATTTAAATTCCTTTCAGTATAACGTAGATTGGACTCTGTCTGTTTCTCTTCCATAATAACGTCACATTCTTGACAAGTTCCATCTTATGGCCCTTTCTTTCAACTGTAGCAGACTTCTCCTGAAGACTAGTTAATAATATAAATTGATTATAGTACTCAATCATTATTGGGGATCAGGGAAGAATTACTGACGATAACACATCTTTAAAGAGGAAGGCAGAGCAAGGGCATAAAGAATGGAAGAGCATGAGGAATTTAAACAGTAATTGCTTTGCTTCTTTCTTCATTACTGAGTGAGTTTGAATCTTTTTGGAGGGTTTCTCACATTCTGTTTTCCTTTTCTTTATCTACTCCTATATTTTTCTTTCTCCTTCTGACTGCCCTTAACCTGCCTTTTGTTGAAAGCAAAAAGGAGCAGAGATCATAGTCAAAGCTGCTGAATTCTTATTTTTGTCCTAAATTCCATTTCTAGGCAAAATGTATAAGGGTGTGTTTTGTGCTTTTCAGATCATGGAAGACATAATCAGAGAATGTTTGACAATCACTGAGAGCTTGTCCTTAAAATCAATTGCATTTCCAGCCATAGGAACAGGACAATTGGGTTTTCCTAAAACTGTTTTTGCTGAATTAATTATTTCAGAAGTTTTCAAATTTAGTAGCAAGAATCAACTGACAACTTTACAAGAGGTTTGCTTTCTGCTGCATCCAAATGATCACGGGAATATTCAGGTACAGCCTCATTTATTTCTGGTTATTTTGGCAACTGAGCCTTAATGGTCTCCAATGTCGTCTTGGTCTAATAGGTTGTGTTATGTATTTCCCATACAGGGAAGCAAAAGAGTAGTGTAGACTACTTGAAATTTCAAGCAAATACATGGTTATAGAAAAAAATTTAACTTCTTATTAAGGAAAATTTCAAACATATACAAAAGTAGACAAAATAGTATAATAAACGCCCTTGTAACCATTACTCATCTTCACTGCTATCATCCTATGGCCAATATGTTTCATCTCTATCTCCATTTATTTGCCTTCTTCTTATATTTTTTTGAAGCAAATCCCAAATATACATTTTATCTATAAACAATTCGGTATTTATTTTAGACATTAGAGTTCTTTCTAAAAAGTAACATAACCACAATACTATTTCACACATAAAAGAAATTGACAATCATTCCTTTATTTCATTATCAAGCCAATGTTCAAATTTCCAATTCTCATAAATGTTTTATTTTGTTTTTATAGCTTATTTGTTTGAATCAGAATCTAAATAAGGCTCAGATATTGCAAATAGAGTTGACATATCCCTAAACCCTCTTTTAATCTATAGAATTCCCTTCCACATGAACATAGAAATTTTAATACATAATATAAAAGCATAGTATGGTCCTGTAAATAGATTATTAGGATTGGATACAACCGAAGGGTGTGGTTAGAATCAACTCAGCACATCCCCATGAGAATAGGAGAGTTGGGACCAGAAGTACCAGAATCATCTTCTGTCACAAAGAGTATGTTGACCACTTCACATTTGCTGAACATCAGCTATTGGTGATCCACTGGACTCAGCGTTATGGGAGAACAAGAGACATTTAATAAGAGGTCATTATCCCTGACCTCCAAGTCATTAGAGTCCAGTAGAGTAAATGACATTAAATGTTTTAAAAGTTTCATAATAGTGCAAGAATTAAACGGATTAAAGCCAGCAACCCAGGAGATGTCTGTGGATTGCTGGACCATTTGAATGTTTAGGTCATACTTAATTTTTTCTGGATCTAGATATTACCTTAAGTTCTTTGGAAGCAAGAAATCTCACCTACGTTCTAATCAGACAGCCAAACCACCCAAGCAAAATATGTGGTCCACTTAGTTGGTCTGCATAACTACGGTAATTTCTAGTCAATAAGTGCTTTTTTAACAACCTCCCTATGACTTGCATTATACAAGGTGATATAGATCATGGGATGGGTATGTAGCACATACTTTCCCTCCTAGAAATCATTATTACTTTGGGAGCTAAGATTTAAACACATAAAATGAACTAAATTAGAGTCATAAAGTGCTGAGAGTTTTTGAATAGATGAATAGGGGAGTAGTCCTATGACACGAACTTCAAATCTTCAAATTTGAATCTTCAAATCTCACTATTTCTGTGCAACCCCAGACCCTATTTTCTTTCCTAAAGACTCATAGTCCATTGCAGGTATTCTGTAAAAGGATTAATATATACAGACACCTTTACTGCCATAAGAAATAGTATCAATTCTCCATACATGACTGTGACACTTTCTCTCTTAAGACTTTTAAAGACAGTTAAACTTTGGTTATATTCATACAAAAATCAACAAAACTTATTGAGATGTTTATAGGTGGCCACTGTAGCAGAGGTTGTAAAAAAAAAAGCCCATGGTCTGAACATGACATCTAGATGTGCTTTATTTGGGCTATTTTTAAAAAATTGAATCAGTTGCTAACATTTTAAAATCAAACATTTCATATAAAACTCCAGATGGCCACTGTGACCTAAAAATTTAAATGCTCTGGCACATTGGACATGGATTTCTGCCAGAACAGTTCACTGTGACTGAATGACAGGTGCTGTGTAGTCCTTCAGAGTCACATCAGTCCGCCTTCACATTTGTAGCTCACCTGCCTGACCTCTGGAGGTCGTGAGCCTGAAACTCTGGCTCTATAGTCTCTCCGAGTCTCTCTCTCTTTATTGTATCAGCCTTTTAGCTAAAATATCACTTTTTTTTCCCAACAAGATTCTCTGTTGCTTATTTACAAAAGGTGTCACTACCAGGCAAAGAAATGGAACTCACGGATTTATTAAACCTAAAATACATACATCAGCATCTTGTTCCAAAAAGCACCACTTCCCTAGCCATTCCCCTCCTGGTACAAATAAGAAGTTAAAAATTGAAGTTTTTGGGTCCTTGTGTTTGCCTTTCTGTTAACACTGCAATTTTAACAACTTTTAACAAGTTATTTACCTTTACTGATTCTAAAAGTAATACATGTTCATCATAGGAACTTTGAACAATACAAAATACATAAATTCTTTGAGTCATATTTCATTCTAGTCTTCTTCTATGCATGTGTACTTTGCAAAGTGTTGTTATATAATGTAATTAATGTTATTCTTTCATTTAATAGTATAAAGTATTTCCTTATTCCATTAACTGTTCCTTGAAAATGCAGTTCTTAATAGCTGCTAAATATTTTAACATGTGGATATATTAAAATTTATTTGACCATTTCTTTGATGGATTTTAAACTGTTTTATTTTTTCTTGATTATCGATAGCACTGTAATGTATTTACATTTTTTTGTATTTATATCTTTGTTCCCATCATTGATAATTTTCATAGGATGCATTTGTAGAAATAATATATGTATTGTTTTCATAATTTTAAAAATCTATAATGATAATAAATAATGCCTTGAGAATTATTCTCTCCTAAATATTTGTGCATGCAGGATCAAAAGCCATGATGAATTAAATTCATTCATCTACTGAGGATTGTAGTAGTCAAAACTGTCTTTGTACTTCCAGGCATTTTCAGATGAATTTGACAGAAGAGCTAATGGAAATTTCGTCTGTGACAAAATCCCCAAGGCTGAAAATACACAAGGTTCAGTAAAGCTTTTAAATTGAGAAATTATTTCTAGTTGCTAAATAACTATTTAGTGATAAGTAAAAGATAATAGTGATGATTTTTATAAAAAATCAATTTGCGATGATGGAGATATTAAATTATATTCCATATACCTGAGCTTGCAAGACACTGGCCATGTTTGTGTGATATGGAGCAAAAGAGTAGGCACGCCAGCTTGGATAATCCATATAACGGGTTTTTAAGTAGTGACGAGGCTACTATTTTCTAAGGATGATGTGACATGTGTTTTTGGAAATAGACACATTTAAAGAGACAATACAAATGCTTCTTCTCTGTTGTATTTGCTGTTGTATATTTGAGTTTATCCTATTTGGAGTTGCTGAGGCTTCTTGGATCTGAATATGTATGTCTTCCATCAAATTTGGGGATTTTTCAGTCATTTTTTAAAATATTTTCCTGCAGTGGTCTCTTCTCCACTGGTGCTTTAATAACATGAATGTTAAGCCTTTTGATAGTGTCCTGTTGGTCCCTGAGGATGTTTTTAAAAGTTTTTTTCCTCTTTGTTCTTCAGATTGGATGATTTTTATTGATCTATTGACCCACTTCTCTGTCTACTACACTATTGAGCCTATCCAGTGAATTTTTTATTTCAGAGGTTGTATTTTTAAGTTCTAAAATGTCCATTTGATTCTTATTTCATAGTTTATACTTCTCTACAGAGACTCCTATATTTCCATTCATTTCAAATCATTTCCATGCATTCAGATGGAAACTCAGGGAACATAGTTATAGTAAATAGTTTAAAGTATAGTAGATAGTTTATCTGATAATTCTAACATCTGGATCATCTTGAGATGAACATTATATTGAGTGTCTTTGTCCTTGAGAATTGGTCACATTTTCTTGGTTCTTTGTATGACAAGCAATTTTGGATTATAGGCTGGTTATTTTAATTATCATCTTATGAAACAGGTCTGGTTAAAATCCTCTGGAAAATGGTGTTTGTTTATTTGTTTTATCAGGCAGTCAGTCAGTTAAGCTCATTCTAAAAGTTCTATTTCACCTTCTGGGTGGGCAGTGTTTCCAGTGTCACTTCAGTTCTCAAAGCATTTGCCACACTGCTTGGGTCTGCCCCAACATGCGTGGCTCTGGGGCAGGCTCAGGATTTATTCCAGTTCACACACAGAGTGGCGATCACTTTCTCCAGCTCACCCCTTGCGAGGATCCCCTTTACACTCCCTGGCTTGCAGGAGCCTACTTTCTAGTTCCTCTTGCCAGAAAGACAGGGTTCCCTTGGAGGGGAAGCTGCCTGTTCTGTTGCCTCATAATTTTGTGTGATAAAGTTTGCCCTTGGGCAAAGTAAAGAGAGAATAGAGAGAAAAGATCACAGAGATTTCCCACACACACATATATACACTCATCAGACCACAAGGGTTCTTATTCCTGATTCTTCTGGATAGAAATACAGAATGACTCTCAGAGTTTTAGCTCCATATGGTGCCACTGTGGAGTTAAGCAATTAGGGTTACCTTGGGGTAGAGCCTAGGTTAAAAAAGAAATAAATTTGGATAATAAAGAGGATCCCTGCCATAATCTTCTCAATCTTCACAGGGACCCCTGTTCTCAATCTTCTGGCCACAAAGACAGGAATCCTCTGAGAATTTTGGTGCCAGTGCTCATTGAGCAGTTCTGCAGCTAGGGCCACCCTTGGGTCAAAGCTGGGAGACAACAGAGGAAAATTTTCAAAACAAAACAAAATGAGAAACTACTCTCTATACAGGTTGCCTCTTCAGATTTTGACTCCCCTCACCCCAAACTCTGCCTGCTGTCATTTACTCTTCAGTCTCACTTAGTGGATTTTTGTATTTGTTCCATGTTTTTAGTTGTCATCAGTGAGCAAGATAACTTCTAGTGGGCTAACTTCAACTTGGCCAGCACCGGAAGTCCACGTTTGGTACCTATTATATTTTATAATTCTTTTTCAAAAACAGACCATCACTGCGGCCAAGGTTAAAGGCAGGAGATGAGAGAGAGAAGAAGGGAGAGAGGGAGAGAGAGAAAGAGAAGTATGGAGGGGCCCATGTGAGGAACCTGAGACCTAAGTCATTCTTGCTGTTGTTGACTTAGTTATTAACTCCATTTTTTTTTTCTTCTTTTCAGGTTTCTATGGGACTGTTTCTAGCCCTTCTTCAGGAGTGCATGAAATGAAAATTGGCCCCATCACCTTCCAGGTGGCCTCTGGAGATATTACAAAAGAAGAGGCAGATGTGATTGTAAATTCAACATCAAAGACATTTATTCTCAAAGCAGGTACTTTACTTATAGGGTTTTGACTAGTGTTATAGTCACAGTAGATCCCATGAAGGAGAGTTTCTATAGCTAGACTATTCTACAGTTGCATAGCCAAATTGGTTTCTACAGCTTTGTCTTATTAATATTAATTAATAATTTTAAAATTATTTCGACATGGTTTCTCACTATTGGTAACAGTTATTTTATGAATTTTTCTTTTTTTGTGACCAGAAATATCGAGGTTATAGGATTCCTTTGATAGGGAAAGTGTTTAGATGAGGTAAATGCACTGATCCAAATGTACTGTTGTGATTTTTTTATTTGTGTTTTTAACCATCTCGATGTTCTCATGTAGGGGTCTCCAAAGCAATTTTGGAACATGCTGGAAAAAATGTGGAAACAGAATGTATTCGCCTAGGTAAGGCACAATGCTGTTTTTGGTCCTAAATTTTAAGTGGAAGCTAACTATGGGAGGCTGTGGAGAGGCTGAAGAAAGTCTTTGGACTGGGGAGACAAGACGTTAATTTTAAAATCATACATTTTACTAAAGAATTCCAGTCATAGAGAATTAGAAGTGAAAAAAATTCAAGGGTGACACCACGGTTAAAAAAAAATTAAACAAGAAAGATTCATCAAAGGTAGCATTTTAGGAGTCTCTTATTCACATAAAGTGCTTTATTTGCCAAACCAGACATTTTGCTTTCCAAACAAAGAATGAGTTCAGCATCTGATTCTGCATGTTTTTGTTTTGTGTTTTTTAGGTCAACAGAGCAACAATGGTTATATAATTACTGAAGGTGGATTACTGAAGTGCAAGAATATTATTCACGTCATTGGTGGAAATGATGTCAAGAAATCAGTTTCCTGTGTTTTGCAGGAGTGTGAAAGACGGAATTACTCATCTGTTTGCCTCCCAGCCATTGGGACAGGTTTGTGGCTTTTCAAGGCTTAATCCCTAGGTGTCCCTTTTCCCTTGATTTGGTGCTGACTCTAATGCAGTTCATGCTGAGTCTGAGTAAGAGCAAATTCCTCACTCAAAGGCAACCGCTGAAAGAATAAGCAAAGCCTGTGGGTGGTTTAAGTAAAAGTAGTAAAAACGAAGAAAACTGAAGAGACTGTTGGAATATCAGAGAGACATTTGCTCTCTAATATGGAGGGGAAGGAAGAGGAAGGCAGGGGAAGGGATGGGAGGGAAGAAAAAAAAAAGGCCAGGCCATCTTTCTCTTTAATCTGTTCCTTGCTCTTGTTCCATCCCCTACATATCTAATCCTACATCTCCGTTATTTAGTCCTTAACTTCTTCCTCCGTCCCCTCTCCATGGAAAACATCAGTGCAGCCATTGGCTTCCACCTCTCTGTAGTTTACTCCCAGATGAGCATTTCCAGCCCTCTTCTCTCACCTCTTCAACAGTGGCTGAATAGGTTGGCCTTAGGGCATCTCTGCACAGAGGCTTTCAGTGACCATAACACAGTGGGTTCTAATGGGTCGAAAGGACTCGCTATCTTACTCTTTTCAGCCTACTTGGCCTCTTTTGATTTTCTTGTTTTCCTCAAACTATATGATTGTGTGATTCTTCATGACTAAGGATGGTGCTTTCAGTTTATCATTAGTATGGTGATGCTCTTTGAGCTTTCCCCCCCTTGTAGGAATCTGAGTCTTCTGCCTTGATCAGGCATTCCTGCTTGGTTTCCCTTAAGAGAGCTGGTTAGGAGAGGCAAATACCCTCAGGCCTGAAGTGGAATGGAGCTGACCCATGCCAGAGAGAACCGCTAGGCACTGGATTGATGATTCTATTGCTCAGAAATCTGAGTTTGAATGTCTACTTTGGCGTTCTAGGCCCTCCAGAAATTTAGTTGTAATTTTGATGTGATCATTAGAGGAGGCAAGAGCAGTGTTTACCTAATCCTCCATCTTCCTGGCCCCCTCTCTTTGTTCAGCTCTTGCCTAAACTTTTATTATAGCCTCCTACCTAGCCCTCTCTAGATCCGGGCTCTCTGCTCCAGTGCCTCCTCTATTCTGCTACCTCCCCCACCCCAGACTTATTTTTCTCAAAAACAGATCTATTTCCCTGAATACACCAGGTTGAACATATTACACTCATGTTACACATTTCTATCTGACTTAGGCTTTCCCTCACTTTTCCATACTTCACCTATTGAATGCTTGTTCATCCCCATGTATCGCATCCTCTGTGTTCTAGTGCCTAGATGAGCATCTAGTTTGTGATGGGACATAGTAAATGTTTATTGAGAGTGAATGAATTTATCTGAACACTCCCATTTAAATTCTTCTGAATATCGTGAAATAACAGCTTTGCAAAGAAAAATTTCCCTCTTTCCCTGCTCAGCTAATAGCGGGGGGAAAAAAAAGAACAACAACAACAAAAAACCATGAATAAATCCTCTTGGTTACTTTTATGTGGGATTTGTCTACATTCCACAATTGTCTGCATAGCCAAGTCAAAGAGTCTACTCTCATTTCTGTAATAAAGGTGGACACCATCCATGGGGCTAATCCAAATGGGCCCTTCGTGTATCACACCAGGTTGATCAGGGGACTTTTACATTGCTCCCTACCCATGTAACAGCTGCCATTCATATGGAACCACTTCTATGGTTTTTTATAAGATTTTTCAAGGAACTTTTCATGATCTTATCTAGGTAGTAGGCTTGAGAAGCAAGATATGGAGCATGCTTAATTAGGAAAAGACTTGTTCAGATAGCAATCTTGAACCTTGCCAGTCGGGGTGTGGGAGGAAAGACTTCCTGGAGGCTCATGGATAACTTGCATGTAAAAAAATATAGATTATAACAAAGAGCTAATAGCTCCAAGCGTCTTACAAAATTAGCTTACTTTAAATCAAGCCCTGATGACATCTTGGAAGAATAAGAATACATGCAATAAAGTCAAGTGGTGATTGAGAAAAAAAAATTTTTTTTCTATAAAGAGTATGATATATCAACAATAATATAGCATCTTTTACTTTTTATAAATCTTTTGAGGTCACTCGTGAGCCAAGAAAGATTAACTGTGCTCTGTAACACAGAGAAACACAGTGAGCTGGGATCCGCTGAATAGAGTAGATATGAGTATCAGATACCAAAAGTTAGTTTTCCAGGTACTTTGTTCATTGTTGGGCTGTCAGCTTCCTGACATCCTGGAACAAAAATTCCCCATTGCATCTAGGACTTCAAAAGTGTTTGCTTATGCATCGTTAGAAAAGTCCATGGTGATGAAAGAGCTGCGAAGTAGGCATTTATTCTGTGAGAAGTGGAATCTCTAATTTATTTTTCAGCCTTTTCTAGATGGGCCTTTTTTTTCCCCAGGCAATTTTGTCATTTGCTTTTCCAGGAAATGCCAAACAAGACCCAGATAAGGTTGCTGAAGCCGTAATTGATGCCATTGAAGACTTTATCCAGAAAGGATCAGTCCAGTCTGTGAAAAAAGTTAAAGTTGTTATCTTTCTGCCTCAAATACTGGATGTGTTTTATGCCAACATGAAAAAAAGAGAAGGATCTCAGCCTTCTCCCCAACAGTCTGTGATACATAAACTTGCATGTGAGTTGTTCATTTTCATGAAATGCATGTTCCTAATATTGATGTCACATGAGAAATAGTTAATTTTTTTCTAAAATTTTTGGGTAGTTTATTTATTAGCTCCCCCCAGTTTTATTGGCATATCATTTACATACATCACTGTAGAAATTTAAGTTGTACAGCATAATGGTTTGACTTACATATATTGTGAAATGATTATTGCAGCACATTTAGTTAACATCCATCATATGTAGATACAATAAAAAGAGAAAGCAAAAAAAGGAAAAAAAGAAATTTTTCCTTGTGATTAGAACTCAAGGAATTTACTTTCTTAACGACTATATATATATATATATATATATATATATATTATATATTATATATATATATAATACAGCAGTTTGAACTATAGTTACCATGCTTTACATTATATCCCTTAGTACTTATTTATCTTGTAACAGGAAATTTGTACCTTTTGACCACCTTCCTCCAGTTCTCCTTCCCCTACCCTCCGCCTCTGGTAATCATGCATCTGATCTCTTTTTCTATGAGTTTGGGAGTTTATCTTTTGAGGGGAGTGTTTTTTTTTTGTTTTTTTTTTTAGATTCTTCATATAGGTGAGATTATAGAGTATTTGTCTTTGTCTGACTTGAAATAGCTAATCTTTAATGAACTATCAGAAAGAGAAATTAACAAAACATTTCCATTTATAATTGCAAAAAAGAATAAAATGCCTAGGCATAAATTTAACCAAGGAGGTGAAAGATCTATACACTGAAAATTATAAGACATTGATGAAAGAAACTGAAGAAAACACAAATAAATGGAAAGATTTTCTGTGCTCCTGGATTGGAAGAATCAATATTGTTAAAATATCCATACTACCTAAAACAATCTACAGATTCAGTACAATCCCTATCAAAATTCCAATGGCATTTTTCACAGAAATAAAACAAGCAATCCTAAAATTCGTTTGGAGCCACAGAAGACCCCAAATAGCCAAAGCAATCTTGAGAAAGAAGTACAAAATTGGGGGCATCACAATTTCTGATTTCAAACTATATTATAAGTTATAGTAATTGTATTGGCATAAAAACAGATACACAGATCAATAGAAGAGGATAGAGAGCCCAGAAATAAACCCATGCAGGTATGGTCAATTAATTTACAACAAAGGAGCCAGGAATATACAATGGGGAAAGGATAAACTCTTCAATAAATAGTGTTGGGTGCTTGCTTTGGCAGCACATATACTAAAATAAATGGTGCTCAGAAAACCAGACTGACATGTAAAAGAATGAAACTAAAGCACTATTTTACCCCATACACAAAAATCCACTCAAAATGGATTAAAGACTTGAATATAAGACTTGAAACCACAAAACTTCTAGAAGAAAACACAGGGAGTAAACTCCCCGACATTGGTATCAGCAAAGAATTTTTTGGATTTGACACCAAAAGTACAAACCACAAAAGCAAAAATAAGCAAGTGGGACTACATCAAACGAAAAAGCTTCTGTACAGCAAGGAAGCCATCAATGAAATGAAACCTAAAGAATGGGAGAAAATATTAGCAAATCCTATATCTGATAAGGGGATAATCTCCAAAATATATATATAAAAACTCGTACAACTTAATAGAAAGACAAACAATCTGATTAAAAAATGGGCAGAGGATCTGAATAGATGTTTTTCCAAGGAAGACAGACAGATAGATGGCCAACAGGTACATGAAAGGTGCTCACCATCACTAATCATCAGGGAAATGCAAATCAAAACCACAATGAAATGCAAATCTAAAACCACGTGTTAGAGTGACTGTTGTAAAAAAGACAAGAAATAAACAAGCGTTGGCAAGAATATGGAGAAAAGGAAACCTTTGTACAATGTTAGTGGAAATGTAAATTGGTACAGCCACTATGGAAAACAGTATTGAGGTTCCTCAAATAATTAAAAATAGAACTAATAGGTTCTATTCCACTTCTAAGTATTTATCTGAAGGAAACAAAATCACTCTCTCAAGAAGATATTTGTGCCTCCATGTTCATTGCAGCATTATTTACAATAGCCAAGACATGAAAACAACCTAAGTGTCCATTAGCAAATGAATGATAAAGATGTGGGGGAAAAATATATATATAATGGAATATCATTCATCAAAAAAAGAAGAATAAAATCTTGCCATTTGTGACAACATGGATGGACCTTGAGGATGTTATGCTAAATAAGTCAAAGACAAATACTGTATGATCTCACTTATATGTGGAATCTTTAAAAATAACCCAAACTCATTGATACAGAGAATAAATTGGTGGTTGCCAGAGGCTTTGGGAGTGTGGGGTAGGAAGTGTGTGAAATGGGTGAAGGGGGTTGAAAGATACAAACTTCCAGTTGTAAGATAAATAAATCTTGGGGATGTGTTGTACAGCATGGTGACCCATCACAAAATTTAAAGAAAGAAATAGCTAATTTTTCTTTCTTCTTCTTTTTTTTCTTTTTATTCTATCTAAAGCATCTGTTTCGTCCCCTTTCTTTTCTTTTTTAGCAATTTTTGGCTTCTCAAAGCAGTCTCCCTCCAAAAAAACTCCTTTGGTTTTGGAAAAGAAAATAGAATCAGCAATTTTTCAGGTTTGTGGTAGAAATGAAGAATATATGGAAAATGCCCTTGCCTGGATACAGGATGCGATTGAAAAGGAACAGTTTTTGTACACCAGTGAAGAAGAACATATCAAAGACTTTGGTGAAAAGGAATATCAAGAATTGACTAAGCTGCAGAAGAACTTAAATATTGCCATTCACTTGGACACTGAAAGACCTTTGATTGAAGTTTCAGGAATTAGCAGAGATGTGGAACAGGCTAGAATTTCAATTGAGAAAATGATGAAGACAGTTCGATTGACCAAAGAGCAGGAATTCAGAGCAGATTATATCAGTGAAGTTATAGCATGGCAATATAATGACAATAACACTTTGCATTATTTTGACAAAGTAACCAATCTGCAATTGGAGGATGCAAAGAAGAAAAATATAAAGACACTTGTTGTCAAAATTAATCATCAGAAGTACACAGTGGACTTGAACACATACGTTGCTACAGATGCAAAGGGACACAGCTTACTTGTTCAGCGCCTCAAGAAAACTAACAGTGAGTCAAACGTTCATACTTTTTATCCATTATTTACTCTTTGGGCTTAGCACCGTGTTGTGTATACATCAAAACTGTATTCAAGTAGATAAAATTCAAGAAACCCTTGTGGAATGAAATAGAAAACTTGGTCTCTGAGTTTAAGGATCTTACATTATGTCTGGGTATACAGCATGGGCGTGCCCAACAGACTGAGTTTGACCATCTTAGTGTTAACATTAGCCAACCCTTGCATTTTTACAGTTTACAACCTTCCCAGAGCCAGTTCTTCTGGGGGAGGTAATGCCTGCTTCAATCAGGAGATGTAAGGCCATGGGATATGAAGAAAAGTGGCCCGAGGTTTTTAGAAAAAAGGGGAAAGACAGGCTGGTCAGAGAGTGAGCACTTTCTGTGTCTGCAGCTGATACCCAGAGAGGATCAGGAGCCTACAGGTTCTTCTCCCAGAAGTCACTTCCTCTGTGCTGAAAATAAGGTTCCTTGATACATACACCAGGAAGCAGCCTTCAGATTCTCTGATTGGATCTGTTCCCTGAGAAGGGAATGCTTGTCTTGTGAAGACAGCCATTCCTGCCTTCAAACCACAGAAGTCCCCCGCTGAAAACAAGTAAATTGGCTTCCCTTCCAGTACATTATCTTCATCTCTTGTGAGATCAGTGTGAATGAATTCTTCACACTCTGAGAAACCCTGGAGAAATGACAAGAATAATATTCTGTTTAGCAGATGGGGAGACAGAGCTGCCACTACAATCTGTCACACAGCAAAATCTGCCACCCACTCAACTCTTAAGAATGCCGTGAAGAATAATGAGAGAACAGAAGTGGAGGGCCATGTGGTGGTGCGGAGTTCTAGCAAAAAGCCATGCATTTGTAAACAAGACAGTAGAAACTATTTAAAAAGTTGTAGGGAAATTTTATTGTTAAATTATTAAATTATGACAGATTAGAGACCTAACAGATTATGCAGCTGAATTACACTACATCAGCAGTTCTCAAATCTGAGCATAATCAAAACTTAAGACGTAGGTACACAGGTTCCACCCCTCAGAGACTGTGATTCAATAAGTCTGTGGGGTTTTATTTATTTTTTTAACAAGCATGACAGTTGGTTCTGTGGTTGTCTGTGGTTCCACGCTTTGAAAAACATTCTCTTAGAAAGATAAGAAATTTCTCGAATACCTTGAATTAGGAGATTGTAAAACAGAAACACAAATTATACTCAGTTTTTCAAAGCATACTAGGAATGTGACCTGTGTAAATGAGCCTCCCCGGGTACAAGGGTGTCCTCAAATGTCTACTTTGCAGTTGAGATCCCTGCGCACTGGAGTGATATGAAGCAGCAGGATATCTGTCTTGTTGAGCTACAACCTGGTCATGTAGAATATGACATGGTGGCAAACAAGTTTAAGGAGACCTGCTCACAATTCCAGATAGAAAAGGTAAGCCTTCTGCTGACATGACATTTCTTAATGGTGGAAATAAGAAGTATTGGGGTCCTGGATAAGTGAATTTTGATTCATTTCCTTTCACATTTTAAAACCCAGAATTAGAATATTGTATGGTAATTAAATTTTAGATTCTGGATTCTACTCATGTCACCATAATTACTGAGTCATTAAGATTGAGATTCTTGTGTCAATTATTAAAATATAAAAGGAGGTTGCAATATGATATTAGCATACTAAAGACACATATTTCCTTTGTGAAGAAAGCTAATAAAAATTCAAAGATATGGCTTAACATTTGGAATTGATAACTAGCAAACCACCACGAAGAGACAGGCGGAGGATCCTCGGGTTAGGATTATGTGCCTCTGCCCCACCATTCAAAGATCAACAGAGCTTGCTTCCTTTAATAAAGCCGACAGTCCTTTCTTTGCTTGTCTCATTTATTTTGGCATCTTCCACTTTTAAATATTAATATTGCTGTTTGAAATTATGTTCTCCCTTGACTTCTATTGCATTGTTACTTTAATGCTTTCTTCTTCAATTAACTCTCCTTTCATTATCACTGGTATGTTTCTTCCCCAAACCCCTAATCCTAGCTTTACCTATAGTATTTGTACTTCGGTCTTCTGTCTGCACTTCACGGGGGAATGTTTTTACCCTTCTTGGCTTCAGCTGTTATTTTAATGTCGATGGCTCTCAAATCAACATATCACCAACCTGGATCTTTGACTCCAGTTCTAGAACATATTCCCAGTGGCCTAAACAATCCCCACTTGATTATCTATCTGCTAAATCAATTTCCTTAAAACCTAACTCGTCATCTCGAAGTAGTTATCTTTCCCCTTTCTTCTTCATGTATGTCTTTGGTTCCACCATTTTCTGAGTAAAGCTAGAGATTTTGAATACCTTCCTTTCATCCATAATAATGAGTCTGCCAATAAGACCTGCATTTTCTTTCTCTGCAAATTTTACTTTCTATTTGCATTGCCACCATTCCGTTTATTCATGTGGTTAAGCACATAATAATTCAAAAAAGATTTGAAATGTCCTGCAAAGTATATACCATACCCTCAGATTAAATAAATGGATGAAGAAACATGGACAAAGAGAAAAGGAGGGTATGGAAAATAAGATAACACAGAAGTATTTATTGTTAGTTCAAAAGATACATAACATGAAGTCCTAGATAGTTATTTGAGGACCACAAATTTGTCCTAGTAGACAGAGCAAGGAAGTAAACAGCCACCTACAAGATTTATAATTTTGTTCATAAATCAAAAAGCAAACCATTTGGTCAGGAGACTCACAGCTTTTCACAATACTGAGGTTGACTCCTGAGAGATTTATTCTATGAATCGAGCACTGGAGAATATATTCAAAATCACCCTCACAATAAATTCAATATCTAATTGTATACCACAGTGTTTTCTTTTAATCCCTCATTGTAAACCAATTGAGCAAAACAATTCTGTGAGATACTAAGACAATGTGATTGATTCAGTATGCAGCTCTTTGATCTCGTTCTAAGATGACAAGTAAGTTTTATTCCAAATACATCTGATAATGGCTGACTGGCATATTGTGATGAAATGCCAAGCCTAGATTGAGCAGGACTGTCCAGTTGACCAGCAGTGTCTGCGCTGGCCCTGGAAGCTTGCCATGTGTTGTCAGACACTGGCCAGAGAAATGATTTCACTACTTTTTTCAAATAAAATTTTATGTGAAATCCCAGTGTTTGACACTGATAAAAGCAGGGGTAGATAGTATTGAAGACAACTCTGTGAAAATGTTAATATAAAAAATGGATTATCTGTCATCCTTTGCGACTAAGATTTTTTTAAATTAATTAATTAATTTTTTATGGTGATATTGGTTAACAAAATCCAGTAAGTTTCAGCTGTACACTTTAACAGTAAGGCATATATATATTTATATTGTGTGGTCACCTCCCATAGTTAGATTTCTTTCTGTCACCACATATTTGACCCCCTTTACCTCACTACCTCCTCCCTCCCTGCTACCCTCTGGTAACCACTAGTCTATTGTCCATGACCATGAGTCTCTGTTTGTTTGTCCTGTTCATTTGTTGCTTTTAGGTTTATATCCCACATATAAGTGATATCATGTGATTTTCAACTTTTTCAGTCTGGCTTATTTCGCTTAGCATGATTATCTCGAGATCCATCAAATGGCAGTATTTCATCTCTTCTTATGGCTGAGTAATATTCCATTGTATATATGTACCACAGCTTCTTTAGCCAGTCATCTATTGTAGGACACTTCGGTTGCTTCCGTGTCCTGGCCACCGTGAATAATGCTGCTGTAAACATCGGTGTGCAAATATCTTTTCAGATATGAGTTTGCAAGTCTTTGGGGTAAATATCCAGTAGAGGGATTGCTGGATCACATGGTAATCAATTCTTAGTTTTTTGAGGAACCTTCTTACTGTTTTCTATAGTGGCTGTACCAATTAGCAGTGACTAAGATTTTTAACATCAATAAACTTGCCACAGTTACTTTTTCTCCCTCACTCTCAGTTTTTGCTGAAGCCTTTGAAAATAAGTTACAGACATCACGACGCTCCTACTTTTAACACATATCACCTAAGAATAAAGACATTCTCCTAAATAACAACCATTATCTCATGTAATAAAATTAACATTAATTCAACAATATCCAATATAGAATCCATATTCAAATTTCCTCAATTGCTCAACATCACTTTTTTACATCTCTCAGCCCTCTACCTCTAATCTGGATTCAGATACTGCGTTTGGTCATTATATCTCCTCTATCTCTTCTGATCTAGAACAGTATTCCTGCATTAAAAAAATTATTTGTTATAATATTGAATTTTTTAAAGAGTTTAAGCCATTTTTTTTTTTAAAAGAACCTAAGCTAGTTAGTTTTCTTACAGCATCTAAATTTGTCTGATTCTTCATGGTGCGATCTAATTTATTCCTCTATCCTCTTTATGTCTGGTAAACTGGTAGGCAGATTGAAGGACTCGGGTAAATTCAAATAAATATTTTTGCAAGAATATTTCAGATGATAGATCACATCAGAAGCCTCATATGATAATGATGCTAAGTTTGATCACTAGTTAGGGTGGTGACCACCATATCTCTCCGTTGGAATCACTTAGGTATTGTGTGGGACAATACTTCATTACTGTACAGTAAGTATCCTGTGCCCCACAACTTTTTACTGATTGACTTTAACATCCATTGATGACCTTTTGCTGAATCCATTATTACATTGGAGGTTGCAAAATGGTAATTTTCTATTTCTGTCATTCCTTCTACATTTATTATCTGGCATTTTTGTAAAGAAAAAATTTTCTTCCCTCTTGCTTTAAAAAAAATTCAGTGTGTTTATTTAATTACAGTGATTATTCATTTAGATGCACAAATTATCCTACATTTGGCTAGTAGGGACCCTTTCAAGTTGGCTCTCATGTCCTTTTGATGACCCCATTAATCTTTGAACATTTCTTCACTTTCTGGCACAAGATCTCTTTGGCTCACCTTGTACTTTCTCTATATCAGGTTAGAATGAGACAATTCTCTAAGAAACCGTGATCTCTTTTAGTGGGGAATGATAATGAGAAACCAAGATCTGTGTGCTGGAGGTGCTCACTGCTACTGAGGTGTTATTGCTTCTAGGTTCTTGCATGGCTAGAGCTAAGAAAACCATGAGTTCATATTGATGTTTTCAATTGAAATTTAATACTTCGGTTTTTGTCTTAACTTTTTATATTTTATATTTATGTTTTCTATCAGTAGAAATTTTGGTTCCTAATAATATTACATATTTATAGCTTTGTTTTATCCTGTAGTATGCATAAAATTGTTTCAAAATTATCACGCCAAAATTATTATTAGCAATATTAAAATAATAATGCCAGATCTCTTTTGGTTATTGTTAGCATGCTATATCTTTCTCTACTTTTTTTTTCTTTTAACCTTCCTATAACTGTATATTTAAGATGTGTCTCTTGATAGCAGCATGTGCTTGGCTTTTCTTCTTCCACCTGGACAATCTTTATCTTTTAATTTGAGTACTGAGTCTGTTTAATGTATTTACTGTATTTACTGATACGTTTGGGTTCATGCCATATGAATCTGTTTTCTATTTATCACCATCTATCTTCGTTCCTTCTTTCCCTATCTTCTTTTGTATCAAGTATTTTTATTATTTCATTTTTATGCCCTATTAGATTGTCGATTATACATTCCATTACAATTCTTTCAGTCGGTTACCTAGAGATTACAGTGTACATCCTTGACTTATTAAACTTTAATACAAATTAGTATATTTATCATTTCGCAAACAATGCAATAAACTCTGAACACTTTAAACCCATTTATCCCCTCCTGCCTTTTGTACTACTTTCAACATGTATTTTAATTCTATGTATATTTGAAACCCTATAAAATGTTTTAATTTTTTACACAGTCAGTATTTATATTTACCAACATATTTACCCTTTCATGCCACTACCCTTCAATTCTTCTATTTCTATGCCTCCATCTTAGGATCATTTTCCCCTCTCATTTTAGTATTTCTTCCAGTGTAGATCTGGTACTGATGTTTCTGGTAGTCTCAGTTTTTTTCTGGAAATGTCTTTATTTCACTTTTATTCTTTGAGGGATATTTTTGCTGGGTGTAGAATCCTGCATTTGCAGTTATTTTCTTTAAGTACTCTGAAGAAGTTATCATACTGTCTTCTGTAGTTGTTGGCGAGAGGATTAGTCTGTTATGAGTTGTCTACCATAGCCAGAAGCTGGCTTCTAAAATAAACCTACTTAGTAAAGTTTAAGATTTATTTGCACTGGTTTCCTTTTACCTTATAAGTTATACCACCAGGAATATAGAATCAGATTACTATTTTCAAAATTACTTGAAATAATTATTTTCTTTGTGCGGTTATTAAATTTCAAAAGGGTGAGTGTTCACTTCAGCAGCAGGTATACTAATAAAGGTCAGAAGCCAGAATAAAAAGACTAAGAAATTAAAATGGTTTCAAAATTCTATAAGGAGAAATTTTTATGGCTTTTGAAAATGAATAAAATTTAAAGTAATTAGAAATAAAATGAAAATAGGCAGTTTAAAGAATAGAAACTTAAATTTAGGTAAAAGGAAAAATTTTAAATCACAAATGAAATCAACAAAATACATGATAATGCTGAGACTTTGAACTAGAGGAGAAACTGTATCTTAATTAAAAGTAGGAAACCCAAAACTGAAGAAGAAGAAAAAAAAAACACACAGATAAAGGCAGTTATTAGTGTTGGAACCAAGAGTTCTCTAGAATGGAGGAAGATCCTGACAACATTGGAACCTTCCTTCACCTTATGCCTTTCCATGAGGGGCCTAGCCCCCCTCACCCACCCCTCACGTTTTCCCAGGACAAACTTACGAAACTACCATAACCTGGTAATTAGGGAAGTTTCCAGGACCTGAGGAGTTTCCACCATAGCCCTGGACACCACTGTCCAAAGAGTATGGTCAAATTATGGCCACTTTGGTCTGCAACCAAATTCCTTGCCACCAGCATTTATGTCCTACTTTTCCAACTGGATGAGAGATTAATTTTCATTCATTTTCTTCTTGCCTAGACACTCCAGTGCTTCTCTGACATAGTTAGAATTTGGCTAGGTAAAGCAGTATCCCAGAAGGACTGAGGAGGAGAGAGGCAAAGTGGCAAAGTGAGGTAGACAGCAACGGGAGCAGTTATTACTGTGAAAGTAAAAAGCAAGAGTTAGAGTGGCTTGGTCGGCCAAGATCCTAAACATTGTTTGCTCTCATGAGGTACATAAAAGATGTTAAAAATTAAATTAACATTTTCCCCAAGGCCTGATTTGTGAAACACTGGATCTAAAAAGATTTCTGAATGCAGAAAGCGGCCACCTGGCATTGAACTTGCTGTTTACTGTAATTTCTACTTATAACAAATAGTGGTCGTGTTCTTCTTGCTGCATCTTGCCAAGGGCTCTTGGCACCAATAGAATATTTTTCCTTATTGATTTGCAGATTGAGAGGATCCAGAATCCAAGTCTCTGGGAGAGCTACCAGACACAGAAAAGGATCATGGACACCAAAAATAGGAATATAACAAATGAGCGGCAGCTCTTCCATGGGACAGATGCTGACTCATTGCCACATGTCAACCAACATGGCTTTAACCGCAGTTATGCTGGAAAGAATGGTAAGGAAGCAAGTAATGTGGCTGCTGCAAATGGGGTGTCAGCCATGAGAACCCAAACTGACTAAGGGACCATGTGGATTGCATTGTGTTCCCTCATAGTCGGTGGCCATGTTGCAGCCAAAGTTTCAGGTGTGACTCACTATGTTTTTATCTGAAAGGGACTGACTGGCCCTCTGGGGTGGAGGAGTGATTTTTTTTTTTTAATTAAAAACACAGAAAAAAATTTTAAGAGCTTTTAGAAAAAAGAACTGAACATTATTTTAACATTATTTGGTATACTGTGTCAATACATCAAATTACAGACTAAATTAAAATTCTCCAAACTGTTTTTCTCTTCACAGCTGTGGCATATGGAAAGGGAACCTATTTTGCTGTCAATGCCAGTTATTCTGCCAATAATACATACTCCAGACCAGATGCAAATGGGAAAAAGCACATGTATTATGTGCGAGTACTTACCGGAGTCTACACACGTGGACATAGCACACTAGTTCAGCCTCCTCTGAAGAACCCTCAAAATCTTATGGACCCTGACCGTTATGACACTGCCACAGATAACGAGCAAAATCCAAATTTATTTGTGGTATTTTATGACCACCATTCTTACCCAGAGTTCCTCATTACTTTTAAACAATAACATTTTGGTATCCTTCATAAAAGACATTGTTCACCTATACCTATCTAATTGTAAAAGAAGTTTTAGATGTTTTTCTTAACAGCTTTTTCTAAGATCAAAGGATCCCTGCCACTGAAATCAGACTTTCTTCGGCTTCTCTTTCATAACTGGAATGAACCTATCTTGAAAGCAATAAATTTGAGAATTTAAATCGGATAACTTAGTTACAACTGTGTGTCCACAACTGTGAACATCAACTCTGTAGAACAGGTTTATACTTTCAGGAAGGAGAGAATACTGTTAATTTTAAAAGCAGAGGCCATAGCTGTGCAACTTTAGCTGCCACTGAAGGAGACAGCTGATATCACATCAGGATGCCATATGGCTGTGGGGAGCACAGTATTACTAAGTGGATGGGACCATTATCTTTCCTGGGGCAGGCATGGTGTCTTATTCTTTTTTTTTTTTAATCCTTGGACTGAGATCTGTGCCTGATGTACAATGGATGCTTTAGAAGTGTTTCAATAGTCAATTAAGAATGAGAGTGCCTAGTCAGACTTCTACCCAGATAGGAACCATTTCTTCAACATCCTTGACTTATTGACATTTTACCTGGAATTGAACAGATTCCATGATAGGGAACTTTGTTCATGTACCAGCCTGTGACATGCGGGACAGCTCCAGTCAGGGCTCTGCAACTGCAGTGCACCTGTGCCCTGCACAGCTAGGCTGTGGTCTAGTTTGTGGTCTAGGTGAATTATGTCCCATGGAGTTGTGTGGCACAGCAGCCCTGACTCCAACTGGTCCTTGTGATGCTGAACCCAAATCTGCTTTCTTTTAACTTCTACTCATCGGTCTTAGTTTGCTCAGTGAAAACGGTGGGATAATACCTGTTACCTCTTCAGTGTGAAACCCTTCTATCATGTTAAGATTAAATGAATTCTAAGGTTATTAAATGGCATATTTTCCTTGGCAGAGTAGCTTTTGATGATTTTAAAGGTGCATAAATAAACCAAAGGAATTAAACATATTGCTTATTTGCTAACTCAGTATCTATTGGATGGTAAAGGAAAGCTGCTTGTTTAATTTCCCTAGGTAAACTCCAAACACTACTGAGCACTTAGATTGTACCAGATAGTATAATAGGTGCTTTCACATGCAGCATTTATATGAATTCCCCCAAACAATCCTGTGAGGTAAGAATTATATCCCCATTTGAAAGGTGAGGAAACTAATACTGAGAGTGCAAGGAAATTCCTTGCCTGGGGTCACCTAGGGAATGGCCATCAGAGCCAGCAACTGAATCCAGCTGTGTCATCAAGTCTTTTGTTCTTTCTACTATAGGACATGGCCTCTAGATTAATGTTACTGATTCAGGAACATATCAGAAAATCTATGAATTACCCTTATATTTCCTTGGCTTTTTTCTTCTGGCTCTGAGTTCTACTGTAGGGCCTTCACTTTGAAGCTCTGCAGGCTGAAGTCAGAGCTGATGCCTATGCGAACCCAGTGCAGATGGTGCCCTCAGATGCTAAAGTCGCTAAGAGAATAAAGAGGCGCTCTTCCCTGGCCACAGGGAACAACACATGCATTTCAAAGAGAGGTGGTTCAAAGAGAGGTAGTTGAGGGGGTCATCGTTGCTGCTTCATTAACACAGACATCTTGAAATTTTTCTTGCAGTTGCTGTTTTTTAATTGGATTGGCAAAAATTCCTTATTGCTTAGGAGCGGTTTCCCAGCCACTGGCATCTGAACTCAGGCTTGGCGATGGGTGTAAGAAGTAAAAAAAGGAGAGACCTGTTCTCTGATTTGTTCCTATTCTCCAGTGGTTTACTTAACTTAGAGCAAATCTGAATATAAGAGTGCCTTGCACCAAGGTATAATGATCCAGTCAGGAAATGTCAGTTAGCCCCAATCTAAAGAAATAGGCCATTTACCTCCTTTTTGAATAAAATGCTTAGAAAATGTCATTTGGTGGGAGATATCTTTATCCTTAAGGGCAAATACAGGAGAGCTTGATGATGAACACATGGCACTACTGATAAAAGACCACAACATGACAGCATCAAGGGCTCCTCGGTGTTAATGGTCAGCTGAAAATTACGGGAAGGGCACAGCGCAGGTTTAGTTCAGTAAATCTGAAGGGCAAATTGACCCCAACAAGTAGCTGCTGCTGACACAAGCCCACCATGAGCCTGTGACAGGTCTTGGTGGTCTACTCCAGGGCCAGAGAATCTTAAACATTTTTGGTTTCTGAATCACCCAAGGTGTTTGCCGAGACTGCAAATTCTGGCCCCATCCCTAAAAAATCAGATTCTGTAGCTCTAGAGGGGTGCCCAAGAATCTGTATTTGCAGCAAGCACCTCAAATGATTCTGATATTCCTGATACCCACAGACACTTAGGACTTTCATGGTCCTCAGGCACTATGGGCCCCCTACTCCATAAAAAGTGTTAAAAATAACACTTTGCAACTGCATTGATATAAACATGAATGTAATTGAGGCTGGATTATATATATATTTTTTATTTTAAAAGAAATTAAAATATTCTTGTGGACTCCTAAAAGCTCATTGGCCCTAACCACTGTGCCTACTGTATAGGTCAGCCCTGCTGATACCTAGATACTGTGACTTAAGATGTAATGCTGAGCTTGTATTCTTTAATCCCTCTGCCTCCGTAGGATCAATGTGTTTATTTAACAGTTGATTTCACTCACACAGGCATGCTCGTCTGAGAAATGCAGGATGAAATGGGACCCAGCTATCTTGGTGGCTGACAGCCTCCCCATTTCATTATCTTTTCTCACTCTCACACTCCCCTTTTTGCAGAGAGCCAGGTTCTCCTGCTGTGTCGTAATTTCTATATAAAATCAGGAAATTATCTACCATCACCTGTATATACTCAGAATCCACTCCTACTAATGTCTTAACTCTCTTTCCAGGTCTCTGCATATCAAAGACTAGTAGCTCTAATTGAATTAAAAGCTTTGTCTCAGAAAAACTTCCAAGCTTTTCCGACCCCAGTCTTCACTAAGAAATGCATTTTATATCGGGCCCAGTACACACACAGATGTAACTGAAAAGTTTTATGAAATATATTTACCTTGAAAAAATACTTTTCCTAGAAAGTGTCGCATAATACTTAGATTTACTATTGAATTCACTGAAATTACCTATTCTATTTTTTAAAAAAATGCTGGTCTCACTCACTAAATCGATTTTGTTACTCACCAATGGGTCACAAACTACAACTTGAAAAACAGCGATCAAAAGAGTTACATGTAAAAACTAAAATAACTGAAGACAAAGATATGCCATTTTTGCAACAGGAATATACTTACTTAGGGTAACAGACATCTTACTCTTCCTCACGACATCCTCTGCCCCAGTGTATTTGATGGAGTATTACTGCCAACAAGGTCTCCTTTTTAAAATAATCCACTCGAATATTTAACGAACACCTACCACATGCTGAGCACTGATCTAGGCTCTGTGAATACAGCAATAATCAAAACTCTCATGCAGTGACATTCTGGTTGGGGGATGTTGACACCAATCAAATAAAGAGGTAAATATATACTGGTCAGATGGTGGTTAAGTGCTACAGAAGGGTTTTTTCCAGACCTGTTTCCTGGGCATACTAACATAACACCTCCTTCCCCGCTCTCTCTCAGAAGGCACATTCTTTGTTTGGATTTATTGATACCCTCAGTCTGAAGATTGAGAAAGATAGGGCTAGTAGTCAGGTCATCTTAAAAGGTGAATTTGTGTATCTTTGTTTCATGAATGGTTACTCAGAGATCAATATGCTATTGTAATTTCTAAATTCTTCCTTAGATAGTAATGGTAAAAATTATCCCAAGATCTTGCAAGTGTAATGAGAGTGGGGTGAATTTCACCAAACCAAGCTTTTAGTTTCAGGAGTCAATAGCATCCAGTCTTTTTAATTCCCAAGATTCATGTTCCTAGATGTCCCAGTTCCTTCCATTAAGGAGACCTCATATTGGACTTTTCTCCTGATTGGTCTCCTGCTCTGGATGACAGAGGTTAGCCAGTGAGAATTCTTCAAGTGTTAGAAGTGTGATCACTTCAGATCAAGGTTACAATCCACCCAATGGATGCATTAGGCCGGGGGTTGGCAAATTTTTTCTGTAAGGGAATAGTGAATACTTTCAGCTTTGTGGGCCATAAAATCTCTGTCACTACTCAGCTCTACCACTGTAACCCCAAAGCCACCACAGACAATATGAAAACAAATAGTATGGCTGTGTTCCAATGAAAGTTTATGAAAACAAGCAGCAGGCTAACCCCTGCTTGAGGCTGATGGAGAGGTTACCTCCTGTTGAAAACACTTGGGGCTTAGATTTGAGACGGGCTGAAGGGACAGGATAGGAGAGGAAAGGAAAAGGCACAGGAAGAAGTCCTAACAAATAACAAAGAGCCAATATGACCGAAGAGTGACATGAATGCAAGAAGGTGGCAAGAGACTGAAAGTTAACTAGGTTAAGAGCATGTGCAAACTGACTTTTTGCTGTTTTATCTTTTATTTTAAAATCATACTATTTAAAAAATATTTTTAAAATATTAAAAAGCCATTTTCTATTACAATTACAAACTTCTTCCCTGTATCAAAAGTTGTGCCACTATCTTGGTTACTCGTGGGTTTACCAAGCAGTCCAGCAAGTCATCAGTAGAAACGAATGTTTGAGAAGGGGCCGTAATACTATTTGAAGCAATTTGTTCAACAGCTGCATTCTCACTTTTACTCATCATTCGTTGCCTCTTGGTACAATGCAATTTTCCAAAGTGTTCTCTGTCTTTGCCAACAAAGTCTTTACCGTCATTTTCAAATATGCTTCCCCTTTCTGAGGGTGGTTCTTCAGAGCTTGGTACTACAGGAACCAGATCGGGGCCAAAGGGACTTGCTGCCTCCTGCTTTACTGTTCCCAAGGGTAAGTTCTGGCTACCTGTTTGTTCCACCTCCATGAGGCTGTACACATTTAATTCTTCTTTTTTCATGTACTCTCCATTTGTTCTGAGAGCTTGGTTTTCTACTACCTTAGATGTTCTGTAATGATCAAAAAAGGCAGAAACAGCTCCATTTAAGTAGCGACAATTGACTTCATGGGATGTTTCCTCAACCTAAGGAAAAAAGAAAACCCTTTAGAATGGCTATATGCACTTATATAAATTGAAAAACAAATGTTCTGGCCAAAGTTGATTTATCACAGCAAACTAACTGCCAGGGTGGAAACCAGAGAGGCCTACCTCAGTTGGGTTTAACCAAGCTCTGGTATTGTGTGGATCCTCTGCATTCTTCAGGGCACACACAAGCATGCGGGTGATCGCCTCTTCTACCCGGGCTTGGTGGTCCTCTTCCTAAGTTGAGACAAAAAACAAACATTGTTTTCATTTGTCTCTGTGTCTCATGGCTTAAAACAGTAGAGTTTCCTAATTGTGTTCTGTCCTCTCATTAATATAAGCTTTGTTACAGAAGGAATATGTTGTTGGCAGACCACAATTTTTATATGTTCACCATAATTTGTTATCTAGAAGTGCTGTAGGATATTTTACTAGCCAAATTTAAGTATGCATCCTGTATATAAGACACAGGCTTAACTATGAAGCACCTTGTGATGTTTCTTTTCCAATCTCTTCCATTTTCTGATATGTTTAAAGTTTTTTAAAAAAAAGTATTACATAGAGAGGAATAATCCCTATCAAGTTTGATAAGCTAATTGTTTGAGTAATTATAACAAACATGCTTAGCCACAAAATGAGATGGCTAAACATGGAAATGTGGTTTTTAAGATACAATAAGTATAAACTATAGCATTAATAATAAATTACATTAAAAATCAACAACTTTGGCTCATCAAAAGACCATAAAAGAAAAAACCACACCAGATATCAGTAACATATATAATTGATATGAAATTAATATCCAGAATACATAATCTGCAGACATCAATAAGACAAATGACCCAATTTGTAAAAATGTGTAAAAGACATAAAGACAAACATTTTTTAAAAAAGCAATCATATGACTAATAAACATAAAAATATGCTTAACTTCATTAATAATCAAGGGAATGTAAATTGAGAAACCCATGAAACTGGCAAAGAGGGTCTGATAATTCCAAATGGTGGAAAAATGTGCACGGACAAACAGAAACCTTATACACTGATGATGGGAGTGAAAACTGACAGAGGCATTTGGAAGACATGTTGGCGTTATCTTGTAAACATGAGTATTGTATACCCTACAGACCAGCATTTCCACTGCTGAGATATTCTCTAGAAAATACATATTCTCTAGAAAAACTCTCGTACATTTGTACAAGAATATTCTCTTTATAAAAGTAAAAAACTGGATACAACCCAATTTTCCATCAACAGAATAATGAACCAATAAATTATGGGACATTAACATGAGAATATTATACCACAAAGAAATGAATGAACAGCTACATGTGACAACACAGATGTATCTTAGAAACATAATATTAGATGAAAAAAAAGCAAATCCCCATGATGAGACACCACTTCACACTAGGATGGCTATAATCAAAAGACGGATAACAACGAATGTTTTCTAAAAAGTTTAGAGAAAATACTGATAAATACATTTCAGGAGGAGGGGATAATACATTTCAATACTAAAAGAATAAGGAGGTAAAATGAATGAAAAAGGCACCATTTAATATAATTGAGAACATACTTTATCCCCTAGCATATATTAGGACCAAATCTACATTTATTTAACAGAGAAACTGAGAAGGAATGAATATTGCATCATCTGAACAGAACTAGTATCTACTTTTTTCCAAATCTATGTGACTCGTGACAGGAATACTAGAGCCTGGAGGAAGTTTGAGCTATATGAATATGGAAGATAGGCTTTAAGATCTAAGGGCTTTTGGGGGCTAAATTTAGCAACAAGAAGGAATTATGGTCCAGTGTTTGAAGAGACAATGATAAAAGCAATATTTGACAGAGGAAGATACAATTACTCAACTCCTTTTTCACACTCTAGTTTTTCAAGAAAGAATAAATGGTCTTCAAACTGTGACATATACAGAAAGAAGTTAAAATACCAATTCTTTGAAAAATTCTAGGAGAGACAACTAAATAGATGGTATATAACAAGCTTTTAAAAAGACCAGAGTTAAGGCTTTCAAGCTCTTGAGGCCATGTAAAATCAAACCTAAGTAAAATATGAACAAACAGTATTCAACAGTACATTAAAAAATAACATCACAACCAAGTAGGATTTTTTCCCAGAAATTAAGGATGAATCAATATTAGGAAATCCATTGATATAATTTACTGTAATGCCAGATATTTACTAAAGAGAAATATTATATGATCATCTTCATCACTGCTTAAAAGGTCTTCAAAAAAATTCAACACCTTTTCCTCCTTTAAAAAGAAGGTAAGAAAATAAGAACTGAGATACTTAACATGATAAAATACAAATAAAACTCAGCCCCAAATCTAACATTTTACTTAAAGAGAAATCACTAGAGGAATTCCCTATAAAGTCAGAAAAAAGACAAGGATGCCCATTATCTCCACTAATATTTATTATTGAATTGGAGGTATCAGCCAATGTAATCAGATAAAAGAAAAGTTACAGGCAAATGAATTAGAAAGGAAGAGAAAAACTATCCTAATTTTCAGGTAATCTAAGAAATAACTTAAAACATAAGAAAGTCAATAAAAAATCACTACGTACAATAAAATAATTCAAATTAACACAAAAATTCAAAAGCTTTCATATACACAAACAATCCAGTGAGATGGCATAACAGAAGACCCTGCTTACAACAGCAACAAAAAAGATGAATTATCCAGAGATAAACCTTTAAAAGAAGTTCGCAAATTCGATGTGAGGAAAACTTTGAAACATTCTTGAAATAAAGAAAACTAGACTTGGACAAGTAGGAAGATATCTTGTTTTTGGCTAGAACAATTCAATATCAAAAGTTCATGTAAATTTTAATATGATTGAATAAAAATATCAAATTTCAATTGATTTTTTCCCATGAAGTTAGACAAGTTGATTCTAAAGATCATATGAAAACACAAATCTTAAATTTTACTTGCAAGTTTTACAGTTTGTAATATTAGTATTGGAATTTTAGAATTGTAAATCTGACATCTTAATGCAAAGAAGTAAATAGGTTATTGTTATTCAGGACTCAGAAATTCAGTGTTGAGATAAAAATATAGAAATAAGAAAAAAAAAACTTATGATGTTAACCTCGAATTAGAAAGATAAATATATCAATAACTACCCGTCCATCCATCTATCCATCCATTTATCTATATCATGTTCTAGCTTCGTCGATTAAAGAGTATGGAAACAGTGACACACCAGTAGCAATGAGCAGCCTTAGAGCCCAAATCTCTGTTTTTAAATATCATAAGAGGAATTTTGGCCACTTGGAGAAATTATTGACGTCCAGGTTTGGGGTAGGGAAAGTATAAGGCAAGCTCAGGGTATCTTCTTGTACCAGAAAGCAAGGATACACTCAGACATTAATGGGGACATACCAAAAGGGCACAGAACAGCTTGAAGGAGTTTCACTAAAAGTATAAATGAGACTCAAATTCAAAATTATCTTGGGAAGCTGGCATACTTAACCAAATTAACATGATGAAAACTAAGAGATGACTAATGTACAGGGTTTAGGTTTAAAGAACCAGTTTTATGGGTTCAGGATGGAGAACAATCTTACATGGCAGTTGATCATGTAAAAAAATATATATATATATATTTTAGAGCTGAAGATGAACCCAAAGTGAGATAAGATTACTAAAAAAGCTAATGCGATAAGCAGCTCTGAAGAAATTCAGGATCTAAGTTATGTGAGGTAGAAATCTTACACTCCAGGGGGTGGCTCTATAATATAGTGGTTAGCTCGTCTGCTTTATACGCAGAAGGTCCTGGGTTCGCACCCCAGGTGGAGCCATGGCCCATAGCCACGGACCATACCCCAGGTGTGCCCTGCCCCGGGTGCACACCGAGTGTGTAGGAGGGGACGCCCCCGCCTTCAGAGATCCAATTCTTAAGGGGAAATGGCAGCATCCATAGGTCAGGGGTGGAAGGTGGGGCGGGGCCAAAGCGGATGGCGGGGAAAGAAATCTTATACTCTACCAAATGAGGCTGACTGGTATTGTTTTATATGCTATATACATGAATTAAGTGAGCTATTCTTGACATAATAGCTCTTCCTATGCCTCATAGCAATTTCTATTTTTAAACACTTCCATGTGCCAGGCACTTGTATGAGAGGCTTACACGTTTTGCCCAATTTAAGCCTCACTGAGGTGGGTGCAATTATAATTCCTGTTCTACAAGTGAGGAAATTTAGGCTTGATCAGATAAAGTAACCATCTAGGTTAGACAACTAACAAAGGTATATATCTATAACTGAAATCTGCCTAATTCCAAGGTCTGCAACCAATATGGTGAAGAGTCTGAAAGTCATATAAAAACCACTGTTGAAGAAACCAGAGGTTTTGAGCCTGGAAAAGATTAAGGGGACACATGGCAGGTATGTTCAAATACTTAAAAAAGAAAAATATTCTGTATGGTTTCAGAATAACGGGTACGGTTACAAGCAGCCAGATGGCAGCTCCACAGCTAACAACAGAATGTGTGACCTCGGGAGGAGAAGCATCTGTCAGGGCCACTGCAGATGAGACTGGTACTGGGAGTGTAAGAGGGCTCTATGGATTCTACCTTGACATTTGCTCCAATTCCAATGCAGCTGGCTTCAAGCAGAACTTCTGTGAGTCTAATGATCTCTCGCCATAGCTCTCACTTAACTCTCAAGTGTTAAAACTCTTCTCTAGGCCCACACAGTACAGCTTCTTGTTACAGTATTCCTTTGTGTTCCACCTATGCCAAAGCCCTTCCCATTACCAAAGGGTAAGAAAAGCCTGAGGGTAGGATGCAGCTGCCAAAGAAAGGGGATGCAAACAAGGTTTTGGGAACAGGAGAGCAGAGGGCATAGGTACAGTCTAAATCTCTGGCTGAAAAGAGCACGGATACAATTAAGGCCTTGGATTGAAGAAACAGACTTGAGCCATACTAGGCAGCCGTTTTAATTGTCAAATGGAACAGACAACCAGGATTAAGCATAGCATATCGGAAGGAAAAGGTCCCTGGCAGAAATGAAATGATAAAAACTTAGCACTGAAAGATTCTTCTTTGAGAAAATGTATAAGCCAGGGCTGAGAATTCTGCAATTAGTTATGAAAACCCTGAACCAAGAAGCAGATATTTCTAGACCAGATGGTGTGAGATGGGACTGGCAACGCGGGACACATGGTAGACCCAGCCAGGCCTAACACAATTCTCCTAACAATACTGGTCAAGGGAAACTACCCTGCATGTCAACATCAGGGCTCATGTGTGCCTTTAAAAGAAAGAGAATGACACATAACTAAAAATCCTATTTCCAACCTAAACAATAGAGCATGGTATACGTAAATTATAGCATATCAAAACAAAGTAACACCGGAGTGTTGGTTAAAATTAATCACCGCATTTTATAGACAATCTTTATATAGCTTAAAAGCAGGGAATATATTTATTGGAAGAAAAAAAAAAGTACCAGCTCAATCCATGAGTTTATACTGACAGTGACAGGATCAATGGATTCTACATAATGCCACCAGTGTCTGGGAACAAAGAGAACCTGAAAATCAAACAAAAAATGGTTAGCGTAAGAACAGGCCATTCTATTTTTATGTCAGAATCAAGCCCTAATTGAAGATACTAAGGGAAAGAATGTAACACAAATGAATTTATAGTAACATTGCTGTAGAAAAGGGAACGACAACAAAATCTCACGATCATTTTACTCTTTTTTTAATTGACAAATTCACATGTTCTACAAAGAATAGTGCCAGCTTCTCCAGTGTCTACTCTCCTTAATCCTGGACCTTCTCTGTCTACATTGAATTCTTAGCAAAGGATTCTGAGATTTTAATTTTTCCTTTCCATTGCAAAACAGTTGTATGCATTCTGAGAAAGGGCATAGGTAAAAAATATAGGACAGTTTCTGTCGTCTCACAGTCTAAAATCTACCCAGTGAAAAAATAATAAATAGAAAGGTGGTGTTATATAAGTGGTATATGAGACAAGTGGACATTGGTGCTAGAGAACTTCAGAACTGAGAGGTGAGAGACGCAGGCATGAACTATGGAGGTCAGAGGCAACCTGGATGGAAGAAGAGTGATTCGAACCAAGGCCTGGAGAGAATTTAGACAGAGAAAAGAATGAGGACATGCCAGGAGGGAGAAGTGGCACAGGCTAGGAAAGTGTGACTGTTGAGGGACAAAGTAGGCCAGTCTTACTACTGCAGAAGGAGTAATGAGAGATAAGGTGGGAAAATTAGGTTAGGGTCTGTGGAGGGCTCTTAATTCAGAATAAAAAATCTGGATTTTGTCCTGTAGGCATTAAGAGTTGCTGAAAAATATTGAGTAAGGGGATGGTTAAAACAGTGACATTGTGGGAGATCCTAGGAAGGACAGGAGAGTCTTGTAATGTTTCGTTTATTAAATGTTAATATCTACACGGGAAGGTATAGTAAACAAAAGCAATGGGCAGAGTCAAGAAGGACTGCATTTGTCCAGATTCGGTGTAAGATTTCCAATGGAAAGCTGAGTAGAGCAGATGGAGATGGACCAGAAGCTTCTGGGCTTCAGATTTAGAAACCTGGTGGCACTTCATATGGACAAGGTGGAGCCGGGAGATGGGAAGAGAGCTTCTTTTAGTGTAACTGGGCACGAAAAATGACGACTGAATTTCGTCATTAGGTCATGAATGTCCTATCACAGAGTATACTTTCAGTAAAGTGCTAAGAGAGAGAGAGCCAGATTGTGGTGGATTACAGAATGAGCAGGATGTAAGGAAAACTGATACAACAGACGGAAATACTCATTCAAATGTGGCTATTAAAATCAAAGAAAAAATAAATTAGCAATCACTTCACATCCACTATAATGTTAATAATAATAATAATAATAATAATAATAATAATAATAGGAAATAACAAGTGTTGGTGAGCATGTGAAGAAACTGGAACGCGTACTTTGCTGGCGGGAAGGTAAAATGGTACAGCTGCTGTAGAAAACAGTTTGACAATTCCCCATAAAGTTAAAAACAGAGTTACTATAAAAGCCAATGATTCCACTTCTAAGTATATATACCCAATATAACTAAAAACATACATTCATACAAAAACTTGTACACAAATGTTCATAGCAGCATTATTCATCACAGCCAAAAAGTGGAAACAACGCAAATGTCCATCAACTGGATAAACAAAATGTATCTCTGTTCCAGCCATAAAAAGGAATGAAGTACTGATAACATTCTACAGTATGAATGAACCTTGAAAACATTATGCTATGTGAAAGGAGCCAGTCACAAAAGCTCATATATTGTATGACTGCACTTACATGGAATGTCCAAAACAGGTAAATCTATAGAGAAAGAAAATAGATGAGTGGTTGTCAGGGGATGGGGGGACAGGTGAAGGGGAGTAACCACCAACAGGCTGAAGCAACTTGATCAAGACAAATTGTTTGAGTTGGCATATTCAAGTGTGAAGTAAGCAGGAAAGGAGCCAGTGACAAGGGAGCAATGGAAGGAAAACAGGCAGGGGAAAAGAATAACCAAGGGAATAAAATCTCCGTAAGAGACTCAGAAAACCTTTCAAATTGTTAATAAAACATCAGAAAGCAAATGTCGGTGTTGCAAAAGTAACTTCCCCAACTAGGCAGTAGCACTAGGTACAGTATCTTTGGAAATGTTTCAGAGAGTCAGTTATAAAATCAACATTCCTTCTTGCTTAAAGGCAAATCATTCTCAGTTCATTATGCCTCATTATACGTGGATGCGTTCCAACCTGTGTATATGTATCTGGGTTCTAGCATAGTTGAACAGATATGAATTGTGAATAAATGTTCCAGAACTGCTTGAGTACTCACGCTTGACACTTTCTCTTAACCTGAATAAAAATGACTGAGTTCTTGTCTTCCTCCACAGTCTATTCTCTTTACCAGTAGGAGGAGCTATGTTCCCGCCCATCTTTCTATGACAAGAAGCAGAGAAGTGTGTGTGACACCTGCAGCTGGGGAAACTACCTTCCAAGAGCAGAGCACCAGGGAAGGAAACCATTCTCATCTGTATTGCAGGGAAGGGAGAAACACATGGCATAGACTTGAGAGAAGTTATAGGTAGGGAGTCTTCTGACAGGTCACCAAGGTTTTAAAGCCCCCATTACCTGTCCTGGGCTCAGCGTAACCACATGTCTTCGAGCTTTCTGGAACTCAGGAAATCGTTTTAAATCAGGATTGACAACATTGATTTTACTGAACACACTAGATTCTTCATAAGGGATTCTAGTTGGATAAAGAAAGGGAGTATCTTCGGGAGGAAAGAGATGCCATCTTTTCCTAATTAAAAAAGAAAAAAAAAAGACACAAATCAGTATTCTGCACTCGAGACAAAATAGGTAAGACGACAGCAGCTCAGTGTTCATTTTTACTCATTTCCATTGAATCCATACAGAAATAGAGGCGCAACGTCAGTGGTCACCTGGCCCACCTCTCACTAAATGCTGGAATCTGCTCTGCTGAAACCTGGTGGAGGCAGAGCAGGAACTAGTGATATCTCACTATGCCCTGAAGCAGTCCTTTAGCAGGGACAGGATCTAGTCTGAAAGATCATTTTTTTTTATCTCAAAGTTGTCATAAATTGTTTTCATCTCCTGGTTCTAGAGCTACCCAGAATAACCCCCACCTTTTCAAATATCTGTATTCTTATCTTATCCAGAGAAACCACCCATAGTTCTATCCACCAAATATTTTCCAGACTTCTTCCTGTTTGTTGTAAATTCCTTAAGTTAAATATTTAAGTTAATCCATTAAGAAAAAAGAAATGCATGGAATGCTACACAACTTAAAAGTAGCATAATATAGAAATGTTCAAAAAGAGAAAACTGAAATGTTTCAGTCACTTTAAAATTTTGTGAAAAATGGAGGTGATAAGTTTTAACTTACAATAGACACACTTCGAGCCAACAGAGGGTGGGCATCAGAGGCAAAAGAGGAAGAAGTGTGAAAAAGGAAAAAGACACAGACAGAAATACAAAGATAGGGAAGCAAAGAGAAAGAGAAAAAAAACACTAGTTCTGAGAAAATCCCCAAAGCCCTCTAGTGACCCCGTGCAGATACAGTGGGGCTCTCATGCCCTTTCAGAACTGGAAAGCAGTTGGCTGCTATTTTCAAACTAAGAAGTATATACTAAAATCTTATTTTGCCTTAGAGATGATAAAGTTGCGCTATTCCATTATACATATAACTAGTTTAGAAAAATTGTCAGCATTTGGTATGTTTCAAATGTTAGAGCTGGAAGGACTCTTAAAAGATCATCAGTCTCATTTCACTTTCAAAGTAGTGGAAGAGGGACCTAGTACTTGCTCTGGTCATTCACTGAGCGAATGGTTAGTGGCAGAACGAAAACTGGGTCACAGATCTCCTGACCTCTCCAGGTCCCAGCTCCTACCACCCAAAGGAAGAGACATAACAACCGTCCCATACGATTTGCTTGGCTTGGCTTAAAATGTAATATATATGCATCCTTCTCCTGATAATCAAAAAACACAATCATCACATCATCCACTGCTCATAAAACTTCTCATGGTTCTGCAGGCTGAAAGAACAGAGAATAAGCAGTATCTCCGCCTGGGAGCCAAGACCCTCAGGCTCCAACCTGCCCCTCTGGCCTAATTCCTCTGTCCCCAACACACAACTTACACCGGACCACTCACAGGGTCCTCTATATCCCCATTCTCTCCTAGGGCACTGCGCATGCTGCCCCCACTGTCCCTCCTATCTATGTCTTTCGAATACTCACCCATCCTTAAAAGCCTAACACAAATGGCAACTCCGGTCTGAAATTTTCTCTGATTTTTCCAATAGGAATGTTCTCTGCTTTTCAGTTCCACAGCTCTATGAAACCTTCCTCAAGAGCATGTTCATTCTGCCTTATATCACTGCTATCTGTGGGCTTGCCTGTACTCTAACTGTAAACTCTTAGGGCAGTCATGTCTTATTCATTCAATCTGTTCCTACTGTAACACATAGTACCTGCACAGCAAGATACTCAATGAATATTTACTGAATAGTTATTTTATTACTCCAGAGCTATATGAAGCCAGAAAATATGCTCTATTACAAAGTTATAATAAACCTATATTAATTTTATAACACGGAAGGAACCCAGGTATTTTTGGTAATGTTTTTCCAATCTGAATTTCTTTGGCTTACTTCCCAGTTCAGAACACATGGAAAGTGGCTACTTAAAACGATGCCCTCTCTTACCAAATCTAAGGTTAGACTATTAACTTCACAAGGGCAGGGACCATGCACACTTGATTTACTGTTGCATCTACAGTGTGTAGTAATGCACTTAAGATGATCTATGCCCTTTAATAAAGACTTGATGATTCAAAGAGGAGATTACCATATATCATTTTATAGTTTCCAAAGTACTTCACATGTGAAATCTATTCGTGTACTTACTCAGTTTCTCTTGGATCCACTCATAAGCCTTTCATGTCTAAAGGGTCTGAGAACTTGGACATGGCCCTTTCTGCTTTTTCCTCTGTGCTGCCCTATAAATGTCTCAAAAGGCCAGGAGGGGAGATTGGGGGATCAAGAATTAGGGGAAAATAAGACTGCACGTAAAACAGCTGGAGTACATCCTCCAAGCAGGAGAAACCCTTAAACTCTCATATAACAATTAGAACCAGAGACTATCAAAAGTATTACCTGACTTAGCCCTTATATCTCTTAGCGTCCACAGACAGATGGAGATAAAAAAAAAAAAACTGACTGGAAGTAAAAAACAAAAACAAACAAAGAAACAAAAAGAAACAAAAACTGCATTGTGTCTAAGGTAGGCACAAACTAAAATTTAGAGTTGAAGGAGGCCATATGCAACCTGGTCCCGCAGTTCTCAAACCAGGTTCCCTGGCATCCCCTCAGGGACCTGAGGGTAGCAGCAAAGCTTCTTCTTTTCAATAAACTGCTCTGCTCTTATTTATTTAGTTTGAAGAAATCGTGTTCCTGCTTTTAAATAAAAGTTTGAAAACTACAAATGCAGACTCATATATAAAAGAGCTAAGCAGAGAACTGTCTACCTTACTAGGAGTGGACTCCTGGAGTTCTAGGATCAGCTTTCTGAAGGCAATCCTGAACATGGCTGAGAGACACACATGGAAAGCATCACTTAAACTTCCCCTCACTTTGCAAAGGAGGAAACAACCAGAAGTCAAGAGATCTGCCCTGGTCGTGGGGCAAGCTGACAGGAGAGAGCTGAGACTAAACCTTGGGGTCCTGCTGCCTACTCAGTACTCATTCCTCTTCTTGTGCACCACACACACACCCACACCCACACATGCACACGCACACACACACACACACACACATGCAGACACATGCACTTTAATGCATATGCATGTGTATTACCTTCCTTGTACCTGGAATACTAAATTGCAACCATAGGAGTCCAGATGACAGGGTGTATGGGCCCCCAGGGAGCCAATCCACAATGTACTTTCCTGTCCACTTCTTCCAGGAAACCCGAAGTCAGACCATATCACATCCTGTTTTAAAAATAAAGTTACAGACCATCAAGAATCAACCAACTCCTCTGTGTGGCAGCGTTGCACATTTTCACTTGCACATTTGGTTTTTGGCTTTTGTAATACTCTCTTATAAAAAATGCTAGGGATGGAGGTTAGGTTTTGAGGGCAGTCCAAGAAATCTTTTTCCTCAATAACATATCTAAATTACCTAATAGTATTCATTCAACAAACACTTACTGACTGCCCACGACATGCCAGGCTTAATGTTCTTGAAGCTTATGACAAAATTCATAAACAAAACAGACAAAAACGCCCACCCAAATGAAGCTTACATAAAGGTTTGAGACAGACAAAAAACAATGGACATAATTATGCTGAGATCTAGGAGAAGTGGAAATAGTGACTGCAATGAAAATAGTATTTCAAATATCTCTGAAGCTCCAATCAAGAAGCTAGAAAGCCATCTTTCTTCTAAGCAGTGCAGGTATTTCTGGGCATAAGTAACATTAACTTTTTGCATTTCAATGACCACATAAAATAAGTTTTCTCCTAGGTTAGTGGAATTACTTAATCTATAGATACAGGAGTCTTATTAGTTCATACTTACCAAATCAGTCTCCAGGTGAGGGTGTCACAGCATATCTTTTGAAATACATATCCGTAAATGATTTCTGCTCTAATCTCTAAAGTCCTGAACTCTTTAAGTGTAATGAACTTTAAAAGAGAGAGAGCACAGTGCTCTAGACTTTGCTCTCCTTACATCTGGTTCTGTGGACAGATCATACTCACATCAATTACTGACTCACAATACTATCTGGTCTAGAAGTTCTCGAACCAGGCTCCCTGGCTTCCCCTCAGAGGTCTGGGGGTAGCAGCAAAGCCTCTTCCTTTCAACAAACCATTCTGCTCTTATTTATCTAGGTTTGAAGAAAGGGTGTTCTTGCTTTTAAATAAAAGTTTGAAAACTACACATGTAGTCTGACAGAAACCCAATTCCATGGAATTAAAAATATGTCTAAGATAGAAAAGAGCTAACTAGTGAATCAGGCATGAAAGTTTTGCTTTACTCATTTTTTTCATCACAAATTTTCCCTCTTGGGTTTAAAAAAATGAGACAGAACAAAAAACACTTCTATGTGCAGAACGTGGTCCTAAATGCTGATACTTCTTTAATCACTATCTTCAATCTATATTTTCTATTTTTAGAGACAAACCATTAACAGCTGTATTCAAAGAGAAAGAGGATTTTGGGGAGACATTTAATAGATGGTTTTGAGGAAGACTAGAAAGGACATTTTCATTTTTGTTTTAAGTGATGAAAATAGCAGAACATGTGCACATAATTAACGTCTGTTATAGAATGTAGTTTTTGCAAGGTCAGCACCACTGTAAATGCGTATGACTCACAGGCAGCAGCTCCAGGGAGTGGCAAAAATCTTATGCCCTCTGGATATAGCCCATAAGCTCACGCAGTGAGCTTACTTCTGTATTCCCAATGTCTAACCTAATACCCAGCTCAGGGTAAGTACTTAAAACATTGAGTGCTTGGTAAGGAAAGAAGAATCTGTTGGCTGATTATAGGTGAATGGTTCAGGTCAAGTACATTTTTAAGCATCTACCGCATATCTGGTATGATGCTGGGTATTTAGAATACAAAAAGTAATACAACACTGGCCCACCTTTCAAATCTATTAAAAAAAGACAGTCCCATAAATGAACCCTTTCCCTATAATGTGGCAAACGCTCTGACAGAAGTGAGCAGAGGGTGCTCTAAATTCACAGAAGGGCTCCTGGTCTCAAGTAGGGAGCCTGGGGAAGGCTTCCAATTAACCTGGTCCTTGTTGAACAATTCATCATACTTCAGTCTGGAATTTAACTAAAGGCAGCTGAAAGGCATTCAGTATAAAAGTAAAATCGGGATGATTTAGCTAAGAAGAGGCTGGTGTTAGTGATTCTTAATCTTCTTCTAGATACGCTCCTTCGGGAACCTAATGAATGCCAACACCCCTCTCCCCAGAGAAATGTATGCACACAAAAAATTTCACATATACTTTGAGGGAGTCAATGGACTGACTGCAGGTGAGAAACTTTGTTCTAGACCATGCTTCAGAAAGAATCACAGAAAAAAGACTTCTACAGGGTGGGTGGGTGGGGGTACTATACGACAAACTGATAAGAAGCTTCCTTGACCTCTTATCTAACATAATAATGACTAAAAAAGGAAAATGATTTCTAAATGATTAGATCAAGGTGACCTAAACTACCTAAAATCCAGCAGCAAACTGGCTGGGAAACCAAAAGATGAAGGGTTGGAAAGTGGTGGGGGGTACAGTTGGAGAGTGTCAAAGCAAATCTGTCAGAAAATAGCATATAAGGGTTCTACTTTCTTTCCTCACAGGCTCTTGAGAGTTGAGCCTTTCTAGCCAATTAAGTTCAGCTACTTACAGGTAGCCAAATGTCTGAAATCAGTGTGGGCCCAAGAGGAATCTGTCTTAAGTCTTACTAAAAACAAGTGACTCTATAAGGCCACTATACCAGTGAAACCAACACACGTGACTGATGGGGTGACCCATTCTGGATTCTATTCTCACATCCACTTCAAGTGTTGGAAAAGTCTAAAGATCATTTATATCGAGAAAATTCTATTCTAACACCACCCCTGAAAAGAGCAATCAAGTATCTTGTTAACTAACTGCTTACTACAAAAACACCATCTACTTTCTTATGACTTCCAGAAGGTCCTAAATTGGCTTTCAACAGATACGAACATGTTTATTTCCTCTTCTGCCAAAAATAGCTGTTTTAAATTATCTGTAAGTTCCCTCTTACCCCTATGTAGTCAGTCTACCTGCCTCCACCCTCAGCCCTTATCAACCACGAATCTTATCTGAGTAACTAGATCTACTTTTTTCCTTAGTAGTTCCTAAAACTGTTCCAATTAACAATTTAAATAATTGTTGCAGACTCAAACACCATTTTTAAAATGCTATACACATAACCAAATCTTCCATAATTTTATAGTTTTAGCCAAAGAACTGAAGAAAAACTGGTAAGATGCTTATAATAAAGAAGGGTGGCTTTTTTTTGGCCTACTATAAACCAATCACCAAAAGTAATTCATTCTTAAGTCATTTAGTTCTAGATGATATACTACTTGGTAAAAATATTTATTTAAATAATATTTTCACATATGCATTAGTACTTTCATTCCTGTTTTACAGGTAAGATATCTAAAGTGCAAACAGGTTAAATAAGTTTACATTAGCTCATACTGAATCTAGGCTCTGAGAAAGTATTTGTTCTCTTACCTATACCATGCCATGTGGGCGACTGGTTAATTTGAGTCTCCCATTAAAAGTTGTCTTCTGAAAACATAAGAATTAAACTCAAGGACTTCGGACTTAAAGAGGATTTTATGAATTTGACCTCAAAGGCAAGGAAAGTAAAAGCAAAAATAAATGAATGGGATTACATCAAACTAAAAACCTTCTGCTCAGCAAAAGTAATCGTCGACAAGGTAAAGAGACAACCATCCAAATGGGAAAATAGATTTGCAAGCAACGCCTCCGATAAAGGCCTAATATCCAAAATACATAGAGAACTCATATGACTCAATAACAACAAAAAAACAAACGATCCAATCAAAAAATGGGCAGAGGACCTGAACAGACACTTCTCCCTAGAGGACATACAAATGGCCAACAAATGTATGAAAGGATGCTCAACATCGCTAGCTATTAGGGAAATATGAATCAAAACCACAATGAGATATCATCTCACACCTGTTAGAATAGCTATAATCAACAGGACAAGTAATAACAAATGTTGGAGAGGATGTGGAGAAAAAGGAACCCTCATACACTGCTGGTGGGACTGCACGTTGGTGCAGCCACTATGGAAAACAGTACAGATGTTCTTCAAAAAACTAAGAATTGATCTACCATATGATCCAGCAATCCCTCTACTGGATATTTACCCCCAAACACTTGAACACCCATATCCAAAAAGATATTTGCACATCTATGTTCATAGCGGCATTATTCACAGTAGCCAAGACACGGAAGCAACCAAAGTGTCCTACGATAGATGACTGGCTAAAGAAGCTGTGGTACATATATACAATGGAATATTACTCAGCCATAAGAAGAGATAAAATACAGCCATTTGCGACAACCTGGATGGACCTCCAGATAATCATACTAAGCGAAATAAGCCAGACTGAAAAAGTTGAAAATCACATGATATCACTTATATGTTGGATATAAACCTAAGAGCAACAAATGAACAGGACAAACAGAGACTCATGGACAATGGACTAGTGGTTACCAGAAGGTAGAGAGTGGGGGAGGAGGGAAGAGGTAGGCAGGGTAAAAGGAGTCAAATATAGGGGGTTTGGGAGAGGGTGAAGTGGGTAAAGGGGATCAAATATATGGTAGCTGAAGGAAACTAGACTCTGGGTAGTATTCACACAATAGAATATACAGATGTGAAATTATAACGTACACCTGAATATTATATAATTGTATTAACCAATGTTACCCCAATAAACTTAAAAATAAATAAATAGATAGATAAAGTTATCTTCTATTTTTCTCCATGCCTAGATCATAAATATATATAGTAAAACTGATTATATATAATTTCATAATGAACTTACATCTGAAAAGAAAAAAACTAATATGGGTCAAAACAAATAAGAAAGAAACTTTAAAAACAATATAATTAACTATAAATACTATGTAAGACTTATAAAGGATAAATACTTCAATTTAAACTTCAAACACTCTTAAATGGACATTACAAATTACCAAGTACTCAAGGCTCTTTTTCCCTTAGGAAAATTATCTTAAGTAACATAAACAGAAAAACAGGTAGTTAACTCTCTACTCACAGAAAGGCTTAGATAAACACCCAAATGCTTACATTCCAATTTGCCTCCTCAGACCATCAAACTCCTTTAATCGTTACTAAACCACTAGGTTCAGTTTCAACACACTCTCATTAACTATGTTACAAAGTTCGAGACAGATAAGAACTAATGTTCCATTTGGGGATTCTGTGTCTAGGTGACTTAACAAGGCTCCTGACTCTCAGTAGCCAATCTGAATCACAACATAAAATGGAATCTATCTGGAAAACATTCTTGGGGCAAAATTCCTTTTGCTATATGTTGATTCTTAATAGCTTCAATTATGATGATGCTTACTGATAATTACAAATGGTAATATCTGTCATTCTCATCTAATGAGTCAGAGATAAAGAAATTTTATATGATAATACCACAAATTCCCTACCTTCCTTGGGAAGTAGAAAACAAAATATTCCAAATAAATGCTTTATTCAGATTAGTCAATGATATGATATATAACGAAAAAAATAGAAAGACTAATTAATTTCATTTGCCATACATGAAAGTTAGTTGTCAAAATCATAATTTTTGGCCATCTTTAAGGCTATAGGATATTTTCCAATCATATTAGTATATTTACCAGTGTACTTATCAGTATATATTACATATTTATCAGGGGATGAATTTAATTTGTGGAAGAAAAAGATTAATAGATGGAAACTTTAAGAAGAGGCTATAAGGAAAAAAAATCTTATAAAACTAGTATAAGGCTGAAGAGAGCTAAGAATTTCTTATCAAGGCTGACAAATGCTACAAAGATTTGACAAGGGTGAATCTAGAGGTTTAAGTTAAAAAATTATCTGAAGGGCTCTGAAGACCAAAGAAATATCAAAACAAGAGTAGGAAAAAATGTACTTATGTAATCATTCAAATACCTATCATGTACAGTTGTTTCTCCCTTATCCACAGCTTTGCTTTCCACCATCCAAATATATTAAATGGAAACTTCCAAAAATAAACAATTCATAAGTTTTAAATTGCATGCCCTTGTGAGTAGCATGATGAAGTCTCACACAGTGGGCTCCATCTCAGCCAGGATATGAAGCATGCCTTTGCCTAGAGTATCCAGGCTATATACTCTATCCACTCTTAAGACATTTTAAGCAGACATCTGGGTTATCAAATTTTAACAGTATTGCAATGCTGATGCTCTAGTTACTCTTATTTAATAATAAACCCAAAGCCATGCACATAACTTCTATTATAGTTATATTGTTACAATTGTTCTTTTTATTATTAACGTTTTATTGTGCCTAATTTATAAATTAAACTTTATCACAGGTATCTATAATTAGGAAAAAAACACAATATATATAGGATTCAATACCATCTATGGTTTCAGGCATCCACTCGAGGTCTTGGAACATATCCCCCATGGATATGGGAGAACTACTGTATTTAGCACTATGTTAGCAGTTTGGGGGAATAATAAATTGTAAAATACAGAGTCCGTTCCTAAAGAGTTTACAATATTGTTAGAAGAATTCTGTCATTCACCATTTAAGTAACCATCAAAATAAAACATAGAGGAATGAAAGCAAGGGATGGATGGATGTACATATAAGTGGCTGACAAGGTTTCATAGCCAAGGCTGAATCTGAGCTGGGTCCTAAGAAGAATTTTAATAGGCAGAAATTGAGAAGAGCATGAGCAAAGGCCAGAAGATGAGAGAGAACACAGTGGTCCAGCCCTCAGTGAGGAAACTAGACAGGCACTAATGCAGAGGAGAAAGGTCGCATCAGTCATGTTGGGGAGATTCTTAAGTGCTATCCTTGTATAATTTTAAGTCATGAAATGTTTGTGAACATGATTAACATATTTCAACACTTAATTTGGAGCATGACTTGAAATGTAATTTTATAAAAAACTATTTTAGAATTAATTAGAGGAAGAGTCAGAACTGGAAGAATAAAGAGTAATTTCAGAAGTAATATTGCAAACCAGAGGTTCTCAAAGTGGCCCATAGAACCCTTTGGGGGTCCCTGAGACACTTTCAGGGGATCTGTGAGGTTAAAATTATTTTCATAATACTACTAAGATGTTATTTGCCTAATTCACTGTGTTGACATCTGCACTGAGGGCACAAAAACAATGGTGAATAATATTGTAGGTCAAGACAGTGGAACCAAAGTGTACTTACCGGTAGTACTGTATTTTTTTAAAACAGCTTTATTGAGGTATAATTGATATCCAATAAATGACGTATATTTTAAGTGTACAACTTGGTGAATTTTTACATATATATACATATACATATATATATATGAGAAGCCATCACTGCAATCAAAATGACAAACATTTTGATTACATCCAAAAGATCTCCCATGACATTTTGTAAGCCATCTCTCCCTACTCCCTGATTCTCAGACAACTATTGATCTATTTCCTGTCTTTATAAATCTGTTTACAAGTTCTACAATTTTATATAAATGGAATCATATAGTAAGTACTCTTTTTTCATGCTAACACTAATCCAATGGCAAACCAAACAAAATTGACTTCACATAAAGTAGACATCAGAACAAGAACCCAGAAAAAAGAGGTCATTTCATCATGATGAAACATCAATCCATTAAAAGGACATAATAAACTTAATAACAGTTTTAAAACACATGAAACAAAAACTGATCAACCTAAACTGAAAAAAAAAAATATATATATATATATATATAATTACGGTTGGGCAATTTCAATACCTCTCTGTATATAATGGGTAGAACAAGTGTACAGAAAATCAGTAAGGATACAGGCAACTTGAACAGTCAACTTAATTGACATTTATAAAACAGAACAACGGCAGAATACACATTATTTTCAAGTATACCTGGAACATTTATCAAGACTGACTATATTATGGGCCATAAAGCAATACATTTAAAAGAAGTAAAATCATCCAAAGTATGTTCTCTGACTACAATGAAACTAAATTAGAAACCAGTAATGGAAAGATTGAAAATCTCCAACTATTTGGAAAATAAGCATTACACGTCTAAATAATCCATAAGTCAAAGAATAAATCATAAGGGAAATTAGAAAATATTTTGAACAGAATGAAAATGATTTTGGAAACTTGTATCTTGAAACACATGAGCTCGAAAGCTTCCTAATATTTAAAAGACTTTTCTGATGAGAATGATGACGATATTAATAAATGTCACTTTTTAAATAATGAAGTATAGGGACATGTGTCAACATTTGAAAGATCTATATAACTCAGTAAAGCAGTATTTTTCAAATCGACAATATTTTCCAAATGGACATTTGGAAGATCTATATAACTCAGTAAACCAGTATTTTGCAAAAGCTCCATTCTATGCAAGATAGACCAATGATTTTAAGAGTACAAAGAGTGCATCAATTTTGGGTTTATACTCTGTACTGCAACAAACAAATCTCTTAAGAAACTATCCCTTGTCAAGTTTAGTAGAGTATTAAAAAAAACCTACAACTATCTAAAAAGGCTACTAAAATACTCTTTTTCAGATGCATATGTGTGAGGCAACATAGTTTTCATATACTTCAAACAAACCAAGAAAATGCAACAGGGGGAGGTAGACAGGGTAAAGGGGGTCAAATACGTGGTGACAGAAGGAAATCTAACTATGGGAGGTGAACACACAGTATAAATATATATATACCTTACTGTTAAAAAAATTTTAAAAATAAAAAATAAAAAATAAATTTAAAAAAACATTGCAACAAATTGAATGAAGAGCCGAAAGAATCCAGTTGTCTTCTATTAAGCCAGACACTAAAAAGACAAAATGTAAAGCAATACCACTCCTTTAATAACATTTTTTAAAATTTCGAATCGTTATTTTCATAAAAATGTTAGTTATAATCACATGACTTTATTTAAAATGAATTAATATTTTTAAAATTTATTATTTTAATAGCTAACTACCCACCATTTTATGACAGATGGAAGAAAACCTGAAACAATAAGACTTGGTGACTGAATAAACTATAGAGGTAAAATTAAAATGACAACAACTTTGGTACCCATGATGTAAGAAGGCTTGATGCTGATAAAAAATTATATCATCTTAATGGACTTGATTGTTCATAGCGGATTTTCCTCTTATAATCTAAAGAATTAATCACCATAATGTGAGCTGATGGAAAACTCATTTAACTAAAAAGATCAGATTTTATAAAGGCTCAATTAGAATTCCAGCACACTACCAAAAGACTGCCTTTATATCCATACTTAATGGACTGGACACATGCCTGCCCGGAGCTGTCATGCCTGGGCCAAGACAAACAACTGATGAGGTCAGTTTAGAGATTCATCCAAGGCACAGGGAGCCTAGCCTCAGCATAAATGGAATTCTTTAATCCTAGCTGTAGAGTCCCCACAGAACTTAATGTATTCAGACCCTGTGTAGACATACAGTGCAGCAGTTAAAACTTAGAGGGTAAACTGTGAGGATTATAAATGTAAAGCACTTAGAAAAGCACCAAGCATGAGAAAGTATTTGATTACTATTATTATATTACTATGGCACAATGTTTTACCAGAAATATGGAATTAAAGAGTACTAATCTAATCTACAGGGTAGGTGAGAGTATGAGAAATATAAAATACTCTGAAAGCTAACTATTATATCTAAAAGTTCCCAGGTTATAGATCCATAAAGTGATCACAACTAATGTTGTAAGAAAAAAAATGACCTCAAAATTATCATTTAAAAATGAGTAGATTTAGTATAAACTTCGGATTCAGAAAACATTCTACTGAATGTTTTCAAAACTGATGCATTTCTTTCATGATTATGAGAATAAAAATATATCCTCAACTAACAGTTATGAGCAAGTGATATATTTCCCATTTTTAAATAAAAAGCAAAATCTAGGTAAACATTTTAAAATTTTAATAAAGGAAAGCTTCAAAGTATAGACAGTTGTATTATAGGAACTATGTAAACAGCAGCATCTACGTCTTGACTCGAAGTGAAAAAGAAAAATATAGGCTGAATGAAAAATTACTCAGGAGTCCAAAGACTTTCAGCCTATGTGATACAGAAGTCCAGAGAGCAGGTAGTGGTGGCTGGGAGGAGGAGTGGAGTAGGGGTGAAAAGCCTGTAGGGATAGTGAAACAGTTCTCTCCACAAAGGATGGGCAGGCGGCAGGACAAAGGACTGTGGAGCCTTGACCTGACTGCAGGCAAGGCAGAGTCATCCAAACAACTTCCCGGGACACCTATTTTTTGCCCCAGGCCTCAGACACACAAAGGAAAGCAGAGCAGGGAGTTAGCAAAATCACCCTACAAACTAAACTGGCAGTTTGAGGTAGGAGACACTTAAAAGAAAAACAGGATATGGTAGTCTGCAAACTCTGGTGTCAGTTATGTCAACACATGGCAAAGAACTTCCACATTCTTACTTCTGCAAGTACTCCCACACTTCTGCAGGGCTTATACTAAACCCCCAGAGCAAGGAAAGATGGAAGCAGCAGCCTGGAATGCTGTGAGAATTCTAGGAACACTTTTTCACATAATTAGCTTTGTACTTCCAGCTGCCTTCCTGACACAACAAAAACTTATATGTAAGGTCAGAAGAGAATAAAGTTTTATACATAATCTATGCTTCTAATATACTCCATACCAGCTCAGGCACTGTTTAAAGGCACAGGAGAGGGTATATAGGAAAATTGGTGAGTAGAAAAACAATAAGAAGGCTGCTAATCTGTGTGAACCATATATTACACTTCTCTTGAGCAAATCTTTTGTACAGAATCCTCAACACTCACAGTGACTCTTGGGAGTAAAAGACAGTGAAGAGAAAAGGAACCAGAGAAATTCTAATTTGTGACCTTCTATCAAAAACACAAAATTACCATGGTTAAAAGAAATGTATTGACTTACCTGGAAAATATCTGTCTTATCTTCAAATAGACTGACAAAATATTTATAGTCAGCATAAGCCCAGAATTTGGAATGATCATAATCTCTAAATGGTCCAGAAATACTAGAGTGGTCACAGTTCCAGGTAAGAAACTCTTCAACCGTAGCGTCTATGTAACTACATGTAGTTTCAAACTGAGGAACTGCAACATAAAAGAACCCAATCAATTTTAAACGTATACAAAACAGTTTCCAAATATTTTTTTAATGAAGATAATTTCAACCAAAAATGTTAACTATTCTTTAATATTAATTAAAAATTAATTTTGTACTTGCTATTGAATTAAAACCATTTACAACACTCATAATACTCATGATTAAACATAAAAGCAACAAACACGGTTTTAACCTTAAGATTAAAGACTACCCTTACTATTGCCTGATTCAGTCTTTGAACAAAAAAGCCGAAAGTTTTTCTGAAAGAGAAGGTTATTGAGCGATATGCTAGCCAGAAAAAGGATCAGGTCCTGGGCATGCAGTCTAAGGCACAAGCAGCAGAGCTAGTTGGAGAAGACAACACAGCCACTGTCCAGGATCTGACAGGGCTCTTAATTTAAATACATGAACTCTGGAGAAGATGTAAGTTGTTCTGAAAGAATTTACATTGGCTATAGGTAAAGGGGGAAGGAGAAGGTGAAGCTGGGCTAGTTCTCAGATAGATGCATTTGGTAAAGGAAGAAGTGTTTGCTCTTTAGGATTGGTTGTGGGCAACAGTCTGGAAAGTTCATGTGTAAGCAAGATGTGGTGGCACCTGGTGATCAGCTACTCGGCTATTTTCTCTGTAATTGAGGAAATAGCCACCTGGAAGTTAATTCAAAGTCTCAACATACATTCAGGAACGTACGCAATATTTTGTTGGTTTTGCCCGGCAGTTAACTGATTAACCTCTCTTATCAATTCCTTCTACCCTCTGGCCTGCTATAATTTAAGACATCTCAGAATTTTTTTCTTGTCACAGTAATCCAGTGGAATACTTCAGATTATCAATTCTCCAAAACCTTTTCAGGAATCTGTGAGGTCTAAAATATTTTCATAATAATATTATTTGCCTTTTTTACTCTCATTCTCTCATAAGTGTACGGTAGAGTTTTCCAGAGGCTACATGACATGTGTTGACATCACTGCTTTGACAGCTAGTAGAATATGTGCTTATGTTCTTGTATTTTAAAATGTCTAGGTTTTAATTTCTAATATGGTATCACTAGAGATAACCCACATTGACGAAAAGCTTATTGGGGTACTCAATAATTTTTAAGTTTAAAGGGATCCTCAGACCAAAATATTTGAGAACCACTTCTTCAGATTAAAAAAACAAAAAAACAAAAAACAGACAACAAAAAAACTGTCTTTTGAAAATTTTCTGACTTTATGCTGTAACATATACATACATAGTTCCTCAGAATCATTACATAAACAATGGCGATTTAAAGTCTGTTCATTTATTGACTTATTTCAGAATCATTTATTAAGTACCTAATTTGTAATTAGCACTGTGCTCAGACTTCTGGGAACATAAATAGATAATACCCTCGAGTTTAGAATATATTTAGACAAAGATAAAGCTTTAACCAGAATAATAGGGAATCTGAGGCATCATATAACTAAATGTAAAATTCTGTGCCATAGACAAAGAGGAAAAGCAAAGACCACCAGAGATGAGGGCTGATCAAGAAAGCTTAAGTCTACTCTCTGTTCACAGTGGTTTGTTATTCCAGGTGTGATTTATTTATACAAGGACTATTCTTCTAAATAGTGATGAAATAAAATTCTTTTGTAACGAGCATAATATTTTAGATGTACATTGGGAAGTTAATATTCAAAAAATCTGATTACGATTTCTTTTGCAAAGCATAAAATCCTTTCAAGAGAGGATGTAGATCAAATTCACGTAAATCAGCACAACACTTGAATCAGTAGGAGAAGGATATTAAAATTCTTCTTTCAACCATTTTTATCTTTTCCCTCCATTTCTCCCTGAACCACTTAGAATTATCTCAATCATCTTTTCCCAAAACCTCAGAATGTCAGAGAAATAGCAGAGGAAAGGGTGTGTGTCAAAGAGTCATCTTAATTCACCTACTTCATCAACTTGTCACCTGACTTTGAGAAGCAGGAAAACTTTACTAGAGTACATTTATATAAAAGATAAAAATCTGCATATTTAAGAACTATTTAAATTTGATAATGTTTGAGAAGCACTTGGAGCAGCACACAGTAACCATTAATATGTAGAAGCTCTTAATATTATCAACATCATCATCAAGAATTTGCCATAACAGCATAGGAGTACGTAGAGTTTTTTAAGAAACAAATGTGGCAAGAAAGCTGCATGGTGCTGGGAAATTGAAGTCGTTTCTAAATCATTTCAGTAAGCTCTCAGGTAAGCCTGAAGACATTACACTGTCCTGTGAGCTTTCACTTCATAGAGTTCAATCTAACTGATCCAACTGAATGCTAAAGCCATTACTTAAGCCACTTGTTCCTGGGGTGGACAGAGTAAGACTTTTCATTTAAGGCCAGTTTTCACAGGCCTGTCTACACACTGCAGCCTCATCAGGGGATTTTGTTTTCTTTCACAGCAAGTTCTGTACTTTAAAAAATGAAAATCTAAAAGTGCAAAAATTACATGTAAGAACTGTTACTGTCAGGGGAAAACTGCAATGAATTGAAGGCGTGGAAATGACAGCCGTTTTTATTTACATAGCAATTTCAAAGTAGAATCTTTTCACTCCTTCCCCGTAGTAGCAGCACCGAAGGTACTGTTTTCATTCTGTTACCATGACAGTTTCTTCCTGGGTAGTACAATTGTTTTTCTTCATTTATTCTATGCAATGGAATTATTCCTTTCTAACTTTATTGTTATTGTTCTTTCATTTAACACTGAAGTAACCTAGGCAGCTACATTTATCCCACTTACTGTCAAAGTATTAAGAAACTCAACTGAGTTCAGGATTTGGAAATTGTGTTTAAATTGAGTTTGCTTTTAACTTTCATAAAAGGGAGTCTTAAAATATTTTTTGCACAGCAGGGAAATAAATACTTGTCCATTTTGTTAGGCTTCACCATTTTACAAATAAGAAACACTGCACTGAATGTGGGTACTAAGTAAAACTTCTGATCATCACTCCATCCCCTATCTCCAAATGTTTAGGGTTATTTCTAAAACTGCTTGCTAAATTACTACCAGCTGAGTTATAGTGTTGCCACTGAGCACATATGTGGCAAATATCAGTAAAATGACATTTGAGTAAGATCAAATGAATTTGATCCATAATAGTTTCAAAGTGCTATGTGATGTCATCTGCTTCCAAAATAAACTAAGAGATAGCATATTATTTTCAAATATGCTAATTATTAATACTATTATTTCAAGCATTCCAAAAAATTCTAATCCAGGCCTAAAACAGAAAAAAGAAATAAACTCAATAGAAAGGAAACAGAGTTTTCATTGCTTATAAAATTATAAGCCTGTCTTCCTATAAAATCCACAAGAATAAATTTAAAAAAATGTACACTAAAAAATGGCTGAATAAAAATTAAACAAACAAAAATAAATGGTTTTTATTTATGCACCAATCACAACTAGTTAGAAAAATATAATAGGCTAAAATAATTCCTCATAACAATATAAAAAATTTACAATATCTTAAGAAATTTGTGGACTTACATGAAAACTCTAAATCATTACACTGAGAGATAAAATCAACTTAATAAGTGAAGAGAACATGTTCTAATGTAGAAAGATATTGTAGTATCACAAGGTAGATTCTTTCCAAATTAATTTATAGCATTTAACAAATTTTCATTTAAAATTCCAACAAGATTTGTTTAACATGAGTATATTATTTAACTCTAAGATTCATTTAAAGGAATAAAATTAAATAATATCTAAGAAAATACTGAGAAAGATGAGTAATTAGAAGGGATAAGTTGTTCTTTCAAACATTAAAACATATACCAGTTTACCAGTTGCTAAAACAGCTTTTTTTTTTTTTTTTAAAGTCCTTTACTTGCCCCAAAAGTGATAGCTCAATTCATGGCCCTAAAACTAATGCTGGAATACATAATAATATAGTAATGTAATAAAGATGGTTTCAAAGCAAATTGGAGAAAAAAGGATTATTCAGTAAATAGTACTGAAGTAAAAGGTATTAATACTTCCATATTAACTATTTGGAATAAAGGTCAGTGAATACCATATACCAAAATAAATATGGAACAGATAAAGAGTGAATATAAAAAAGAAACCATTAAGCCATTAGAAGAAAATATTAGAATATTTATCTATTCTCAAAATATAAGAGAAACTTCTAAATAAAACAAATAAGATTAAAAATATTACTGAAACAGTATATAAAAATGTAAAAATGTGAAGCAAAATTAAAAGGCAAACAATAAACTGAGAAACACATTAGTAATAAATACAATATTTTTAACATATAAGGAATTTATTTTTTAAAAAACCCAAGAACCTGAAACCTCAATAAAGAATCGTCAAAGAACAATCTTCAGAAAATGCAAATTACTAATAAATATAAACACAAGTTCAACATCCCCAGCGATCAAAGAAATGTTAATTAAAATTAAGAGATACCAATTTTCACCTATCAGCAAGATTATTTTTTAAAAAGTGCTTTCTGTAAAGCATTTGACCATAGTATCAATGGCCTTTCATTCTTTCACTCCACAAATATCTGCAACCCACGATAAGGCCTTGGCCCTCACAAAGATGACCTTCTTGAGGGGAAGGAAGATGTTTACTTACATAACTAACCATGTGATTTTAATTGTGCTAAATGTTACTAAGAAATACAAGGCGCTCTGAGATAATTTAATAGTTGCACCTAATTTGCAGGATGGGAGAGGGAGGTGTGGTCAGGAATGACTTTTATGAGAAACTGACATATGAGCTAAGATCTGAAGTAAGAAGAATTAACTAGGTAAAACTGAGGTAAGAGAAAATGGGAAGAGAGAATGGCTCGACTACATATGCAAAGGCCCTGAGTTAAGAAAAAGCAACCTCTGGAAATACAAAAACTGAAGAAATGCTTGTTTGGCCTGAGCTCAGGGAGAGATTAAGCTCATGAGACTAAGAGAGAGCTTTTTACGCCACTACAAAATTTTTGGTCATTAGCCTAGGGGTAATGGGAAGCCATTTAAGGGTTTTAAGCAGAGAAATAAGACGAGATTTTTTTTTTTAATCTGCTTCTGCAGGACTGGTCAAGATGGCGTAGAAGGCAGAGGCTGTGCACACCTCCTCTCACAACCAAACCAAAATTATAATGAAAATACAGAGTAATCAGCATGCATTGTCGCCTGAGGTCTGGCTGAATAGAGAGAGGCCCTGCAACTAGGGACAAAAATAAGAGGTTGCTCACCTCAAACTGGTAGGAGGGGTGGAAATGCAAAACGGCCTGGCCTGGTCCAACAACTGAGTGGCGATGGAGATTCAGGAGGGTTATCTTGGCTGCAGAACCCCCACCCCCACATGAGGAGTGAGGGGTCCCAACCCCACACTGGGGTCCCCAGCCCAAAGTTCCAGCACTGAGAAGTTCCCACAATCTCTGGCTGTGATAACCAATGAAGGCTGCGGCTGAGACAGAGGGTTGTGGGAGTCACAGATGTTTCTCGTAAAGGTCCCACGCCCGGACTTACTCGCTAACAGACTCACTCACTCTGATCTCCAGCGCTTGGGCAGCTTCTTGAGGGGTGCCAGGGACATATGGGGAGATACTGAGTTGTCCAGCTTCAGGGCCAGGGCAAGAGGGGCAGCTTTTTCCCAGAAAGAAGTGCTGGCAGTATCCACTATCCCTCTGTTGAGCCCTCCCACTTCCCAGCCTGCAGACGCAGGCACAACCATATCGAGTCACCATCAGTTTGGATAGCACAGGTTGCTCTGCCCAGGTGATTCCCTGAGTCTCTGCCTCTCCCAACTTGTGGGCCCACCCAAGCCACTTCTGGTGGTTTATTCCATTCAAATGGCCTGTCTTGGCTCTTGCTGAGGACTTTACTAGAATCTCTCAAAAGCTCACAAAACCCAGAGAAGCAGCGTCTGGCCTTGGCATGCCCCGTACCTCTTACTGAGCAGCCCCAAGCCCCACATTAGTGTCAGCCAACCTAGGTTACTGGCTTGGCCTCTCGAGGTACCTATAAGCCCAGCATGGGTGGCAGCCATCTGTGGATTGCTTGGTGACTCTTACCAGGTGGCTCCAGAGGTGCATAGGCTGTGGTTGAACTTGTCCTGCAGATGGACCCCTCCTAGGACTGTGCCACTGGGCACTACACACACCTACTACCTAAAGCCACTCTACTAAGACCAGGAGACTTAGGAGCCCTACCTAATACACAGAAACAGACACAAGGAGGAAGCCAAAATGGGGAGACAAAGAAACATGTCCCACATAAAAGAATAGAACAAAGCTCTAGAAAAAGAACTCAAAATGTAGACAAGCAATCTACCAGATGCAGAGTTCAAAACACTGGTTATAAGGATGTTCAATGAACTTACGGGATAAGTAGATTAACTCAGTGAGAACTTTAACAAAAAGATAGAAAACATAAAAATAGAGATGGAACACATAAAAGGGAACCATTTAGAAATGAAGAATATAACATCTGAGATGCAGACTGCATTAGAAGGAATCAACAGAGTGGATGAAGCAGAGAATCGAATCACTGAGATAGAGGATGGGGTAGCCTAGGACACCCAATCAAAACAGAAACAAGAAAAAAGAATCCAAAAATATGAAGACAGTTTAAGGAGCCTCTGGTACAACATCAAGTGCAACAACATTCTCATCACAGGGGTACCAGAAGGAGAAGAAAGAGGGCAAGAAATTGAAAATCTATTTGAAGCAATAATAATGGAAAACTTCCCTATCCTGGTGAAGGAAATGGCCATACAACCCCAGGAAGTTCAGAGAGTCCCAAAGAAGAACCCAAAGAGGCCCACACTAAGACATATCATCATTAAAATACCAAAAGTTAAATACAAAGAGAGAATCTTATAAGCAGCAAGAGAAAAGTATTAGTTACCTACAAGGGCACTCCCATAAGCCTGTCAACCGATTTCTCAAAAGAAATTTTGCAGGCCAGAAAGGCTAGGCACAAAATATTCAAAGTGATGAAAACCTAGGACCTATAACCAAGATTATCCAGCAAAGCTATCAGAATCAAAGGACAGATAAAAAGTTTCCAAGTTAAGAAAAAGCTAAAGGAGTTCATCACCACCAAGCCAGTATTACAGGAAAAGTTGGAGGGTCTTCTTTAAGAAGAAAAAAAAAGTATCAAAAATATGAATAAAGAATGGCAATAACTTCAGATCTATCAACAAGTATTTCAAATGAAAAAGAATTAAAAACTCCAATCAAAAGATAGGGTGGCTAAATGGATAAGAAAACAAGACCCTTACATAGATTGCCTACAAGAGATTCATTTCAGATTAAAAGACACACGCAGACGGAAAGTAAAGGGATGGAAAAAGGTATTTCATGATAGATATTGTGTTGAGTGGAGTAAGTCAGATAGAGAAAGACAAATGCCATATGATTTCACATACATATGGAATCTAAAGAACAAAATAAACAAAAACAACCACAGAAACAAACTCATAGATACAGAGAACATTCTGAGGGTTACCAGATGTGAGGGGTTTGGGGGAGTCAGTGAAAAAGGGGGAAGGGATTAAGAAGTACAAATTGGTAATTACAAAATAGTCATGGAAATATAAAGTATAAGATAAGGAATATAGTCAATAATATTGTAATAACTGCGTACAGTATAGATTTATTAGGGTGATCACTTTGTGAGTTATGTAGATGTCTAATCACTATGTTGTACACCTGTGTTGTATATAATATCGTAGCCAACTATAATTGAAAAATAAAAAATATTATTAAGAAAAAAACTGTCTCTGGTTTCAGTATGAAGATAGGCCTAGGAGGGAAGCACAGGGTGCAGAGGGACTAGGAATGAGGCTACTGCAACTACTGAGGAGAGAGAGCAGGGTAACCCCGACTAGAGGATGGCCAGGGAGAGAGAGAAGCGTGTGGATTCTAGACATTTAGGGTGTAAGTCACCAAGTCACCAGACGCCACTTAGAGAGGCATTCAGAATGACTCAGAGGTTTCTCGTGTAAGAAGCTTCATGGATATTGCTGCTACTGATAATAGTCATACCCTTTGACCCAGTCATGCTCCTTCTAAGAATATATCCTAGAGAAATAATTAGAAACTTGGACAAGATTTATTTTCAAAGATTTTTCACTACAGTCTTATTTATAAATTTAGAACTTCCAAGCAACTAATCAAAATAGGAGAAATTTTTAAAGTATATTATACTGCCATATAATGGAACATTAGGTAGCCATTTAAAAGTCACATTTAACATGAAGAGAAGCTGCTCAGAATATGTTAAGTGAAAGAAAAAAAAGCAGGCTGTGAAAATTAATACAACTTTATTTTAAAAATACAAAAAGGCCTGATGGACATATGTATACTTTGGTAATAGGACTAAGTATTTTTATCTTTTGACAATAAAACTTTGTGTTTTTAAATTTCTTTGGATCTATCTTCTCGTTTTTTCAACATTCTCCACAATGAGAAAGTCATACTTTCATTTTTTAATTATTTATAACTTTAAAGAACATTTGTATGTGCTAGGCACTGTTCTCAATGTTTTATGCATATGAACGCATTTAATCTGGAAAACATTTCTAAGCTACAGAAAAGTTAAATGACTTGCCTAAAGTCACACTGTAAGTCATAATTTGAAACCATGCAATCTGACTCTGGAGACTCCTCTTTTGTACCACTACCCTATACTGTTTGTGGAAGTACTGCATTTATGTTCAAAGAATAACTTTAAAAAGAACAATTATTAAGACATCCCACAGAATGGGAGAAAATATTTGCAAGTCATCTATCTGATAAGGGTCTAGTATCGAGAATACATAAAGAAATCTTTTATGACTCAATAAAACAAAACAAACAAAACTCAAAAAGCGAAAAGCATCTCAATTAGAAAATGGGCAAAGAATCTGAAGAGATTTCTCCAAAGAAGATATCCAAATGATCAATAAGCATATGAAAAGGTGCTCAACATCAATAATCATTAAGAATATGTATATCAAAACCATAATGAGATAGTACTTCATACCCACTAGGATGGCTAGAATGAAAAAATGGAATAAGTGTTGGCAAGGATAGAGAAATTGGAACCCTCATACACTGGGGTCGGCTGCTCTGGAAATAGTTCAGCAGTTCTTCAAAAGATTTAAACACGGAGTTATTGTATGAGTCAGCAATCCCACTTCTAGGTAGAAACCCAAGAGAAATGAAAACATCATGTCCACAAAAAACTTGTATATAAATGTTCATAGCAGCATTATTCATAATAGCCAAAAAGTGGAAACAACCCAAATGTCCATCAGCTGACGAGTGGATAAGCAAAATGTCATATATACATATAATGGAACATTATTCAGCAATCAAAATAAATGAAGTAAGTACATACTACAACATGGATGAATCTTGAAAACATGATATGTGTAAGAAGGTAGACACAAAGGGCTACATATTGCATAATTTCATTTATATGATAGGTCCAGACTAAGTAAATCAATCAAAACAAGGTAGATTAGTGGTTGCCAGCTGCTGGAGGTAATGTGGAATAGAGAGTGACTGCTTAAGGGGTACTGGGATGCCTTACAATGTGATGAAAATGTTCTGGAATTAGATAGTAGTGTTGATGGCTGCACAACATTGTGAATATGCTAAAACCACTGTCTGTTAAAATGATGAATTTTACATCATGTGAATTTTATCTGAATTTTTAAAAAGAACAAGTTATCTTTAGTTAAAAACTCAGAGGAGTTGCACAACTGCAAAGACTATCTACTTTCTTTTTCTTTTATACTTAAGTATTAACTTGAAAATGTCAAATTACTGTGCCTCATCTATAAAACAGGATAATAATAATACCATTCTAAGAGGGTTTGAAAAAGATTGAGTTGATATGCATAAAGCACTCAGAACAGTGCCTGACACAATGGCTCTCAACAATTGTTAGCTATTAGTGGTAGTATTGTATTTGTAGTCTAACCAAAATGTGGAAAAAATTTCTGTCTAACAAACACTTCAATGAGTAGATTTATTTGACTATAATCAAGAAGGAAAAAGCACAAGCTGATTTTTAGGTGGCTGCTGCTGGCCTAGCACTTAATTTTAAAATACAATAAACATTTCAGTCTGTGATTAGAACAAGACGCCGAAGAATTTCAGGTATATTAATCCTGCTTTACCTGTCATGAGAGCACAAAGACACCAAAAACTGAATAATGCTATGAGAACTACTAGAAGGTCAACATGAAAGAAAGAAGCTTGGAGAAACTGGATAATTTTCCAGCTCCTTATTAATAGATATTCACAGAGTTATTAATAGATATTCACAGAGCCACTTCACAGCAATACTTACAACACTGAATTTCTAGACTACCAAACTTACCCATATTTAAGTAGAAATTAAACACACATCCTGAAGCCAGACAATGGTTATGGACTCTTTTAGACTAGAAAACAGTACTTCTTCTTTCCTTTAAATTAACTATTTTTATAGTTAATAATAAGTGCTTTATCTGATTATAAGGCAAAAAATCAAGATGTTACAAGGCTTCGAGAAGAAGAGCAAGCTGGCAAAATCTAATTGCTTAAGAGAACAGCTTTACCTATGTTTTACAGTTATGTAATACAATAGAGGTCAGGCAGCTGATGAAGCAGAGAGAGAAAATTTCAACCAAGGCTGAGCACTATAAATAGTGCCTGAAGCCACAAATAACAGGACACATTCTACATGAGTCAAAAGTGGAAATGACTATTAGATTAGTATTGGTCTTTTGCAGTCACAAGAGAACATAAATAATAGCACATCGACAAATATTTACTAAATGTCTACCATATTCAACGAATCACGGTATGTGGACAAATATATCTTCTATGAGGTTATAAACTACAGGTTGTTTATTCTAAAAAATAAAATCTAATACAAACTGTCTTTCTAAAACTTCCAATAAAATACTCCTTATCTGCAAATGGTCAAAAAGAGAATTAGAAATAAAGGATTCTCTAGAGATAAAGAAACCACTGCTGAGAATGTGGAAATGCTATTGAAGAGATATTATTATGATTCCTTGTGGTCCTACCTGTATCTGTGTTTTTCATTCCCATTCTGAATTGTATCTGCTTGCCATGAAGGACCCCAGAAAGGTATTTAGCAGTCCAGTGTTGTGCTGGCCAATCAAAAACCATGTTACAGAAGATTGCAGGTTGTTGTAAAGACATGATAATTTCTTTTGCTTTCTCTGGCGTAAAAGGTTTGACACGTTCAACTAGAGAAAGAGATAAACAGAGGAATAGATAACTATAAAGTTATTTCATACAATATGAAAAAATAGCTAATATCGTTTCTATTATGGTAAATCTTTCTGTGTAATTACACTGCATTTATATGTCACTTATTACTGTTCATATAAATATTTAGCATCAAACAACCATAATTCTTAAATAATTTTTCTCATTAAATTTTAAATGTTGGAAAATATTTATAATTTTCAACATCAAAAATGGCTTTTCAACTATCTAAACTTAAAAAGATGTAATTTTTTTAAAGACCTAATTTTTTGAAAATATAATTTCCTAAATAGAGAAGTATGTAAGAAATGCTGATGGAAACTACTTTAGAACAGCTAGAGTTGCTGGAGTCAGCAACAATTCTACTTGCAATATCACATGTTTATGCCAAAAAGACCACTGAATTAATACAGTCAATGGGAAAGGGGGAAGGATTTTCATTGCAAGATTTAAAAAGATAAGAAATGTGCTAGGATTCTTACCTTCAACTGGATCTATAAATAGTATAGGGGATATTTGCAAACTGAGTCCTTCAATAAATTTCACTGAATCATAGAATTAACAAATTAACTGAATCAACAAATTCTGGTTAGGATAGTAAAGATTAGTATTTGTTAAATAAAACAAGTTTCTATTTAAAGCTGTCTTAAGATGAAAGTTTTTTGGGAAAGTTAACAAATTTCATACTTATGGTTCTCTAGAACAATCGGCTAAATCTTGTATTTCACTGTTACTTAATCTGTAATTACACTTAATTAAAAAAAAATTAAGAAAAGCTCATAAATAACCCATCATCCAACTTTCTTCTAAACTTTCTGATAAAAGAGGGATGAGAAAGCACTCATCAAGGAACTTGAGTCATTTGTACTTATAGAATGCAAGGCTTGCTTTTTTTAAGAAAAAAAAATTTAACTCAGTTTGGCTTACTTTCTCAGATAAAGGCAAAAATTCAGAATCATTCCCTAAACCCTCGGTGAAGTGAGCAGGCTCTAAGTCAATATCTGAGACCAATCTGTTACCTTCTACATAGTCAAGGCTCTCAAGTGAGGAGATTAGTGTGGATGCTTAGAGGGAAAAGGTCAGGTAGAAAGGCTGAGGACTACCTGGAGTGAGGAAAAGGCATTCAGGTCTCGCTGTTAAAGAAGCCCCAAGTCTATCATTAGGTGACCTTGAAGTATTGAAGAGCCCTACTAAGGAAAACAGGAGGTGACAAGGAATAAAATTTTCTATCTTTCCTTGAGATTTTTTTCACTCTTGACACGCATGATAAATTCACTTTAAAGGTCTGAACACATACTGAATTGTAAATTTAAGTACAAGGTTACCTAGACTGCAATGCACTGAATCTTCCTGGACTTGGAATGCCTTGATTCTGTGTGTATGAAAATGGACAACCTGCATATCTTATTATATATTTCTAAAGTTTTGCTAGACTATGAAAAGCTACAATACATTCCTGATAATACTCGGTGGCATACAATTTCGAACTACCTTTGGGAAACAACTGGGAAAATGAAGTAGGAGTCTCAAACGACCACCCATTAAACTAGTAACTCATGTTATAGAAATTTGCTTTCAACAAAGTAGTTAATCATAAGCTATATACATATTCATATATTACATATGTATATAAATATACATATAAAATATCTATTTCCACAATGTAAAAACTCAAAATATAAACAATCTAATGTCTTAAAGTGGAAAAATATTTACTAAATATTCTCCCATGGTACATTATATCCATTAACAATTAAAATGAGGGCTCTGTAGAAATGTGTGGAGATGTAGGAACTGGAATTGATTCAGACAGCCGCTGCAGCAGCCAAGTGAGAAGTGTGATAATAGGGCCCTGAACAACAAGAGGTGGCAGTCGGGAAGGCAGATATTATAGAGATGGATAAATACTAAGAGAATAATATCAAAGATTATTAGGATCAGAGAGATGTGGGGTTGGAGGCAGATGCAGCTATAAGGAAGACTGAAGTTTCCAGACTTTGTGATTTACCATATGAGAAAAGATAAAAGCAACAGTTCATTCTGCTGAGAAGATGAAGAGTTTGGTTTCAAACATCTTCATCACACAGTACCACATATTTATTCGCAAAATATTTTACTATTTGCAACATACTTTTATATATATTAAAACAAAAGTTCTCATGTGATCCTCTAAGAAGCTTGTAAAACACAGGCAGAGAAAGTATTTTCTTACCATTATCCTAAGGAAAAAATGGAAGCTCAGATGTCAAAGGTCAACACTCCAGTGATAAGCTGTAACTATAGGTCAGGTTCCCTGATTCCAAGTCTAGTACTCTTTCCACTGCACGATCCTACTTCCAGGAATCACCTAGTCAGTACTAGTGACATAATCTGCCCGACAGACCCCTACAATCCCCTAAAGGAAAGTGACCTTGCCACAACCAATCTAATTTTGCTAAGATAACTTCCTTATTCCCAACTCCCATCTGCCAATAAAAGTCTTTAATTTTGTACAGCTCCTCAGAGCTCCTTTCTCTCTGCTAGATGGGATGTTGCCTGATTCATGAATCATTGAATAAAGCCAATAAGATCTTTAATTTTCACTCAGTTGAATTTTGTTTTTTAACATCCCTAAAAAGTGCTCTGATCTATTGCATGGTTGGTCTGACCTACTGCAGCATTATTTCAGTTCTAAGGTTGTAAAATATTCAAGCTTTCAACATTTTACTTCCAGAACTTTAAAGGGCAGAGATAAATAGAAGCACTGGTCCTTTCTGAGTAGGGAGTTTATTTATTCTGCTTGTCTTAAATCATATAGCTCTGAATGTTCTCAAAACAGTTCTCTTACATAGTAAGACATGTCTAGCCACCATTCTACAAATAAGTACATGGGCATTAGAAACACATGACTAGTGTTTTGACAGAATAGCTTCAAAGAAGTAAATAAATATTTTTTCCTCTAATACAATATTAAATTTAATATATATGTATGTATCTATATATCTATATCTATAGATATATAGATGTAGATCTGATCTAAAAATCCCAAATGTTATAAGAGACTCTAAAACTGAAATTTACTGAAAAAGCATCTGGCCCAGCAATTGGAATTTATTAAATGTTTAAACATTTGCTAAATGAATGAAAAGTGCTATAAAGTATATATAGTGCAGAGCAGTAGGATACTCACCATAATAGGAAATTAGCATATTTACAGAATTTCAGGCCTGATTGCCAAAAGCAATCAGCTGGTTGTAAGATAAAACTAATTTGGTTTCTGATCATTTAATCAACAATGAACTGGGCCACTAAATTAATGAATTTGTGTTATAATTTCCTTTATAAAAATGCAATCTACACTGTATTAATTAAATAGCCTAGGGATGCACCCAGTCATTCCACATCAGGAGTATTTCCAAAGAGCTATAAAAATTATGAGGCAACCTTGACAGCCTTTAAAGGATAAGTGTACTTAGATCTAAACTTGCAGAAAACGGCAGTGTTTAATTAGATGACTTGGAAACTGCTGAAAAAACAGATTAGTGATCTAAGTGTTGCACAAGTCTTTTCTCCCTCTAAATATAGCATGTTATTCAGACAATTTATTACAGCTTGGTTACAACCGATTCTTTGGCAATAGTGAAACCCCACTAAAAAGCAAACTGCCTTTTTCTCAGTAATTTTTTCTTTAATTAATGCAAAGTAAAAGATAATTTGAAACCTAATTTCCCTGAATTTGCTAGTGATCTGGCTTCTATCAATTAATATCTGGCATGGACTGTACTTGAGATTTAGAATTCAAGATGAGAATAAGGAAAATATACCAAACTGTAGAGGAGCAACTGTTCCATGATGTGACCGCTGCCCTACCCGAGAGCTGGACCTGGGCCAGAACAGAGATTGCTTACTGAAAACCCCTCCTTAGAGCCTGACTGTAATCTATGTTCATTCTGACATAAATCAGCACCTCCCTCTGCTTCCCACTATGTGCTGCTTCCTGGAACAAGCCATTGTCCTGATCTAGTCAAGCATGTAATTTCCCCATACCTGGTAGCATTTGCATGTTAGTACCCATCACTATCCACCGCCCCCCCCACCCCTATCCTATATAATTCTTCGGCATTTGCCAAAAGGTAGGGTGATCCATTTCACCCTGCAGCTGCCCAAGATGCTCCTCATATGTAAAGTTCTCTTAATAATCTCTATTAATTGCCAGACTGAACTGGTCAGCCTCTTTCTTCAGTCTTTCCCTGCCTTCCGTTTATGGAGGTAGATTTTCAGTTCCGGAACTTTCCCTGGGTCCATGTGTACTAACACTAGTTTCCAGAATACTCTCCAAATATTGATAGAATACAACAAAGACAAAGATCTTGAAATTAAAATTAACTAATACTCATGTCAGGTAAAATTTTAATAGATATTTTAATAACTAATATATTTAAATTACTAATTTTCAATCTTATTCAAAAACTTTCCAAAAGTGACATAAGAGTAAGTCACAAGTTACAACACAGAGAATCACCATAGTGACATAGCATGAATTAAAAACTATGTCCTGGCGTGGTGGGCTAATTTATTTCTAAATCTATACATATAAGCCTACGGTGATGTGATTTCATCAGTCTGACAACTACTGTATAAACATACAAGAAATTTTAAAACCTCTGGAATGGCAGATATTAGGAATGGTAGATATTAAGGTAAAAAATAATAAACATTGGGCCATGTCAGAAAAACACTGATGGAATTATACAAATATCACTTAACAAAATGACTGCAGTATTTGTACTAAAGAACAAATAGTAAAACTTACACCAAAGATGTTTCATTTTATAGTCCCTATTTTAAAATGTCAATACAAACTAAGGAAATTCTCCTGAAAGTTAATACAATGCTTAAGTAAAATGATGAATAGTTATAAACCCTTTGAATTTCAAGGTCTAGAAGGTGGTGCCACAGAAGAAACCACAACTGGAAATGTTGAAGTGTTATGGCCTTGACAATACCAATGCATGGATTGGTGGTGAACGCCAAGCAGGTTCACCCACGGACAGGAGACAGATGCTGGACAGCCACCATCCTCTTCTTCCCATCTTCTTACATGTCACTCTTGCCCAGTTAACCCAGAAAATCGTCTTTCCCTCCTCGATGCAATCTTTCATGAGCCAGAAAACAGCTCAAAAGTAATATTTATAAGTTTGAAGTAATACTGGTCTTAAACCTAAAGCAAGAAAAAGTAAATCTATATTTTAAGTGAAGTTAATACTAGAAAGAATGATGTCTCAAAGACTAAAGCTCTTTAAAATGCTCCTAGGTATCTTCAAAATTTCCACCAAAATGTTTCCATCTCTTCAGCTTCTACTAAGTAAATTTTCCATAATCCAAAACAAACTGATTATTTCATCACTTTTCATAAAAAATATTCAACAGCAGAATCTTGTAGAGATATCTGCACACCCACATTCATAGGAGCACTATTCATAACAGACAAAAGGTAGAAGCAACGAATCAATGTCCACTGACTGACAAATGGATAAACAAATGTTTATCTATACAGAGGTAGATTTTTCAGACTTAAAAAGGAAGGAAAATCCTGACCCATGCTACAACATAGATGAACTATGAGAATATTATCCTAAGTGAAAAACGCCAGTCACAAAAGACAAATACTGTATTATTCCATTTAAAAGAGGTATTTAAAATAGTCAAATTTATAGAAACAGAAAGTAGAATGGCAGTTACCAGAGCTGATGGGAAGGGCAAAAGGAGAGTTGTTTACTGGGTACAGTTTCAGATTTGCAAGATGAAAAGGTCCTAGAGATCTGTTTCACAACAGTATGAATATACTTAATACTACTGAACTCTTAAAAACGGTAAACATGATAAACTTTATTTTTTTACCACCATTAAAAAATATTCAATAGTATCATTTTGTTAATAGTCATTATTAAATATAAAGTATTTTAGCTACACATGAATTACACACGTGCTCTAGCATGGGAATTTAAAAAATTTTTGAGATCTCAAAGGCTTTTGTTTTTCTTTAAACTCCCCTGCCCCACCCCTGCCCTTTTTAGAAATGAGAACAAGAATAACATGGAGAGTATGGCATCCCTAACTGAAGTTATATAGGAGTGCCCGTTGTATATGAAACTCAAGTCCATACAATTCTGGAATGAGATATTTCCTTTGGAAGGACTGCAAGAACAGTTGCAAAGATTCATCCTTCTCTTCATCAAGGCATAAGCCTGGATATAACTAAAACTATGAGAGCCCAATAGTAATATAATATCTTCAGTCTGAAAGACAGAATCATTTTCAAAGAATTGTAATTTTTAATTGCGCTGAAATGCTTCAACCAATGTGTGATCCTGGAAGAAACATCTCATAGTCAGAATTTAGGTCGATTCTTAACAATAAGTAGTTTCATGTTTGTTTGTTTTAAGACTATTTTTTTAGAGTAGTTTTAGGCTTACAACAAAATTAAGAGGAAGGTACAGAGATTTCCCATATCTCCCTCCCCTCACATATGTGTGCCCCCTTATCAACATCACTCATTGGAATGATACATTTTTTTACCAAGGATGAACCTAAACTGGCATATCATAATCACCCAAAGTCTACAGTTTATCTTAGAGTTCACGCTTGGTGTTGTGCAATCTTTGGTTTTGGACAAAAGTATAATGAAATGTATCCATTATTACAATATCATATGAAGTATATTTACTGCCCCCCAAATCCTCTTTGCTCTGCCTACTCATCTTATGTTTGTTTTTAATAATTTACAACCTTTTACTTCGAACAAATTATGTCACATCCTTGAAGACAAACCTGTTACCTTCATATATTTAGAGTTTAGCACAGTGCTTGGCATAAAATGATGCTAAATAAATCTTTTCTGAATTCACATCTTACTTTTAGCAATGTATGAAACAACCATTTGTTTTCTCCACTTTTGCGTAAGAACTATTGCACACAATCAGAAACAGTCTCAAAATAAAGAGATCAGTTCCACAATTTAATGCTCACCTCCACAGGTTCCCTTTCCTGCTCCCAATCACACTGTCATTGACTCCTAATTACCCTGGCCTCACTGCAACCATTTCAAAGCTTCTTTACTCTCAAATCCCCAATATCTCTCCATGTGTGGTGCCTTGCTCTATTTTTCTGAAAAACTGAAATCCATGATTTCTCCTTTTTTTCACTTCAGCATTTCTAGTTCACCTTGCCCTTCTTTGGTCTCAAGTGACATAATCCTCCTCGTTTTCACTTGCATATTCTGCCACACTTCCATTCTAGTAGAACCAGTCTGTCTCCTCACTCCCCTCCCCTCCCTACCCCTACATACCTTGGGCCTTGGTCTTTTCTCCATTCACCCTATTCCTGGCCTCATCTCACCAGAAATGGCCTCTTCCATTCATTTCCATAGTCAAACTACAGTCATGAGCCACATAATGATGTTTTGGTCAACAAAGGACAGTAGTACCTTAAGATTATAATGGAGATGAAAAATTCCTATCACCTAGGATGTCACAGTCATCTCAACATTGTAGCTCAACCCATTACTCATGTGTTTGCAGTGATGCTGGTGTAAACAAACCTACTGCATGGCCAATTGTATACAAATATAGCACACACAAATACGTATAGCACATAATACTTGATAATGATAATAAGTGACTTTGTTACTGGTTTATATATTTACCATAATATAGTTTTTATCATTTAGAGTGTATTCTCTCTACTTATATACACAATTTACTGTAAAACACTATGCCACATTACACAGGCAGCAGCCTCATACCTCATGTTTATCGCCCCTCTTGATTGTTTGTATCTTTTTCTCTTGTGCTTGATTTAACCTCATGTTGTTTTGTACAGTAGCATGCTGTACGGGCTTGCAGCCTAGGAGCAACAGGCTCCATATAGCCTAGATGTGTAGTAGGCTACACTATCCAGGTCTGTGTAAATGCACTCTATGATGTTTGCACAAAGACCAAACTGCCTAACAATAGATTTCTCAGAACATATCCCCTCGTTAATTGGCGCATGACTGTAAACCAAATCTTCAAATTATTCTTGGAAGCACAAACACAATCCAACCTTTATCAGTTCTTTCTCCTCTCAGCAACCAAAGCACTTAATGTGTGTAATGTTTACATCCCATCTAATCACCTCCCTGTCTTGTGGATATGTCCTTTACTACGATTCTTTTTATCTGTGTCTTTTTTCCCCAAACTGTATTTAGAAGCTATTTTAGGGCAAGGACTGTCTTCTACCTTATTGTATGAAAGTCTCCTATTTATAGTGTACATTCAAATTTCTGGATAATGGAATGGTAATAAGTTTCCTCAAAAATAACTTTTCTATGACTCCTACAATATTTATCACTCTACTGACCATACTGATCCTTTCACATTTATTTATCCAGTGTGTGAATATTTCGTACCCTTTATTCACGAAAGCCTTATCTAATTTAAAGCAAAGCCTTCTCTTCCAGTAGGATGTTGCTCATTTAACTTACTTTGTAATGGTAATAAGCAGTCATATCAAACTGGTGTTTCTGGGGAGAATGATAGTTTAAAAGAGAGTTCAACATTACACAGATAGGATTCTGAGAATCCTTTAATACAAAAATTGAAGTCTGCAAAAATGTATGTTCGTGCTGTATTTTCAGAGGAGCAAATCCATACTTTCATCAGATTTTTCCTTTCTTGGGACTTCAAGATTAAGAATCACCAGTTTCCTCAAAAATATGAAATTATGAAATTATCATATGACCCAGCAGTTCCATTGTTAGCTATATGAACAAAGAACTGAAAACATAGGCTGATACCAAAACTTGTATATGAATGTACATAGCAGCAGTCATAGTAGCCTAAAAGCAGAAACAACCCAAATGCCCACCAACTGATGAATGGATAAGCAAAATGCAGTATATCCATACTATGCATGGAATATTAGTCAACAATGAAAAGGAATGAAGTATTGATACGTGCTACGACACAGATGAACTTCGCAAACATTATGCTATGTAAAAGAAGCCAGACACAAAAGGCCACATATTGTATGATTTCATATATATGAAATGTCCAGGATAGGCAAATCTGTATAGCAGAGTAGATGAATGTTGCCAGGAGCTGGAGAGAGGGGCAAATGGGGGGAGTGACTGTTAATGGGTACCAGGTTTCTTTTTGGTGTGATGAAGTAGTGATGGCTGCACAATTTTGTGAACATAATAAAAACCATCAAATGGTACATTTTAAAAGGGTGAATTCATGGTATGTGAATACCATAAAAAATAAAAACCTCCCCTTCCTCTGCTGCATGCTTGACATCTTTTGCAGCATTCTTCCAAACCTAAACTCTATGCATTCACATTCAAACTCAACACAGCTCTCACGATCACCTCCTTTCCGTGGGTTCCTAATTTATATGTCATTTCTCAGGCTGGAAAATTTCAGATATCTCTAATTTTTTTTCTCTCAGTTTCAACATCAGTCAGTCACCAATGCCAGAACTTTCTATTAATAAAAATGGTTACCATTCTTGAATACATAATTCCTGCCAGATACTATACTACGATTGATCTACAATTGTCTTTAATTTTCACAATAATCATGCATTTTATAGAGGAAACTGAGACTGAGGGTGATGAAGTACCTTGTCCTTCAGTCTTTCTCTATCTTCCATCCTTCAGACAGAGTGATCTTCCTAAAAATAACTCTGATAACGTTACTACCCCACCTAAAATTCTTCAAAGGTTTCTCACTGTCATAAACTCCAGACTCTTTAACTTGGTATAAGGCAGGGGTCCCCAACCGCTGGGCCACAGACCAGTACTGGTCCATGGCCTATTAGGAACTGGGCCACACAGCAGGAGGTGAGCAGCAGGTGAGCCAGTGAAGCTTCATCTATATTTGTAGCTGCTCCCCAGCGCTAGCATCACCACCTCAGCTCCACCCCAGATCATTAGGCATTGGATTCTCATAGGAGCACCAATCCCTGGTGCCAAAAAGGCTGGGGACTGTTGGTACAAGGTACTCATCAGGATCCCTCTTCTTCTCTCACTATACCTCATACCAACTTCTTTCAGTTCCTGGACCATGCCAAGCTCTTTCTCCTCTTGCCTCTGGACTAGGCACGGCGTTCCCTTACCTACTTTCTCAACAAATATTATTGCCTGCTATGCCTGGCATTGTACTTGCTGCTTGGGCACATGTGGTGAACAAAACAGATATAGGTCCTGCCCTCAAGGTATTTAAAGTCTAATGGAAGAAACAATAATAAACAAGTATTTACAGGTTGTGGTAAATGAAACGAAGGAAGCAGCATGCTGTATTTATAGAATAGCTAGAGTTAGAGGTCGGGGTAAGCTACAATGACTGTTTTAAATAGGTTGGTCTGCTAAAGTCTCAGGTGGTGACATACTCTGAAACCTGAAGATTAGGAACCAGCTATGCGAAAAGCATAAAAGGAAGGGTGTGTGTGACAAGAGATATTCCGGGAGACAAGAGCAGAGTCCCGACCAAGGATTTTTGTAGGCCATGATTAGGACTTTAGATTTTATTCTAAGTTTTAAGTGCAATAGAATTTTAAGAATTTTAAGGAAGTGTCACTTTTTGCTGCTGACCAGAGAAGGGATTGGAGGGGTACAAGATAGGAAACAGGGACACAGCGACCGAAGATATAGTACTGGTTTAGGTAAGAAATGTGGATAATTTGGACAAAGGTCTGAAAGTGGGGGAACAAGACAGATTAGATGCAGAATTGACCTAACTTGCAAAGTCATCGGCTGAAAGTAAGAAAGAATCGAAGAAAAGATACAGCTTGGGGAACTGTCATTGGAAAAGGAAAGTAGGCTTACCACAGAAACAGAAGATCAGAAAGATCTCAGGCCCATCCTGAGGTTGACCATTTTCATTTTATAGCGTTATCAATCTGTCCAGGACTTTTTCCAGCAAAGTTCAGCCAAGGTGTAGATGCAGAGGGCAAAAAATTGATTCATTCAGAGTGTGGGTTTTGCCAGAAGAATAAAAGGCAGGGAGGGACAAGAGATAGTATATTTTCAAGGGAGAGATCATAATGATAAACTATGACATGCACTCTCAGTTGGATTAGTGGGTACAGATGGGCAGAAAACGGAAGGATCAATGAACTGGAGTATAGATGAAGATCAAGAATTGTCTCCTTGGGGTACATAAGTGAGTTATAAAAGTAAGTCAAATAGTAAAAAGTTATCATTTGTTTCTTCTGGTCATTTACCCCTCTAGGCAAATGACTATTTGATCTCCAACCAAATCCATCCTGTGCTTTCCTGCTCCTTGTCTTCTCAGGACTCTCCATCACTACCACTTGGATTTGTCACTATCTCATCCAATCATAAACGCCACCTCAAACTAGTCCCTCCATGAAGCCCTGATTTCCCCACTAGGATCTCTCTGCTGGTGACAGCCCTCACTGTGTACTACTGATAGTATTTACGTTACCACATATCTTAGTCATTCTTTTTCCTTTCTAAGCCTCTTTACTCAAAGAGGATTTGTTATAAACAATCAAAAGTCCCTGGATCCCGTGACAGTCCCCAGGAGAGTGCTAGGAACGGAGCAATCATTCGATAAAGGCTAACACGGATCTCTGACTCATGGGCCTCCAAACCTTGTTCTCTAAAGCAGAATTTCACTGAAATCGAACAAAAGCTCATAATCTCTGTTCACAGGTCCTAGATATTTCCATTTACCTCAAGGGTAGGCTCCAATCTCACAAATTTAATTTTAATCTATTGTAATATTCAAAAAACGTCATGAGTTAAACAGCACTGGTAGGACGGGGGGCGGGGAAGGGGGAATACAGGGCCTGAACAATGATCAAAAATCTGGATTCTACAACTTGAGAATGCCACGTTCACTAGAATACAAATAATTTTCATCATAGCTTAATGCAGGGCCAGAGGAAACCTGGGATAAACGCTAGACCATACGGCCACATGAGAGGTGCCAAGAGAAAGTTGGCACAGGGTCATACCGATTCGTGGTCTGACCTCAGCCTAGCACCTACCTTCCTCCCCGCCAGCTCTAGCTGCGTGGCACGCATCACTGGTCGCCCCTGGGCCTGCCGCCATGGCTAGCAAGACGCGAACTCCGCCCGAAACCCAAAAATAAAGCGGAGCCGAGCATGAGCGGGATCTGAGGACTGTCAAGAGCCCGACTCAGACGCTACCGCACAGGAAGGAGACGCAGCGGTTGCTACCTGACTCTTCCGCAAGCGCCGCTCACGTAAAAGACACGTGACGCGCGCTGGGCGGGACCATGCAGATTTGTTTTGATTCCGGGGTTGTTGAAAGGCAAGCACGTGGTCTCGGTTGCGGCTCTTTCTGTCTTCCCTTACTTACCCTTCTTTCAATGTAGTCTTTTCTTGGCTTCGTTTCTGCTTCTCGTTTTCTAGTCAGGTCTTTCCTTTCCGCCTTGGCGCTTTCCTCCAACTATATTGGAGTTTTAGGAGATGTTTGCTTTTTTTGTCGGGCTCGGAGCAGTGAAATGTGGCTCAAAGCTCATTTACTCTGCAACAGATCTTACCACCCTTGGATACCTTGAGAGCTTGCCCTTCTCTTTTTCTTCTCTTCCCACGCCTTTTGCCCTTCTGGCAACAACATGACCCCACCTGGTTTTCGTGGCTGCCAGGGAATATGAACCTAGGGCAGATGTCCTTTCATTGTGTTCCCGGTGACTCATTTCCCCACCTAGACAAGTCGAATCGCTTAGGTTTTCAAGGACACTAGTTGACAGCTGCCAGGCTCCTGGATTTGTATAGCAAAATAAACAACCGGCTGCTTGATCAAGAGATCAACAACCTGCACTATTCTCCTCGTTTACTCTTCGTCGGTCAAAATCGTTTAACTAGGTCATTTGGGGACAGAAATCTTCCAGTCTGAACATATCTTTATCGATCGCCTATTAATGACAAGCAAAAGGGTATAATCATATCTATATATTTTATATATGTGAAATTGGCTAGTTTATAATCTCATTAGGTATGTAAGATAAAAAGTTGAAAAACTAGGCAGTACTTATTGTACATAAAAAAAAAAAGAAATGATTGTCAAGAGGCAATCCTCTGGGTCCCTACTATGCTTCAATCTTACCCTATCTCCCCCTATAATTTCTGAAGTTAAAAACCCAAAAAAAAATAAGAAGAAACCCAATATGGAAGAAAGCATTGGCTTAAGTGACCGGAGGTCACCGAATTGTTTATTAGGCACATGATGTAAAACTTGGAGACTTCCTACAGCAACCCGGATTCCTTGCCCAACCTCCTCTAATACAGCCTCCCTGGGAGTTTCCTTTTTCCCGGGCTCAGCCGCGCTCCTCTCCGCCATTCCAATTCCTCTCCATCCATCCTTCGGGACGCCGGATCCATTCGGTCTCCTGTCACCGCCTGGGGGGAGGAGGCACAGTTCCAATTTGCACCCCAGCCTCCTCCTGGCCCGCCGCACCTGCCACCCCTCCCTGCCTAGGGCAGGCTCTCTCGGCGCAAGCGCACTAGGCGCGGCCGCGAGGCCGAGGGCGACTATAGCAGCCTCGGCCTCCACCTCCTCCAGCTGTATCTGCGCGGGGCTGGTCGGTGGCCGCGGGGACCGCGCTGGGCAGGGGCCCCGCGGACCGCGCGTCGCCATGGGCACCAGCTGGAGCAGCGAAGAGGAGCGGCAGCCGCTGCTGGGGCCGGGACTGGGGCCTGCGCCGGGGGCTGCCCGGAGAAGCCGAGAGGCGGCGGCGGCGGCGGCGGCGGCGGCGGCAGCGCTACCCGCGGCCGCCCAAGGTCCCGGGCGGGTGTACGGGCGCCGCTGGCTAGTACTTCTGCTCTTCTCGCTGCTGGGGTTTGCTCAGGGCCTGGTCTGGAACACCTGGGGTCCCATCCAGAACTCGGCGCGCCAGGCCTATGGCTTCTCCAGCTGGGACATCGCGCTGCTCGTGCTGTGGGGTCCCATCGGTTTCCTTCCCTGCTTCGCGTTCATGTGGCTCCTGGACAAGAGAGGTAAGATGTTCCGGGGAGCACCGGCCGGCGCTGTCACTCCTGGGGCAGCCTCCTCCCTCGGCTTCGTCTTAAGGGTTGTGTGAGGTGATGGGAGTGTCACTCGCATCCCATTCCTGACTAGGAACCTCCAATCCCAAAGCGACAAATACAGGAAGGCTTCTTTGTAGCTCTTATGTTTTTATCGGGGCTCATTATGCAACAGCAGGGATTAAGCCTTCTCTAAATGTTCACGTTTTTGCTTATTGTGGACTTCAGAGCATCCCCGTGCACGGGCTATGTATGTTCTTTACACCACAAAAATGACTGATGCTTTGACTTCAAAGGGATTTTGGGATGTTGAGGGTGAAAAGATCAGAAAATAGACATCAGAAAATAGATGATGCCCAGATAAAAGGAAGTAATGAGTTGGCTTTGCATAATACATGACCCCAGCCCAGGAAGAGCTGTTGAGAAACTCGGACCTGACTCTTTGGGTTCTGGGAAATGATCACGGCAGCTTTAAAGCGTGTGTATGTAAGGAGTTGGCTGTGTCAGTTGAGATTTATAACTCTTAGATAAAGCTTGCAAATGAATGAAGAGTCTTCACAGAAGAATACTCTGGACAGACATCTCACTTTACAACTTGCTAGTGTGATTCTTTGAAGAGAGAAAAAAAAAAGGTCATAAGATTGAATAATAAGGCATTGAATTATACTACACAAGTATGGGTAAATGATTCATAATGGATGTGGTGTATCTACTGAAAAAGGGAGGACAATTTTAGGCAGAGAAGCATAGTGTCTAAAACAAGAGAAATAGTTTGATATGCTCTAATGTTCAGTTCTGAGCATTAATTTTAAGAAGGCCATTGATAAGCTAGAGTACTTTAAAAGTTGTGTAGTAAGAATGATAAAGGATGTAAAAGTCATAATGTATAAGATGAAGGGAACTGGGTGTGTCAAGCTTCAAAATGAAATGAGGAGAATATGAAATATGTGAAGATCAAGTAAAAGAGGAATTAGACTTAATGTGTGTCGTTCTAGAAGGAAGAACTAAACTGAGGGAAGTTACAAAGGGATGTAACTCAAAGCCATACGAGGAAGAACCTTCTAACAATGAAAGGTGCCCAGCCCTGGAAGGTCATAAGTACTTCCACACGAGTACTTATGCAGAGGATATGCGCTAGATTCTGAGGAAGGGTTCCTTGTACTGAATGGAGGTTTTCTTTGTTTGTTTGTTTTTTATTTGCTTTTAAACTGAATTATAGATTTTATTTGGATTTCACCACTTTTTCCACTAATGTCTTTTTTCCCCCCCTTTTCCAAGGATTCACTTGAGGGTCTCAAATTGCATTTATTTGTTATTTCTCCATAACCTCCTCTGATCTATTACAGTTCCTCAGTCATTTCTTACAAGGTTGGTTAAATGTAAGGGGAAATGCTATTTTTATTGTTTCTTTGTATTTATCTTTTTATTAGGAACATTTTCTCAATATTATTTGCTAAATTTAGCCAACCTTGTCTTTATGGTAGAAAAATGTTAATTTTTACCTTTCTTATTATAATTGTATCTACTATACCTGGCCAGATAAATGAGGGACTGCCTATTCTTTTTATAAAATAAGTTACTTTAGGAGTTCTTTCAGAGTTCTTGTGACTATATGGTGAATTCGAATTTATATTTCTATTGGTTAAAGCAATAAAAAATAAATTTTAAAGTTCTCTCTTTTAGGAAGTGGTTTTCCTTTTTCTAGTACATTTTCATGTGTTGGCTGCAGATGTTCTATCTGCGTACATAGAAAATGAATTTCTGTTATCCCTGGGTACCAAAGTCTCTTTCTCCCTAAAAGGTAGGGAACATTTTAGACTCCCTTCCTTTCTTCATATCCGACAGCAAATACTGGCGAGTTTACTTTCAGCATATATCAGGAATCTAACCACTTGTCAAATCCCCCACTACTATCACCCCAGTTGAAAGACACCATCAGCCCCATCCGAGTTATTCCACTAGTCTCCTAACTAGACCTACTGCCGTAGGTCCCAGACAGCTTAGCATAGAAGACCGCTTATCCTCATCAGATCGGTTTTGTACTCTCTTACCTCTTTCCGTTTTCCAGCAAGGAAACAAAAAGGACTAGCTAGTGAGATAATAAGAAAGGCAAAAGCAAGTGTGCCCTAGAAGTCAAGTGAAGAAAAGTTCAAGAAGGAGATAGCACTGGAGAGAGTCCTCGCAGAGCCTACATTCTAGTGAGGAGATCCAGTCACCAAACAACAATAAAATTAAATATTTAGTATGTCAGATGGTGATAGTGCTTTGGAGAAAAATAAAGCAAAGCAAAGAAGAAAGGGGATGTGATTGGGTGATGATAATCTATATACAGTGTCAGAAAGGCCTTACTGATATGTGTGAGCAGAAACCCAAGGGAAAAAGGAAACTTGACTTCTGGACAAGACTGTTTTGGGAAAAGACAAAGGTCCTAAACTCGTTTGGCATATCCAAGAAAGAGAAATGAGGCCTGTGCAGCTGTACCGAGCCATGAGGGAAACAACAGTAGAAGATAAGGTCAGAGATGCCAGGAGGCTGAATCACTCTGGGCCTCGTAGGCCACTGTGAGGTCATTCATCACTGAGAGGTGAGGAAGTTTCTCTCCATTGGAAGGCTTTAAGCAGAAGAATAAAATGACGACTCTGCTGTTGTCTTGAGAACAAGAACCAGAGCAGGGGAGACCAGTCGGGAGGCAAGTGGAATAACCCAGATGGGGCTGATGGTGACTTCCAAATGGGATGGTAGTAGTGGAAGATTTGATAAGTGATTAGATTCTTGATCTATGCTGAAAGTAGGCTCACCAGTATTTGCTGATGGATTGGAGGTGGGGTATGAAGGAAGGAAAGGAGTCTAAAATGTTTCTCAACTTTTTAGCATTAGTAAATGGGAGAATCAAGCTGCAATTTACTGAGATGTCTAAGATTGTGGAAGGAGTAATTAGAGGCAGATGGCATGAAGATCAGGGGTTTGCAATGCCTGTTAGATATCCAAGTAGACAGATTAAACTGTCAATTGGATTTATTAATATGGAGTTCAGGGGAGAGGCCTGAGCACTAAATTTAGGATTCGTCAACCTGTAATGGTATTCAGAGCCTTGAGGATGAGTGAGATCACCTGTAGAAATGGGCGTTGTTTCAGAAGAGGACTGAGTCTGGAGGTATTCTGACATTTAGAGGTTGCAGAGGTAAGGAAGAACTGGCTAGTGAGGACTGACAGTAGAGCCTTGAATTTAGCAACATGGAGCTCTTTGGTATCCTTTAAAAAAATGGTCTCACTGGAGTGGTGGGGGTGAGTCCAAAATAAATTGTGAAGAGAAGAATTGGAGACAGTGAGTGTTGATATTTCTTTCAAGCAGTTCTGCTATACAGGACAGCAGAGAAATGGGGCAATAGCCAGAGGGAATGTGCCTACTGAAAAGATATTTTTAAAGACAAGAGATATTAAAACATATCTCTGTAATGCAGTATCCTAATAGATCCAATAGAAAGAGAGAAATTGACAATGCTGGAGGAAGAGGGAAGAATTGCCGTTACTATATCCTTGAATAAGCAGGAGGGGATGCAGTCCTCCAGAGCACAAGTAGACAGGTTGGCCTTAGAAGTGTTGACATCTAATTCTCCAATAATAAAAGAATAGAAGATAGAGTATATAAATACAGATGGTGGGTTGTAGGAGCTTGTAGAAGTTATCTTTGCTTATAGTTCTCAGAAAATAGGAAGCAAAATTATCACCTGACAAGCGAGGATAGGGGAGCAGTTATTGGAGGATTAAAGAGAGAGGATAAATTATTAGACTATTTTCTAGAACAGTGAAGAACACATGGACTAGGAAATTATAGTCATGCGCTTCTTCACCATGGATATATGTTATGAGAAATACGTCATTAGGCGATTTTATTGTGTGTAAACATCTTAGAGTGTTCTTATATGAACCTAGACAGTTTTGCCTACAATACACCTAAGCTAAATCGAATAGCCTATTTTCCTAGGCCAGAACCTATACAGCATGTTACTGTACAAAATAGCATGAGATTAATCAAGTATAAGAGAAAATGATGCTATCAAAAGATGCAGTAAACCGCTGAACTCTAAAATAATGATAAAAAGTATAGTATAGTAAATGTATAAACCAGTGATAGTTGTTTACTATCATTATCCAGTATGTACTATAATTAATTTGTGTGCTATACTTTTATATGGCAGTACAGTAGACGTGTTTACACCAGCCTAACCACAAACACATGAGTAGTGTTTTGTACTACGATGTTACAACAGCAATGACATCACTAGGAAATAGGAATTTTTCAGCTCCATTATATCTTATGGGACCACCATTCACTGTTTATGTTCATTGTTATCCAAAACATCATTATGTGGTGCATGACAGTATAGTAGAATTGTTGGGCACTAAGGGTCTGTTTTAAGTTATTAGGCATTAATTTCAAGAGAGACCAGCCAGCATGGTTGTGTTTTCCTCCAGCCTGTTCTGTTGAACAAGCACAGGCATGGACAGAGTTGCAGTTTACCAGGTGAACAGGACGAAGAAATTGCCGGCCAAGAATAGAAGGTTAGGTAGAGAGTGCTATGGAACATGGGATCTAAACTGAGTAAAGGAGAAAAGGAGACACATGACGTGGATGAGAAAAAGTAGTAGACTCCAAAATTGTCATTCCCAATTGGATGAAGATTTAAAGTACTAGAGAGAATGAATGGGAAAGAAAGGAAATGACTAATGGAATGCTTGAATTTGAGATTATGTCACGGATGCAATTATGGTAAATTTAAGGAAAGAGCATAACCAAGAGAGTGGACAACTGAGGTAGGGTAAAGGACATGATCATGAAATAAGAGATCAGGAGACTGAGAGGCCAGGGTATTGAAAGGATCATTTAGTGGATATTGAAATCACCAGATTTTTGGAAGAAATAGTGTCCTAAGGAGTAATAATGAGCCAATACGTTTTCAAGTAGTGAGGGTGAATGACTCACAGGCAGGTATGTGGTTGTCTGTAGACAATTGCAGCAAGGAGCGGTGAGTATTACAGTCAGATAAAATCAAATAAAGGCTGTTCGGGCCATGATGAAGTAACAGGAACTGGATTTATCCTTCTATCTTAAACAACTAAAAACAAAAAACAAAATCAAAATATATGAAACAGTGGTTTTTAGACATTGGGCAACAGGCAGAGCAGAACAGTCATCCCTGTGATTGCTTCAGGTTACTGCCTGAAGAGAAATTCCAAGCAGCAGTGAAGAAATGGGATCCCAGACAGAGCCCCACAGTTTTCTTAAGTTGGGGAGACAATTGAGAATTCAAAGAGGCCAACATAGCTATAATTCTTAGTGTAGAGTACCAGAGAAGAAAAAGCTTCACCAAGAGAAAGGTCTAGATTTACAGAGAGTTCCTCATGAGTCTTCAGCTGAGCACCAATCAGTGGATACATGTGAGGAAACTACTTAAGTCTGAAGAAAGGATCACCAAAAAGGAGCAGGCAGAACAATTCCCAAAGTTTATACAAGACTGGGAATACTTCACTTTTCTAATAGCCAGAATGGAAAAACCTCAGAATACATAGCAGGAAGTTGGGTTGGATACTCAGAAGGGTATTGCCTCAGTAAAGACAGATGGACCCTAGACTAAAGGCTGCTCTGGTTCCCTGTAGTAAAGCTTAAAAGTACTCCTTGAAAAGATAGATCAGAGGTAACTTAGCTGTGTCTCAGAACATTGTTCAAAAATGTATAAGGAGTGAAAAAAAAAATCATTGCCCAACAAAGTAAAATTCAGAATGCCTGACATCCAAATTAGAAATTACCAAGCATGCAAAATATTCAACCCATAAAGAGGAGAAAAAACAATCAATAGAAACAGACCCAGAAATGGCACAGAAGATAGAATTAATAGACAGGGGCATCAAAACAGCTAGTATAAATATGCTATGTATGTTCGAGAAGATAGAAGAAAGCATGAACATGTTAAAGAAAGACGGGGAAAAAAGACCAACATTAAGAGATAAAAATGTCATCTCTTTCTGAGACAGGATTTAACAATAGATTAGACATTTCAGAAGAAAAGATAAGTAAACTTGACGACATAGCAATAACACCATCCAAAATGGAACGCAGAGAATAAAATGCTAAAAACGAACAAAGACCCCACAAGTATCAGTGAGCTGCAAGACAGTTTTAAGTAGCCTAATAGTACACATGGAATTAGAGTCCCAGAAAGAGAGGAGAGAGGTAATGGGAGAGGGCTTGGAGTGAGATGAGGTGGAGGGAAAATCAAGAAATAATGGCAAGAAAAATACCAAATTTGATATCTATAAACCCACAGGTCTAAGAAATTCAAGCATCCCAGCAGAAGAAACATGAAGAAAACTACCCCAACATACATCATAATCATATTGCTTAAAACTAGAGAAAATCTTAAAAGCGTCAAGAGAAAAGAGACTGGGGAGCTTTAGAGAGGAAAGAGTAAACAATGGTCTGGAAGTGGATGGGGAAGCGGTATTCTCAGGAGAGAAACTTCAGTAGGAGAAGGTGAAGAGAATGTTTAGAGACGAGCTTGAGAATGTAAGGATTCCACTGATTCTGACTGCTCAAGAAGGCAGGCACAGTCAAAGGGTTCCAGAGTTGAGGAGGTGGTGGACATGAGGTCAGATTAGGGGATATATGAATCCATACTGGGATAAGAATGACCTGTGAATCTTGGATCTTTCATGACCAATGTAAACAGGAAGAACAGGCACAATGTGATTAGTCCTGATGGTCTCCAAGGTAGATTGTGGTGGCAAGGCTGTGACTGTTGAGGGTAGGGAGAGACTAGAGGTCTTGCCTGGAACGAACAGACCTTGTCTTCAGTCCAGCTGATGGAATTGCGGAGCCTGGGAAAGGCAATCTTACCAGATAAACTTTGGGGCCATCAGTGATTTCCCATGCTTCCGCTATGGATGGATGTCTGTCTCTGTCCTCTGTCTGTCTCTCTCTCTCTCTCTCTTTGTGTGTGTGTGTGTGTGTGTGTGTGTGTGTGTGTGTGTGTGTGTGTGTGTGTGTGTTTCCAGTCAATTTTGCATCTTGATTTTTTAGATACCTGTTATAGAGACTCCAGTCCTATAACCTAACCAAATAGGTACCCAACAAAAGGAGTTATCTCATTCATTGGAAGGACGCTTCCTACAGTTTCTGGATGCCATATTTGAACAGAATTTATTTTTATTTTCAATCATGTTTGGTTTTCCAGAATTGTTCTGAAACCTTCCATCAAATGGTTTTTGTGCTCACATCCTAGCTCTGAAATCACTTAGGATCTATTTACATAAAGGTCCCAAATGTCTCAGAAACCTATTTTTCTGGGGTCCTCATTCCCCTCCTTCCCCAAATCAGTTGATATCTTTTTGATTACATGCAGTTTTAGAGTCCTGCCTTGTCAAGTTTTGAATGAGATAAAGAAAGCATTCTGTTCAAAATTGAGCATCAGCTGGAGGTAGATTAAGTTATACTTGGCAACAATGAAAAATAAGCAAGGAAGCCACAAGCTGTACCTGCAAGGTTGCTTAAATAATCAGCTTTTCACAGCTTCTCTTAAATGTTTGTATTAGCTGCTATATTGTCATTTGTTTGATAAAAAGCATGATTGAATAGAAAAATGTGCTAGCCTCAAGCAGTAGTAATAGGCACCTGATCGTTTGGACCATAGGGCCATAGACAGTGCCCCATTGCTCACTTGGTGGCTACTTAACCTTAATTACAATCCAAATATTTAGGAAAAAATAAACATCATATAGAACGTAAGCCTTATAGTCCCAAATCTGTAAAATTTTATTATCTCATAGGGTACCCCATATAACCTTATAAGAGCAACATTTTAGAGTATTTATGACCATGAATGTACTTTTTATTAATTATACTCTATTTCCTGTGGCTATACAGTGGTTTTAAAATCTGTGTTCTGATAGGAAAAGCAATAAATGAGTATATATGCATTACTCGTTACCAAGAGCACAATTTTCTGTGCTGTTCCTTCTGCCAAATTGTATTAATCATGCTTAGATCATATAAGAATATTATAACATTAACTCAGTTCATATAACAAATTATCCTCATGTAGCATGTGTGTACCTGATTCAGGTCTCAAATTTATTTTCGTTAACTATGTTTAATCTGTGTAATTATAGTTTTGTTGACTTTCAGTTTCCTTCAAGCAGAGAAGCCCTTTGAAAACCAAACATCTAACCATCTCCTCTTTGCAAAGGAAAAAAGAAAGGTCTGGAAAAAAAGAAAAATTTCCATTAAACAGTTTAAATCTACTCACTGTGAAATGGTTTCAAAGAGGTGTTAGGTTTGGGAGAAATTGGAAGAAATGTTGTCACCTTCGCCACATGCTCAGTATGAGCCACCTGTGTGATGTGACTGCCGCACACAGTAAGGTAGTATTAGTTTAGAAGTAACAGAAGTATAGCATTCTAACAGTAGGACTATATAGTCCCATTACATTACTCTGTCATAACCAGAACATTAGGTCTATTTTTGATTACATTATTTTATATTCTCTCTCTCTTTTTTTTATTATCTATGTGACTGACCATGGGCACACATTTTCAAAATAATTGATTGTATTGGGATACAAAGGGAAAAACTAGCTGATCCACAGTTCTTGTAAAGTCTTAAGCCATGCTTCTTATTTATTAACAGCAGCATTCTATATAAGTTGAAAGCCATCTGATAAATCAAGAAAAAAAGACTATTATTGTATTAATAATTAAAGGACCCTAAAGGATCACTTCCTATGACACTATAACAAGTAATAGCTTATCTTGATTATAATATAAAATACGTAATTGGCCAGTTGTCAGTTTTTGAGAAAATTTAAAGCGATAATCTATCACCTTAAAAAACATTTTAGGGCCAGTTTAGAGCTTTTGCACCTTGCATTTTAAAATTAAAAATTTTATATTGGAGATATAAAACTAAAATACCTCGTCATTTAAAATTATTTTCTATACTTTTTAGTGTTACAGGTAAACAAAGCACTGTAGCCACTTACTTTGGAAAACTGGAGCTAGTGAAACTTCTTCCTCTGTCGATGTGATCATTCAAGTTTTCTATGAAAGTTAAAATAATTTCATTTTCAGCATGCAGAAGTGTTTTCTTTTTTCCATGTTGGGAGTTACAGTGAAAAGCTATATTGTTAGGATATAATATCAGTATGATTGAGTAAAAAACCTTTATTCTTAACATTGGACTTACTTGAAGAGAAAAGAGAAAATAATCTGGATGTTTTTGTTTCCTTTCAGGTCTTCGGATAACTGTGCTTCTGACATCCTTCCTTATGGTTTTGGGAGCTGGCCTAAGATGCATACCTATAACAGACTTAATGCTTAAAAGAAGGTGAGTCCTATAAATTACTTAAAATTTTTTCCCATATTTTTTCTTTTGTTATGAGTATATTATATATGTTTGTTTATAAACTTTTAGTGAACAGTTCATTTTTAGGACAATCAGTAGAGGTTAATATTTATGGAAACATTTATTTATTTTTTTCTCTATACGATGATTAATTCAGTGAACATTATTAGTTGTTATATGGAAGATACTATACTAATTATGTAAATAAAAAGAGAACAAGTTCATCTTCCTGGCATTCAGGAGCTATAATAACCATGGGAAAATAATAGTGTATCATAAAGGAGAATAATGCAGTTAATGCCATAGAAAAGGTATAAAATTGCCTCGAGAGACTGAGAGAAATTTTAGCTGAGGGCATCAAAAAGAAGAGTTCATGAAGAAGGTGATAATTAAGCTAGGCATTGGAGGAAGATTAGAATTTTGATAACTAGTTAGGGGAAGGATATTTTGGGGTAGAGGAATAGCAGGAGTAAAGGCATGGAGGCAAGTGGGTATTGGCCTCTTCTCGGATGAGTAGGTAGTTTGTGCAACTGGGGTCCATGGATTTATTCTTGGAGGGGATGCAAGGTATATGAAGATTTTTAAATTTTGTTTTCATTTTAGTTATAATATTAAAAATTACCAGTAATAATCTATAATTAAATACTTTCTTGTTGACCTTCAGAATGTCAATTTCTTAAATTAGTGTTTCCCAACTGGGGTCCTAAGATGTGACCTTGAAAGCCATTGAGGAATTTTTTCCCTTTAAAAAGGACCCATAAATTACTCAAGTTTGGGAGACAGGTCTACAGAATAAAGAGATGAGTTTAGAAAAGGGATATAAAGACATGAGTTTAGAAAAGGGTATCCAGATTATGAAAGATCCCTCGTGTAGAATTGTGTTTTCCTCAATGGACAGTTGGGAGCTACTTAAATTCTTAATCAGAGCAGCAATAGAATGAGACCTGTGTTAGGTAAATTACTGATTTGAGGTATGTAGGATTAATTACAAAGGCTACTGGCAGGAGACCAGGAAAGATTCAGTGAGAGCCCAGGCTGGAGTCATTCTTTTATTTGTTTTCTCATTTATTCATTCATTCAACAAAATTTTCTGAGCTTCTATTGTGTGTTCTGGGTATGGGGAACATAATAGACAAGTCTCTGCCTCATGGAGTTTATATCACGGTTGGGGAAATTGCCAATAAACTAGTAAATAAATAAAATATATATTGTGTGATATGGAGGAAAAAAAAGAAACAGGGAAGAAAGATTTGAAATGGTAGAAGAAGGATGGTGAAATTTCAGAAAGAATGGCCCAAAGAAAACTTACTGAGAAGATCAGTTTTTCGGATCTGAAAACCTGAAGGAATGATGCGTTGTCTAGGTACAAGCATTCCAGGTAGTGAGAACAGCGAGTATAAAGGGTGGGAAGGGAAGAGCATGACCTGGCAAGGAGGCTAGTATGGCTGGAGCTGAGCGAGAGACTTCATGAAGGAAAGAGTGGTAAGGAATGAGACCAAAGCTTGTGCGTGTGGTGGTGAAAGTGTGAGGCGAGGTCCTTTAAGATTGTCAGGTTTTTCTGAGCGAAGAAGCCATTGGAGGTTTTGAGCAGAGGAGAACCATGATCACAGTCTGCTTTATTGAGAATAGACTGAAGCTGGAGGTCAAAGGCAGGAGAAAGGAGACCAGTTAGGAAACCAGTACAGTAAACTAGGAGGGAGACGATGATAGCTTGGGCCATAGTGGTGACAGTGGTGGGGGTGAAAAGTGGTCAAATTCTAACTATATTTTGAAGGATTTGCTGATGGATTGGATAAGGGGAATAAGAAAAAGTGGAGTCCGGGATGACTCCTTGTCCTAGGAAGTTGTGGGAATGGAAAGGATATCACAGATGTGACAGAGAACACGAGAGAAAGAGATTGAAGGCAAGATTATTTAGGTTTCACTCTAGAGACCCTGAAATTGTCGATTCCATTCACAGAGACAGAGGACACAGGAGAAGGAAGGGGTGAATTTTAGGGACAAGATGTTGACTTTCCTTTGGAACAGAATTTTTCAGTTTCAAAATAAATGCCGTTCATTTTCAAAATTTTAAAATAAGTGATCTTTCCAGAAAATACAGAGTACAACTATTTCATATTTTAAAAGGAAGGCAGCAAAAACACTTCGGTTCCTGTGGAAAGCTAATTTTCATTTACTATCTTTCTGAATGAGGTCTTAACAGATGAGTTTCAATATTGTGTTTGAGATATTCTTAATTTTTCAAACATCTAGTTTTTTTAAGCATTCAGTTTTCTTTTTTTTTCAATATTATATTAGTTTCAGGTATACAGCATAGTGGTTAGACATTTATATAACTTACAAAGTGATCTCCCGATAAGTCTAGTACACCCTTCATACCATACATAATTATTACAATATTATTTACTATATTTCCTATGCTGTACTTTACATCCCCATGAAGCACCCATACCTTTTAAGTACAAATTTCAGTATAAGCTTAAATTCAACAATGCATTCTTTAAAAATGCCATTAATATTTTTGTTAGCTTTTCTTCTGTTTTGGGCCATCCATACTATTACTTCTCTCTAATCTTGTGTTCGTCCCTTCATATACTTTCCAGATATAAAATCCAAGAATAAAGAGTTGATTCTCTGTGCTGGTGGAGTTGGTGGTATGAAAAAGAAATAGGGCTCATAAAGAAATGTAAACAAAGACAGGAAAGAAAAGAAAGAGATAAAGAGTTCAGAGAGATTTACACCTTTATAAAAAGGGTATAAATTGAATTTCAGTCCTTGCGTGTTCATCTATAAAGACTGTAGGAATATTGAAATGAGACTTCATTTTATGCCCGTACAGTATTTCTTTTAAGCAGTATTATTAACTCTGCTTATGCAGCTGTTAAAATGAAAATGCTGCAATTGGAATATGTATTTTTGATTAGTAGGTTCAATAGATCACCACTTTTAAGCTTCACTCTGCATCTGACACTCAGCAGGAAGGGATAAAGGCCTTTAATATGCATTTGTCCAGCATGGAAGCAAGCAGTTAGCAGTCTATATTTTTGTGCCTCTGTTTCACTTGGAGCTTTTTTGAGCTTCTGGCCCAGCCTTCTGTTATAGTGTTCCCACACCCTTGACTTCCTGTATTTTAGCTTCTGTAAATCTCAGGACATGAGAATAGCAGCTTTCTGACAAGCTCTTTCCTCATTCCGAACTATTCTTGCCACCTTCCCAACGGTGTTCTACCTCTACGTAGTAACAATTATTTCTTTTATGTGCATAGTACCCATGAAAATTTAAGGAAAATTGCTTTCCACTTTTATTATCCTCATGGATAAATAAGGAATTAAGAATGATGAACTATAAAGCATTTATTCTTCTATGATTGGGAAGCAAATTATACTCCCAAAAAACTTATAGGTGGCTTTGTTCTATAGTGTGAAATGTGATATTGTGTGCCCGGTAAACAATTTAAAGACTTCTGGAAGGCGAATTTATAGTTAAATTATATCTGCTTTTAATCATAGGTATATCCAGTGGTTTCCATAACACGTGCCATATTATCTTTCAATTCAGTGTAATTTTCATTAATATTAACAATAGATAACATTTACTAACATGTGTTAATTAGAATGAATATAGTAAACATAGATTCTTCTAAAAATATACTCCATTGCAAAATGCTTTGCAGCTGGCAATATTACATTTAAAATGATCCTATCAGAAAAGATGAATCGTTTCGTATATAGTTGATTCTGAGAATTCAACTAGTGACAATTGCTTATCTAGCTGGAAAAAATATATAAAGAAGAACTTTAAATCTCTGCCTTACCACTTAAGAAATTTCAGTTGGATCAAAGATTTAAATGTAAAAAATGAACCATACAAGTATTAGAAAATAAACTTGTTTTTTAATAATCTTAAAATGGAGAAGGATTTTCAACTGCAACACAAATCCTAGAAGCCCTAAAAGAAAGGCTTAATACATTTGACTACAGAAAAATTTAGAATATCTACATGATTAAATATACTATAAAACAAAGTCAAAAGACAAGATCAAAACTGGGAAATGTTTGCAACAGTAAGAAACATAGTAACTCAGTAGAAAAATGGGTGATATGAGCAAGTAATTACAGAAATTGAAATACAAATGACATAAACTTTAGAAGATGCTCAACTTTCTATCATAATTAAAAAAATGAAAATAACAGCAATTAGGTATCTATTTATTAGCAGTGATGAAAAAGTATGATAATGTGCTACGTTGCTGAAGTATAGTGAAAAACAGGCATTTCTGGTGTGCAAGTAGTTTGGGCATCCTATTTGCAGGGCATTTTGTTAGTATCTATCAAATTCAAAACGTACATGTCCTTTAACCCAGTATTTGCACGTCTAGAAAATTACCTTTACCCATTTGCAAGGACAACCATGTTTGTGCAGCTTTGCTTGGAATAGCATAAGGCTGGATGCAACCCAGTGTCTTCAACAGAGGACTTGGTATGGTGAAGTATATAAGTGGAATAGTATGCAGGTGTGGAAAGGAAGTAAAAGTTTTATAAGCTTTGGTATGGAATAATCTCCAAGATATATTGTTGAGTATTATAAAAAGGCAAAGTTTACATATTATATAACATATTATGTTTAATATCTTTCTACATAGAAAAAGGTGGGAGGGATATTTATACCATTATTTGGCAAGGATTATTTCTGAAAGAAACCATTAGCATTGGTTGTTTCTGGGGTGGAGGCCTGGGAAACTAGAAATCTGTGGAAAGGAGATTTACTTTTTATTTTATACTCTTTCTTACTCTTGGGAATATTTTTACTATATATATGTATATTACCTTTTGACTGAGAAAAGTGAGTGAAATAATTAGAGCTTTAATAATGCGAATAAGAGAAGAAAAGGCAAGGAAGGGTTAAATGTAAATTTCCCCAGTACAAAAATATAAACCTTTTGGTGTAAAAATGAATGCATAGATTTAAGAATTAAGACTCTTCTCTGTAAAATACATAAGATTCATATTACCCCAGATCAATATTTTTTAAAAGTGTGGTCCACAGACCACCTGCTTATTAAAAATATAAATCCTTGGGCCCCACTTCAATCCTACTCATTTAGTCTTTAGAATGAATCCCCAGAATCAATTATTTTAAGAAGCTCCTCAAAGGAGAAAACCCAGAGTCCTGTCCAATTATGCATCCAACTCAAAATCCAGAATCTCTGGATTCTGTCAGATCTTCTTGACTCTCTGGGAGTAACTCCTCCGATTTTTCTTTGTGGCTTTTGGCTTTGTCCTCTAGAAGGCTCTTTATTATTATTATTATTATTATTATTATTATTATTATTATTATTATTATTATTATTTCCTTTTCTGTCCATTATCCTCAGTGGCCACACCTGTGAATGTTACAGGACATGCTCTTTGTGGGGGCTAAACAGCTTTTGCATTTCACTTCCTGCCTGGTGCTGCTTTGGGGACCTGAGCATTACTTTCGGGATCAACAATCTTAAACCTTTCTAGAACTGTTTTGTAGTGTCTTCCCTACAGAAAAGCATACAGCCATTGCCAACACCTTGATTTTTTGCCCATTGAGGCCCATGTTGGACTTCTGATTTATACAACCGTAAGATAATAGACTTGTATTATTTTAAAGCTACTAAATTTGTGGTAACTTGTTATAAGAGCAATGGAAATCTAGTACACCAAATTACTTGTGTGCATATTTTTTAGTGATAAAGCAGGTCCTGTGAACCACTATGAACAAAAATGTAAATGACTATAAACCCTTCTGCAAAAACAATGTAGGAATAGGTTTCATAAGGCCTAAAATGTTCATAACTTTGATTTATTGACCTTAAATAATTTAGAAGTGGCAAATATTTTCATACAAAGATTGTCACAACGGCATTATCAATATTAGCAAATCAGTAGCAAACAGGAAAATGCTTAAACGGTTTTCGTATATCTGTGTAATAGACTGTCATGGAGCCATTACCAATTATGATTATAAATTATAAAAAATCTTTAATGAGATGTGAAAAATACTTCTGACAGACTATAAAGTTAAATCGACTTAGTGCATAAAACTGTATATTCAATATGATATTTGTGGTTACCTGTGCTTAAGTATTGATCGAGAGAGGCGCTGGAAAAAAAAACAGAAAGAAAAAAATACTAAAAAACCAAAATATTAGTAGTGTTTGTTCAAGTTATTTAATTGAATTATTGAATATATGGATTTTTTCTTTCTCTTTGTACTTCTTTTCTACTAGAGTATATATACTTTTAAGCTAAGAGTATAAAATAAAAGTTATGAGACAAAATGGGGGGAGGTAGACATCTCCCAGATCAGTCCGTTTTCCCCCTGTACCTTGCCAAGAGATTACTGCATTTGGTCTTAATAAAAACCCCGCAAGAGAGATAAAATGCCTTTGAAGAAATTGAAACAGAAAGAGAGTAGATGATTCGCCAAAGATTATATGGTTAATAAATTTAGCTAAGATTAGAAGCTGAGTCTTCTATTATTTAATCCAATATTCTTTCACTATTTTTTATTTACTTTCTATAACTGTTACTTGATAAGTTATTATTGTAAACTTCTTTAGAACCGAGACTGTAATACTAATCTTTATATTCCCTTTAGTGTCTAGCTATAGGTGCCTTGACTATAGTAGATATTCAATACATATTTTTAATTGAATCATAATTGGTCAAAATTATTAAAGATACAAAAGTGAAATATATTTTCATAAAAGAAAACTGAAGTCGTGATAGCAGTCTTTGGAGACTCATTTCTTTTCCAACATCATCTCTCTTTCTCTTTTCCTAACTTCCTTTTTCCTATGATTAATTCATAACATCTCTGACCCTTTTTATTGCCCTATCTTTTCTTGGGCTAAGTAAAGGGAAACTATTTCTAGTACTTTTGCCATTTTCAATATCCAGGAAACTCTGTAACACATGAGTTTAGTCTGATGCAAGATAATTAAGAATTAGGAATTGGGAGAAAATTTATGAACCATTAGTATATTGAGTCTTAGAGGTAAGTATTTTTATGGATTCTAAATTATTTCATATTAAAAATCATAGAATTTAAGTTAAGAATGCTGGACTTGCATTGAGGAAGTATCTGCTAAGTTTCTAAAAAGCCAACTCTCTCTCTAATGCTATCACCAGTGCCAGTCATAATAAACTGAAGGTTTATAAAGTAGGTCTATGTACAGAATAAAAATATGCTAGCGACAGCATGTCTTTGGAGCTGAGAACCTTGGGTTATTTTAACAATCAATGATCTTTGTTATTACTACTATTAACAGAACCTTCAGAATGAGACCATGTGGGAGAGAGATTTGTGGACTGGTGAAATCAGTTCTGATTTTACTTTCTCTTCTCATTCTGGCTTAGCCATTAGCTAGGTATATGACTTTGGAGCTCCCGTAATACTTTTTGGAGAAAGGAAAGTTATAAAATTATAAGTGTGATTGTAAATATGTTATTAGCCTTCCTGGAACACAATTTTTATAACTATAAAATGAGAAGGGTGGGTTACCTAGGTGAAGTTTAAAGTGTTTTCCAACTATAAAAATTCTAATGCTAAAATATATTATTCTAAGTAGAAAATAATTTAGGAATGATAGGTCTTTTTTCCAGGATGTCAGAAAGCAAAAGGTTAGGATACCAGAATATCATTAAATACAAACTGAAATGTCAAATACATTAGAAAATGTGAACTGTAGGTCTTCAATTTGAACTTTAGCTATTGGCATTTTTGAAAAGTTATAGTTTATTCAATAGTATGGAAAAAAAAAATTCAGCTGTATGCAAATGCCATACCACATGCCACTGAGGCCTCAGCCTCCCTGTGGGCCAGCTCAGACACTAATTGAGGGCCGAAGGTGCTCAGGGCAAGGGCAGGACGTGGTAAGCCCTCATTAAGTGCCTCTGTCCTCCTCAAGGCCAGCAAGCCTCAGCAGTGCTGATGTAGTGGGCAGCACCTAGTCTCTACCATCCAGTTCCACTGATGCTGGGGAAACTGCCGGACTCGACCTTTAATCTTCCTCTCAGCCTCTAGGGAAATTCCTCTATCTTTTATCCATTTTTTCCACCTGGCCTATGGGGATGGCACAAACCAGGTCTCAGAAGTAGGCAGAAAGTAGATAAGGCGAAAAAAAGAGAAAAGAAAAAAGATCTGAAGGAGTAAGGAAGGTGGGTGGTGGTGGGGTGGGTGGGGGAGTGTATAAATTAAAGAATCAATGAGAGACTGGGGAGGAGAGCATGACACTTGCCCTTTGGGCAGATCTGTCACAGCTTGACCTGCAAAGGTCAGACCTGTAATCCCTTAACTGTGAATATACACCTATCTTTATCAGGCATGAAGTTTCAAGTTAGGAGGAAAGATTTAAACCCCTTGGATTCATTAGTCAGTTTCCAGAGAGCTCCCTTTCTGCTATAGAGCTTATTGCCCAGGAGACAAAGCTGCCTCTTCACTCTCCTAATTTACCCCCGCCTCTATCAGGTCCACTATGCTTGACACAGTACTAAAGTGTTGGCCTTGCTTTTACCACCCTCAGTGTCTTTTTTTTTAAGTTTTTTTTTTTTTTTTTTGAAGAGCATTTGTTAACTGCATTTCTTTAGAGTTTGTATTATTATGAGTTTAAAACTTTAAAATTTATGGTGGTAATTAAGTGATATATGTGTTTAGGTAACTAACTGAAGTTTTTAAAGTGCAGGTTAGTTGTGTATTTCAGTGACACCACTTCCCTATACTTGAATCAGTCCATGCATTCCTAGAGCGCATCCACACTGCACTCGCAGTCAGTGGATCCCTGTGGGGAATTTGGAAGTTATGGTCCTTACCCACATGGAACTTAATTGTTACTTGAAAACAAAACTGCAGTATGTAATGATGGCACGGAAAAATAAAAATAAATTATATGATTTACTTCACTTTACTGAAGATTGTGAATTACTCCTCTTTCGTTTTTCTGTGTTATTTTTAAGTCAACCCAGATAAGTAAGTATTAATTTCTGAAAGCCAGCTTTTTTCACGAGTGCTTAGAAAGCATTAGGACAATCATGAGTTGTATTTACCTTTCAATATGTGAAGGCAGAAAGACTTTTTCAGTTCTGACTTCATTTAAGCTGGGTGTTTTTTCTTTTCACATTGCCAAGTTTATCTGCCTAATTTTTGTTCTGGCATCTGTTTCTAACTACTAGAATGAATAGTCTAAATTGAAATTTCCATTTCCTCACGAGACTAACTTTCATCCTTAACATTCTTCTGAAACTGCTTGTACTCAGATCATAAATGACCTTCTTGTTGCTGAATGCAGTCGTTACCTTTCCATTAAACCATCTTTCTGTTTGATTTGATCTGCCATTCACTCTCATCTTCTTGATACCCTTCTCTCCTTAGTTGCTATGACGGCCATCTTTCCTCTTTCATTTTTCTCCTGCCTCTATAATTGCTCCTTCTCAATCATCTTCCTAGACTCCTCTTCCTCTGACTATTTAAAAAATATTGGTATTCTCCAGTGTTTGTTCCCCAACTCCAACATATATTTCTTAGTTTGGACCTCTTTCCTTAGCTTCTAACCTATATTAATCTACTTATTGGACATTTTTACCAAGTTATGGTACCTCCCCTGTCCCTAAATCCGGTCATTCATCTAGCCATATCTATTGTATGGCTAGGACCATCTCCAAACCATCTCCTAACCTCTGTGGCTCCACTACATACCATTTCCTAACCTCTGTGGCTCCACTGTGGTTGCCAATACTGCCAAAAGGTCCTTGTCCTAGACTCTGCTCCTGAAAGTGTCCCACTCTGGCTGTCTTTCCTTCAGCTTTGCTATTCCCTATGGTCTGAGGAGTCTGTAGGACCAAGGAAATGTGCCTGTCCTGTCTACCACATTCTAGCTACACAAGACCCCAGAAATCCCTGCCAACAGAAATCCCTGTCAACAGACCTCCTTCACAGGTCTCTTCTTCCAAGAGTGGACTGCATCCTTGGTGGGTACTCCCTAGGCCCAAGAGGCAGCTGTTTGGAAGCGGGTAGGTAGAGCTTTGATGGAGTTGGACCTTCAGGTCCACATACATACATGTGAAGCCCCTGATGTTGTAGATCAGAGCTAGAGGTCAGAAGAGAGAAGAAGAACATGCAGAGACCTCCATTGGTACTCTTGTCACAGGCCCCAAAAACATTAGGGACAGGACAAATTATTGCCTTACTTTTCTTTATATTCCTAGTACAATGCTAGTAGGTGATACTTCAGGCTAGTAGGAGATTCTTAAGGGCAAAGACTTTTTAATTTTATATTCCTAAATGTTTAGGCCAGTCACAATGCTTACCCAATACACAGTGAATACTCAGTACATGTTTGTTGTCTGAGTTAAAAAACACAGCTTGTACTCAACAGTTTATAATAATTTCATCTCCTTAATTGTCATGATAGTGTATTATAATGTTTATATGATTTTATTATATCTTACGGCCAGCATTTTTCTAGAAAAACATACCTCTAATTTTGCATTACCATTAAATGGGGAAAATAGATTTTATATATAAAACTAAATTTTATTTTTAAATATCTTTTTACAAACAAATTAATTTCATAAAATGGGATGAGTTAATGGTAGGTAGCAGAGAATAGCATCAAACAAATGGGAAGAATGAAACTGGGTTTTCATGTGTGTTTTCCCATGAATTCAGAGGGTAACCCCGAGATTCTGTAGGTCCCAGTTGTCCTACTGAGCTCATTTGTGAGGAGGGTATGTTTGACTTTTAATGCAAAAATCACATAAGTACTTAAAATTAGAGTAATTTTAGAATACCAAATCAGCACGTTTTAATTCCTGAAATGATTTTTCACTCTGATAATACATGTGGCCCCCCCAAACTCAGTGATCTTGTAGGCCTAGAAATGTCCTTAATGTCTTACCTGCTTTGGATTCTACTTTAGCACATGTACCATGTTACAGTGAGGAATATTCAGACCTGAGAATTAACTGGACTTGGATAATCCTTAACATTACTGCAAGCTCACACATTCTATGACTCTTATATTTGCTGCTTGGAGAATAGTCTGTTTTTGATCCATGGAGGGATAACAAAGAGTTAAACCATGAAAATATTTGAGTTTTATACCTTAATTCTTAGGATTCATATTTTATCAACTTTTTCGTTTTATTTTTGTTTTTTTGATATGTCATTTTTTTCAATGTTCTCCCTCTGTGCTTAACATTTTTAGGCCTAATAAAATGTATGCATTCCAGCCCTTCTCCTTCTAAACGAGTCTTTCAGGAATTCCTCATTAAAAGTATTAAATATCAAAGCAGTTACCTTTATGAGCCATCATGGGCTGGCTGTCTGTTGTGCCATCACAAGTCATGATTAAGGGAGTCATGATTAAAACCACTTAATGACATTGTTTCAAGAATATTTCTATGCTGAAATTGCTGTGTGACAGCTTGGGATTCACTGGGCTTTTGAAGGAGGCATTTGGTTTATAAACAGTTTAAATTGTTTTTGTCATCTAGAAAATAGTTCCCCTTATACAAGAAGATTTTTAAAGGTGTTTACTTTTCTTGATTTAGTAATGATGCTTGGAGCTATTTTCCCTTCAAATGATTTTTCCAACATTTACAAAGATGTGAGCAGACCTAATTCACATCTTTCACTTCCCACTCACTTATGCTTCTATATTAGGACCCCTACCTCTTTCTCATATGCCTGTTTATTACTTCTTTCTGCATTCAAAAAATTGTTTCGAAGTATTTTGAGGTGGCAATTGTTTAAAAAGAGGATTTGACACTCACGTGGTGATTAAAAAGCAAAACAAACAAGCAAAAAGTAGTTAGTATCATGTAAATGTCACATATACTGTCCCTGCCCTTTCCTCTACCTCCAAGGCAAAAGAGGTGGACTCACCGCCTCCTTTTCTTGTCTATGTTTTTTTGGACTTCTGGCTTCTTTTTCAAGGCTACTCTTGAATTGGATATGTAGGTTGGAGGTGGAGGAAGAAATGTGGGGAAAGGGTTTGGTTAGCAAGGAACAGGATAAAGTACTAAATAGAATACTGAGAAAAGATACCTTCTCCTAATAGATGCTCTGTACATGCTTACTGAATTTAATCTCATATTTTATGGGAGAATAAGTGGAATCCCACAAAGATAGTTGCAGACCACGTCCTCTGATTCTTTGACCAATTACTCTTCTATTAGAGATACTAGAATGACTATTTTCTTTTTTGTAGTTCTGTCGCTAAGCACAGAGTAGCCGTGAAATGTTGAGTTCAACTGTATTATTTGTAGGACTGGTGGCACTAACTAGGTCTTTTTATGTGTGGCACTCTAATAGAATATGGGTTTTGGAGTCAGACCTGGGTCTAAATCTCAGCTTCGCCTGTTAGCACTTAGGCAAGTTTCTTAATCTTTCTAAGCCGAGGCTCTCTCATCTTGATAAATGAAAGATAAGATTAGCTTCCACATGGTGTTGTTATAATAAATAAAACAAGGTTATTTGGAAGTATTTAGTTTGGTATGCAGCACAAATCAGAGGTTTCAGTAAATATTTATGAAATGAATAAGGCGTAACTATTACTATATTTGATCTCCTTTACAGAGAGTCAACATACTTTACCCTGCGGGTGTGGCATATTCTTTATAGATATGTATTCTTATTACCCAAGTTAACTGCTATTTAGCTAATGTCTTTTTGTCTAGAAAATGCTTCACCTACCTCACAGCCTTTTAATTTGTTTAATTCCAGACTAATCCATGGAGGACAGATGTTAAATGGATTAGCAGGTCCAACTGTAACGAATGCCGCTCCATTCCTCTCCACTACATGGTTTTCTGCAGATGAACGGGCTACTGCCACAGCTATTGCGTCAATGCTCAGTTATCTTGGGGGAGCATGTGCATTTTTAGTTGGACCACTTCTTGTTCCAGCTCCCAATGGGACGTCGCCTCTTCTTGCTTCCGAGAATAGCAGGGCCCACATTAGAGATCGCATAGAGAATGTATTATATGCAGGTATTTTGAAGTTTCTTTTCTTCCTGTTATACTTTGTCTTTTATCCTAGTCATCTTCACTTTGGTTTTTGTATACCAGGTCACATCTTGTGAAATACTTAAGAGGACTAATATATACATATGCGTATATGTGCTTTTCTTGTCACCTTATATGGAGATGCCTACTTGAAACTATCTAAGAAGTTATTAAGTTTTCAATGTATAAGTGCTACATGGAAGGTTATTTCTTTACTTTTCCCATCCCTTTATAATTAAGAACTGTGTAACACATTGTCTAGTGTCTTTTCTAGATATTTTATCAATATATTACTCTAAACATTATTATCAACAGTAAACATTAGCTAAGCAACTATTGGTAGATGTTAAGCTTATTTTCTTCCTTACAATTTCCCCTTTATTGGCCATGTTCTCTAACCTAATAAATCTGGGTCATTCATGGTTTATTCTTCTCTTCATTTCCTAGTCTCTGTATGTTTAGTCTACTAATAAGGGATGTCTACTTTTCCAAAAAATTCTCTTGAATCCTTTCTCTTTATTTCGAGAGCCAAACCCTAGTCCACTCTTACATTATAGTCTCTTACAAATCTCCTTAAATATGTTCCATCACCCCATATGGCTATTTATTATTTCCTTCTGCATTCAGAAAACTTTTTATAAGTGTTTACTATATACCAAGCACTGTGCTAAGTGCTGGGAATGGGCAAGATCACTGATAAGATAATTATACTACGATTAGAGATATACAGAGTTTGGAAGGCCTAACTGGTCTAGATTTGGAGAGAAGTTGAGGAGTCAGGGAAGGCTTCATCAAGAATGTGATAATTAAACAAAATTAAGAATTTTGTAGGCGTTCACCAAATGTTCAAGTGAGTTAGGGTATTCTGCATAGAAGGGCCAGAACTGCAAGAGCAGAGAAAGTATGGGAGAGCTCAGTATGTCCAGGGAACTGAACGTAATTTGGTATGGCTAGAGTAGTATAAATATAGGTGTTTGGGTGTTGGTAGCAAGTGGCAGAAAATGAGACTGGAAAGATAAGGGACCAGATTATGATGAACTTTATATTAATTCATTTATTCACTTATCAATTTAACAGATATATTTTGAGCTTCTATGTATCTGTCACTGAGGTAAACGTGGTTCCTACCTTTATAGAATTTATAGTGTCCCAAATGATGCAGACAAGTAAACGGTCATAAAACAAGGTGGTAAGTGCTATAACCAAAGGCCTACAATTGCTGGGACAGCTCGGAGGAGGAGCACCTAACCCAGATTTTGGAGGTCAAGTAGAACTTTCTCAATATGCAGCATCTAAGTTGGAACTAAAGGACGAGTGAGAATTAGGCTAATACAATGGGCACCCAGTAAGGGAAGAGAGCCTGCTACATTCAAGCAACTTAAATCCCAGAGTGGCTTAGATCTGGTGAAAGTATTGATAGATGAAGCTAGAGAAGTAAGCCAGGCCATGCAAGCCTTCTCAGCTGGGCTGAAGGATTCCAAGTTCACCACGTTGCAGGCAAAGGCCACACTCTGAATAATTTTGCACTACAGAGTTATGTGATAAGATTTACATTTAAAAATATGATTTAGAGGGAATAAAAGTAAAGCAGCAATAGTGACAATATATAAAGTTTTTAATACCCCTATAGACTCTTTTTAAAGAAAAAAAATTGAAATGTAAAATAAGTAAGCAAATAAATAAAACCAAAAGCAGACGAAACAAAAATTTAAACTTTATTTTGGTTATATCTATATTTTTATTGAAAACTTAAACGATGATTCTATCTTTTAAATGACTGGATTTTAGGCACTATTGGGCATGTATTGATTCTCTACAGTCTTCTGGCTTTAGGTTCCTATGCATTCAAAAAGAAGCCCCTACTCAAAACTTCCCAGTTATAACTTCAGTGCTTTCATATTTGCCATCTGCCTTTCTGAAATATTGTTTCATGAGCCTTCATTCCATGAAAAATATTATGCTAGAATCGCTACCTTAGAAGTTGATGACTCTTAAACTAAATGATTCCAAAGTCATCATAAACTATAGGCCAGTATCCTTTGTGAATATAGAACTACAGGTCCTGAACAAAATACAGCAAACCAGATCCAGTGACACATAAAAAGGATTATACACCATGACCAAATGAGATTTATTCCTAGAATGCAAGGTTGGTTTAACATTCAAAACTGAAGTAACATAGTATGTCATATCAATGGAATAAAGGAGAAAAGCCATGGATCATCTTAATAGATGGGGGCCGGGGGGAGGACAGAGGAGTATTGACAAATCTAATATCCTTTCAAGGTAATAATACACACTCAACAAATTAGGAATAGACAAGAGTTCCCTCAATCTAATAAAGGACATCTATGGAAACCCCACAGATAAGATCATATTTAATGGTCAAAGACCGCATTCTCCCTGAGGTCAGAAACAAGACATGTCTGGTTAACATTGTGCTGGAAGTTCTAACTAGGATCACTGAATAAGGAAAAGAAATAAAAGGCATCTAGATAAGAAAGGGAGAAATAAAGCTGTCTCTATTGAAAATGACATGATTTTGAATGTAGAAAATCCTCTGTAGTCCACTAAAAAACTATTAGATTTTAAAAAACAAGTTCAGTAAGAATGAACAAGTTTATTCTAAAAAAAAAAGTTTGAGGATACAAGATTAATATCTAAGACTCAATTGTATTTCTGTACATTAGCGACAAGCAACCAGAATATAAAGTTAGGAAAACAATACAATTTATAATAGCCTCAAAAAGAATACAATATTTAGGAATAAATTTAACAAAGTAAATGTAAAAATGTGAAGGCTATAAAACATCATCAAAAGATATTTTAAAAGATCTAAAGAAATGGAAAGACTTCCATGTTCATGTGTTGGAGATTTTAATAGTGCGAAGATGAATAATATGCCCCAAATTTTTATATAAATTCAGTGCAATCTCAGTTAATATTCAGCTGTCTGTGTTGCAGAACTTGACAAGCTGATCCTAAAATTTATATGGAAATGCAAGGGACCCAAAATAGACAAAACAGTCTTGAAAAAGAACAAAGTTAGAGAACTCACACTTGCCACTCTCAAAACTTAGTACAAAGCTACACTAATCAAGACAGCATGGTACTGGCATAAGGATAGACATATAAATAAATGGAACAGAAGGACGATTCCAAAAAAAATAAACCATTACATTTATGTTCAATTGACTTTTCACAAGGGTGCCCCGACAATTCAATAGGGAAAGAATAATCTTTTCAACAAATGGTACTGGACTAACTGGATATCCAAATGTAAAAGAATCAATTTGAACCCCTTCCTTACACTGTATACAAAAACTAACTCAAAATGGATCATAAACCTAAATGTGAGAGCTAAAACTATAAACTTTAGAAGAAAACATAAATAAATTTGCATAACCTTGGGTTAGGTAAAACCTTTTTATAAAGAATACCAAAAGCACAAATGACAAAAGAAAAAATAAGTTGGATTTTATCAAAATTTAAAACTTTTGTGTATCAAAGGGCACCATCAACAAAGTGAAACAACAACTCACAGAATGAGAGAAAATAGATGCAGATCATGTATCTGATAAGGGACTTAACCAGACTATATATTTTAAAACTCTTCTAATTCAACAACAGAGACAACCCAATTAAAAAATGGGCAAAGGACTGAATAGACATTTCTCCAAAGAAGATATACAAATGTCCAACAAGTACATGAAAGAATGCTCATTGTCATTAGTCATCAGAGAAATGCAAATCAAAATTATAATGACATAAACTTCATGCCCAGTAGGATGGCTATAATCAATAAAATAGAAAATAACAAATGTTTGTGAGAAAGTAGAGAAATTATATATTGGAACCCTTATGTATTGCTGGTAGAAATATAAATGTTACTTTGGAAACAGTTTGACAGTTCCTCAAAATATTAATCATAGATTACCATATGACCCAGCAATTTCATTCTAGGTACATGCCCAATGAGATGAAAACATACATCCATGCAAAAATTTGTACATGAATGTTCATCTTAGCATTATTCATAACAGCCTAAAAATAGAAACAATACAAATGTCTGTCAACTAAGTGGATTAAAAAAAGTGGTATATCCATTCAGTGGACTATTATTTGGCAAAAAAAAAAAAAAGGAATAAAGTACTGATACATGCTTCAATATGGATGAACCTTGAAAACATTATGCCAGGTGTAATAAGCCAGTCCCAAAAGACCACATATTATATGATTACACTTATAAGAAATGTCCATGATACTCAGCTCTGTAGATACTGAAAGTAGATTAGTGGTAACCCAAAGCTAGGAGATTTGTGGAAGTGATGGACAAATTTATGAGAGTCTTTTACTGGGATGATAAAAATGTTCTAAAACTGATTGTTGTGATGGTTGCACAATTTTGCGACTGTACTAAAAACCATTGAATTGTGCTCTTTAAATGTGTGAATTATATGTTACATGAATTATATCTCAAGTTGTTTACAAAAATGCTAGTAGAAAAGTGGTCAAAGAATATGGACAAGGTAATCAGAAGAAGAAATACAAATGGCCAGTAAGTGTATGGAAGATGTTCATTGTTACTAACAATCAAAAAAACTATAAATTAAAAAATTTATTAACTTTTTGTTGCTTCTCAGATTGACAAAGAATAAAGATATTATATGAGGTTAAGTGTCTTATAGGAATCTTGTACCTTTTTCTAAGAATATAGCCCTAGAATTAGAATTATCCTACTGAAATGATCTCTAGAAATCCCTTAGTCTAATCCCTTTATTGACCCAGAAACAGAATAGAGAGCCCAGAAATAAATTCACGCCTACATGGTCATTTAACTCATTACAAAGGAGTCAAGAACGAGTAAGGGGTTCAAGTTCCAAGTTAATTAATGGCATAGGCGGGTCTATACTTCAATGTTTTCTGACTTTTCTGCTAAATTGGGCACCGTTAAAAGCTGGGACTTCTAGGTGTCAGAACTCCAGGGGAGAATGATGGGGATACCTACGAACTTTCCTTTCTGTGGTAGTGCCAAACTAAGATTGTTTGGATGTTCATTCTGATTATTTGTTTTAGTTCTGATTATTTAATAGTCTACATTGGCTAGTCCCGTGTTTATAAAATTTTGTTGTCTTTTGGTTTCTTATTTTGGATGCTTTCCTATTCTGTTCCTATTCCCATATAGCCTGTAAATTGAGTCTGTCCTACACTATGCATCTTTAGAATATCATATCGTTGATCAAACAGACTGCTGTCCTGTTCTTACCAGTTTTCTCAATCATATTCTTTAGGTCTGAAGACCATGCTTTTTATACAGTCATCCTAGACCCGTTTTGAAATCTCTTATAGTTCAGTACTATTGGTTTTTAGTGTGTTTTCTCCATAAAGTACATTTGTTTACTACCTCAGTCTTTTTGTCTGTGTAGTGTACCTTAGTATACCATACTTCTTTGCTTACAGTATGACTCGTTACCTATGACCTGGTGAAATTGATATCTCTACATAACTATCTTTCCCACAAAATTGAGCTGTTTGGGCTAGGGACTATATTTTTGCATATCTTCATAAGCCTAGAGCTTCGTTGATGCTCGAATATTTATTAGATAAATAGTATTTGAAATATTGAACTTTTTCGTTATGTGGATAACATTTTACTTTTTTTTCTTTCAGAATTTGGAGTTGTTTGCTTACTGTTTTCTGCAACTCTAGCTTATTTCCCACCTCGGCCTCCTCTTCCTCCCAGTGTTGCTGCAGCTAGCCAGCGGCTCAGTTATCGGCGGAGCTTTTGTAGATTATTAAGGTAAATAGACTTAAAATCACTGGGTGGTTTTGACTAGCACCTTCAAAATAATTCCACATTTATTTAAGATAATTTCAGATAATAATTTTTCAGCAATCTGTTAATTAGGTCACAAATAATTGACAAAATACTGATTAAATACTTTAAAGGGACTTCTTATCAGAAATCTATCTTAAAAAAATCACCCAAAGCAAAATTGCCATAATTTTTGCCTCCTCTACATACCTCCTATACTATTAGTCACTTAATATTTTTAAAGTCAAATCTTTTATTTAAATAATTTTCTTTTATAAGGAAATGTATCACACAATAGTATCTGTGAGTTCATGGGTTATATGTGTTTATTATATTTTTCCTAATATGTAAATTATTTTTATTCATATTGTATTTCTTAGATACACATTAAAATAAATAAGTGCTAGTCAATACAAAGTGAATATAATAATGTTTATATACCTCCAGTGAGATCATACTTTGAGAAACTTAATATTTTATTTTCTTTTATTGGTATAACTTAAACATAATTAGATTAAATTCTGCCCTTTAAGGCTCAAATTCAATTCTTTGGATATGTAGAGCATCGCTGATGATGATTATTGGCAGTTGGGCCACTAGAACTTATCTTTTGAATTTTTCCTCCAGTTAGTTGTGATGAGTTTTTAGTGATTCATTAGTAACTCTCTCTAGTTGGTTTTCTTTTCTAGTCTACCTTTCCCACCAGATGGTAAGTTCCTCATGGTTAAGAGCTATGTCTTTGTGTCCTCTATAGTAATGTTGTATAACAGGAATATAATATGAGCCACATAATAGGTAATTTTTAATTTTCTAGTAGCTTCATTAAAAAAGATAAAAAAGAAACATAAAATTAATTTTAATAGCATGTTTTCTTTAACCTAGTATATCTAAAATATTTTTTAACATATTCAAAATTATTGAGATATTTTATATTCTTTTATTCATTCAGAATCTTTTAAATCCAGTGTATATTTTAAACTTACAGTATATTTCAATTCAGGTGCTAAATTTTCATTAGAAATACTTGGTCTGCACTTAAATTACATCAGATTAACAATTGAGGAGTGTCTCCCATATTGCACTATTTATCTCAAGTTAAAAATAAATACCTGCAAATCTTCAAATTTTGCATCAACACATCTCTGAAATTATTCAAAAGGTCTTATACTCTAGAGACAATTGTTTGGGCCTTAATTGAAGATCTTACACTTCACTTCTTTAGAATACATGTTTTAATTTGTTCTTCCTGATGTTTTAAAAAATTTTCCGTAGCTGAGAGAATTTCTTTTACCAAGTCTCCATCCAAAAATGGTTTTCTCTTTGTTCAGGAATCCAAACTGTTTTATATCTAGCCGAAGTTATAAGCTCAGATCTGTTAAAAAATGCTTAAAAATGTTTGTTGGACATTTCATCCTGATTTTGGGCAACTAATTTTTTTTAATTCTTTTTTACTGTTGAGAAGAAACTTCTTATAAAATTCACTGTGTATTTATTGAACATGTCTCTTAATATTATCGTCTTAATTATCTTAATTTTCTTTTTTACACAACAGACATCATTTTGCTCTGCTGCAGCAAATCGCAATTGCCATTCATTGTGAAATCTGTAACATATTTTCTTCCAGTCTCTTATTTTTTTTCCCTTTAAAATATTCAGATAAGCAAATTACAATGTTATATCGTTGTGTGAAAAAAATATTTATAACCGAGTTAGTTCACTGATACCAAGAAGATCAGTGACAGTTTCTAAAACTAGAAACAACACATGCTACAACGTGCACACTATAATAATATCTTACCCAGTGCAGCAGTTACAGTGAACTGCATTTCCACCAAAAAAATAAAATTGTGTTTAACAGAAAGTACTTTTCACTGCTTCTGTTTTTAAATTTGGATTTAAATTAATTAAAATGAAATTTGTGTCACTTGTAGTAATGATACATCTCTTTTGTGAGACTTTTCTTTCAGTCTATATGTACATATATCGGTAGGTTGCAAAGTAAAAATATATTTCTTAGTCTGCAGTACAGTAAAAAGTTTTTGTACATTGCCTTCCACATAATAGGCAAAGAGAAAATATTAATTAAATTGAATTATTATCAGTGACACACATTTGTAAGATGACGATTAAAATGATAGTTTTTTAAATGCTATTTAACTAAGTTTTTTTGTGTGTTTTTTCATGCCAAGCCAGAGACTAGATAGCAAAAGATAAGACTAGAGAGGCTGGTTAGGGTCATATTATGCCATACTAATAATTTTAGACTATTCTGTGGGAAATGAGGGATCGTTGGAGGATTGATTTTAAGGTTAGGAGTTATATTGTTCTTATAAGGAAACACAAAATTATCACTCTGACCACAATAAACCCTGTGTTTGTTTCTAAATTCCCTAAAGTCAAGATCTTTATTCTCTATCTAAATCATAAAGTATAAAATCTTTCTATAAAAAAACCCTTTTCACTAATGGCCTACTTCTCTCTGTCTCTTCCAATATTTGTCTATTTACTCTTCAGGTTCTACCTTTGGGCTCTAAGGTGGGTGGTTCCTTGGGCCTGCCATGCTCCATTCCCCTAGCCTACCAATATAATTTCCTCTGAGCCTTCAAAGACCCCCTAAAATCATTAATTCCTAGATTAATTGGAATAACTGCTTTTCTAGATTCTAGTGCCATTATCTGGGGTGGGAATGGTTAAAGTTTCTACCACGATTATAATAAATAGTATTAATAAATTAGTATATATTATGTAATACTAATTAACAAATTACTATTAAAAAATAATACTATTTATATGATTCCCATCTCTTAATATGCCTTTACCTTGTATAACCTAATGTAAACATTTCTCTCTCTTTCTATATTGGTTTAATGTTTGATGATAGTGGTTGTTGATTTGCCTTTTAAACTTCAAGAGTAGAGAGTTGAGTTGAACATGTTCCTTATTTCAGGACACATGAACACATTTATTCATTTATTTATCATTTATTCTTTTTCTATATTTCCCACTCCCATGCCCCTTCCCTTCCCCTACTCACGCCACCTCTTAAATGCATTTAATGTGTATCTGTCTGGGTGCTTTTGCAATATGTGTATTGTTTGCATGCATCTATGTTTAACTTATCTAAATGATGGCACATTACATATCTCACTGTTTGACTTTTTAACTAAACATTATGTGGTTTTTTTATAACTTTTTATTTTGAAAATTTATAGAAGAATAGTATAACCTCTATATCCCATAACCCAATATCAACAATTGCCTATTTATAGCTATTTTTGTTTCATCTTTACTTTACCTACTCCCCACCTTCCTGTATCATGAAGCAAATCCCAGATGACAAATCACTTCATTCATAAATATTTCAACATGTGTAATATATGTTTAAAAGATAATGACTCTTTTTAATATAAATATAGTACTATTATTGCACCTGAAAACTTTTTAACAATAGTTTGCTGTTATCAAATCAATATTTACTTTTCGATTGTCTCATGATTTTTTTTTAACAGTTTGAATCAAGATCAAATTAAGTCTATGCATTGCAATTAGCTCAAATCCATCATAATCTGTAGGTTTCCTTCCCATCTCTCTCTTTTCCCTTGTAATTTATTTGTTAAGGAGCCATCTCTTTTGTCCCCACGGTCTCGATTTTGTTGATTGACTCCATATGGTGTAGTTTGTCATGTTTCTCTGTACTTTATATGTCCTATAAATTGATAGCCAGAGCTGTGTTCCGATTCAGATTTTTGTTTTTGCTTTGGTTTTGATTTTAACAAGATTACTTCATAAGTGATGGCTTTCTTCCATCAGGAGGCATATGGTATCTGGGTAACTCTCATTTTGTGATATTATCACTAGGTTTTCAAGATGCCCCTATAACTAATTCTTTGTACTCCATCACATTTTATATGCCCACTCCCACTGTGTACCCAAATAGCCTCTAATTCATTGTCACCACAAACACTACTTCAGTGACATCCTCACATATATCATAGGAGACCTGAAAACTTCTTTTGAAAATAGATCCCACAACAGGATTGCTGGGTCATAAGGTATGTTAAGCTTAATTTGCCCAGAATCGCCAGATTGCTCTCAAAAGTGCCTGCATTTATCTCTATTTCCATAGCAGTGCCCATTTCCCTATATGCCCACCAACCTTGGTATTATCCATCTTTCTAATTTTTACTAGCCTAACAGGTGTAAACTAATATATCTTTTAATTTGCATTTCCTGGATATTAATAAGTTTGAGATTCGTTATGTGATTGTTTGCCTTTTAGGTTTCATCTACTATAAATTCCTCTTCATAGTTTCTGCCCATTTCTTAATGGTGATTGCTATCATTTTCTTAATGATTTACATATTATAGGTATAAATTCCTTTTTTGACTTAAAATTTTAAAAATTCAAATATATAGTTCCATTCCGCCCACTAATTTTGTCCATGAATTTCTTAATTATCAACTTTCTGGTTTTATCTTTCTCATTTAGATTTTTAACCCATCTAGAGTTCACCTTAGTCTGTGGTGTTAAGTAGTCATGCAGGGTTTTGTTTTTCTCTCCGTAAAATGAGCTAGCTCCATTTGCTAAACAATCCTTAGCCCTTTCATTCGTAATGGCTCCTTTATTGGATACTGAGTTTCTGTGTCTTAGCTCTGTTTTCCTCCATTGTTCTCTTTGCTCTTGAGCCATCACATACAATTTTATTGCTTTGGCCATGCAGTTTGTCTTAATATCTGATAGGACAAAGGCCTCTGTTTTCATATTGTTTTAAGGATGAGTTTGCTTGTCAAGGACTTTTATTCTTCCATATAAATTATAGAGCATAGTTTTTGAGTTTCTAAAAAATTCAACTGGAATTTTAATTGTAATTGCATTGAATTTATAGATTAATTTGGGACGTCTCTCCATCTATTTAGATCATCTTCTGTTCTCTTAATTAGATTAAGAGATTGCTTCTTCTGCTCCCCCCACCCCAACCCCTATACCTCCCATAGAGGTCTTGGATCTTCTTGGTTTATTCCTAGGTACTTTATCATTTAAAATTTTTAATAGCTATTGTGAATGGTATCTACTTTTAATTAAATTTTTAAAATTAAACTTGTTATTGTGAGATAATTTTAGATTCACATGCAGGTGTAAGAAATAATAGAGCGATAACATGGACTTTGATGTTATCACTATGTTTTTAGCCATTTTGATAGGTATGTAGAGGTACAATTTCTGTAGAAGGCAATTGGCATTGCGTATTAAAGTTACAAATACACATACTCTATGACATGACAGTTGCACTTCTAGAAATCGATTCCCCAAGTGTACTAATGCTCATGCGAAATGACTAAGAACAAAGAAATAAAATTCTATACTATATATTGTATAAAATATATAAAATTATATATTTATATCTTTTGTAGGGGGGCTGATTAAATAAATAATGGCATGCCAACATAATGTAATACAATGCAGCTGTAAGAAAGGATGAAGAAGCTCTATATGTATTGTCTATGGAAGAGCTTTAAGACCTAAGTTAAAAAAGAAAAGTTCAGCAAAAGGTGTAGTGTGCTACCATTTATATAAAAAGATTGGTGAAAGAATATATGTGTGTGTGTGTGTATATGTGTATATTTGTATTCACTTGTATATTTTGGGATATTTCTGGGAAGCTACTCAAGAAAGTGATAACATTGGTACTTGTGGGAAGAGGGAAATAGGGGTAAAAAGAGGACATTTCCCCCGTATTTTTATACTTGTTTGGTTTTGAGCCATTTGAATTATATTGGCTATTAATAATAATAAAACAAATAATAATAATAAAACAAATGAGAATTAAAACTACTCTCTGAAAATGATAAAACCAGCAAAATATATATTTTTAATCTTTGTTTTTTCTCTCTACCTTGTTCATAATGAGAAACAGTAATATTTTTTAACATTTGAATTTTTTATTTTTTAATTATAGTTGAAATCCAATATTATGTTAGTTTCAGGTATACAACATAGTGATTAGACATTTATATAACTTACAAAGTGATCACCTCAATAAGTCTAGTATCCACCTAAGGAACAGAAATTTATCTTTTCAAATAAGAACTTTTTTTTAAACTGAAGCTACCTACTCAATTTATGAAGTAATGTTGGTAATTCATTTATATAATAAACATTGACAACTTTTAAATAATATGACAAAGATATTCTTATAAAAATGAAAAATGTAAAGAACTTTGAATTTATTAACAAACTGACAAATATTTTTTATTTCTGATTCCCATAGTCCAATTTCCGAATGACTCCTTTCATGAGTAAGAGTTTAAATTCTAGATTTTGAATCAATAATAATATTTTCTTGTACTTCTTTTTTACAGCAATTTGAGATTTTTGATGATTGCGTTAGCATATGCCATACCACTTGGTGTATTTGCTGGCTGGTCTGGAGTTCTGGACTTAATTTTAACACCAGTGCATGTCAGCCAAGTAAGCATTTTATTTCTTTATATATTGTAGGTATTTTTAGTTCACTTAAACTATAAATATTGTCTACGTGTTCCTTGATTTTAGCTTCAAGTCCTGGGTAAAACATTATTTCATATCATTATTGCAAAAGCAAAGTCCTTATGAAATAGTTATAAACAATATTGATTTCCTGGATTTTGTTAACAGTCATAAATTTCACATTTATTTAGAGTTTATTAATGTTGCTAATAAACAGAAAAATAAGGACAATCTTAGTTTTGTTGACTCCATTCTTTATCCTTAATTTATACTTTATAAAGAAGATTAAAATCCCATCATCAAATATATGGCTATTTCTACATCTAATTTCTCACTTTCTCTCCAGTCTCAGAATAAGGGTATCTCATTTCTTTAAAAATAACCATTTCACTGATATGCTTGATGCCATCCATTCTCCTTGCTTCCAGATAGCATGGTAAAAGGGGTAAAGAGAGATTTGAGGAGCAAATGGAAGAAATCCAGCATATGATATTCCACTGTATGAATTAACAATTGTTCCATTCTAATTTTGGTGAACATTTGGATTGTTTACAGTTTTTGACTGTCACAAACAGTGTTATATGAACGTTCTCATAAGTTTCTCGATGTACCTCTATACACATTTATCTTGGATATATAGCCAGGAATGGAATTGCTGGTTAGGGTGTATGCCTGGTTTGATAGATGATGCCAAACTTCCCCAGAGTTGTTGTATCACTTTACAGGCCCACCACCAGTACATGAAATTTCTCATTGTTCCACATCATTACCAGCACTTGGCAATATTAGTCTTTTTAAATTTAGACTTGCTGATGGCTATGCAGTTGTATGCAATTATAGTGATATCTTTTTAATTATTAGTTGAATATTTGAATATCCTTTTTTGTGATGTGCCTATTCAAGTCTCTTGCCCACTTTAGGGCTGCCTTTTTCTTACTGGTTTGTAAAGAGGAGCTGTGCGGAAGACGGCTCCCCAGAAGACTATGTGGAGTCCTCAACAACTCTTGGCTGAGAAATAGACTGCACATGTAAAAGACAAAGCTGCTAGAGTCTTCACAGAGAGACTGCCCTGGGTTCGAAAGCAGAACAAATATAGTAGAGGGCAAGCAGTGCAGGGCTGTTGGAATTCTGGCCCAGCCAGAGTGAAAAGACCTCATTAAAACCTTGGGCTTCTGCCGAGACACCAGAAAGGCCAAACTAGAGAATGAAGGACCATGCCTAGATAGAGTAAGGCCAATTCTACTTAGGCTCACCATAAACAAAGCCTAAAACCAAGCCCTGACAGAAATCTGCAGAGAGCACAGTTTGGAGATTGAGTCCTACCAAGCAAGAGGGGCCTGAGAAACATCTTGGTTTCTACTTCTCTGCCGTAATAAGCACAAAATCAAGCCTATACAAGTTCAGGGTGATCAGTTAGTAATTGAACTGCCTATAACGTAAAAATCAACTATTTTAAAGAAATACGAAAGAATCCAGAATCTTTATATTGTATTGTCCACAACATAACCTATACAATTTTTTTTTTTTTAATTCGAAGACATTAGACATACAAAGAGACAGGAAAATATTTTAAAAAACAAAAAACAAAAACAGAACCAATAGAAACCAACTCAGGGATTGTAGATGTTGGATTTAGCAGACAGAGACATAATGCAAAAGAGAGAAGGAAATCTTTGCTTGCTCCAAATTTATAAATATATTCCCCTATATTATCTTGTAGGACTGCATTGTCCACTACAGTAGCCACTAGCAACTGTGGCTATTTAATTTGAAAATTAAATTAGTTGAAATGAAATGAAAATTTAAAATTCACTTCTTCAATGGCATCAGCCGCTTTCAAGTATTCAGTAGCCACTTGCGATTTGTATTGGACCATACAGATAGATAGATTTCCATCATCACAGAATACTCTGTTGGATAGTGCTATTCTAGAAAGTTTATGGGTATTCTTGCCACATTTAAGCCTAAAATTGAATTTTGTGCTTGTTATAAGGTAAGGGTTAAGTTTTTTTTCCCCCAACATAGGTATCTATTAACCTAGGATCGATTTTTGAAAAGATCGTGCTTTTCCAATTGCTTTCTACTGTCATCTTCGTTATACTGAAGTGCTCTTATATGCATGGATGTGTTTCTAAACTATTTTTTTCCTCTATTTGTCTATCTTCGTTCCAACACCAAATTGTAATAAGTATTCTAGTAGTGTTATAAGTTTTGATATCTAGTAGAATAATACTCCTTTTTACTAGGATTTTGATGAGAATTTTTTGAATCTATAGATTGGTTTGAGAATTAACTTCTTTATAATGCTGAGTCTTCCAAACCATGATCATTATATTTCTCTTCATTTACTTAGGCACTAATGTCTCTGAATGATGCTTTATAATTTTCTGCAAGGACCCTTCTATATATTTGTTAGATCTATTCCCAGGTATTTGATACTTTTTGAAACTATTGTAATTGGTAATTCTAAAATTTGTATTTTCTGTTGGCTGGCATATAGAAATATAGTTGATTTTTACAAGGAATTGCAATGCAGCTGATCTTGTATCCAGCAACCGTGTTAAACTCACTTATTTATTATATTAATTTGGCCATAGATATTTCGGCCTCTCTACATATATACTCATATCAATTATGACTAAGGACAAATAGATTGAAAAAACTACATTTAGTAAAATTCAACATTGAGATAATCATATGATCTTTCTCTTAAACTACTAATATGACAAATTACACCTATTAATTATTAAATTTTAAACCACTTGTACTAAATCCCATTTGTCAGTGATTTGTTACACTTTTATATATCAGTGGATTCTGTTTGCTCATGTTTTGTTTAGGAATTTTTGCAGATTTTTTTTTCAGATTAAGATAGGAGTATAACTTTCCTTTCTTGTTCTATCCTTTCAATTTTAGTATCAAGGTGTTGCTAGTCTCAAAAAAACAGCCTAGGAAGTGTTTCCTCTTTTTCTTTTATCAGAAGATTTTGTGTAAGTTTCATGGTTTGGGGGTTTTGTTTTTTCCTAATAATTTAGTAGAATTCACTGATGAAACCATTCAGTTTTCTTTGTGAAAAGATTTTTAATATGCAGTCAATTTCTCTAACAGTTATAAAAGTATTCAGATTTTCTATTTATTCTTATGTCAGTTTTGATAAATTGTACCTTTCTAGAATTTTTCCATTTTATTTCAGTTTTCAAATTTATTGGTAAGAAGTTCTTTATAGTATCATTTCATGATTTTATTATGTCTTCAGTATAAGTCATTCCAGATATTAATTATCTATATCTTCTCTATATTTTTCCCTGAGTAATCTTACCAATGGCTTTTTAATAAATGCTTATTTTCTATTTTACTGATTTCTGGTTTTATCCTTATATTTTTCTATATTTTTTTGTAGGAAGTTACTTTGTTTTCCCTTTTTTAAGTTTTTGATATGACTCTTTAGATCCTCGACTTTTAGCTTTTCTTTTCTAATATATACATTTTATGGTTATATATTTCCTTTTAAACACAGCTTTAGCTGCATTCCATGTTTTGCTAAGCAAGATTTTCATTATTCATTTAAAAATATTTTCTAGTTTTTGTAGTGATTTCTTCTTTGAACCATGGGTTATGTAGAATGACATTTCTTAATCTACAAACTGCTAAAGAGTCTCTAGTTTTGGGGGTTTTTTTTTCCCTTAATTTCTAACTAAATTACATAAACGTGGTCTTACGGTATCCTCTGTGATTTCAGTATTTTCAAATTTGGTGACCCAACATGTGATCAACTATGTTTTATAATTCTTGGGTATTGTGTTTTATTTATTTTATTTTATGTTTTTAACAAGAGAAGATAACCAAATTTAATACATACGTAGGTATGGGAACCCTGCATAATGAGACAGTCAGACGCCCCACATGCAGGAGAGGTTCAGAGATAGAAAGGGAGCGTGGATATATAGGACATTATGTGCAAGGGATGAGTTAAGGTGCTTTGGGAGCTTCAAAGGGTCATTGCAGAATTATAAAAGTAGATGTTTAGTAAACAGAAGTTTGCCCTCTCATCCAGGTGGGTCAAAAAGAGATTCTGTCTGATAATCTCCCATTATGGGCAAGGCCCCTAATTCAGGTTCTTCCAGGTCATTAAGGAGGGGCAGAAGTTTCTCTTGAGCCTAAAGCTAAAATTGCCCTTAGCTCAAAATAATCTTTATACCACTGAGGTACTGTGTTTTATTTGTGTCAGTTAGATCAATTATGTTAATTGTGTGTGTTCACATCTGTATCTTTATTCATTTTCATTTCCTTGTTTTATTAGTTACTGGGGAAGGTGTGTTAAAATTCTGCACATTATATAATTGTCTATTTCTTTCTTTTCCTTCTGTCAATATTTGCTTTATATATTTTAAGACTAGGTAAGTGATACACATAAATCTAGAATTGTAGTGTCTGACCAATGTATTAAACCTTACATCCATATGAAGTATTATTTATTTCTGGTGATGCTTTTTACCTTAAAGAATATTAGTTACACCAGCTTTCTCTTGGTTAGTGTGTGCATGGTATATCTTTTCATATTTTTTTGACTTTCACACTTTCTTTAGCTATACCTCTTATAAGCAGTATACCGTTTTTTTCTTTAATTCTGTCTGATAATCTTTTTGTTTTAATTGGAGTATTTAGTCCATTTATATTTAATGTAATTTTTGATAAATTTGGATCTAGATCTACTATCTTTCTATTGGTTTTTATTTTGTTCACTCTAATCCTCTTTTTCTTTTCTTACCTTCTTGTGAATTAAATATTCTTTTATTTTTCTGTCTTTACTCTCTATTAACTTGGTATAGTCTCTTTTACTACTTGGTGGTTACCCTAGAAAGTATAGAATGCACTCCTGACTTATCAATACTTGTTATAACTTAGAACTATCACCTCTTCCAGGACACCCCAGAGTCTTTAGAACCCTTTAACTCCATTTCATCCTCTAGCATTTCTTGTGCTATTATTGTTATATATTTTCCACTGTACAAGGTCATCATTATTATTTCACCTTTATTTTTGAAGATTATTTTTGTTGGACATAAAATCTATGATATAACTAGGTGGCGATTTTTTAAAAATTTATTCTTGATGTCTGTAGGACTTCTTGAATATATGGCTGGATTTCTCTATCAGTTTCTGAAAATGTTTAGCCAATATCTCTTTGAAGCTTATGCTCTATTTTCTCTAATTTCACCTTTAGGGACTGTGTGTGCTGTGTGTGTGTGTGTGTGTGTGTATTGTGTGTATGATCAATCGATAGATAGATAGATATAATTATACCTTCATGTTGTATTCCCTATGTCTCTTACCCTTTCTTCTGAATTTTTCATCTTTTGCCTTTCTCCACTTCAGATTAGGTATTTTATCAAGCCTCTCTTCCAACTCATTATTTGAGTTTTCAACTTTGTCTAATATGCTATTAAACTCATCTGTGAGTTACTAACTTAAATCGTGTTTTTAAGTTATAAAATTTTTATTTGATACTTTTCATAGTTTCCAAATTTCTGTAGAAATCCTTGAGCTTGTCTCTTTTTTTTATATTTTTTTAAAAGTTATTTAAAGTCTATATCTCATAATTTCTTTTACTGGATCCCCTGTGGGTCTTTTTATATTTGTGGTATTCACTGATGTTTTCTTATCTCCTTTTTTTTACCAAGTGCTAGACATAATTGTAGCACTTGGTAAAAAAGACAAGTTGTAGAGATAATTTAAGCTTCAAGATAATTTAAGCTTCAAGATAGTTTAAGCTTCAAGATGATGTTATTTTCCTCCAGAAATAACATGTTTTTTCTTGAAGGAGTCTATGGATTACTTAATCTAGTATTAGGAATTGAGATCATTTAAAGCTGGACTTCAGTCCCTCATACTACTGTTCTATTTCCAGTTCACAGTACTCTTAAATTAAAGCCCTTCAGAGTCCCCAGCTAAAGGCTGGGGTTTTTTTTGTTTGTTCGTTTGTTCGTTTTAAGGCCACCCACCTCCCAGTAAGCCCCAAACTTATATTTTTTTTCTTTCCTAGGTTAATGAAGATGTTGATAACTACTCAGTTAGCCACCTTTTTTAAAAATCATCCAACACCCCACCTCTAAGAGAAAAGTGTCCTCAAACACTAGGTTTATCTTCCTGGGTTTCCTTCCCATTTTACAACATAGTTCCATAATTCTGGATTTTCTTCTTGGCTCTTTGATGCCATCAGATTTCCCCCCAGATTTTCTAGTTCTCAATCAGACTATTAATCCAAATCACCTAGTATACCTTCACCATAAGAAGTAAGTCTTCATTTAGTTTCCTAACCTATTTTTCTGGATGGTTGGTATTCAAGAAGGAAAAATGCAGCACCTATTTAAATGATTCTTATTTTGCAGATCTTACGCTTCATCTTACAGACCCTCAGACATTCTTCCAAGTATTTCTCTCTGTACAGACTCTGAGAGATATAGACACCATGAATCACACCAGGGATTAAATAAAGAGAAATTTAAAATTATCTGAAAGCAAAAACATTAAAACAAAGAAAAAAATTTAATATCGAGTAGAATGTTATTAACTGAAGTAAATGTCATGAACAGAGGGAGCAGAAAAGCACAAAATGGCCAGAAAAGGACCAGGATCAGTAAAGTCAGAGGCACAGTGGTCCCTAGCCTGACACAGGAGGACCCCACTCACCTAGAGTGTAGACAGAAATGTTTGTGAGCACCTAATAGTGTTAAGTAGGCCTAAGACAATGGGTGCTACATGCTCTGCAATGAGAACGGCAGCTCTGCACAACACAGGATTCTCTTGCCCCAAATGCCAATGGTACATAAAACAAAATGTAGAGATAATTTAAGCTTCAAGGTGTTCTCTTTCTCCAGAGAGCATTTATCTTTGCTTCTGGCACCAAACACTAGTAGAACAAAGGACTTGTACAAAGTATTACTTAGAGTAGGCTAAGCTGCTGTAAGAAATAGAACCCCCAAATTCTGAGACTTATGAAGAAATCTATTTCTCATTCACATAGCAATCTAAGACAGTTTGCATAATAATTTAGGACAATTATTCATAGTTTGGAAAGTTCTTTTTTTTATACTGATTTAGAGACCTAGGCTGCTTCCACTCTGCAGATCTTCTGTCTCCTAGCACCTTGTCCTTAAATGAGTGAAGCTGGGTGACCACATCCGGATTCCTGCTGGCAAAAAGGGAAAGAAAGCATGGAGGAAGGCATACAACTGTGTTCCAGGTTCTATCCTAGGGGTAGCAAACCTCACTTCTGCTCACTTCCTTCCACTAATGAGAGCTTAGTATGACTAGGAAAATAATAAAAGGCAGAAGTTAGTTTGGGGAGCTGTCAAATGCCAGGTCAAGTTTGGACTTTACCCTTTAACCACAAGGAAAGCTAGTAACTATTTCTGAGCCGAGAAGTGGAATGATTGGGATAATTATTCTTGCAATAGCAGGAAGAATAGATTGTGGAGACCATTCACAATGTTATTACAGGAATCATGAGTAAGAAATAAGGTAATAAGCAAGTGTGGTGGATGTGAGAAGAGAAAAGAGGAGACAGATGGCACCAGTATTGTTAGGGACACATAGAATTTCAGTGGTAACAACTAAAGTGTATTGAGCACTTTACATTTGTTAACTTAATTTCAAAAAGATCTTTATTATCCCCATTCTTCTAATGAGAAAACTGAAGCTTAGACTGTGAGTTGAGACAGAAACCAAGTCATAATAAGTTAAAGATATACGTGTGATGAGGAAATAAAGGTAGCATTTGTAGATAGCTTTGAGTAAGTTTGGTAGGAAACTTAATTGTAGGAAAGAGGTATGACATCAGATAGATGGAGAAGCATCATCAGATAATGACAGCTCTGGCCTTTATTGAACACATCCTGTATGCCAACCAGTGATCTAAGATCTGTACACAAATTATCTCAGTTAGTCTATTTTATACTTAAGAAGACATAATTTGCCCAGGGTCACAAAGCTAGCACATGGCAGGTCTGGAAATGTTTGCTCAAGAGCAGAGTGAGCTATACATTTGAAACCAGTTCAAATTCTCTTTATCCAGTCTCCCCAGGTGCTCAGCCCTCAACCCCACATTGCTCTTCCCCCATTTGTGTTCTGGTAATCCATTTTTAGTTGTCACCAGACATTTTGGTGTATTTGTTTCTTAAATATTATTGAGGTGACATTCATAAAATCAAAAAGTTTCAAGTATACCATTCAACAGTATGTCATACATATTTTGCATTGTGTGTTCACCACCCAAAGTTAGATTTCCTTCTGTCACCAAATGTTTGATCCCTTTTACCCTTATGTACTTCTCCCCTCCCCGCTTCCCTCTGGTAACCACTAACCCACTATCTGCGTCTATGAGTACTGTTTGTCATGTTTGTCTTTTGCTTTCAGTATTATATCCCACATATGAGTAAAATCATATAGTTTTCAACTTTTTCTGTCTGACTTATTTTGTTTATTATGATTATCTCAAGATCCATCCATGTTGTCACAAATGACAATATTTCATCATTTTTATGGCTGAGTAATATTCCGTTGTGTACATATACCACATCTTCTTTATCCAATCATCTATCGTAGGACACTTCAGTTGTTGCCAGAAATTTTAACGCTTAATTATTTTCTAGTAGTTTTCTCTATGTTGGCTATGTTTAAACTTTTTGAGGTCAGTGACCATCATTTGTCCTTTTCCTGTTTTCTTATGAGTTCCTAGTACAATGCTAGGCATATAAAACATATTTGAAAATTATTTGTTGTGACATTGATTATTTTGTTGATTTAAATATTTCAATAAATTAAGGATATATTTACTTAGATAAGTTCATTTTACTTAGTCACAGATGAATCTTTTTGTTAGATTCATTTTCTTAAATAATATTTCCTAAATTTGTTGCCATTTACTTACTAACGTATTGATTAGAGAAGATTTTTTTTTTCATGCTTTCTAAATTGCAATATGATAGTCTTATATTAAATGTGTCTGCCACTTTCTTAACAGGTAGATGCTGGCTGGATTGGATTTTGGTCCATAGTTGGAGGCTGTATGGTTGGAATAGCTATGGCAAGGTAAGAATATTTTATGTTAAATGTGTGAGTGGCCAGAAACAAGCAGAAAGCTCAAAGGGACAATTGGCTCCCCTAAATAAATGTTAAAATTCAAGGAAAAGTAAAATAAGCAAAGGTCAGAGAAGAGCACTTGTTCAGTTATAAGAAAATTGACATGCAGTGGGTAGAATTTGCTGCTACAAGAAATGTTCTCAAGAGTGGTCTGTCCTGAAATGTTTTTGGAGACTGGAGATGTATTTTTAGTGTAATTAAGCTGACTCTCTCCATATTATTAGAGAACAACATCTATAAATGGAACCCAAAGAAAGGTGATACAGTAATAAAGGCAAATTGATAGTTATCAAGAATAGAAAAGAATTGAAAAGAACAATTTGTAAGAGCATGTTTAGAATTTTCTGTGAAAAGACAGCATACTGATTAGCAGATAAATTTATTTCTAGACTTTTTTTGACAGAGATGTCCCTCTGGTTATTCCATTTTGATGAAAAACGTCCATAAAGACTTCCAATTTCATCAGACTGCCTATGATCTTAACATATTATGACAACACGTTTTTAGAATGAGTCGATAGAAGGAAAAAGTGTCATTATTCTAAAAAAAGAAAAGAATGAAAATGTCACTCATGTAGGTGACTGTCTGTAAAACTACTCTTGATGTTTTCAAAGAGATAGTACTCATTCATTTCCAAAGTCATTTTACCCAGTTTAATCAAAAACAACATTAGGTAGTCAACTTTACCAAGAGGAAGAATCTAATTACATATTTGGGGAGGTCAAATAAGATAGATAAATCACCTCAATATCTAAATACTTAAGCATGATTGACACAGGATAATATTATATCTAGACCTTAAAGTTTACATAATGTTTCTGGGATAATGAAAGAATAAATTGACACTGTAATTTCTAAATCACTATCTGAGGTTTTTATAAGTTAGGAAAATATAAGAGTAAAATCTAAAAACTAAAGGAGAGGAATAGGAAGATAGCTATATGTAGCAAATAACTGTACTGATACTGAAATACAATGACTTGTCACATTTGTTAAGAATCATATCTAATTTTTCTAATTAAATCTCCAAGCCAATTAGAGTGAGTCATCATTTACCAAATTCTATTCTGAGCACCAAATAGGTCAGAGGGAACCATTGTATATCATAAATGACATCTCACATTCTCCTTTCTCTTTTTTTTTTTCTATAAACCCTTAATTTTAACCACATAGGAATAGAACTAGAGGGGGAAATTAGAATGAGGACATTTGTGTTTTTAATTTGTTGAAATGTACTGCCCTTACCCTGAGATCTGCAATCAATTGCAAGTATCTCCTAGGCCTAAAATAAAATTTTAAATTATATTAATAATTCCATTTTGGGGATCCTTAGAACAGAACCTTCTTATAAACATAAATGCTTTGGGTAATTTTTTTTTTTTTGTAGTTATGCTGCTAAAGGTCGCTACTAAATGTACCACTTTTGTCCTAACAGTATACTTTGATGGTACTAGCCCATTTGAGAGGGTTAGGTCTCCAAAAATAGCAGACCACAGTGGTCAGTTCATTCTTTGATGATCTAGCCCTGTGAAACTTTCTCACTATTCAACCTCATTCAACTCTGATTGCACCAGAAAACTGTTTTATTCTCTCATACCTGGTCATCGGCCTATCTGACACATAAGTTCAGGCAGCCTACCAAAATATAAATCAGAAAAGTGATTGATGACCATGGAATTAAAACAAAGTATTTAGATTTTCTTGAGGAATGTTTCTGTCAAGCCATGGAACCTTTTTTAGAATTTTCAAAATAAGAATTTTCTGACAATGAACTAACTTTCATAGTTGAGAACAGACCTGTCACTGGGCAAAGGTGCATTCATTTTTCTCACCAAAAGATGGCATCAGCTCTCACAGAAAAGTCATTTTAGTCTAGGTAACCCTTACAAACATGATTAATCACATCACATCAAATAAGTGCAAAACCAAAGATAGTATTGAAAGTGTTAAGAAGAATAGTCACATAATTATAATAGAAATTAAAATCAATTTTGAAAAACTTCAGAGAGAAAACATGGTAAATGTCATATGGGATCTGTTTTTTATAATAGGAACAATTCCGAAGGACAGAATAAGTTGTGTGTAGAGGATTGTGCCTATATAATCAACCATTAATCAGCAAATGAGGAATAGCAACTGGCAAATGGAAGTTTTTGGTTGTAACTAAATGATAAGTATCTCTACCATATTACTTTTAGTTTCGTGTTAATTCAGGAAAAAAACAGGGATTTTAAGAATTTAAAATGCGCTGAAACAGTAGTCACAGCTTCGAGGAATAGTATCCACTCTTCCAGAGCTATATTCTTGCTTTATAAAGCTTACAATCTGATAAGGAAGACAAAAAATAAACAAATGCAAAAACAGGAGAAATTCCAATAGAGGTAAGTGCTATGAAGAAAATAAGAGTGTGGAGGTGGAATGGGGAGGCTTTCTTCAGTGAGCATGGAGAGCCTTGTTGAAGTGAGACCTGAGTGACCTGAGGAATAAGCAGGAGTTAGTCATGTGAAGAATGGGTGTACCAGCATTCTAGGCTGAGAGTACAAGTACATTGCTGTTTGAAACAACCTTAGCATGTATGAGAAACAAAAACAGTGCTGTTCAATTGGGGCATAGTAAGGCAAAGGGAGAGTGGAGACAGATTCCATAGGACCCCAAAAACTCTAGTGTACGCAATTGCATTTGCTCTTTGAGTTTGAATCTTGGGAGCGCCATCTTTGCAGGTTTATGTCAACAAGTTAATAACCTATTTTCTAAAACTAGAACAATATGTACTCATTATAGAATGTTTGGAAATTATAGAAAAACATAAACTAAAAGTGGCATTTAAAAACTTAGAATCCATCCTGGAAGTTATAGATCCTGAACAGAGATCATGTTTTGTGTTTTATAAGAGGAAAAAGAACATTTATCACAAAGTAATATTTATCACACACATCAAAATGTATCAGTTAAAAAAAATTAAAAACTTGCTTTTAAAAGTAAGTATGGAAATTTCTTCAAGAAATTATCATTAAATGAAAATATGTCATTGATTTAAGTTGTATTTTAAAAATTCAGTTAGAATTAAAAGAACATTGGTTTTTTTTCAGGTTTGCAGATTTTATCAGGGGTATGCTGAAACTAATTCTTCTCCTCCTGTTTTCTGGGGCTACGCTATCATCTATGTGGTTCACCCTGACCTGTTTGAACAGCATCACACATCTGCCTTTAACCACAGGTGAATATAGACTTTTGAACTTTGAAAAAATATTTTTAGTTCACAGAAGTATGTGTATTCTAACAATAGGACTTTTTCTTCCTTTCTATAAGCAATTGTTAAACATACTAAAGGGTCTTCCTTATCTAGCCATCAAATTATCATTCCATCTAAAAAGAGCTCAAGAAATAACTAAAAATATTTTCATTGGTATTTTACATATGAAAAGAAGTATAATCTTTAAGCTTATATAGCATGAAAAAGCTTATATTCTTTTAACATTCATATCAGAGCATAATACAAAGATTTTTATCTTCTTTATAGCTATTACATCATTATGAAACAGTAAGGAAGAAGAACAAAAGCAAAAGCTATGATGTTTAAAGTACCCTCCAGTAAAATTTTTGAACTAGCACCTATAGGTTTATTTTACTTTTAGTCTTAATTACATAATCAAAACAAAACAAAATTTATTAGAAATACCTATTGAAGTATATTAGAGGCAGTTTACTTAGCCATTCAGTTGAATTGAAACCTTTATAGCTGTTGTTTTTATTGTTATTAGTATTATTTGGGGGTCTATACTAGTTTTTTATGACTGCTGTAACAAATTACCGTAAAGATAGAGTTATTTAAGACAACAAGATTTTATTATCTTACATTTCTGTAAATTAGAAAGCCAACTTGGATTTCACTAGGCTAAAGTCAAAGTGTAGGCAGACTCTGGGGAAGAATCCGTTTCCTTGCCTTTTCTGTCACCTAGAGGCCTCCCACATTCCTTGGCTTGTAGCTCCCTTCCTCCATCTTTAAAGCCAAAAACAACCTGTCACGTCCTTCTCACACTACATCATCTGTGCCTTTCTACTAAGGTCACATCTTCCTCTGAACTCTCACCTTCTGCCTCTCATTTTTACTTTTAAGGATCCGAGTGATTACATTGAGACCATCCAGATAATATAGGATAATCTTCCTTTTTTTAAAAAAAAATTAATTAATTTTTTTTTATTATGGTGACATTTGTTAATGAAATCCAGTAAGTTTCAGGTGTACAATTCAACAGTAAGGCATATATATATTGCATTGTGTGTTCTCCGCCCATAGTTAGATTTCTTTCTGTCACCACATATTTGACCCCTTCTACCCCTTCTAACTTCTCCCTTCCCCCTCCCCCCTCATCCTCTGGTAACCACTAACTAGTCTATTGTCCATGTCCATGAGTCTCTGTTTTTTTGTCCTGTTTGTTTGTTGCTTTTAGATTTATATCCCACATACTATCATACCTTTTTCTGTCTGGCTTATTTCACTTAGCATGATTATCTTGAGGTCCATCCATATTGTCCCAAAGTGAGCTGATTAGTAACCTTAATTCCATCGGTAGCCTTAATCCTTTTAGCCATGTGAAGTAACATTTTCGTGGGTTCCAAGGATTAGGACATGAATATCTTTTGGGGTAGGGTGGGAGTAGGGGGCCATTATTCTGCTTACCACAGGATTCTTGTAAAATTACTATGACAGATTATTTTCTAAACCAAAAAGGTTCCATTATTTTTTTCTCTATTTTAACAAAAAATTGTTTAAAATGCATACGGTGTGCCTCTTTATTTAAGGGGGACACGTTCCAAGGCCTCCAGTGGTACCTATAAGTGTGGGGAATATCAAATTCTATATTCACTATGTTTTATTCTATACATACATACTTTTTCACATAGAGGAAGCACTTTACAGCTTCTCTTTAGCATATTTGAATTGACAACATTACTACTCTTATGCCTTGGGGCCATTATTAAGTAAAATAAGGGCTACTTGCACACAAGTAATGCAATATCATGAGTTAATCTAATAACTGAGAAGGCTACTAAGTGACTAATGGGTGGGTAGCGAGTATAACCAGATATGCTGGATAAAGAGGTGATTCACATCCCAGGGGGGGTCAAATCAGGAAGATATGTAACAACGTGAGATTTCATCACATTACTCAGAAAGGTGTGCAATTTAAAACTTACCAGTTGTTTATATCTGGAATTTTCCATTTAATATTTTCAGACTGCAATTGACCTCAAGTAACTTAAAACACAGAAAGCAAAACTTCAGATAAGGGGGACTACTGTGTTTTTTATTCCATTTGCACCTACATTTTGGATTATGTGTTTAATTGTAGGATTATTTGTTGTAAAGGTAGAGTGCAGGATTATAGGATTATTTGCTATAACAAGCATTTGTATGGTTAGGAGTAAACAAGTCTGAAAAGTGGCTCTGCAAGGCCTAATACCCAGTGGCGTGTATATTCCATGAGACTCCATGAGAGGAGGGTTCCTTTTGTCTACAGATAATTAAGGAATACTGCACATTCCAATTTGGACTTATGCACTGTGTACTAAAAGGACCAGCAGTTTATACAACAGAGGCATCAAATCTTTCCAAGATACCCATTTATTTGGGAGTTTCTACTACTTTCACAGTAATAACAGGGCAATAGGACAAGGCTACCCCATCCCCATGATTATCAAGTTGCTCCAAGCCAGCCGCCCTGGAATGCCACAGCAAACTCACAAGAGCAACACAGATTTATTTTAAATTTCCAAAGGAAACGGGTATTCCGCATCTGTCAGATACTGTGCAAATCTCTGACTCAACAGAGTTCCCTCTTTCAGCATTAGATCCTGCTTTTTGATAACGTCCTATCTTGGCAAAGTTAGTATTTCTGCAGTTGCTGTGATATCAAAAGCAAATACCACACAAAAAATCAGTGTAGAACAGGAAACGAGGGTGGTGATGTCAATCTGATTTCAAGATTTAAGAAGCTGTGCAGTGCCCAGCAGACATACTTCCCATTAGTAAGTACCGGTGGTTATTTAAGAATAAACTAAAAATACATTTATTTCCATACATTGCTATTATTTTTTAAATAGCTACTAAATTGTTAGGACATGTATATTTTTTAAATTGTTTGGACCTAACTGTGTAATTAACAGAATTATTAGCTATTTATTTTGGCCTTGGACCCCATGAAAAAATTACTGAGACACTAAGGGTGCTGAGAAGAAAGGTCTGGAAGCCTCTGCTCTGTACCATCCTGCTGGGAATTCTCCCCTCAAAGGTTTATTGCTTTTCCTGTAAAGCCCTATTGTCCAGAGTAATAATTTTTGGACAATGTGTACTTTTCATACACTAATATTCGTACGTTAGGGTTTTGAGAAATTTGGAAAGTGTTCTGGGCCAGAATTTTTATTTTATTTTATTCTGGTATAATTTCATCATTTAGCAGTTGTACAACATTCTGGTGGAACAGTTATAGTTTACAACTCTTCTCATTCGTGGCATTGCACTCGGATTTTTTTTGTGATACTGTATGTCAAGCATGCATCTGTTAGATTTTACAAGAACATTGTCATGAGTACCTAATGAACAGATTTCTTTCCCTTAAGTGTAGAATATTCATTATAAGAGAGTACATTCATTAAATTTTATGCATTTTCTACTTAACATAAAATTAGCAGTTTTGTCTCTGGATGGAGGCACTGGGAATAAATTTAATTTTTTACCTCCTTTTTTGTCTGGGATTTGTATAATGAACATGTTTAATTTTATAATCAGAAAAAACGTATATATTTGAAAACAATACATCTTTTTAAATCTTAAAAGAAAAGTGATGTAATTGACCCTGGTCAAGACCGTTTTTTCAGTCTGTCCTTAAAAACCATTACGCTGGATAGAAAGAAAAGCAGAATTCTAAATTAAATCAAGGCCAGAATCAAAAGGTTGAGTTTGATGTGGCCATCTTAAAAACTACTTAATTATACATTCTATTGTTGTTTTCAATTGCAAGTCAGTTTTTGAATGTCACTTAGATACTCCTGAAAGATTCATTTTTAATATTTTACGTATTTATATTTTATAAATATACTAGGTTGAGGACTAGATTTGTTCACATTTCTTCTCTTAATTATAATATATTTTTTCTCCTTCCTGATATCACTTAAATAGTTACTTGAGTATATGTTTCATCTCCCCTACCAGTCTGAAAATCTGGAGCATGGACTTGTGCCTTATAAATTCTGACCTAAATTCCTACCCCAGTACCTATCACAACCCCTGAGTAACTAATGAATGAGTAAATGAATGAATGAAATATACATTATTTCCATTTTGAACCTCAGTATATATGACTTATTGCCAATAATAGCAATTATGGCCAGTCTTTGTTATTCAGCATTAGCTGTAGGATGGCAAAAGGGCACATTTTAATGGAACAGTGGAGAATTTGAATAAATCTGTCACAGATACTCTTACTGTCTTTATAAAAATGTGACCTAATTCCTTTTAAGTAAAAGGAACTTACTACAAAATCTAATTATAGACAGATCTAGACCTTTAGGCTGGTATTTAAAGTCAGTAACTGCAAATTCGTTCCTTTTTTTTTTTTACCAGTCATTCTTTTTTAATCAGGAAAGTATCTAGTTATTCTCATTTCTAGCAAACTTAGTATTTCTATTACTGCTTTTCATATTTCAGAAGACTCTACATGAAAAGTGTTTGAAAATATATGCATTAATTATAACCATTGACATGATAAAAAGCTAATTTTGTTCAATCCATGTGTTATAAGTGCTACTACTGCTAAAACCTTCTATTGCAATCTTTCTGAAGTCCACTGATCTTGATATTATTGTTGCCATCTCTACAGAAGAAAACTGGGTCATTCCATTCTTTGTAAAACCACGCTGTTTGATATGTGTACTTACATACATCTTCTTGGAGGCTGTCAGCAGTATGCTTTTGTTCCCTTAGAGAAACTCAATATTTAAAATTGTATTTTAAGCTCCTTAATTGAAGTATCTACAGTAGGACAAATAAATAAACTTGTGACTAGATAATATGAGCTTCAAAATCTTGAAGCTTATGCTGTGAATAAAATTATGAAAATACATTATTCACCTTATTCGAGAACTAGATGTCTAGCCCTGTTAGCCACAACTCATACAGTCATTTTTCACAAAACAGATGAATACGTTGAAATGGCTTTTTGAAAAATGTTAGCACTTTGGTGATGAGTTTGCTGAAACAATATAATTTGAGTGTTTAACAGAAGTTGCCTTGGGAGAGGTTCTTCATCTAATTCAAGTTACTAGGATGCCATGATGGTGAGGGTAATTAACTAGATATAAACTCCTCGAGAGCAATAGCTGACTACAAACTGACTTCAAGTGATATTTGAAGAAAGTATATTGAAAGGCCTGTGAGAGTAATCCTTTTAATATATTTTAATATTTCCTCTTAATGTATAATCCTCTTCATGTATTTTACATTTATTAAAATAATTATGTCTCATTTTGATAGCATACAAAGAAATAAAAACATACGCTTGCCCAAAAATGGGGGCTAAATGAGGAAATTGAGAAAAGAATGATGAACATGATTAAAGAAATACATATTATTAAGGAAATTAGGGATTTTAAGTGTTAAGGAAAGGCTAGGAGTAACTTAATTATTTTAAATTCCATGAACTAAAAGTTACTGTTACTCGTGTTCATGACTGTCTGATCAAGAATGAAAAAATAGAACAAATTACAAGCAGAGAATAGATTTGTGAAAAACCTTAAATGTAAGAGTCATGAAATGCTCAAAGGCCTATTGAGGAAGATCATACTGTTTATCAGTGTGATTTTTCAAGAAGATATGTCTTCACGCAGAATCTGTGTTTCTTGAAGGTAGAGGGCTTGACCAGGTGATCAGTCAGTGTTCCATGATTTAATAGTACACTACCTGCTTCAGAACCATAAGTAATTCTTTAGGAGCTTGAAAGTTACTGATAAACCTATACCTATGCTATCTAATTTCACAACCAGTCTCCACTCCGGGCCCACAATTAAAAAGGATTATTAGTTGTGCTTCATTTCTGCAAGATAATTACTTTGCCTTCCAGCTTTTAGAGACTCTAAACATAACTGCCAAACTTTATAGGACTAAGCTATGCCAGCAAAGAGGCTAAACAAGGGACACCACAGATTAATAACACAAAGAAAGAAAATCATCATCATTAGTGAATATTGCAGCACAATATGCCCCCATCCTCTTTTGGAACCGCAGTTTCATGCACTGCATATTTTAATTAGTGGTAGATCATGAAGCCACAGCAGTCATTTTTAGAAAGAAAATGTGAGACTGAGAAGAGAGGCACAGCTCAGTGATATAGAAATGTATATCGGTGTATGTGTGTACAAATGTATGTATTCTGTCTATTATTCGGCATGCCCAAAACCCATGAAAAAACCGCGTAGGTAACATTGCGAATATTTACTCTTTCTCTTCATGCGTGTCTCTTTATTTCCAAAGGGAGTATTTTCACTTGCACTGTCAAGTTTAGATTGTAAGAAATATTTTTAATAAAGGTCTAAATTCCCTGTTAACTTTTTTAACGTTATCATAAAATAAAAATTCAGTCAGTCTGCACAAGAATAAAAGTTTATCCAATAAAATGTATTAATGTTATAAACCTACTTTTAGGGAAATTTCTGACTTTGATCTTTAAAATAATTCATAATAAAAATTTATTGTTCTTTTATAATCCTTATTTATAACACTTCTTAATAAAACTGTAAACAAATTCTTTATTATTCTTATCTACCTAGAAGCACCTGTAAGATTTTTGTTTTTAACATCCTAGTTAAGCTCTCCTGTCTACATGTATTCAAATTTGTTTTGATCTCCTTAAATGAACTTTGGTTATCATCTGATATAACTTATTCAATAAATGCATCTCTTCCATTACAATCCAGACATATGTACATCTGACTGCAACTTGAATACCTCCCAAAAAAGGAAACACATTACCAGTCCATTGTTAGTCAGCTCTGGATTTTGGGAAATTCTTTCTCCTATTGAGATAACTGATTTGGAACAACACAGCTTCCACAGAGCAAATCAGCTCCACTAATGGCACTCAAAACATTTGAAGATATTTGTCATGTCTAGCCTTGGCCTTTAAACATCCCCGAGTTCTTACAACCTTTTCTCATTGGACATGGATTCCACACCACTGACCAGCATAGTTGCTGTCTTCTAAGCCTACCGTAGCTTGTCATTGTCCTTCTCAGACTGTTACTAGAATTTAGCACACTTTTCCTGCTTCACTCAGCACCCGGTATTGTGAGGCCCTTGTTTCTAGTGCTTAGACGTAGCTTCTTCTAGGAAAATGGTGTATAATTATCTTCTTATCACTGTGCATATAAATGGCTGCTGAGCAAATAGTTATCTATCATGTTCCTTTAGATTAGGAGAGATTTGAGGATAGAATATGTCTTATTCTAGCAAAGCAGCTTACATATAATAGACTCCTGATAAATGGTTTTGAAAAGACTTAAGCTAAAGTTTTCCCTTTTATACATCTAAGCATTAATTTTTTGGACCCATTTTATATTTATCATGATTAAAGTTCATCTCTTTCTTCGTAACCTTTTGGTGCTTTATTTTTTATTTTGTCATCTGTCTTATGTGCAGTCACTTCCAGCTTTGTGCTGAATACAAATTTGGGAAGCATGCCTGTTATGTCAATACCACTGAATAAAAGAAATTAATTTTTTTTCCAGTCTGACACAGTGGCTTCATAGAAAATATGCTAGATTCTGTGGGCCTTAATTATATTATTAATACTGCTGACTCATATTTCTAAATAAGTTGTTTTGACTTGCAGAACTTTGGTCAGTTAATCTGTAAAATACCTTACCTATCTCAAAGAGTTGGTAGGATGATCAAATATGATAATATATTTGAAAGCATTTTCAAAAAATGTTTTTAAAATTAAATCCAAGATTAGAAATTGTTATTGTTATTGATGATATCTTGAGACTCTCATTAAATATTGAGTGGAAATAGTTTCTATTCTTACCTGAAATCTTGTGATTTGTTTTATAACTGCTAATCATCAAGGTTTGAACATTCTGGTTAATAAAAATGTATTCATACATAGTTTTATTTCCCAAAAGTTTAGTAATTTGGTTTATTATGGGCTGTAGGGATTTGGGGAGCGGTATTTTCAGGGTTATGATCCAATTCATGTTCTTGAAACACATCCGTTATAATTGTATTTTGTGCTACACAGGACTGTGTGTTTTTTGCAATTTAAATTATGGGCCTGTGAATTTTATTAGCTTCTTTGGAGGAACTGTACATCAGCATTGTGTTTGTTCTGCTAAATTACCTCGACTTTTTAATTGAAAGGCAGTTTGTTATAATTTTAGTATCAGTACTCTAGAAAGTCATGGAAATATTTAATGATCATGTAGTTTGAACCCTCTCTGACAAGCAGGAAATTATCTTGTCTGCCTGACTTTTAATAGATGACATTCACCCACTGGATCTGCCAAACCAGTGTATAAAGACACTGTATCAGACTCTAAACTGAAAACTCAAATGGAAGTCAAATCCAGACTCTTAATAATCAGTTTCTACTTTATGCACGCCCCAGAACACTGGGGAGGAATATATTACATCAGTCCTCACACAACTACCTTTCCCCAGTTCTGAATGTGAAGATCTTAATTTAACCCTTTCTCGTGTAAATTATTTTGATTCTTTAGTTTCTGCAATAAAAACTGATTTCAGCTCATCCATCCAGTGTAAAACAACTTCTTGGTCATCATTTTTATAGTAATACAAGAAGCAAACATCAAGAGTAAGAGAATTAAATGAAAATAATCACTTTTTGATTACTGGTCTCAAGTTATATCATTCATCACAGCCTATTTATCCTATGTCTAATAGGAATTCTAATAAATGAAGTGGAGATGTTTATGTCAAAGATCCTGCACTAGGCCTGGTTATGTGGCTCCCCTGGTTATGTGTAGACATCAGGTCTATGGGTCAACTCATCCCATGATAACCATTTCTGAGTCAGTGAGCTAACAAACTTGCATGAATCAACTACCAATTCATTATTTCATTACCAACAAAATTCTCTCTTTTTTTGTTGTTAAATAGTTAAGATATCTACATAATAAAAAAGTCAAATTCAAATAGTAAATGAAAGGTATACAATGAGAAATGACTACCCTCCTGTGGCCCCCAATTTCCCTCTCTAGAGGCAACCCTGAATGTCAGTTTCTTGGGTATTTTTGCCCAAAGAATTCTATATATTTACAAATGTGTGTGTATCTTTTTAAAAATATAGCATACTTTTCTACATCTTTTTTACTTACATATCATAGATGTCATTAATATCAGCACATACAGAGCTACTTCATTTTTGATGGTTATATAATATGACTTTGTTTCAATGTTTGATAAAGTTTTACACAACCAACCCCCTATTGGTGGACATTTAGCTTGTTTTTAATCTTTTCATACTACAAACTATTGCATTTTGTGTTTTTTATATAATTGTACCTGCACAGCTATAGAATAAATTCCTAGAACTGGAATTTCTGGGTCAAACGATAAGTGCATTATTTATTTTGATAGACATTTTCAGACTACCACCAGAATTTGAATTTTAGTTCCATCAACAGTGTTTAATCACAATAGAAATTTCATCTTTCCAATGACAAAGGTTTTCTGTTCCTTCCCTAGAATTTAGATACCGAGGAAACCAAAATCAGAAGATTGGTACTGAGCATGAAATGAAGCCATGGGATTTGCATGGCCATGTGGGGGTTTTCAGACAGGGCCCCTGCTTCCCCCTGCCGCCTTCTCTCTCTATATCATGCTTGATAAAAATCAATAAAATCAAATCTGTCTTTTCAAGACTTCGTTAGTCCCCTTTCAGTATGTCCTCATCATTATCATTCTTTTATAATTTGCAATTATTTTATTATATGCAAATTATGATTCTTTTTCAGGTATTACACTTTGATTTGCCTGATTACAAATTACATGTGAGAAATATGTGTTGAAGGATTATTTCCAAACATAGATCCTAAAAAAGGGTAATTCCATCACTGGTTTGTGAATTCTTACTTAGAAGTAGCACTTTCTGGTCCTTAAGAGTTTGCTTTTCCCTGTCATTTATTTCAGTGTTGTCTTGTTTTTAATTCCTGGGCTCATCTGTGTTTGGGTCAGTAGCCATCTCTGCTCTGATTGCCAACTGACCAATAAATTATTATAAAGTGTTTTGTAGGTAGAATATTCTATGAAAGCTACCGGATATATTCCATCCCTACATTTCCTAATGGACCACTAATGAGTCATGTGTTAAACAGATGTGTTGATTGATTTACATGATCTACATGTAGCAAAAATACAGTGAGCATCAGGTGTTGGATTTTGTTCTGTTTTTAAAAATCTCTTGAAAATTACTTCATGTTTTAAATGGTATTTATTATAAGTATCAGATGCTTTCCATTTAATTCTGTAGATAATTCGGTCACTGGTTCAGCCAGCAATATGTTCTTTATTCACTGTCATCCTCATGTTCTCTATTTTAATATGCGTCTTCTATTCAAAGAAAGAGTAATCACCAGCTATTTATGTTATTAGAATGTACTAAATATTTTTTCATCCTGAAAGACCAGTATAATTAGAAGAGAAAGTAAGAATAGAGGTAAATTGAAGGAATCCTATTAGAAAACAGTGGATGCTATTTGTTTGCCCCTTCAGCAATGTCATGGACTTTTGATTATTGTAATCAATTATGATAAATTCTGTGAATGATACATAACAGGTTTAGGGTAACTCCCTCATTTCCTGCATTTCCTGTACAGAAAATGTTTTCTTAATAAATGTTTTTATTAAAAATATTTTCCTGGTAACCTTAAGCTTAGAATAAATTTTACTCATTATCATTAGGGTATGATATACTTATCAGTCTATATAGGAGGTATGTTTTAGATTTCTAAGTGAGATATTGTTTTTTCCTCATTGGTTCTGTTTTCACCTTTAAATTAAAATTAATGAAAGTTTGTATGCAGACAGTAAAATTATTTGGAGTTGGGTGCATTTCTCTAAACATTCTTCTAAGAAGAATGTCCTTATTCAAAAATTTTACTATAGAGTATAGCTAAATAGGCTTTTTATTGGCTAATCTGGGATCCTAACCACTATTAATTATGTATTTCTGGGTGAAAATTTTTTCTGTGTTCCAAAAAGTTACAAATTTTTAAAAAACTTGATACAAAACACATTCCAAAATTGAGAACTAATTTTATTTTAAGTGTTCCTCCAGAAATTACATACTGAATAATTTTTATTTTGTGCTTGAGGGCTATTACTAACCAGTCTCTTTAAATATGTAATATTCAGTAACATTTAATGTTTCTTACATTTATTCTTAGAATTTAAGTTCTCTTTAAAATTATAAAATAAGTCTAGATTTCTAATTAAGTTGCTATATTTTATCTATCCTTCTATTTGCCAGGAGTGCGACTAAGGGGGAAGAATCCTTTTAATTATATTATTATGGTAAAATTGTTTCTGTGCTTTGGAATAATCCGCCAAAAAGATAAAGCACATAAACTGGTAATCATCCAGCAACAAAATCTTTTCCTCTCTACTCCACAAACCTGAACAAAGAGCTGACAGATGTATGCTGCTTTGTCAAACTTTATCAACTGCCATTGAAAAAAGATGAAATTGCAGAGTTGATATTTGTAAAAGAGAAGACCCAGAAGATCTATCTGATATGACTCACTGCTGCTACTGAAAAACTAAAATGTTTGTGTTTTTATTTTAGTGACATTGTATGCCTCCTGTATTCTCCTGGGAGTGTTCTTGAATAGCAGTATACCTATATTTTTTGAGCTTTTTGTGGAAACTGTCTACCCAGTTCCAGAAGGGATTACTTGTGGAGTTGTCACTTTTTTAAGTAATATGTTCATGGGAGTACTTTTATTTTTTCTCACATTTTATCACACAGGTAAGAAATCTGACTTTTTGTTTACTACCTAAATGTGTTATGAGAGAGGTTTGTGGCACTGCTATACAGGGAATTTATATGGAGAATTCTCAAGCAAAGTACTTTATTTAAGCTTTCACATGCCAATAAATGAAAATATCTTCAGTTATTTCTTTTTTTGAAATGCCTCATCTAATGCACCCTCATCCCCTAGAATTTCTGATTTAATAAACTCGGACTGGAGCCTAGCATTTATTTATTTGTTTTTTAGAGCTCCCCAGGTGATTCTAATATGCAGATTTTCATTGAGAACCGCTAGCATATTGATTTTTCAAAAAATACTTAAAATCTACTTTCTTAACTATGGTATAGATTAATGTTAAAGCTTTGGGAATGCATGAGAAGTCACCTAAAAAGTGTATAGAGTGTATAGAACAACACTGTCCAATGGAACTTTTTAGGATAATGGAAATATTCTTTATCTGTCCAATACAGTAGCTACTGGCCACTTGAAGCTAGTGCAGCTAACAAACTGGGTTTTTTATTTTATTTCATTTTAATTAATTTAAGTTTACATTTAAATAGCTACATGTGGTCAGTGCAGGTATAGAGTGAAAGGAAGGTTGAAGTTAGAACCCAGGGGTACACTTTAAAGAAGAGAGAAATCTTTTACAAAAGAAAGGATGGGGTCTTAAACCCAAGTGGAAGAGTTCGCCATGGACAAAAGGAGATAGGAGAGAAGGCGGAGTCAGCGGACATAGAGGCAGAGATACCTTTGCTGGGCAGTTTTTTTATTTTTTTTATTTTTTAGTGGCATCTTTTTCCACTCATTCCTATCTTTTTTACATTTAATTTTTTAATTCTTTTTTTCACTCTCCCCTCTGGTAACCACTAGTCCATTGTCTGGCCAGTTCTTGATGGCACCACTTTTTTATTTAGCAGCCAGTTCATCTATTAAGAGCTGGTGGAAAGAAAATGGAGAAAGAGCTTAAGGAGAGAATGGAACTTTAAAATAACCTTTGAAGGGGCGAGAAGAGACACTGTAGGGACAGCTGGGAGATTGCTGGGCATGTGGAAGGCAAGCCTGTCTGGTGTTGGAGTCCATGGGTTTACAGTGGCTCCATTTTGCACAGTTGTTTGATTTTCTCTGATAGCCTCTCTTCTGTGATACAAATTCTGTCTTACTATTTCAGAAAATTTGGGCATAATCATCTAGGATTTTTTTGCATGTTAAAATAAGAATTTATACTTGTGATTCTTGAATATAAAGTTTCTATTAATTTCTGCTAGGTTTATATCCCATTTTGTGCCCTCATCATAAATAGTCTAATATTATTACCTTTGTTTCCTCTGGTTACTGTTCTCCTAACTGTACATCAAAGTCCAGTAAATTTGGATAACATGGAAGAATCTGATTTATATGATTCAAATGTAAGAAATGCTCTAAAATGTAATGCTCCAAGAGGCCTGATTGTTTATAGGAAATTTTCTGACAGTAACCTCCTTGGCTGGGAAATAAATATTTAAAACTTTTAACCTTGATGAAACAGAATCTGCCCTGAATTTTGGACAACTTTTGGCATAGCACTGTCATCTAACAGCAAAAAGCATCCAAATGATATATTTATTTCTTAATATAATTAACAACAAACCAGATTATTTCTATCAATCAGTAATATGGATAAAGTACGTGTTAGCTTTGCTAAACTTGATGTGTTTGGCTTATCATATGAAAGACAGTGATATTAGTGATATTAAATGAAGTCAGACCACTCTTTACTGTCCTTTCATCAGGGAAAATGCCATCAGCAGGTGTTGGACTAAGGTCTTTGCTTCTAGTGACTTTTTTTAGCAGAATCACCCAACAATCATTATATATGAGCCTTAATCCACTTCAGTTATGTCACAGTTGCAGTTTAGTGCCTCTCTTTTGCTTGGTAAAGTATTAGAGATGGCTGTGTTGCCCCTTCAGGCGATAGAAACAATTTTCTAGCTCATAGGCACAGGTTTGCTAAGTGATTCTTGCAGCTTAGTAGAGTGTGGTTTTTCCTGTCTGCTGGAAATAGTTTTGTTCTCCCAATATTTAAAGACAGTAGATGACAGATAATGTTATCCCCAATGAACCTCTTGCATGTGGTCTCTAGAATATCACACGTATTTACTGAACAGTTTAGAGCCCAGTGCAGTCCTGACCATTTCACTGTCCTAGATCCAGTGGCAGCTTTCAGTTTGTTCAAAAGAGCCTGGCGTCTGGCATGAATTAACCGAAACTGACAGCAGTCAGTGCTCACTTCTCATTTTGCAGATATAGAGTAACTAGATACAAGCAGATATTTTTGTTTCTTTGACATAGGTGGCAGAAGAAACACTTAGCACCATTTCTGATACTTCCTGTCTCACTGAGTATAATCAAGGATTTATGTAGCTGAGGGAAAAAAGCTTCCCTCTTTTTGGTTGGTTTCTGATCACATGTTCTTATACGTATCTGTATAGATGTTAAAGGTTTCTGCCCAAACTCCATGAATATTGTGAAAAATGAAACTTTAAATAATAATTCATTTTAATTTAACAAAGTGATTTTCAGGAAAAAAAACTCAACACATTTTGACATTTTAGAGAGTTAATGAGAAGTTATATGGGAAAGAGCCTACCCCAGGGCATAACTGGCACTCACCAAGTGTTTAATTTGTTTTCTTGATAATTAGCTGGTTGGTATTAAGAATTTAAATATCTAGGTTTATATTTTAAAGAAATACTTTTATATGTTTATTTGTGAGTGTGTCTAATGAATACACACAAACATACCTTGCATCTCTCTAAGGCTAAGATTACTAGAACTATGAAAACGGTGTTGTGTTTCTTTCACATATGATGTTGCCCCAAAGTCCTACAGCCAAAGACCACATGTCTCATATCTTAGGTACGATGGTACCTAAATTGCAAATCAGAAAATTCTGTAAAATTATTTCCTAAAAATAACCTTTAGTTCCACAGCCTAGTACCCTAAACATTTTTTTATGATAAATTGGATTCCCTTCCATTAGAGCCAGTGTTCAAATGTCATAATTTAGTCATTTTAAAACTTGAAAAACTCAGAGGATAAGTTATACGTCATAATTCAACTATTACTTACATGATTGGAAGGCCTGATTTTTAATCATTATTAAGGGCTGTGGTTTTTTTAGGTCACTTCTCAAAGAAATACTAACCTTCCTGTCTAGAGTTTTTATTTCTCCACAATGTGCTATCTAGTAGGTGATTGTATCAGAGACAGTTTTTCAGGGCTGTACAGACTAACCTCAAAATAACGACATTAGATTGGCTTGCCTAGCAAGAAAGGCTCTAGTGGTGATTTGCTTGCAGATTATGGCCATCACCATCATTGATAGTGAATGTCACACAGGCCTCTGTACCAATGCCACTGGCTTTTTTGGAGCCCTGGGTCCCAAGTCCTGTTTTGATTCTGCTTTAGGTACTTGGGACAGTATCAGAAGTTTCTTAGATTTCTGACTTGAGTTTTTCATGGTCACTTTCAAAAGAAATTATTACTTGCTCCCTAATATAAGCATATTTATAAAACTGAATTGCTTCCTATGTTTGCTTTGAGAATCTCAGTGAGTTATTTCAGACAGCAGAGTGGTTTTACTCAAATAACTTCACATATGAAACCAATTTGGGAATGCTGATATATTTTTATATGCTTTGCAATATATTCTAATGTTCTATTTTATAGTTTGTAACTTATTTTGAAGTTTGTATTATCTGGGGTTTTTTGTTTCTCTAGAAGGTTTGCAGCAGGTTTTGGCTAAAATCATTAGTTTTTTTACCTCAGTCCTTTCATTTTGAAGTAGCTAACCATGGATTTGAGGCAACATTGTGGCTCAAGAAATTGAGATGCCTGGCTGAGGTGGGAGCCATTGACTAGTAGTTACCAGAACAAGTTTAACAGATGTAGACTACTGAGAAGTAATTTTACCTGTGAAATCATGTCAGCTGGCTCCCTTTGAGTGAAAATGGAAACATTTGTTAAATCATAATAATTCTGGTTAAAGCACCAAAGAAATTAGAAGTTTAGTTCTGGTGGGGTGGTATCTGGAACCAGACAAATACTTAAAGGTGATAGAAACTGAAAGCATGGCATCATCAAGGGAAAAGTATAAAAGTGCTTCTGGAAGAAAAGGGAAGAGGATAAGCACAATACTAATTAGTTCAGTCCCAGCAGAGCATCACTATTTGGTGTGGAGCCCACTTCACAGAGTAAAATATAGCACCTGTCTAAAGCTGTAAATTGGCATAGAGCATACTCAAGCTATAGTAGATATAATAAATGATAGATAATCATCAGAAATATAGAGGCAAATTGTGGAAGCTTAATGTATGGATTTACATTTACTCTAGCTGAAGACAAAGGGAAGGAATGTTAGAAAACTCACTTTAAAAGATTTAAATGCTAAGAATGAGAAAATTTCAATGGATCAGGACCCCGTTGGTTCAGTTACGTCATAAGACACTGGGCTCAGAGAGGACAGCAGTTTACTTTGCTACTGCTAAGTCTAATGAAGCTGTTATACAAGCCATTTCCTGCTTATTAGAGCACCTAAGCTGTGGCTGATGTGAATGGTCTTCAGTGGAAAGATGTAGAGGTTCCATCTCTGACCTTTTGCTTTCTGAACAGGCAAAAAATTTCAAAGATCACTTGTAGTTGACTGAGCCAAGTGAACTTACTGAAAGATGGATTTGACTTTTCAGAAAGAGGCATAATAGTAAAAATGAACCAACAAACCATGACACTAGAGAGCAATTTTGAGGCATTTTTAAAGATTTCATCTGTACCGAAGTAGAAGGAATAATTTTACAACTGTGATAAAAATAATAGGTCTGCTTTGGCAATAGTTGCTTCATGTATGTTATTATAGCCCCCCATAAAATACAGTCTCTAAAATTTAGAAAATGTCATTGTAGACCACTTTGTCAAGTACTCTACTTTCTTTAAAGCTTTTGCTTAAAATTTGACCTTAAAGTCAACATACGCACTACAAAAAGTATGCTGTTGTCATTGTTTTTGCTTCTTTTTCCCTTATTTTTTTTACTGCTTCCTTTTGCCTGTCAAAATTATCATCAGAAATCCAGAAAGCTATATGGTTAATATAAAAGCAGATAACACCTGGCGTGTCATTCAGGGAATATCAGAATAACAACAAGATCCCAGAGGTTACAGCCTTTCTTGGTGTTCAGATTATATTCAATCCAAGTAAAGCACAGAAAACAGCTTTGCATGAAAATGCCATTGAAATATATGTCTTTGTTACATGCCATGTAATAGCATGTCTGACTTTTAAAATGTGGAAATTGAGAGGTGGAGAGGTGGCTTTTGTGAGCATGTTACAGAAAAGGGGTATTTCAGCACCTTTTCTTACCTGTGGTTTTTGAATTTCCATTCCTGAGCATAAATTGCTCTTTTAGCCATATGAGTTATGGATTAAACTAAAGCAGTAGTGTGGAAATCTTCAGGATTATTTTTGAAGATTAAGGCAGTATTAGCATTCTATAGAAGTACAGAGGGAAAGTATAAACCTATAGGAGTGCCCAAAGAAAAAGAAAATGTACCAGAGAACTTGTTTACTTCTTTTTTTTTTAATTGAAACTGATAAATGATTAAACTAGAGAAATTATCCCCCATCTTAACCACCACCAGCACCACCAACTTCTTTATGCGAAGAAACTGCTCACTTCTGCACTCAAAGCCCCAGGATTGACTGGCGAGGGGGGCTGGGATAGAGGGAAGCTGAACAGATGCATGTCTCAAGGTCACTGCAGCTGAAAGGAGCAGCCACAGTTGGCCAATGGGTATTAGTAAGAGGCTCAGAATTGGCCTGTTGGAGGGTCGTGAATTCATGAGCAAGCCTTTTTTTTTTTTAAAGAAGAAGCATGTTCTTAATTCCATTAAATTAGATCACAACAAAATTGCCTATTTAAATGATTCTTATAGGTTTTCTGGTAATTGGTATCATATATAACTATTATGCTAGTAGGAAAAAAGACTTAGAAAGAAATAAACTAAAATATTCAAAGTAGTTTTTCTGAGAGTAGAATTAAGATTAACTTTCTGTTTTACTTTATTTTTTAATATATTTTTCATCTGGTCTACAAAGATTACTATTTGATGTTTTTGCTGAGAATTAGATGTCTTTATCCAAGAAAAAGTATATAAAAATGCTATCTCCAAATTCAGGTGATTTTCTTATTTGTCTTTCTAATCCATCAGGTATTTCTAAACAAGGACAAGAGTGATGGTGATAGAGGGCACTTAAAAAATAATTAACAAACTAACATTTAAAGGTGATTGATTTTTTTCTTTAAAGTAATAGATTTTTTTTTGCCACCAAAGTCAAGGTGGATTAAATTGATGAATAGTTATTAACAATACTGATTTAAAATATTCCACATGAAAGCCCTGTAATATATTACATGCATCACTTAGACTCCAGATTGTCACTGTTTATTGAAAGCCAGTTTTCAGGCCTTCCAGGGTGCATTGATTGTAAGTGCTTTTGAATTCAGAGCAGATTGCTTTCGGCATACAGGTGGTGTTCTGCTGGTGACACATGAATGCTTACGAATGCATGTTTTTGTCTTACAGAGTTGTCTTGGTTCAACTGGTGCCTTCCCGGGTCGTGTTTGCTCAGTCTCCTCCTCATTCTGTGCTTCAGGGAATCCTATGACAGACTCTATCTTGATGTGGTTGTCTCAGTTTAATAGCACAGACTTGAAGGAGTTTAAAAAGAGACTGGAAATCAATACTGCATACTGCGCATTTGCTCGGAATTGCATATCTAACAGGAAAAAAAAGAGGAGAAGAGAAAAACTTCACTCAGAGGTTTTGTTAGGTTATAGATGATCGCATTAATTGAATTACTGTTAGGTAATAATAATGTGGGACTTGAGTGGTAATAGGGTATTTAAAAACTCTATAAATGGCATACCTGTGCCCGATTCTAGGGTTGGAAGTGTGACGTCTTATACACAAAGCACTACCTAAATAATACCCTCTATGTTTTGCGTCAGTGCTAAACTACTGATTGGTTAATTGTAATTATGAAAAGAAATAAAGGGTGTCTATCACATGAAGATAATTCCTTCACATATTGAAATAGGAAGAAATGCCACTAACTTCTAAAGAAATTTAAACCCTATATCCGATTTTATTATAAAATAGCCAAGAGGTATATCGATGATAGAAGTTAGCAACATGTACACTACATTTTTTGTAATAAAGCCATTTCTTATATGACTCCTTATTTTTAATTAGGTCAGAAACCTTTGGCTATCTTTATTATGGTGGTCAAGTGCTCCCCAGTGACTTTAGAGCACATACTTTGTGTCTCAATCTTAACTTATCCTTGTTTCTGTGAAATACAGTTTCATCTACTTGGCTCTTAAATAATTATATTAAAGGTGACTAAATGTTTAATGTGGTCACATTAAATATTGTATGAAAAATGTAATTCCGTTCTGATTTAGCACTTTGTTAAAAATGAAATGACAAATCACATAGAACATTCTGTGTCTTCAGTAAATATATGTGTATACATACATAGTGACATATATGTGTGTGTGTGTGTATATATATGTATATGTATATATGTATATATACATATACATATATATAGCGACATGGGATGTAAATCCAGCACCAGCTATTATTTACTAGGGCTACATTTTATTAAATGACCTTTGTTTGAGAATAACAGTTTATAACATTGAAACTTTCAGATCTGTTGAATGATTTCTAATCACATTCTTGGATTTTGATTCTGGTTATAAAATGTTCAATTCTGTATGGAGTCAATATATTTGAGAGGGCAGTATTTTGCCAGTACCGGTTTTCTTTCTATGGATGATAGCTTTGTAAAAAATAACAGTTAGAACTCATCGGACAGCTCTCAGACATGTATTTCGCTGTGACATAAAATATGCTCTGGTGGGATTATGACATTACCACTAGTCACATTTACATAATTCCTGTCACACAGAAAAACCATTTTCCCCAAAAGTCAAGAATAATACTTTGCTTTCATTACTCTCAGCTTTCTGCGACCCCCTCTCCTTTTTTCCTCACTTGAAATTGTGTCTTTGTTGTCAGCTACACACACACACACACACACACACACACACACACACACTTTGTCTTTTTTGACAGAGTACAAGTCAGCTCCTTTTCTATTAGCTAAGGTGGTGAAGTCTGGTTAAGGGGAGCTAATCAGCACTTAATTCTCTTCATCTTTACATGGGTGCATACACCATCACACATACTCACGTGGTCCCAAATACCCTTCATTGCCCCCTTAATAAGTTCAGGGCTATTCATTAACTCACCTTGGTCCTAGAGGAAGATTCTATTACTGCTGAGCCTTCTAAGATTATAAATTGTGCAATTTGGAAAGTAAGAAAACCTTCGAATTTAACATGTCTTCAGTCACCTTTAAATCATCTTCCTTTTATAACCACTCTGCTGACTTAGAACCAAAAGAAGTAAGGAAGTTGCTAACAAGAAGAAAACCTATGAAAGCTAGGCTTAGTTCCAATTAACTCTGTCATTCTTCTTAAATAAAAATAAAATGAAAGGGAAGCAGAATTCTTAAAGATGAAAGGGCTGGGGACAGCCCTTTCAATTTAGAAAGAAGATAGAAAGCAGAGGGAAGAATTAGGAAGTATTTGGTTTTAATCAGAACTATTGTGTTTGAGTGCATTACTTATAAAATTCTGTTGTAATAAAGCTATTGATATAGAGCATTTTAGTTATGGTTAATTCTAGTTTTAACACAAAGTAAAGAATAACACTAAAAATATTACCTAAATAACTAATTCGTTCAGAAACATCCCTAGTAGGTAGTGATTAAAAATTCTTACATGTACCAGACACCAACCAATGATTTTAGCATACCTAAGATAAGATGAGTCCCTCTCTCATTTGGATCCACTTACCCACCAGTTCTAATCACATATTGCAGCTATTTTAAGTGATCAAAATTTCATATACCAAACCTGATAGAAAGAGAACCAAAAGGTTTCAGGGTGGGGGAGGATTATACACTTTATTTACCTGAATATTTCATATCGTATCTTTTATTTCTAGCATGCATCCAAATAGACCAGCTGCTGTCTTTGCACCTTCTAAACAAACAGTATAGAGTCCTAATGAAATTTTGTAACGTAAAGAAATCTTAACCTTCCACTAATCCAAGCCCTCATTTTAGAATTTATAGAAACAGTGCCAGAGAGGTAAAGGATCATGCCAAAGGTCACAAGCCTAGTTAGTGACAAAAGTAGAACTAACTAAAACCCACATCTTCTGGTTCCCAAAACTGTGTTTTTTTCCTACCTCCCAGAATCGCCACTTAATTTGAACATTGTGTGGTGTTCATGAATATTTTTACATGTTCAAAAACAATGGGGCTGAAGAATAACTGCCATTATTTTGTGTGGAAAGTACAGGGATTAAATTGAGGTGATTGGTTTTTAAGTAAAGTTGTTCTACTTTCTTCATCACTATCCTGTTGGTGCTCTAATATCTCTGAGTCTTAGCTCAAAGTGACATGATATAAAAAAGATTCTAATGAATAATTCAGTCCTCATACACCAAGTCAACAGCATTATTAATTGGTAAGGACATGTTATAGTCTAAGCTCCCTGTGGCTTATCAATGAATACTTTACACCTATGGAGAGAAGCATTTTTTAATATGGTCCATGGTGGAGGAATAGGAACAAGACAATTACATACACGGATACATTTCACTGGAGGTTGGAGCTAATAAAAGGGACTCAAGTACAATTTTGTATATTTAAGCATAAATAGCCTAAGGGCCAAATTTTATCATACATCACATATTCATATTTAATTATGGAGAATATTTACAACGTGTTTTTTTATGAAGCCCTTCTAATGGAGGATTCAAGATAGGTTTTAAATTGAAAAGCTTAAATTCCCATCTATCTTTTAATTAGGTTTTTACTGTTATTTTTACTAACATCTAGGCATTCATCTTGCTGTTTGCATAAGTACAAGCTTCATTTTAAACTCAGGATTAAATACAAATGCATAGTAAATTTACTTTAAATTAATGTTTTAAAAAAATCACATTAATTCTACATTTGTCCCTGAAATAATGAGTACAGGAATTACTATGATTATACCATGTTATAAAGCAAATGCAAAAGCTGCAATATGAAGAAAAGTGCTATATTAAAAAAGAAATATCTAGAAAAACTGAGAAAATTTTATCAGACCTATTTTATAATCATAGGAAAAATAGAATTTCACTCTAATTTGGAATTATATAGAAAGGGACAAGATAAAATTTATTTCCATACTATTAAACAGTTTACTAGTCTGTTAGGAAATATTAGCAATATTTTGGGATTGGGGGCAATTGGATCATCCTAGAAGAACAAAATTTGATAAACAGGGAGATTTTGGTGTTTTCTTACTGAGTACTTTGTGCATCATTAACTATAACTGTGAGTTATAGTTAACTCAATAAAGGTGAGTTGTCTGCTTAGTAAGCAGACATCATCTTGGCAATCCTGAGCACTCATTTCCTTTCATGTGTTCTCCTGGCTCAGTTGGAACTTGAAAGTTAGGAGATGAACTAATACCAAGGCCCTTGAAAGTGTCATCTCTGGCCGGGGAATGAGAATAATAGAGGCTTCAGGCAGAGAGTACAGGGAAAATTTCTTTTCCCCTGAAGCACACTTGTTTTCATAAACAATTTAAGTTTGTTCTGGTCAGGACTGAAACAACATCAGCCCCTCGTTTACTTAACAGTTTTCTAAGGCTCTCACTTGTCCTTGTTGCCTGGTACGTCAGCTTTCTGAAACCTTGCATGAATCTGACATCAGCTCCAACCCCGAGACTCTCCTAGTCCCCACTTCCTTGAACTGACTTCCTGGCACAGGCTTCTTCACCCTCTCAACCTCTCCCGAAGCACTGAGGCTGAAAACCCAGTCTCATTCCTGAACAGTAGTAATGCCATATGCCTAGGCCTCCCTCTCCTGACCAGGACACTAACATGATCAGAAAATAAGTAAATCTAGATACTCCAGAAAGATGTAACAGTTCTTCTCACAGCCAAGTCTTATATAAATTTGAGTATTACAAAGTTTCTATAACAAGTTTCTATAGTTGTTATTTGTTGCATTTTAGAATATGGACTGATTAAATTGCCTTATGTTATCTTTCTGTTGTGCCTTGGAACCTGGTAGGCCTCAAACAATAGCTTTCCATCTCAGCCCACACTGAAAAAGAGAGCAAAAAGTTATTCTACCATGGCTGCTCTGCTCATTTAACAGAGAGAATTAAATTTTTTTAAAACAGCTAAAAAAATGAAAGTACAGAATTCATTTCAGTAACTTTGTAAAGTGATTTTTAAACACGCGCACACATCCAACCATTTTAGCTCTAAACGTGTTGGACTTGGTACATTACATAGCTCCCAAGGGCTTGCCAGGTCAACCACACATCACGGCACTCTCGGTGTGCCCTCCAGGCTCTTCTGGTTTAAAGGGAGGCTTCTGCAGTCTCGACCAAAATGGCCAGGATGACTTGGAGACATTTTTAATTTGCCTTAATGTTAGGAAATGATAGTTCTTTAAGAAACTACAATTTAATTTAGGCTTTCTCTAATCCAGATTGGCTTTCTTCCCATGTACCCAGGAGGATCATAGAATCAAAGAGATGATCTAATTCAACCACCTCATTTTACAAATAAGTAGACAGAGACCCTTTTAGGTTAAATGACATAGCTAGGATTTAGCAAGTGATCCAACTCTGGACCAGCATTCTTTCCATAAATAACCAATGTATTAGCCAGAAATTAATTATTTTAAGTAAATTTTCTTTCATTTCTTTTAAATTTTTGAAAATTAAACAAAGAAATACATGAATGTATACCCATCATAAAATACCCAGTACAGAAGTATAAAGTGTAGTCTACCTCCATACGGACATGTGCTGGCTAATTCATTCTTTCCAGAGGTAATCCCTGTATATCCTTTCAGATAATGTTCTATGCATTTACATATATATATATATATATATATATATATATATATATATATATACACACACACACACACACACACAAAAACTTAGAGGAGATTAGAGAACTGTTTCTTATACCATGTTGGCATTAATTTTTGGAGCAGAAGCAAGAGTTTTTGAGATCCTTATTTCTCTCCCCGACGAGTCTATATCAAATGTAGCAATGGTTAATAGAGACATTTCACAGACCTGGTTATGTACTATCAAGCTCTATCATATTCTAAAGTTAAAGGTGAATTCCAACATGCAGTATTCTGTTTTTCACTTTGGAAATATAATTTCTATTTTTATGGCACCAACTACGGCTTCTGTACTGTGAGAGAAGAGAATGAATGATCCATCCCCGCAAAATCCAAATAGATTTTCTTGACAGGGCTTCCTTGGCTCTTCAGGTCTCAGCAGAGGCACACAGTATAGCAGAAAGCAGAAAGTTGAAAACAAGCACTGATGTGATTCCATTTTTAAAAAATAATAGCTAATGAAGATTCTGGTGATAATCCTTACTATTTTCCTGGCTAACTTTCTTAGCTATCCTATCTTTCAAGCCGCCAGTAAAACTGATGAACTGCAGAAGGACAAGAACTTAGCTTCGTCTGGTCACTTCTTCCTGTCCTGCCCTACTTACTATTCAGCTTTCCCTTTCTGGTTGTATCTTCTTACTTATTTCTGACGATGCTTGGAAGCAAGTTGTGTGAAACCTAAATTTTCTGAGTTGCCAGCATCCAATTGGAAAGCTGGCCAGGCAGTTTCTTCATGAACTAGCCAAGAGAAGGCACAGAGAGAGCACCCTGGCCTAGAAGCCCCAGTGTCCCAGCTGAGTGTCTTCAGCTGTTTGACCTTGGGCAAGTCTCATTTATCCACATCTCGGAAGTAAGGAAGTGAACAAAGATGTTCCCTAAGGTCTTTTCCAGCTCAGAAATTCAGCTCCGCTCTTATTTAAGTATTAGAAAATAACCAAAGTGCATGCAAATCTATAAAACTACAGAGCCTCCTAGCACTTCACATTAATGTCAGTGCAGTAGCCCTCCTACCATGCATTCCAATATGTGAACACGTGGACTATTCCATTGCACTTACATTCATCAAGAAGAAATAGTTTTTTCATTGTCTGTGATAGGAGATAAGCTACAGGTGCTGTTCACTTCCCCGAAGGACTTTATATATGAAATGGAAGGTTTATTAAATTTACCATATGCAATAAGAGAAAATCTGCCATCTGATGTTGAGATAGCATTCTGAGAGCTAAGTACTGCATTTGCTCCCCAGAATCGGGCCAAACCAGGAACCCATTCTTTGGTTTGGTTTAATTCATCATGAGTCTGCACCTGCAGAAATCAAATTGTCAGATCAGATAGTAAAGCTGATCCTCGAACTTTATCTCCAAATGAATGGCACCAAAGAATTGTAAGTTGCTTTGCAAGGACATCTTCCCTACATGGCCAAATTCTGCCAGCAGAACTGTACAGATATTTTACAGAGAGCAGAGGTCAAGCATGTCAAGGTCTGATCTATACACGGGTGTTAATAAACAAGGCTTTATTGAGACTCTAATTAGGGCAAAAAAAACCTGTCACAGAAATCAAAAAAAGACGAGCCTGAAAGTCAGGAGTCTTGGGTCTCTGTCTCTGTCTCCAAGGCTGCTGCCGAGCAGCTTTGGGGCCTTGGGCAAGTCACTTGTTCTCTCTGGATTTTGCTTCCTCACCTCTTAAATAGGAGTAGGACGGTCAAAGTAGATGTTCCTTTTTGCTGAGAACATCCTATTATTGATCACACAGCAGAAAGAAGAAAACAACATGAGGCATTACCTTTCCATCAGTACTTCCAGTTATACATTATCTTTTCAAACAAATGAGTAACTTGTACAAGGCCTTGTTAGTTGATGTGTTAGTTATATGTTATAGGTGCCAAGTAGTTATGGGAACTCTCAGACTGTCATCAAATCCATTTATTCCTTTGTTCATTCATCCTTTTATTCATTCTGTATACAGAGTAATTAATTATATGTGTGCAATATGTGCCTGTGAGAGAATCAAAATCAAAAGATGTTTCTACCCTTCAGATTTTAAAAAACAAATACTCCCCTGAACTAACAAAAGTAACAATGACAGTTTCCCAAATACCTAGTTATGCATAGCAGGAACCCAAATGTTTTTCTTATACCATCATTAACTATAACTGATTTTAAGGAAAGGATATTGTGTTCCATTGACATTTCCATCATAAACAGAGAATGTATCTCGAGAGCATAGAATCAATTTTGAAGAATCCTAAATCCTACCGTCATTCCTTGGCTGAGGAATGGGTTCCTATTCCTTTGGAAAGGTGGAGATACTGTTGGCTCCTCCAACTTCCTCTGAAGACAAAATTTTAACAAATGCATATGCACTAAGATACACATAAGGCCTTGTGAGTCACCTTTCTAAAAGAAATTTTAATTTTAACAAAGAACAAAGGCTAGATATCAAAAGGAAGGATTCTTAATGATAGAACTTGGGGTATCAGCCAGCCAGATAGAGAAGGGCTACTTGGCAGGGGCTGGAAACATTCTGGAAGCTCTTCAGAATGTGAGTCAGCCTAAGCCACACCGGATGCATCCCCAGTGAAGTCCTGGCCTCCCTAAGCCTTTGCGGAAACCCAAGGAATGCTAAAAGGACAGGTTTTAGTCCGAAAGATGATTTTATTTACTACGAATGTCCAAATTCACTTCCATTCTCACCAGAAATATATCATTTTGGGAAATTAAGTGTTAGGAACATTCTGCCTCCAGTCTACTAAATTGCTTCTGCGAGTCCCAAACAAAATCACTTTCTTGATGTACAAGCATATTTCTGCTTAGGTCTGTGACTCAGACAAAGTGCCTGGAAGAAGTCATAAGAGGTGACTGACTGATCTCACCTCCCCTGCCATTGGTCAGAATGGGGCCCGCCCAGTGGAATCTAGCCCTAACCAAAGGTGTGTGTTGGGGCCGTCTCTCCTCTTAGCCCTTCTCTGAACTCATTAATCCGTGCTCCACTGCTTTTCCCGATCAATCAGTTATTGCTGAGAAAAATCGCTTTAGTAAGTGACGTAAATGTCTCCAGGAGAGCCTTCTCCCTCCTCCACTGTCCTTCGGCTTGTGCCCCAGAATTTTTTGCTCCATGTTCCAAAGAATTGCAGTTGCCCTTGTCCTTTTCAGGAGAAAAAAAAAAATAAGTTATTATCTTTTTTCTAATAGTTCACCCTCTTCTATCTCAGAATAGAGAAGCCTCCCCATATTTGTTGCCTTTTTTACTTGAGCTTAATAGACCCACAGTGTCCTAGGCACGGGCAACTCCATGCTGCATTCTGTTGCCTGTAATTGTCCTGCCATCTAAATGGGGGAAAGGTTACTCTAATGAACCAGCTAATTCTCTTACCTATTCACTCTTTTATCAATATTCCTTTACCAGTAAGTTCTCCGTTATCTAGGTCCTGACATTTATTTCATTTTTTTTCACTTTAATTTTTGCTTACAAAATTGCTTCTTTTATCTTAAAGCAGACTGTGATCTTTTCTCTTCTCTGTACTTTATAATAAAATTTGAACATAACAGAACATTCTAAAATAGTCAGGTGGGGATTTCATCAAAGCCAATATTAAGTGCTGGGAGAGGCAAATCATATTTAAAAAAAAAAGAAGAAGAAGAAGAACAACTGAGATGGAGGAAGCTCGATCTCATAATTCAACCAGTGTATTTGGCTCCTGCTGCATGCTGAGCACTGAGCTAGGCACTGTGGATACAGAAACAAATAAGACAGTGTCCTGACCCTCAGAGAGATTTGTATTCTGACGAGTCCATTCATAAAAACTATGTTTCAAGGCTAGCGACACCACCAGAATGCTGTTGGAAGCTTCGTAGTGTATTTCTCCAGTTGTCTATGGGGTCTTACCCTTTGTGGAAAAATATGTTCTAAATCCTGTTTTTTTTAGGCTGTTAAAAATCTGTGCTTGTCCCTAATCAATGTGTAGTTAGTTATGTGCAACCTTCATAGAGCAAAAAATGCCCCCCTGGACAGCCTTTGAAGGGGAAAGGCAGAGAAATCTGTTTTCATGGCTTGAAAAGGAGTGGAAAGGTTTTAGGGAAAGCTAAAACGCTTCCAAAGATTTTGGATCTGCTAGTGTTCATTCAGACATGCGATTAGGCAGAGAGGAGACAGGGTCATAGAAGGAGACCCAGGATATCCCGTGGAAGGCTTAGTGAGAGCCGGGCCTCTAGGCCACTGTTAACGTGTCTGCTGAGCAAAAGTGGAGAAGGAGATTTGGAGGCAGGGAGTGTGGTGGAAGCAGGTTCTGGAAAACAGAACCCTGAAAATGTCTCGTTCTCACTGAGTTATCTGGCCCAGCCTCCTGCCTGCAGCATGTCTGGCCAACTACTTTTTCAGATCCTGCAGGGTAGAGATTCTACAACCTCCTTGGCACCTGTTCCAGAGCCAGCCAGCCCCTGCGCACTCAGAAGTTCTTTCTTTCAAAAAATGGAAGCAGGAGAGACGTGGTCAAGAAATAGAGTGACAGAGGGGATGGGAGACAAGCAAAATAAATCAGGGCAGAGGACCCCAAATGAAGAAGAATTGCGGTGGAGCTAGAGGTAGGGAAGAGTCTCTACATTTCACACTTCCTTCACATTCCAAGGCATGTGAGAACGCTAGAAGGTAGAGCCAGCCTTCTGGGAACCCTGCCCTCACAGACGCCCTGTCTGGCACAGTGGAGGTTCCTGTTCTGCTCTGAGAAAGCACTGGGAATCTAGACACCCACCACCTCTCAAGAGGAACTGTACTTTATTCAAAAGTCTAAGTTTCACAATCCCCACACCCTTCCATCCTCAAAGGACTGTTCTGTAATTGAAGGCATGCCTTCAATTCTCCATTATGTTTCATGAACTCTGCAAGAGAGTAATTACTTACATACCAGTTCGTGGATGCAAAGAAATTCTGTGTAGTCCAAGTGAACTTTGATCCAAGTAAGCTACCATCTTACTCCATTCAGATTTTTCCATCTGCCTCTACCCTCTCAGTCACACTCGTAGAAGCAAGTCAGAAAGCCTCTGTGACCAAAATCGCTATCGGAAAGGCCAAGCACTTTGTTGTTTTTATGTTCTCAAGCCATGGTGTATTTGGTCTAATTTTATACTGTTTTTCATTATCTGGCCTTCATGGATGGCTCGACACTACAGGACAATCAGATTAGAAGAGCAAGCCGAGGCCGGGGCAGCAGGAGGACAGAAGTAGATGTGAGACGGCAGCAGTAACAGACCAGGGCAGCTCCTGGTGCGGAAGCCCGCATTCCTCCCATAGCCGCCACTATCCGCCATCTCCAGCCATTCCAAACAGGTTCCCCCACCCCCATCCTATTCCCCGGGGTTCCTGGAGGCGACTCTTCCCTCAGCCTTGGGCTTCCCTCTTGGCTTTGAGTGTCATTCCAGTTCTTGCCCTCCCCTGTTCCCTCCTCCCCGACCCAGGCTGCCCGGAAGCCCTTGAGTTCTTTTAAGTCTGTGAAAGAACAAAGTCCTTTCTTGTTGGGATCCAGGTCCATCCTGGGAGTGATTTTGGCTAAAGCTGCTGCAGTGGAACATGAGAAGTTCTGCCTGCCAGAGTAAAATAGCACTCCAGCGGGCCGCCCAGACACCTGCCTCTGGGGCACTCAGCAAGGGAACTGGTCAGGACTGTCCCAGAGGACTGAGGATAGAACACGTGATCTCTTGTGATTTCACCCAGCTGATTTTTAAATAACATCTCTAAGATCCAGATGGTGTACAGGCTCCGTGACAGCAGGTGCTCCTCTATCTGTGATTCCCCGTGTGCCTGGGCAAACTTTCTGCTCCTGCAGGAGACATGGTGCAAATAGCAACGGGCACAGGGAGGGGGCTTAAAGTCTGCCCACGCTGAGATAATGCTGGGGCTGTGTGCAGATCTGCTGGCCCAGGTTTGCGACCTGGTGTGTCTATGCAAATGTCAAAAAGCAAGTGTGTGTGATGAATTCCCCTCTGACGCTCATCGCAACTTATGAAGTGTCCTGTGCATTTTAAAATAATTCTTACCATGGAAAGGTTGTATTACATTTTAATAAAAGGAATTGTTTTGCATTTACTTTTTTACTATTTGGGGTTTTCTAGATTTTTAATTTATGGCCAAGTATAATTTTGTAAGGAAATGTTGAAGTCTTGAGTATTTTTTATTCTTTTAAAACTACAGTTAATGTTAACTGTAAGCACTGATAAATATTATTCATATGCAATTTTCCTTCCTTCCCATTGGGTCTTTTTAAGAAACTGTGTTTTGGCATAGCATTTTATTTAAAACTCTGCTTCATTTTACACATTGTGAATACTGAAGATTCTGAAAAATAAAGATGCATTTAAAATCTCTGTGCTGTTACATTGTAGAAATGGTAATGTGAATTGCTTTGCCAAAGTGGTAATTAAATGTTTAACGGTTTAGAACTCCTAGCTCAGAATGGGGGTCCTAGTCATTACTCGCAGTGTGGGAGCTTCCATATAAGCCTCCACTTCTTTTTGGAGAATTCACATTAGGATGACAATCTCCTGTTCAGTTAGGAAATGTGGTTCTGTGTACAGTATAGTTACTGTGCTATGCTTTTACAATAAACGTGTATTGAAAGCACTTGTGATAACGTGGTCCGCATTTTGTTTTTAATCAAACTCCAAATGGCAGTAGAAGTGGAGCCAAAGCTCCCTAAGCATTTGGGCAGCAAGATGTGATGGGAAAAACACGAGCTTGGGAGCGAGAGGCTGGGCCAAGGCCTGCTCCTCCACCAAGGAGCCCTGGGAACTCCACCTCTTTTTTGAGATCCTGTATTCTCATCCATTAAAAATATATAATTAAAATAAAGGAAGGGGCAAAGAACAACAAGTGTTGACAAGGATGAGGAGAAAAGAGAACCCTCAAACATTGTGGGGATTGCAAATTGGTAAAGCCACTATGGAAAAGTCTGGAGGTCTCTCAAAAAATTAAAAATGGATATACCTTTGACCCAACAATACACTTCTGGGTATTTATCCAAAGAAAACCCAAATAATAATTCATAAAGATCTATGCACCCCAATATTCATGGCAGCACAGTTTACAATAGCCAAGATATGGAAGCAACCTAAATGCCCATCAACAGATAATTGGATAAAGAAGTTATGGTTCATATATACAATGAAATATTACTCTGCCGTTAAAAAAAATGAAATCCTACCATTTTCAACGATATGTATGGACCTAGAGCTTATTATGCTGAGTGAAATAGTCAGACAGAGAAAGATAAATACCACGTGATTTCACTTATATGCGGAATCTAAGGAACAAAAAGAAAAACTAATGAAAAACTGACTCACAAATATATAGGACAGTTTGGTGACAGACAGAGGGGATGAGGGGTTTGGGGGACTGGGAGAATGGGGTGAAGGGTTAAAGAAGTACAAATTAGTAGTTGATAGATGGTCATAAGGATGGGGAGCACAGCATAGGGAATGCACAGCATAGTCAGCATTGATGTAATGGCTGGGTGGAGAAGCAGAGGAGAGAAGGAGCAATTAGGGGGATCATTTTATACCAATGTACTGTATACTTGAAACTAATTTAAAAAAAAAGCCAAATAAATAAATAAATAAATAAATGAGGGGGATATTTATACTTCCCTCACATATTTTGATGGTGGAATAATCAACATAAAGCACCTGGCACATTTTGGTTGCCTGATAAAGGTTATTTGCCTTCCGCTTTTCCTTCTTGTATCCCTCCCAAAATCTTCATTTTTAATTTTATTTGTTTAATATTCAGGTTAAAATGCATTGACCTTCTGAGTAAGGAGATAGTTATTGAATGTTTAGATTTTTAACACTGCTTCTAAATTGAAGCACTAAGACGTGATCACAGCTGGATTGAAAGAATATTTGGGAAATGGAGCAACGTTGTTAATGTAAGTAGACCGACCACCTTATAAATCTACCGGCAATCCAAAGGGATTTGCCTTGTGGAATTTGAAACAAAACAACAAGCAGCAAAAGCTATTGATGTAGATCCAGACCCATCGCTAAAACATGGAAGCACTTCCTTTTTTAGTTACAGTGCAAGCACATCCATGGTTAAGGGATAGGGCGGGGAAGGGTGAGGGGTGGGGGGTGGGGGGAGCGGTGGGAAGCCCAGTCTTGGAAAAATTGGAGGAACATGTTTAACCTTCCTGGATTTGTTTCCAAACAGTCTTGTTCTCCTCTTGAAGGTTCCTAAATATTCATTTTTAAAAATACAGAAAAATATAATACTTTCTTTACTTCTAGCGGTGAACAATTTCAACATAGTATAGATCATCACTGTATTTTTGTTTTATATCTTTAACATTATATCATGAACATTTTCCTATAACAAGGGAATCCTTTAAAATTTAAAATATTTCATTTTACTGTTAGACATTAAGGCTGTTTCTGGGGAGATGTATTCTGGGGAATATATTGTATTATCTTTATCCTTGTCCTAGTTTATGATTTTCTTTTTTTTTTAGAAAAAATACCGGAATGAGAATCACTTGGTTCAAGTGTAAAGATGTTTAGTTTCTGACAAGTATCCCCATATTAATTTAATTATTTATCCAGCCTAAATGGAGAATACTGGTTCTTCTCTACACTCAGTACAAGCATATCTCAGGGATTTTGTGGGTTCAGTTCCAGACCATTGCAATAAATCAAGTATCACGATAAAGTGAGTCACACGGATTTTTTGGTTTCCCAGAGCATATAAAAGTTATAAACTATACTATAGCCTATCAAGTGTGTAATAGCAATATGTCTAAAAAAAACAATGGACACACCTTAATGAAAATTACTTTATTTCTAGAAAATGCTAGCCATCATCTGAGCCTTCAGCAAATTGAACTCTTTGCTGGTGGAAGATCTTGCCTTTAATATGTAAAAAATGTAATATCTGTGAAGTGCTGTAAAACAAAGCTCAATAAAACAAGATGGGCCTGTACTCACTTCTGACACCGAATGTGTGGGGTTTTCCACACATAACAATTCTCCAGTTCTCAGCAGACACCAGCAATTTAACTTCGTTCTGACACTAACTGCCCGGAGTTATAGACCCCACAGGTTAAGGGCTCAGCTCCACAGGATTACTCCCCCACCCCCACGACTTCAGAAGCCAATTCCAAATCCAAGTTGTCACCTGTGCTTCTGGGTTCTCATGACCCCCTCCTCGGGTTTGATGATTTTTTAGAATGGCTCGCAGAACTCAGGAAAACATTTTATGTACTAGATCACCGGTTTATCGTAAAAAGATACAACTCAGGCACAGCCAGATGGAAGAGATGAATAGGGCAAGGTATGGGGGTGGGGTTGGGGGAGGGGCACAGAGCTTCCACGCCCTTTCCAGTCGCATCACTCTCTCAGCACCTCCATGTTCGCCAACCCAGAAGCTCAGCTCCCCGAAGCCCTTCGGTTAGGGCTTTTATAGACTTCGTTCGTTACATAGCTACGATCGATTAAATCATTAGCCATTGGTAATTAACTCAATCTCTCGTACCTCTACCCTTCCAAGAGGTTGCGGGGTGGGGCTGAAGTTCCGACCCTCCAATCACAGAGGTTGGTTCCCCTGGCAACCAGCCCCCTTACAGAGGCTGTCCGGGAGCTCCCAGCCCCCACTCATCTCATTAGCATACGAAAAGACACTTCACTTAAGAGATTCTCCCTGGGTTCAGGATCTGTGTGCCACGAAGTGGGGGCAGAGACCAAATGTATATTTCTTATTGTTTCACAAGCCCTGTTAGGGTCCACCAGCAAATGAGTTAGTTTCAAGGATGCTGCTCTGGTAGGAAAAGTGACAAGGAGGGGTGACCAGAGGGCAAGTCACACTGGCTTTCCACTTCCTGTTCTTTTTTTCATTTCTCATAAATAATACACCCCAGGCATAGATGAGCCTTGATTTAACCTTTTAGTTCTTTCTTACATTAAAACATTGGACAAGGTGATCTTTAAGATCCTGTTCAATTCTGAATTCCAGCAAGTAAGAGGCAAAAAGGAGACAGTGTAGGAGGGGATGGAGGGAAGGAGAGAAATTCTCAAGTTTGGGTAAATGCAGATAAATGGAAGGCCCTATGTAGGAGACTTTAGTTTTTCACTAGTGATGTCTTACAGAACTGTTTCATGCATAATTTACTGGACTGGTACCTTTTGTTCCCCAAAGGAAACTAGGACATATTTTGGAATTTTGTCAATGAAGCAATTTTTTTTGAAGCTCTAGACCATATTTTCCTATTTACTTTGACAGACTAGTGACTCAGATTGCAGAAACAAATCTTAACCCCTGTGCTTAGCTCAGTAACAATGACAACGATTTGGGGTGCTTACTAGGTGCCTGATACTGTTCTAAGCACTTTCCCTATGTTGCCCTCACAGCAAACCCAGAAAACGTTCTATTATTAGCTTCATTTTGCATAAGAAGAACAAATTGCCCAAAGCCAAATAGCTGAAGAGCAGTGCAGCTGGTTTGAGCCCTGGGTTTGTGAATGCAGAGCCTGACTCCAACCTGGAGGCAATAGGTGCTGGATAAGGTTTTCTCTGTGTGTGAAGCTCTGTTCCATAAAAGTTACTCTTCACAAATGTCCTGCGAGGTAGTTCCCACTTCACACATTGCTCAGCTGGAAAATAGTGGATCTAGAATTCAAAAGTCCAAGGTCATCCCTCTGCGTCAGGGGCCTTCAGATCAGGGCAAGTGAGTGCAAAACGTCCACAGTGCGGTAGATCTAAGGAAACCAAGTACTGCCTTTCCTAAAATCTGAAAAGTTGGCTCCTGCTGACTCAAGGTCGGGGCTGGCTTCTGCTTTCCCACTTCTCCTTTCATATTTGTCCTTTTTCCACTTTACAAATGAAAGGCATAGCTCTCACATTTAGCGATATTACTATGGAGGTCTTGGGATGTGAAAACCTCCCCACTGCCCACAAAAGCAGGGAGGAGGAAGGACGATTAGAAATACATGTGTCCACAATGCTTCTTACAACAAGTTTTCACTATCCAGGGGAGGGCTTCACAGCTATCCCTTTCTTACACAAATTCCTGTTACAGACAATGTGGCATTACAAATGGGTGTCCTGACTTAACGTTGAAATGCTCAGAATTCAGATGTAGCATAGAGTGGGGAAGCAGGAAGGATGACAACTGTTGTTTAATAACTTCGCCTTTCCTATCCCCCAACTACTGTCAAAGTTTGCCAAATTCCGGAGGGAGCGTTCCAAGAAAGCCAAGCGAGGATGACATCAGTGAGAAATGGTGAAGGAGGCAGGATTTAACTCTACCATAGGACACACCCATATCAAGGCCTTACCTAATTCAATCTGTCTTAGGATATTCAAGCTGGAATAAAGCATGCTGCTTCTGAAGCTCGCCCTCTCTGCCTCTTCCTCATTCCCAAATGTGAAGTGCTCTGAGAGTCCTCTCTTTAACCCAGGCCTCTGTCTGTGTCCTAGGGGCACGCTTAGAGTATTTCAAAGACCAGGAGGAAGAAAGTTTCCTATCTACTTCAGACAAATAAATAGTATGCCTTCAAGTAAAGAAAACATTTTAAGAGCTAAGTTAGTATTTTATATTTTCTTGGACATTTATTTACACTGTTTTAACAGCTTTATTTGAGTATAATTGCCTAACATATTTAAAGTGTACAATATAAGTTTTTATGCATACATACTCATGTAAACCATAATGACCGTCAGGGTAAGTGGACATATCTATCACCCCCTTTAATATCCCTCCCTCCGCTTCTCCTGTCACCATACCCCATCCCCAAGCAATCACTGATCTACCTTCGGCCACTATAGATTGGTCTTCATTTTCTAGAAATGTATATAAATGGAAAAATACAGTATAGTATGTCCTCTTTATTTTTGTCTGGCTTTTTTCGCAGCCTAATTATTTTGATATTTATTCAAGTTGCTGCAGGTATCAATAGTTTGTTTCTTTTTATTGCTGAGTAGTATTCCTCTGTATGGATATACCACCTTTTTATTCAATCACCCAGTGATGGTCATTTGGGCTGTGTCCAGTTTGGGGATCTTACAAATAAAACTGCTATTTTTCTCTCTTTATGTGGACATATACTTTCTTTTCTCTTGGGTAAATACTCAGGAGTGGAATAGCTAGATCATATAGTAAATGCATGCTTAAGTATTTAAAAAACTGCCAAACTGTTTTCTGAAGTGGTTGTTCCATTTTACATTCTCACCAGCAGTGTAAGAGAGTTCCAGCTGTTCCACATCCTCACCACCCTTGGTATGATCAGCTTTTTCTATTTTAGTCATTTTGATAGTGTTGTGGTATCTTGTGGTTTTAATTTGCATTTTTCTAATGATGAATGGTATTGATTAGCTTTCCACATGTTTGCCATTCATAAATCTTCTTTGGTGAAGGGTCTCGTCAGACATTTTGCCTCTGTATTACTGGGTTATTTGTTTTTTCATAATTGGACTTATATCATTCTTTATATATTCATGATTTTCCAATATTTTCTCCTAACCCGAGGTTTATTTTTTTTAATTCTTTTAACAGTGTCTTTCAAAGAGCAGAAGTCCTAAATTCTGACAAAGTACGATTTATCAATATTTTCTTTTATTTTATCAATATTTTATTTTATGTGCTTTGAGTGTCATATCATATCCTAACCTAACCCAAGCTCATAAAGGTTTTCTCCTATTATTTTCTTCTAAAAGTTTTAGCATTTTTATAAAATTTTGTCAAGAGATTACCAAATACTATAAATCCATATTTATCTTTTACTTGGGTACAAGTTTTCTCATTATCATTGTCACCTTCTTCTCTGTTGTTTTTAATTCCTACCATAGATTTCATTGTCCACTCCCTAGCAGGAGTACATTGTGGATTCTTCTGTAAATAACATACTTGACAACAAGCATTAATACATGTTTTGCAAGTCCTAAAACTGACCCTCTCTATCCCTCCCCACCCATTTCTCCTGTTAATCGTTCTCATTCTAGTAATAACATTTATTCTAAACCACTGCTCTCTAAAATTTTACTTTACATTTAATATTTGTCAAAATTCAAATGCCTCTACAGTTTTGTTAATATGATTATGATATCTCAATCCAAAGTAATGTTTAATTTAAATCTTATAGTCATAGGAAATTTTTTAAATTAACATTATAATTCATATACACAGTTTAGTTGCAGAGCAGTATAATAGTGTGAACAATAAAAGACTTTTGGCTTAAAAATATATTATATTCGGATAAAATTCTGTGAGGGAAGTGGAATGATATACACAGTCAAATGGTGAAAGGAAAAATCTGAATTTCCAATTGTTACAGTAGAACTCTTCTTGTATTTTTTTAAATTCTGTGCTTTTTAGATTCTATTAGTTACATTTAAAAGAAGTTTTATTTTTACATGTCAGTATTTATAATATGCCAGAAATTACATTCTCTGTAGCTCTTTAAACTATGATGAAAATTCTAGATGTCAGTGTAAAATTCTGATGGTGTAACTAAATTTTTCAAAATTCTTTCAGAAAGTATGTAGTAAAAAATAAAGTAATAATAATAATAGCCTTTGCCTTACCCTACAATATCTCACATAAAAGAGCTAGCAGGTGCATGTGCGATGATGGCTGAGTGCTGAGCACACTCCTCAGAGGAGGTAGATAAGGTGTTCAAAGAACTGGGTTTACCTGAACACCTAGACTGTTTCTGGGCAGACAAACATGAACACATTAAACTCTGCTTTTCTCTGAAAAGGAATTTAAAGGTAAAGATCATAAGCCAAGTCAATCTTAAACCCTGTGGTTGGAGAAACTCCTTGACAGGGTATTCAGGTAGAGGGAGAAGGTGGAAGAGAATATGGGCCAGGAGAGTGAGTTCTGAGCCACACCCAAGGTTGCCATGAGATACTATGCGCCTATGGTTACAAGAATCACAGTTACTTCAGCTGTGTTAGCAAGGTGAGATGAATGAGTATGGTGGCTGGAGTCAAGAGAAGGGGCAGCTACCCTTCCCCTTATCTCCTTTAGCCAGCTTAGTCTAGCCTCTCTCTCTCTGTGGAGGTTCGGTGTGTCTGCTCCATTTTTTTGCCACTGGCCAATCTTCATTCTTCAGTCCAAATCCCACAGCAATCCAATCTGATTGGCTTAGCCGATTTTCCTCTAGGCTTCATAGCAGAATCTTTCATGCCGGGCCACCCTATGGCAGGTGGAGGCAATCATTGTCCATCCTTGTTCAAAGACAAGCCTAATGTAGCTTGTCTGATGGGAGGAGGACTGGTATGAGGGTGGGGGCTGTTTTAGAACTCTGGGAATAACAGACTTGACAGGACCATGACTGATTGAGATAGAAGTCTGGTTTTCCTCATGCATCTTTGTCCCACGCCCCTGCCATAAAGCAAGTTAAAATAATGGCCTTTATATCACTATTTAGAGACCTAGGTCCTATACAGACCTAGGTCCTATACAGACATTAAGATGAAGATTGATTGAGAGAACACAGGAACTTTCTAAATCCAAAAAGATGCCCTAAGCAGCTGGAAGGCCCCACTCCTTTCCCAGATGAAAGTGAGAGATGTAGAGGGTCAGAAGAGAGCCACAAAGAAATTCCAGGAACCTCAGGCCTGTTTCCAACTCCTGAAATATGGAGGGGGGTGGAAGAAGGGAAGGTCACAGTGTCTCTACAGCTTTGATGTAGAGGGCTCTGGCAATCCCTCTGCCCAAACGGTCTCATCTGCCAGGTACAGTTCCTGAAAGTCCCAGCATCACTTACTTCTTTGAGGTTAGGCCTGGAAAGCCTTTATTACGCTGCACTGTCAACCAGTCACACTGAAGCTGGAATTTTCTTATTATTTTCTTATTTTCAATTAGTATTTTAGAAAACAGGGTCCTAGAAAACCCAGGACATCACACAGACAGAGTTTGATGGCAAAAGAACAGGTGTGGTAGAGCCCTCAAGGGGGTAGAGCCCTCAAGGGGGTCTGACCAGGTGCCTGGGGACCAGGGCCATGGGGGGAGGGGAACTCCTCGGAGATGGCAGAACACAGAAATCACCTTGACTGACTGACTCTCTTTTCCCAGAATAAGCCCTACCACTAAAACTGGAGAATTACCAATGAAAGAGAGAGACGTATAAAACTAGGTGTGATGTGATGTTACAGTAAGTAAATTTAAATTTAAAATGTGTATACCCTAATTCATTCTGCCATTATAGTTACACACATACAAGGACAGTCTTTGCAACATTGTAACAAAAGACTAAAAACATCCTTAAAGTCCCTCAGTAGGGGGTTAGTTAAATAAACAGTGGTGCAATTGTTATGAAGAAAGCCCTGGAGTGCTCTCGGGAAGATTGCTGAGTGGGCAGGCTGGCGCTGAGCAGTGTACCAGGCAGGCTTGAATGTTGCTGGGAACACACAATGGAGCAAATATTACAACCAGTATTGAGTTAAAGCTGAGGCCAGAGACAGAGATCACCATCTAAGAACAAAACTTCTGGGATGCAAGAATTAATCTGAAATTTTGTCCCAAAGAATGAAATTATTCTTATAACTTTGCTATTAAAATTGCTAATATCAAACGTTAAGTTTGACCGTGCAGGAACAGTAATTGCTCAGCACGGTCAGCTGCAGTTTTGTGATAATAAGTAGGATGTTCACTTCACTGAGAACAGTAAAAAAGCCAGATTTTTTTTTTTCTTTTCTTTACTCTCTCATGATCTTTATTATGTCTAGGTCAAAGGTGATTTATCATGGATATTTTACATGATTTGGTAATTTTTTCTGCTTATGAAATGTTGAAGTAGAAAAGCAGCCTTTCTCTTTTTTTAATTCATTTTTATAAGATATGAATTCCTGAGTAAAATTTATTCTTGAAAGACTCATAACCTAAATGGAATACCCCAAATTAAACAATGCTTAAAGGCCATTTTGTTTCATAGAATAAATGCTAGGTAGATACCAAACCAGTTGACAAATATTAGAATTATGATTTAATCACATCTCTATTATTCTGCATTATTTTGAATTGTTTAACATTAGTTGACTCACAAAAACTATAATGTTCTTCCTAAAGTTATATAGTTAACGTTCTCTCACAACATTCTTTTAACTCTGTCTTTTTTCCTATTTATTTGCTATTTTAAAATGCTTAATTGTGTTTGAGCATAAATCAGCAGCTTTTACAATCATCATTAATGTGGCATTTGACTCTTACAATACTTTCTCTCTCTCTCTCTCTATATATATATATATACATATATATATATACACACACACACACACACACATATATATAGTTTCACTGACTGATAGAATTTTAACATATGAAGCACAAAGAGATTCATCTAGACATTTATAGCAAGTACTATATATTAACAATAAATCTAAATGCTGTGCCCTGTGCATACAGCTAGAGTTGGCGTAGTGATTCAGTATGATGGTAACCTATGTACCCATGCCTGTACAAGCTTGGAAGTCTATAAATGATGATTAGTCTATAAACCTTGATTAGCCACAAGCTTGGAAGTCTATAAATGATGATGAAGTGCACATTCAGCAATTTAGAAATCCAAAACCTAAGGCAAAATGTGAATTCTTAGACTTTTGGCTGAATACCAAGGTCAAAGCTGAATTTTGGTACATTCTATGTACATGCACATAAACATCCATATATGCATATATATCCATTGTCCACCTCTATTTGCCTCCGAGAAAGGGAGCTCGAGACCCAGCAATCAAGGATGGGAGACTCACTTTCTACCGGATATCCTTTTATAGTGTTTGGTGTTTTCTTTTTTTTTTTACCCCACACGTGTATTCTTTTTAAAAAGCCACGATGCTCATTAAAGAAATTCATTAAAAAAAAAATGTATATTGAAGGAAAGTTTGATCCTGCCTACAAGAAATGCTGTTGGTGAAGGCTGCAGATGTCAAGCAGGAATTTAACACATCTGGTTACATCTAGGAGAGCTGCGTGACAAGATCTACTTGGGGCCTGCACCCCTAAGAATCTCAAAAGGGAGATTTACTGGGGTGAAAGACATAAACTCTTTGTGTTTGAAAATGCACAATGCTAGGCAGAGCTGATTAGGAATGCCGCAAGTATGCCGGGGTCTTGTGTCCCATCAGTCCCCAGACACTAGAGTACAGTCCTAGGGATTTTCCCTTTAATGGTTATTGGGACCACATGGGTAGTGATGAATTTTTCAATGACTTTCAGACGCTGAGGCCGGAGTCCCTACTGTGGTCATGAGCACAGCCAACGCGGTCAGGAAATTAGATGCCCAGCCCCTGAAGGCACTGAGCGAGTGTCCTGTTGGCAGCTCAGGATGAGGAGAGAGGCTTTGCCTGAGTGTGTGTCTGGCTGGACTGTAGGGGTTCTCCAGTGAATCCTTAAGGGTGACCGAGCAGGGCAGCTGGAGGCCGCAGAGTAACCTGAGCAAAGGGCCAGACTGGACAGAAGCAGCTGGGCCCAGTGAGAAGGCCCAGGGTTATAGAGATCTGAGTCATATGGCCACAGAATCAGTTGAAAGACTCTCCTTTAGGACAATACTGGTTCTTAGGTACTCAGGGCTCTGGACCGAGACTAGTGAGCCATTGTTCGATATTAATGGCTGGGTGTCCCTTCTCTACTGGAAGCCCCGCTTTTAGAATGTTGCAATTTGGGGAGATAATACTCGTTCAGTTGGCTCTCTGAAGAAGACATTTCCCCAGGTTTCTGTGTGAGGACAGTGGATTCAGGGTGCCTGAATTCCCCAGAAGATGACCCAGACCTTGATAGCACAGCAGACTCTGAGATAAGTCATAGGTGGCAAAGAAAGGCCCAGCGCTGTAGCAACACCAGAGCTCTGAGAATCATAGAACTTGACAGAGACCTTGGGCCCAACCCTGCCAGTATATAGTCCAGAAAACAGAAACCCAAAGAGGGAAAGAGATTTGCTGAGGTCACACAGCTGGTGAGTTAAAGACAGAGACTCTGAGCTCTTATATTCTGTCCCACATCCATTCTCCCACACAACAAATAATCGGAACAGATAGTATGGGACAGATACCTGACCCTCGCCAGCTGTCAAAGCAAGTTTGGGTCAATAGCCTCTGTGCCCAGATGACATGTACCAACTCAGACTAAATTTTAATTTTGAGTAGCCTTGAATTGTGCTTTCTGCCTTTGGATGCAGAACTTGGAATCCAGCATTTAGTCAGAGAAAATCCGCCCCTCACCCAGATGTACCAACTCCTGTCAACAGCCCCTCCCAACTTTGTGTGGAAATGATCTCTCTGCATCATGAATGGCTTCTTACCTTGGATGCTTGAGGGGTACATTTGACTTGCTCAGAGACACGGCTTGTGATCAAGGTTGCCCTGTATTCTGGGTGCAAATAACTATCCACCACTATGGACAGTCTCTGCCACCCTCTCTGGAGCCCCGGTTTTTGTTTCTCATCTGAACCTCACTTGTCCTGATGGATAGAAGGGGCCCAGCTCTGTTTCCTTCTCCTAGAGAAATGAGCCTCTCCACCCACACCCTGTTCCTTTCCTCACTCTTAGGCATCTGCTTCCTCTGGTGAGCATAAGGATGAGAGCTCACCAACGTCAGCTTCCAAACTGATGGTTCCCCAGCCTGGGCCCTTTACTTGTTCAAGGTAACTGCCCCCATGCAGGGTACACAGGAGAGAAATGTGTCCCCTAAAGTCTGTGTACCGGAGATTCATGGTGGTGACAGCGAGAAGTCTTGTTACTTCAATCATTCATGCAAAATAAGTGCAATTTTCATTTAAAAAAAAAAACAATAGTTCTGACTATGTAAGAAATCCAAATATCTGTGTTTCAAAACAGGCATAGGATCAATTAGAGAAATATTGAAATCCTTTTGATCAAGAGTTAATATCTTTTATACAAGTGCTCTTAAAAAGGAATAGGGAAAAGATAACTACCTAAGAGAAAAGATGCAGAGTATTCCCCTTAAAAGAAAAAACGCAAATGGCCAATACGTATATGGGGGGAAAAGGTTACTTACTGAATATTTAAAAATGAAATTTTGAACAATTGTGCTTTAAAAGAAACACTATCAAATTGATAACAAGCACATGGGCTGCTTGGGTTGAAATTCTGGCTCCCTCACTGACTAGCTTTGTGACTTTGGGCAATTAAATTTATTAAAACTCAGTTTCATCATCTGTAAATTGGGCATAATAATAGTACTTTCTTCTTAGGATTGGTGAAAACTGAATAAGGTGTCAATGCACAGCACTTGGTACAGTGCTTGGAGGGGATGGCACTTATCAGTGTTAGTTATTAGGGTAATAAAATGAGAATACACTGCTAGTGGGATGTATTCCCACAAGCAAGAGACCTGGCCATAGACATTACATTCTAGAATTTATCCTAAGGACATGGTCAGAGACATAGATACAAATGCCCATAATAGCATTCTTTGGTAAAGAAAATTTTGGAACAAGTAAGAGTGGTTTAAATTATGATAAATTTATGTGATAGAATTATGCATTTATATAATAGAGTTGACTAAATTTACGTAATAGAATAGATAAGTCTATGTAATAGAAAGAGGATTTATATAATAGACTGTTTTAGGTCAGGATTTTTCAACCGTTATGCAAACAACTTTTTCAAAGTAAATCTTCCTCAGTGGTGTAAACAAACTAAGTATATAAAAATTGAACTTTCTCTTGTTCAGGTGGTGGGTTTGGGGGTGTGTTACCTCTCCTTGGCCCACTCTTAGGACAGCCACTGAAGGGGGTCCTGAGTCTCACAGAATGTTTTACGACGTAGGAAAATGCGGATATAATGCTATGTGTTAAAATCAGAATAAAAGTCATATACATAGTATGTCTTAATTTTATAAAACACTCTCAAATCCACACAGCCATAGAAAAATGCCCAGAAGAGAACAGATAAAATAATGATGGTTGTCTCCTGGTTGGATTTTAGGGCATGTATAGTTTCTTTTTATTAGCTTTTTTTTTTCTTTTAATTTCTCTAATGAACATATACTATGGTTGTAATCAGGAAAAATAATTATTTAAAAGAAGTTTTTATTCCTTTCTTTCCCAATATTCGCTCCAACATTCAATTGGCACAAGTTCCAAGGTTCGTCTCTCCATAAAAAAATAAAAATAAATAAAAAATTGTAATCTATCTGTATTACAAGTTATGCTTCAGTTCACGTACAGTGTTTTAATTATTATGATTATATAAATATGGTTGCCCTAAGTGGTAAATAATGATTACATTTCTTTTCCTGTGTTCTTTTGCTTTTCCTGGTGTTAATAATTATTTCATTATTGGAGAGAGGGGACTGTGACAGGGATGGGACAGAAGAAAGGGATCCTGTTTGTCAAAGTTCTGTTTGACCTGGATGGTCATTACAAAGGTGTTTGCTATCCTCCTACAATAATCTGTATCGTTGCTCTCCAGGCCTGTTATCTGTCAGCCTAATATCTCCCCTCACCCGCTTCCCATGTTAGATCCTCTTTCTTTTGGATACACATTTTCTTTATTTACTTTTTAGTTTTAGTGAAACAAGGGCACATGTGAGATACATTTTTTTGAGACTCTGCATTTCTGAAAAATGTTTTTACTCTACTCTCATATGACTCAAAGTTTGGTCGAGTAAAAAATTCACAACCAAACATTATTTTACTTCAGAATTCAGAGAATAATTTCCACTATATTCTAAATCCCGTTAGGAAGAGGTTTATACCATTTGTATTCCTAACTTCTGTCTGCTGTTAGGCTGATATTTTCAAATGTCAGGTTTATGGGCCTCAGGGTAAATCCTTCTCAGCTAGGTACAGGATGGGCTCTTTGATCTGGAGAGCTCTTCCTTTGGTTCTGGAAAATTTCCCATATTCTTTCTCTGATACTTTCCTCTTCTGAGTTTTTTAATGGGCTGTTAGAACCCCCGGATTGATTCTCTAAGTTTCTTTTCTTTTCTCTATTTTCTATCTCTTTGACTTTTTGTTTGACTTTCTGGGAAATTTTATCTTTAATTTTTTTCTGCTATCAATTTTTTAAATTACAGTAGCTTTAATTAGTCCTTTTTACTGCATCCTGTGTCATTTCATGAATGTAATATCTTCACTTATTTTGAAGAATTATGGTGTCTTATACAAGTTCTCTCTATATACCATCTCTAATTTAATTGAATTCCTCTTTATCTGTTTACTTGTTTTGGTCTTTCTTTCATGTTGGTGCTTTTTCTGATGTTCATGCCCATTCCTATTTAAGAGTGAAGCTCTGTGTAGTTGGGCATGGCTTGTTAATGAGTGTACTTCTCTGTAGGACTATTACGTGGATGACTAGCTGGCTTATTCTTTCAGAATCTGTAGCCTTGATTTGTTTCTTTAAAGAATCATCTTCCAATCTCCTGCCTGGAGTAGGCGAGGGAGAAACCTAGGTGTCAGAGTCTTGAGTTAGCTGGAAAAGGCAACCGCTGAGTCCCATTGATAATCATATCGTCCATTGAAAATCATATAGTCCTCAGTTGTCCAAACAAGCTATTACCATACACCTGCTTCCGTGCCTGGTATCCCCATGTCCAGGGCCTCTCAGGTTCAGTGTCTCAAGGAAACATACTGACCCTTGTAGAGACAGAGGAATGGTGACCTAGCTGCAAGAGTTGGGAGTAAAGACCACGTGATGGTCTAGCTGAAGTTTACACACAGATTTTCAACCAACCCCTCTTTCACACTCCCACCTTAACCCTACCTTCCCTAATACTTGGTTCTTCTAATTATTGATTCTTGCGACATTGCTCGGGTACTTAGGTTTGACTCACATCCACTCTACCAGGTGATTGCTGTTCCTCCATCTGCTTTCCATCTTCATGTATTAGGATTTGAAATTACAGATACTCCCTGTTTTTATTGAAAACAGTGACAGAGCTCTTTTTTCTTTCTTTCTTTTTTTTTTATAGTGTCGTTGAGAGAAATGGGAACAAATGTCTTCACATCAGCATTTAAATCTCTAAGTCTCTGCCTTGGTTTTAATATAACTGTGATTATAATTTTGGTTTCTTGAATCCTCTAAATTTTCTGCAATAAACATGTATCACTTTAATAATATGAACACACACGGGTACACACATACAAAGTTGTTTAAAGATAAGAGGGCCCAAGAAGGCCTGGGGCACCCAGCTCTGCATCTTCTACCCCCTTTTGCTGAGCCAGCTGGGCCCATGAAGCCCCTTTATCTTTCACACCTCAGCTTCTTGACACCAGGCAACCATTCACGTGGCCTCAAACACTTGCCAGAGAGCAGCAAACCTTCCTTCCAAGGAGCACATTCCTAGCTTTCTCATCTCTGGGCCAGGGCTGATTATGAAGTAGCCTTTGCCAACCATGCAAGCTAATTTTCATGCAGTATGGATTCCTTCATGCATTCTGAATAGTCATGCATCCAAAACCACAACAGTTTTTATAAAAAGAGACTTCAGTGTGTGTGTGTGTGTGTGTGTGTGTGTGTGTGTGTGTGCATGTGTGTGGTGTGTTTTGCCATGGCACCCATGGTTTTCTTCCCACTGATGACATTCCAGTCAATAGGGGCTAGGCATTACCTGGGAATTTTCCATGACTACTTCCTACAGACCTTTCTAGTCCTTTCGGTTGGACATATGAGTAGCTTTTGGGAAGCAGGCACACTGGGCCCTCAAACATTCCTGAACTTCACTGGCTCTACCAAGTTCAAGATGCCCAAATCTAAAATATCCCCAGAGGCTTCTACAAGCGCTGGACTTGTGTGGCTAACAGGAACCCAGTGAGAAATTCCAAAGCTGCAGAAATATTCCTATGAATCCCGAGCTCTCTCTGACTGGATTCCATGTTGGCCTGAGGACACTGCTATTTCAGGACATGGGATTTCCAGGACATGGGATCCAGAAATACTCTTTTCCTCCTTCTCTACCACTAGGATCACAGGCCTTATAGCTTGACCTACAAGTGGACTTTGCTGGGAATCTTATGAGAATTGATCCAGCCAATTAAGTCAGGAAATTGCTCTCTAAATTTAACATGTCCATCATTCTTATCCCAAATAACAGCATTGACTTGGTGGGCTGAGGCTTCAAGGTTATTTTTATTTAATCCAGCAAAAACCGTATTGGGCTTCCTCCACCTCACAGGTTTACTCATTTCTCAGTCAATTTTGATTTTATTAAACTCAGCATTGTAAAAACCTCATTTAAAAAAAAAAAAACAAACAAACCCTCATCAACACTCCCCTGCTGGATTTACACATTCCCCCTCTGGAGCTGTTGCCTGGAAGAGCCGCTAAGGGAGCAGGCAGAAATCTCTCCTGTTGTGTTGTCTTTGGTGTACTTTGTGCTCCTACTTTCGGACTTGCTTGTCCTTCATCTCTTTTCCAAAAAGGGTTTAGGGCGACATGTGTGTATAAACATAGACTCACGAATGGAAGTATATCCTCTATTAAGGTCAAATTCTACTCGGGTCATTTCCTCCACCCTGAGAAGACCATCGGTCACCCCAGTGCATTGCTGTGATTGACTAGACCATGCCAAGAGGAGCCCACGCGCACATGCACGAAGACAAAGTTACATTTGGAGACTGGATATCATCTTTAATTAATAATGCCACAGCCCAACATCCTTTTTGTTGCTGTAGCAGGTTGTGATTGTGTGTGTATGTGTTCCTGAACAGATGAGGGGCCAGCAGAGGCTCCCAAGCAGGTCTCAGCCAACAGCTCTTTTGAGCAGCAACTGGAAGACAGTCTCCATAGTGGCACAGAGGCTGGGCTCCTGCCTCTCTTTCTTCTGGGTCACCCTTCGTGCATTCTGGAGGCAAGTCTGAGGCCTGTGCCAGCCCAGATTAAAGGGCTTCTCAGCAAAGATCAGTCTTCAGTCCCCCAGCCCTTACTGTCTCTGACTAGAGGGATGTCCCTGGGCAAAGTACACACAGCTAGGTACAGGTGGAGAACCTAGTTTGGTCTTGGTCCCTCTGTCACACTGGGGGAGCACCACAATGGCCCAGCCCTGGGCAAAGAATCCAGAGCTTCTGGGGCCATCTGATTAGTTCTTTTCAGAGATAATCAGAATGTAGCTCAGGCCCTTCCTGGGGCCAGTCAGAGAGAAGCAGACTTGGCCCATGATGGCCACACAGTTGTTGTTTCCCACCCAAACGTAAAAGCCTGCTTTCCTGCCATCTCCATTGTCCAATTCCTCACATGCCCAGTAGGTCCATAGCCCAGACATGGCAGGGAAGGTTAGCATGATGGTGAGTTGAAAGGAGGCCATGAAGAGACCTAGGCTGAGCTAGGAACTGCAGCCATGTGCCAGCCTGAAGCCAGCCCTCTCCCCCATGGTCACCGCCAGCCAGAGCTCTTTGAAGCCGGATAGGACCCCCACAAGGCAAGGCAGCAAGTTCTTGGCCAAGTGCAGAAGGAGAAAACCAAACTGGCTCTATGGTCCCATCTCCACCTGCTCTGTGCCTTAGGAAGGCAAGGAGCCCAAGTCCTCGAGACAGTGGTATCAGCTGTTGGGGAAGCACCGTTGTCCAGGTGATGCCTCAGGCCGGAAGCTGTGTTTGTTGAGTGGGCTGGGGTAGTACGTGGTCGTGTACACATTGGTCTGCTGCAACGGGTAGAAGCTGGCTTTGTCATCAGGGATCAGGTTATTCTTGTTCAGAGTCTGGGAGAGGGAAGAAACCAGAGAAGAAAGGGTGAACGGAGAGATGGGGAGAGGGGACAGGCCAGGGCAAGGAGATCAGGAGCCAGGCAATGAAAGAATATTCTAACTGCTGACAGTGTTCTGTTCACAACACCACTGCTTCCTCCCGAGTACCCAGCCCAGTATGCCCCGCTTAGGGCCAGAACCAATCCACCCGTCACCCTGCTCTCCATTTCTACAGAAGGGCTCTCACCTTGAACTCCATGGGTGTGTACTTCTCATTCTTGGGGGTGCCCCCACCCTTGTAGTGCAGGTGGTTGGGGGTGGCAGGATGGACGAGTGTGGACTCCTGGGACTGGCGCTGGCAGTGCTGGCAGGACAGGTACACTGCCAAGGTCAGCAGCCCAGAGCCCAGGAAGCAGGAGATGCCCGTAGCCACCAAGTGGATGAGACTGAACCCTGGGAGAGAGAAGGGCAAGCGGTAAGGAAAGGGCCACTGTGCAGAGGAAAGCCTCCTGACTGCCTCCCAAAAGGAGGCTCTGAGACACAGAGGAAGGGGCTTTGAGACCAGAGACAATGGAAATAGGGAGGCAGGGCAGCCCCTAACCAGGGGCCTCTGTCACAGGGCTACCTCTAGCTTGGGTCAGAGGAGGCAACCAGAGGATGTGGAGTCAGGTGACTCTTGTTGATTATATACCCGATGACTGCCTCCTAAGTCGGGGGCATGGATGGAACTGCCCAGAGCCCCCTCCACATGGTCTAAAGTACTGGGGAACCTCCACGAGGTTTGTCTGTCTGGAGTAGGAGGTGGAGAGACTCCAGATTTCGTAGTAGCGGGGGGTCTCCTCCTTGAGGAGGAGGGATAGAAAGACAGTGTCATGAGGGAAGGGCAGGTTCCTTTTACCTCCACAGCCGGTGGCCTCCTCCACACTGGAGGCAGGCAGGATCACTGCAAGAAAGACAAGTGGGGAGGGTGTTGGGGCAGGGAGGAGAGGGGAGGGGTCCCTCTGGGGCTAGGTGTGTCTCTGGGAGGACCCCTGGGTCAGCACAGAGCTGTGGAATGGGCCTGTGGGGTGTCATTTCCCTCTGTCCCACGCAGACCCTACCTCTAAGAAGGGTAGCCCATTCACTACATGAGGCCCCAAGTGGGTGTGCCTGGTGTTTCATCCTGTACCTCCCATGATACAACTTCAGAAGGGGAAGGGAGTTGGGGGCTCAGTGGGAAGGGCTGCTGTGAAGGTTCTGGCTTGAGGACCTACCGGGAATCTCATTGTAGGGGCAGGGGCGGCTCTGGCTGCTGTTTCCAGCACAGGGGTTGGGCCCTGGGACCAGCTCCTCACAGCGCCGGCTGCGGGTCTGGGCTCCATCTTCAGTGCATGCACTCCACTCAGACCACGGCGACCAGCCTTCTGTGGGTTGTGGGTTGGGACGAGGTTAACTGCCCGGGACCCTCTGGTGGGGATTGGAGAATTCCAAGGTGCTCCCCAGCCCCAGCCAGATGTACTCAGTACCTGGGCAGGCTTGCGTGGCACACAGTGCCTCCTCTGTGTGCAGCCCCAGACAGATGTCCTCGCCTGGGGAGGGCGCGGGGCTGGTGCAAGAACGGGTGCGTTGATAATGGCCACCACCACAGGAGGCTGAGCATGTGGACCAGGAGGTCCAGCAGGACCAAGCACCACGTACTGCAAGGGGATGGGATATGTGAGGGGGTCTGCAGTGCAGGCAGGGCCAGAGACAGTCTTCTACCCCATCCCAGGCAAGGCCACTCTGTCCTGGGCCACACTGACCTCAATGCCCTCCCTCCCCGCCCCTCATAGCTCAGTCTTAGGGAGTGGCCTTCCCCTTCAGGGTGATAGGAGGGAAATACAGGCTGCAGAGGAGTCATGGAAAACCACCTCAAAACTGGCTAAACTCACTAGAGAGAAAAAAGTGACAGAGAGCGGGAGGAAAGGCCCTGCTCCGTGGTGTAGCTGCTGTGTCCATGTTCAGGGCAAGGTATTGCTCTGGGGGCCCCTTATACAGAGTTGGCAGGGAGAAGAGGTCACCTGAGCATAAAGCGTATTCTGGGTAGACCTGAGGGTCTCCCAGTAGGGGGTTCTCTGGGCGGAGATTTCCCTAGGCTGAGGTTTCCCTGGGCCAAGATCCCTTAGGGCTAGGTTACCTGGACAAGCCTGGGGGTTGCAGTCCTGGTACTCGGCGGCGTCGCCCACGCAGGGCAGACCCCCGTTGCGCGGCTCGGGGTTCGTGCATGTCCTCTTGCGGACGCGGAAGCCCAGCTCACAGTCCCGGGAGCAGGACGACCACGGGCCCCAGGCTGCCCAGCCCCCGCTCACCGTGTGCGGGCCGGTGCCCCCGCTGCGCAAGAGATCCTCCACCAGGGCTGGGGGTGGGGGGACTGGCCTCAGTGACAAGGGCTTCTTCCAAACCCTGTGTTGCGCCCAACCTGAGCTCCCGCTCCCGGCCACCCCCTCCCTTGCCCCATCGCTCTGGGCCTGGGAGGGAGGGTGGCGGGTGGTGAAGGCGTGAGACTGTACCGTCGGTGTCGCAGGTTCCGGAGCCGTCCGCAGGGCAAGTTCGGGTCTCCATCCTCCTCCTGCCAAACTGCAGGCCGTGGGGGTCGGGCAGGGGCGCGCGGCACGTGAAGCGGAATCGCTGCTCCTGTCGCGCCCCGCCCTGAGTCACGTTCACCGGCAGCCACGGCGTCCACGGTGTGTTGCGCCGCACTTCGGGGCAGCCCTCGGGGTTGCAGGTCTTGAACTCCTTCGGGATGGGAGGTGGGCTGTTGCATAGCATCGCAGCCTCCAGATCTGGCCCGGCCTGCCCTCCCCTTGGCTACAGGTCCGGAGACCCGGTCCCGCCCGCGTTCAGCCCGCGCCCTCACCACGCTGCAGCCAGGGCAGGAGTTGCCGTTCTCACAGGCCCGACGCCGCGATTGCACGCCGCCCCCACAGTTGCTGCTGCACTTATTCCAGGAGCCCCAGGATGCCCAGAAGATAGGCACCGGGCAAGGCGTGTTTTCGTTACAGAACCTGAGGGGTATGAAGGGAGGGAGATCATCGTTCTAGGGAGCAGACACCCTCTTCCCTTAATGAGAGCCCACTGGGAATGCAACTGGGAAGGATGAGAGTCCATTGGATCACCCAGAAAAATACTGGTCACTTTCTGGGACCTCAGGACTAGCTAGCTTCTCTCTGTCTTAGAAATCCCCAGCCACAGCCTAGCTCACCGCTCCTCCCGACTCTTGCCCACGCAGATGCGGCCCCCGTGGCGGGGAGCAGGGTTGCTGCAACTTCGCTGGCGGACCTGGAATCCCATCCCACAGGTCGTGCTGCACAGGGCCCACGACGACCACGCGGTCCACGCCCCATTCCTGGTGGGGTCGGAGGGGACAAACAGATGACTTCTGAGCCCTAGCTTCTCAGATCTAGTCTACATCTGGGCAGATGGATTTTGTTGTTGTCAAGAAGTGCCAGACAGTGACACAGAAAATATTAGCTCCTAACCAGGCCATTTCAGGCAGACATCTCATTCGTTCATTTGTTCATTCATTCTTTAACATATATTGAGAGCTTTCTTGCATGTATGGGGCTGTGCTCAGGACTAAAAGTACAGACATAGAACATGGCCTCTACTCACAGAGGGAAAAGACACATTCTCTAGAGAAGGCCCCAGTCGCCTTTCCAATCTACAACCTTCCTTTCAACCCTTGCAGTCAAATCCATGCTCTCTCCCCTCTTCTACCACTGCACATGCCTTGCTCCAACCTCAGATAGCACTCACTCTTGTCTACTTTGACTCCTATTTTCAAATGTTCGCTCTACCATTTACTGGCTGGATAAGCCTGGGCAAGTTACTGAAATTCTCTGTGCCTCATCGTACTATTATCTTTAAAGTAAGGATAATGATTGAGTTTGTCGTGACAGTTAAATTAATAAATTTATATAGAATTAAGTTATTTTAAGAGTGTCCAGAGTTGTAGGTTAGTTGTTATAACCACTTTGAGGAGTCCCCAGGTATTAGGCAGTGTGCAAGCACTTTATACACATTATCTCATTTAACCCTACCAACAACCCTCTGGTGGGGACTGCAACCCTCACTTAGAGAAGCTCGGAGTGATTAGGCGGCTTGACCAAGGTCCTACCTCCAGAGAGTGGCAATCCAGGATGGGCACAGGTCTGCCTGCCTCATTATCATCCCATGCTGTCCCTGGTATTTGGGACAGTAAGGCTTATTAATGCTAAGGTCTGTCTAGGGGTGATTCCAATGCCTGTTCATCCTTCTTCTTTGTATCAAGAGCCCCCACAAGGCAACACTTATCTCACATTAGAGTGGAAACTCCCCCAGAGCTCATGTTTCCTGTCCAGGCTCTTGCCACCCTAAAGTGGTTTCTGTCCCTTAGTGCAAACACCTGGCTGGGGATTCCCCACTCAGGTCCAAGGTAGCTGCTGTGCAAGCTCTGTATCCTCACACACCTGGAACAGTTGGCGATGTGGATGGCTGGCCCCAGGCAGTCGCGGCCACCGCAGCGGGGTCGGGGGGAATCACAGGCTCGGGCCCGACACAAGCAAGAGCCTGAGTTGTCCCCATCTAAGTGCTCACATGGTTGCCATGGTGACCACGGGCCGAAGCCCCCATCCCGAGTCACATTCCGCACCTGCAGGCAAACACCCGGCGCAGGGCCCAGTTACATAACGCAGGGGTAGGGAAGGCATTAGGTCCCAGGGGATATGGGAATACTGATGGGGAGTCACAGCCTGAATTGGGTATAGAGGTCCTGAGTGGGGGACACAGAGGGGTTCTCACAGGACATGCTGTGATGTTCTGGGTCCAGAGGCTCATGTTGGAGCTGTCCTCCAGCGTGCTGCAACGTTGCTGCTTCCCGTCCCAGCCGCAGTATGGGTCCCGTGCCCCCAGGCATGCCCTGCCAGACAGAGGTCCTGAGACTCAAGCCCACTGGCCTCCCAGCCTCACCTGCATCCCAAGAACACACCTGGCCACTCCCCGCTAGGCACCCCTTTCCATCCAATTGCCCTCCACAATAATAAGTTCAACGAACACTTATACTGTGCCAGGCATCATTTTAAATGCTTTGCAAGAATAAAATAATTTAATACAACAGCCCAATGAGGAAGGTCCTCTTATAATCCCCATGTGATATGGAGGAAACCCAGAGAGCTGACCAAGGGCTCAAACCCTTGCCCTCCAGAGCCCACACATGTAACCTTGCCTTCCCCAGTCTGGGATGTCCCACACTCCTCATCCAAGGCCACAGGAGAAGAGGTGGTGAACAGAAATCCAAAGAGCTGATACCTCTCTGTCAGATGCTGTGATGATAGAGTCAGAAAACACGATGGAAAGGATCACAGAAGATGACCTGGCTGCACATTATAACACTAAAGGAGTTTCTAAAAAATACTTATACCTAGGCCCACCCCAGACAAGAATCTCTGGGCATGGTGAAGTTTTTAAAAACTCTTAGGTGATCCTAATGGGAGCCAGTTTGAGCATCACTGGGATCCACAATATGAAATTTTTGTTGTACAGAGGAAGAAACAGTCACAGAAAAGGGAAGAGGAGTTTCCCCAAATCCTACAAATTGTACATGGCAGCGATGGTGGTAGAATCTAGACTTCCTGACCATGTTTTCCCCTCATATTCCTGCCTCCCAGTTAGAGGGTGTGTCTGACTTCACACACTGAAGGAACATGCGCCCAGGCCTGGAAACCCAGGCACAGGGTCACTTAGGTTATCCACGTGCTTGTGTGCTCAGTGGCAGGAACCTGAAACCAAACTGTTAGCATCACTAGCTCAGGCTGACAAGGGAGGGGTCACATCCCCTGTCCCCCGTCCTGGGCCCTCAGGACTGGTCTATCTGCAGTGACTCAGAAAAGGTAATGTCCCCACACTGATGCATATCCCAGATACTTCTACTTATATTCTAGGGCTTCTCTCTTCTCTTTTTCTTTTTGACTTATTCATTGTATCCTTTACCATTTTTAACAACAACAGAATGAATCTCTACTAGTAAGACTTCAAGGAGGAGAAAGAGTATGGGAATTATGGATTTGTTGTCTATTGCTAAGTAAATAAAATTTAAATGCGGGAGCCTGAAGGAAGTTTCCTCCAACACCCAGAGAGCTCACTGCCAACCCCAGGGAATACATACTCTGAGTCCCTTCTGCCTCCTTTACCCAACTTCCACCCCCTGTCCAGGCTTGCGGCTCCACAGCAGTGAGCCTGCTGGAGAGAGAGTGCTGAGAACTGGGGCCAAAACTGGAGGTTAGAAAGCAGAAGAGGCTTTGGGTAAAGGAGGTGCAAAGAGAGTGGGAAATATATGCCATGATATGAGTCTGGGGAGAGAGTTTCACTGGTCAAAGGGATACACAAAAGAGTCAAAGGGTTGCCCTTTCTGATGTCTCCAGGATAGAATCTTTCTTTTCTCTTGAAGCTTCAGAGAGGGTCAGCTGTCAGGTGAGTTCTTTATTTTCAGTGAGTTCAACAGACCACCGTGTCTCCCGTCCAGGATCCAGAGAAAAAGAGGTTTTATGAGAAATCTTAGGGAGAGGAGGGTGGGGCTTCCCCTTGTCAGAGAAGGGTGAAGAAGACAATGCTATTCCCTGCTCGGGCAACCTATGACCTCATACAAGGGAGACAATGCTTGGGGCTTCAGTGGCTAAGGGCCTCGCTGGACCCCAGTAAACATACTCTGGCCCATGAGGGAATCCAGAACACTCATCTGGTGCTCAAGAATCTGTTTTCCACTTTATTCACTGAAGGATAATTTGTGTAAGTTGTGGAGTATAAGTAAGCTCATGTTTTTCATCTGGGATCAGTGATTCAGTTTGAGAGTGTTTCACCAACAAAATGCATCAAATTAGACATCATAGGGTGAAATATAATACACGTGCAAACGCAGCCCCAGCAATCTGTGGTTTTGAGATTCTGTTCATTAGCTAACATTTGAACGAAATTGGCTGCTAGCAAATTCAACCAATCAGAACTCAGTAAAGCTCACTCCCGAGTGTATTTCCCTCAGCTCTCAGAAAGGGGTACCAGATTCTAGAAGCAGCTGATAGTGCTCTTTTTAAGCAACATATGTTAAATTTTAAAAAGAATTAGCCATGACTAGTGATAAATAATAATATTAATAAGGTTCTACCCATAAAAAATAAATGTCTGTCAGTAGAGAAAATGGATATGAGCAGAAAAGTTGAATCAGTTTATACAAGATAAAAGCAGAAGATTCTGTAGGAATGAATTTTGCCTCATGCTACTTCTTTCATCTAGGGCCGGGCCAGTTCTAAAACAGTTGTTTCCAATCTTGACTGCAAATTAGAATCTCCTGGGGATCTTTTAAAAACGCTTAAGCAAACAGAACAAAAAATCTGCCTTTACCTGGGCCTTTGGGCTGGAGTAGGCCCAGGCACTGGACTCTTTGAAGCACTCCCCAGGTGATTCTAATGAATAGCATGTTTGAGACCTGCTATTTCAAAGCCACTGTTGTCAATGTCCCAAGCAAAGAAATGAAGTGCCTTGTCTCTCCAACCCATAACAATAAGAAAAGAGAGAAGAAAAACCGCAGAATAGATGCTGACCCCAGGCCCTCCACACCCAATCAGGCTCCCTCACCCTCTCCTATTCCAAATACAAGCCAGCCCTGCCCTGGCCATGACCGCCTGAGGGGGCCTGAAGGACTTCCCTGCAGCCAGTGCCTGAGCTCTCTTGCCCACATTCGCTGCTTTTGCCAAAGGCTTCTCCGTAGCTTACAGGGCAGGGAAGAGTTAAAGTGTGTCTCTGATAGTAGGAGTGGGCAGTTTAGAGTTTCTTTCATTAAAGCAGCCATCAGACCAATAATATATCACCATGTCTTTTTTACTGCAATGTCTCAAGCAGCCATTACAGAAGGGAACAGGTTCATTCCATGGGCTCAGAGGCAGGACATAGATGGATGGTGGAAGTTGCAAGCAAGCATGTAGCAAGTCTCTAAATGGGAGCTGTCTAGGGTAGAAATGGTGTACCAGGAGCTTGGGAGCAAGTGGCCATTACGTAAGATAGCAGCAGAGGCAGCCCAAAGCCCCCTGCTAGGGAGAGAAGTTGCACGGAGATACTCTTGAGTCTTCCTCTTGAGTGAGCTGGTGTAGAGGGGACCCCCCAACACTTTGATGCGTCCCGAAAGGCATGCTGGAAGGAGGCTTTTCAGGCATAAAACATCTGCTTTCTAGAGCCAGTCAGGATTCATTCCCTCTGCATCTCCTTCTGGGAGCCCTGGTCTCTCTCTGGCCAAGTCCTGGGCATGCTGAGATTTGCCTGAGTGAAAAGAGGGGCCTGGAGATAAGCCCCTGGATCTTGGACAGAGGAGAGGGCCCAAAGGGGCTCTGCTTATCCACCCTCACGCTCTTGCCAGCTTTAGAAGGAGTGAGGAAAAAAGCATGAAATGCCTATCTTAGGACACAATAAAACCCCGTGACCACCCACCCCACAATAGCACAAATTCTGATATTGTATGATAGGCAGTTGACTCCAGGACTCTGGAATACACAGCTTGGTGGCTGCATGGGTTTACTCTGATCATTTTACTAACATTGCAATAATGAGACATCATATTTTACATTTTCACATCCGTCTATAGCTTTATGGCAGGGTTTTCATTGTACTCATCAAGGGCTCTTATCTCAAACTCAGGAAGCCAAGTGGGATGAAAGTTTCAGACTCCAAAACTGACCTCTTTTTACCTTACTGTCCCAAATGGCCACACTATGCAAACTCCTTGTCCCCTCTTGTGCAGCGCCATGTGAATGGGGACATGTCCTGCCCTCTTGCTTCCTCTCCTTCCACTGTAGACCCCACTACATCATATCTGGCTAGAGCCACGCTTGCTCATGCTGGTTGACCATCTGCTTTACGACAGTGGGGCCCACAACTGTCTGATTGATCTTTGTAAAACACCTATTCATGCTGCCTGTTGCTCTACTCAAAGACCACTTCGGCATCCACAGTCACAGAATTCAAATCAAAATCCTTCCTTGGCATTCTCAGTTGGCCTTAATCCACTTCCAGTCCCATTCCTCAGTCCTCCCCTGCACCAACCTCCTCTTAGGCCCAATCATCAATTAACTGAAGAAGAATCAATCATATGTAGAAAGCTGCTTTGTGCCTTGGGCTTGGCGTGGCCCCTGATGGAATATAAAAACTACTGGGACACTAAGTTCGCCTTCTAGGATTTACACCCTCTTAATGAAGAAGGCATATGTGAAAGTTTAATAACACAAGGTTATTAAACTGGAGGAATGCATCAGTAGGTAATCTGTGATTCATCGCCAGGCAGTGCTCTCTGTATCCAAGGTTACAGATTCTAGACTCCAGAGAGCCCGGGAGGCTGGAGGGCCCTTAAATGCATTTGTGGAGGTTAAAAAAGGAATAAGGACAAGACAACATCGCTTATGACTCGCTGAACCAGGCACTTCATGAATATTATTCCCAGTCCTTACAATGACTCAGCCAAAATGAAATATCATTGGCTCTATCAGAATTTCCCATGTAGAAAGCTGAAGCTCAAAAAGTTAAGTAACTTGCTCAAGATCGTATAGCTGGTAGATGGTGGAGTTGAGACAGAACCCCAGGTGTGTCTAATTCCAACAATCGAGTCCCTCCCGCTATGCCCCTGTCTCTGCTCACACATCAGATACAGGCCAATGTGTCTCTCCCTGACCACGCACCCAGAGCTCTCAGGGAAATGAGAATGTTCTAGGCCTATTTCATCGTGCCTCCCTCCTCTTACACTGACAGCCCTGCGAAGTGCTCTGAGCATGGTAGGGCTGAGTGAATATTTGGTGTTTTGCTGATAGAGTCATGTGTTGGGGCTGATGAGAGCTTGAGTGTCTGCCCACTGTCCTCCCCACCTCTCCCTGGCTGCCATATCAAGACCACCCAGCCTCTTACCCTGCCCTCCAGGCCTCTGCCCAGCTCCCAGCACACCCTACTGGGGCTGGAGAACCACTCTCGGCAGCATGGATACCATTCTCCTCCCAACTCTCAAGTACAGATGGGCACAGCCAGGAGTTCTCTGTGGTACAGAGGCCACAGGAGTCCATGTGGTTGTGACTATGCCAGCTAAAGGCAGCTTTTGATTAGCTCAAGAATGAGGAGGTGCAGCTTGGAGGAGGCCCACATGGTCAGAGTCTGAGCTACATTTCCCTTTGGCATTGGAATAAGCTTTCGTTTCCCCCTTAAATGCCAGTTTCACTGTTGTCAAATTTGTGAAGCCACTTGAAGCTAAGGTATGCAGAAGTGATCTCGGAAGCAGTTGGGAAGGGAATCTAACATCTCCACATGGTTCGTCACCTCCACCCAACCAAGCCAGGCCTCTCTGCATCTTCTAAGGAAGGAAGAAAGGAAGAGGAGCAAAGATGGGGGGAGGGGCAACAAGTGCTGTGTCTCCAAAGATAAAGACCACTCTCTGAACAGAAGGGACTGAGAAGAAATCAAATGCGCTGGAATGGCCCATAGGCCCTAACCATGGGGCTGACAACAGGGATAACATCCACGACATCCTTTGCTAAATATATCCTTTCCCCAGAAAGTGATAAGTGTTTTATGCAGATTATTCCAGTTAATCGTCACAAAAACCTTGAAGAGGTTTTGTGAGGAAGAAACCAAGGTTCAGAGAGATTAAGTGACTAGTCCAAAGGCACACAGCTGGAAACTGTGCCAGGATGCCACCCCAGGTCCACAGTGCCTCCTCTTAAGCACCACCTCCCAAGCGCGATTGGCGGAGATAAGCCTTGAAGGCCCGCCCTCCGAACGGCTTACCCTTGGCTCCGGTAGGCGGTGCACCTCTCCAGCGGGAGGCGCAGCACGCCGTCGCTCAGCCCCACGAAGAGCGCGCGAGCGCTGTGCAGGATGCGCAGGCTGCGCAGGGGCTCGCGGCGCCCCGGGGGCAGCACGTGCAGCTCTTCCAGGTAGCAGCCGCGGAGGCTGCGGCTCGTCGTGGACAATGCCTTCAAAATGGTCCCTGACTCTGGAGGGACCAGATGGGGTGGCCTTGAATGGCCCAGAACCTCGAAGCCAGCCCCGCCCCTCAACCTCCTCCCACTCAGAGCTCAGATTGGGCGGGGCCGGCTCACCGGTGCCGATGTAGAGCACGTGATAGAGCGTGTCTTTGGCCTGCACAAGGTCCACTACGAGGTGTGAGAAGCGCACGCTGTCCTGGGTGACACAAGGCTCAGGTGTCACTGGCTGCACGGCCTCGCTCATCAGGAACAGGCGCTGAGCATCCTGCAGGCTGCGCTCCGTCAGGTTCTCATTGGGGCCCACCTCGGACAGGGTGCCACACTACCGCGGAAAGAAGGGTCATACGTGCCCAGCCACTCGGGCTGCTGTGATGCTCTATCCCCCACCTTCCTCACTGTAACCCAGGTGGCCACTGGCCGACTCCGATTCTCCAATCCACCCCGCCCCCCAACTCCGCCGGGTCCCCTGCAAGCCCTCCAGGAAGAGCTGCCTCTTCTCTGGGAACTAAGGAAACTGAGGCTGTTAAGATGGGGGAGGAGGAACCTGCAAGGGCTGGGGAAGAGAAGGGGAAGTGCAAAGGGGACTGGATTATTTGAGTGTGGATAACAAATGTCCTGTGATTTTATGCTGTTGCTGTAGGTGCCCCCTCGTGTTGAGCCAAACCCTGCCTTCCCTCTCCTGTGATCCTACCAGCTCAAGTTCTTATGTCTTCCAAACCAAAACTGAAAAGCAACTACCATTTATGGAGTACTTACTACCTTCTAGGCACCGTTTCAGGTGCAGATCAACCCTCACGCATATCTACGAGGTCAGTGGAATTATCCCTACATGCCAGATAAAGAAAAAGTAACTAGAGGAGGTTGGGTGACTTGCCCAAGGTCGCAGAGAGAGAGGGCTATATCTGGGTCAGGGCAAATCCTGAGGGCTTTCCCTGCTCCATACTGGCCCTGGGCCAGAAGTTAGGTAGATATGAAACTCCACCATAAGCAGCTTCTTCTGCTCCATGGCTTGCACTGCTTCTCCATCGCAGTGCTGGGGATGCTCATACTACCCAGGGCACCCAGTGACCCTATCACTGCTGGCACTCAGAAACCCTCCAGGCTTAATACCCACGCTGGATAGCCTGCAAGCAAACTCCAGCTGAAATCGTCTAATTCTGGCCAGATAGCTCATGCTTGCTCTCCAGGTCCACTACACTTAGTAAAGCTGAGGTCCCACCTTCCCGGTGGAGGGTCACATTTAGAGATGGTTCAGAGCATGCTCCCTTGCTCTATGTCCCTCCCACTCTCCACTGCTTGCTATGCAGACTTAGAGGTTACCACCCTTTTAGGGTACCATTGCAGACCCCTCAGATGAGCAGAGACCAGCAGAGACAGGTTTGGTGTTTGCACTAAGGCAGTTGGGAATCAGCTTGTGGCATGTAGTCTGGGGGAAGGTCATGTGGGTGGAGCGGGGAAAGGAGGAGAAGCTGTACCTGGAAATTGGGGATGGGATTGGTGATGGGGAGCCAGGCAGCCCTGGGGTTCTCTTGGTAGCGAAATGGGCCATTGAAAGCCTGGGAGATGGCACTGAGGTTGAAGGCGCAGACAGCAGAAGCGGCAATGCTGTTTCTGAAAGGCAAGAGATAGCCGATACTGTCCTATCTCCCTCCCTCAAATAGGCCTCGTCACCCTCCTTAAACCCACAGCCAGCTGTCAAGGCACGGCCTGGCACAGCTCCAAAGCCAATTAAGCACCTATGATGAGCCTGGTGCCTTCCTCATGATGGGAGTGTCACTGAAGGAGCATAGTCCTCATGCTCTGGAAACCCTCTGGGAAAGCAAGACCCACTGATGAGAAGCACTGGTGGGTTCCTCTGTGTTACTTCCTCATCCCCTTTCCCTCTCCCATGGGAGGGTCAAATAAAGTCAGTGTTGTTAAACATTTTATCCATGGCCACTGTAAAAAATATATTTTATATTACAACTCAATATAATACACATATATGCACACACACACATCTGCAATGAATTTTCATGAAACAATACTTATCCTTACTAAATACATTATACTCTGGTATTTTTATCCCAGTCTATTCTGTTTCATTTATTTTACTTTTTTTTTTAAAAAAAGAGCTAGTTACCAAACTTATCAAATCACTGATTTATGCCACAGCCCGCAACTCCCTGAGTCAGATGACCTGAATGACCCCTTCAGTCACAGAGCCTGACATTTCTATGAGTTGATGCGAACAGTTCGGAGATGATACCACTACACCTAGCGGTTCTGTGTTCTGCATTCAGTCCCACTCCCAAATGTGTCATTTCTCTCCCCATCTTCCTGGTCTCAGGCCCCTTGTCTCTCCTGGATGCTCACTGTCCTCCTGGCTGGCCTCCCTGCAGCCCACCTAGTCTCCTGTAATCCATTCTCCACACAGCAGCCAAAGTGCGTGTTTCAAAATGCACATCCAAGCTAGTCTCTGGCCTGTTTCAAGCCCTTCAATAGCTTCTTGCTCTTAGGATAAAGATCAAAACCCATAAAGCAAACTACAAGGCTTTCGGGACATGATCCTCCCTGTCCTCGCCCTTCAGCCTTTTCTACTGTCTTTCTCTTCCTCACCCTCCAGACTCCTGTCACACTGGTCTGGCTCAGGTCCTTAAACATTTATTTCTTCTGACCCAAAAGCTTTGTATGTGTTGCTCCCCCAGGCTGGACCTGTCCTTTCCCCTAGTTAATTCTTATTCATCCTGTGGACATTGCTTCCTACAGGAAGCCTTCCCTTATCACCACCCCTCCATACTGTTAGAGTCTGTTTCCCTGCATGCTTCCCTTTCCCTTCATAGCATTTATCTATCACTGTGTGTGTAAAAACCACCCTCTCCAGAATGTGAGCTCAAGGGCAGAGCCAGGTCTGCTCTTGCTCTCTGGTACTCCCCACCTCCACTGCCCAACAAGCACCTGGCATGGAGAAAGCACACGATGCATAAGCTATTTACATTCTACACTAATGTCGTCATTTCCCCTTAATGCCTCTCCAGTGGCTCCTGCCCTTTGCTCACCTTCTGGTGCTGATTGCTAAGCTGGTCACTAAGTCCCAGCTGTCTGGTCTGTGCTCCTGGTCTATGTGAGCTATGCTGCATGTCTGACCTCCTGGCTTGGATGGGCACTCTGTTCCTGTTTCCCAGATTTACCCTCATCCCTCTCAGACTGGCCTTCTTATACCTAGGCTGGCCCTCGACCAATGCCTGCTACCTGGGTCCCAAGGTAGGCAGTCTCTATGGCTCATGTGTTTCCGATGTTCTTACAAACCCTGCATAGCATCCTGTATAACAAATGCTTTTTTTTTTTTGTTTTTGTCTCTGCCGCCCATTTAGCCACGGATGGAGGAAGCAGGAGGAGGGCTCATGATCCCTGTGAGGGCTACCCTTCCTTACACCTAGGAAACAAGACGGTTCTAATTCCCCGCCTGTGTTCTCCAGTGTAGTCAGGATTGCCAGAAGACTGCTGGTTAGGTTTACCAGGATCATGGAGTCCTGAGGTTGGAAGGGACAGTAAGGAACGCCCCCTGAACCTCCCCGATAGGCGGCTACCAGACCCTCCCAAGGCTGCCATCCCCTCATCCGAGGCAGGCTATTTCACTTTCATCACCAGCAAGTTCTTCTTCATGGAGCCACAATCCACCTCCTTTTATTTCTTCTTAGCTGGCCTAGGTTTGCACTTCCAGCAACCCAGAATAAATGCTGACTACTGCAGAGACAGCAAGTCACAAAATCCTCAGATGACCCAGTACAGAAGGCACGACAATCCCATTTTATAGAAAGAGAAACAAGGTCTCAGAGAGGGACTTGCCCAAGCCCACAAGGCTGCTGGGCCAGATCAGAGCATGTCCCCAGCATCACAGGGAAGGGGTGGCAGAGGGCAGGTACTCACACGTTGGTGGTGAAGACCCCGTAGATGAGGTCCTGTTCAGGCAGGTGAAAGGCACTCTGCAGCTCGTTATAGTAGAAGGGAACCTCGCCTGGGCGGGAGCAGTTGAGCCGTGCCTTCATGAACGTGGTCCATGTGTCCTCCAGCAGGAAGCGGCCCCCCACGTCATTCTTGCACACACGGGCCACCCGAGAGTACACCGTGCGTCCACAGTCATGCTCTACCGCGTTCTCCCGCAGAAAGAAGTATGCAAACAACCCAATATCGTAGGCTGCCACAAAGTTTGGCTCTGAGGGGCAGAGGGAAACCAGGGGTGGATCAGGCCAGCAGGGAGGAAGGGTGCAGAGCCGGGAGTACTCAACTACCTCCGTTTTCTCAGATGGGCATCTGACAACTCTCTGCCAGCTTGGTGGCCTGGGGGCTCTAACTAGCCCTGTTCCCACCTCCAGAACAAAGTGCAATTATAATAATAGTTAACGTGCATTACCGAGCACTCGCTGTGTACCAGACACTAATTCGAGTACTTTATGTGGATCTGATCCTCTTGACAGCCTATGAACTAAGTATACAGTTAGCTCCTTATCATACATGAGAACGTTGTGGCACAGAAAGGTCAGTACTTGCTGAAGGCCACACTGCTAGTCTGTGGAGAATCAGCGATTTCACTCCGAGGGGCAGGGAACTCATACCACTCGCCCCCCATCTCTTCTTTCCTGTAACCTTTCCTCCAAATCAATTCCTAACCCTTTCTCTCCCCTCGAGCTTGCCCTCCATCTGTTCTGGGTACTCAGGACATCTGTGATTTCATCCCGAGTTTATCTCTGACATGCGATGGTCCTCGGGCAAACACACACCCCACTCTGGGCCTCTTGATAAAGTGAATGTGAGCCTTTTCAAAGACTGGGCAGGAAGGAGGATTGATGGGGGTGAGGGTGGGCTGCTGGGTCAGAACCAGGGCAACTCCACCCTTGGGGCTGTGCCCCTTACCATTGAGCCACTTGGAGTTATACTGGGCAGTTCGAAGGGGCGGCCCACTGCCCAGGCTTCGGTAGATGGCGGGGTCCCGACCCGAGAAGTCGATGACTGTGGCTGCATAGAGCTCCCCCTGGGAGGAGATGACAGCTGTGGAGTTGTGGCGAGGGTCATAGGGGCAGCGGGCCACGCCGTTGATCTTCTCCATGGTCCGGCTGAGGTTCCCCACCTGGGGACGATGGAGAGAGGGTGGCACTTTTCCCTGAGACCCAGGGGCTACCTGTCCTTTCCACCCCAGAGCTATTTCCTCCTGGGCCCCTGGTCTCTGTGGGCCTCTCCCTCTCTCCAGACCCCTACTCACTGCCCACCCCACAGTCCCTCGGAGGGAGTAGCCACCATGGAGAAGGAGGTTGTGCCAGGAGCTCCATCTGCCTCTAGCCCTTACATCCTAGTCAGGACCCTCCAAGGTAAGGTTGACTGACAAAACACAGGAGGCCTAGTTAAATTTGAATTTCGGTGAACAACGGATATTTTTTTTAGTATAAGGATGTTTCAAATCTTGCATGGGACATCCTTATACTAAAATATCATTTGTTGTTTATCTGAAGTTAAATGTAAACGGGCATCCTTTCTCGTTTGGGGGTTTTTGTTATCGTTGTTTGCTAAATTTGGCAACCCCACTCCAAGACTGCGTGCCTGGGTGAGAGAACCTCTTGGTGTCCCCTTACGACTCCCCACCCCACAGCGCCCCACACCTGTCTGCTGGAGCATACTGGGGAAAAGGCATTGGTCCCACACATGAACACTTTCCGGCCAGCGACAATCAGGACTCGCACGTAGTTCTGACACTCCTCCTAAAGCAGGAAAGGGAAGCAATAGAGGGACAAACGCTCCAGGCATGGTGCTGGGTTTCTTTCCCTCACACCACCATACCACACATATTCCAAAGCACTCTTCTATGTCCCAGCTCCACCGTGCTCCAAAGTACAGGTTGCGTCTGTGGACATCCCATGCCCTACACCTCCCTTCCAGTCCATCTCACTGCATCACTGCCCTCTCAGATGCTCAGAGCTGATCCTCACCTGCACAGGAGGCCCTGGCTCATCCAGACTGGGCCTCTGTACAGGCAGCCTCATGCCCACACCATGACCCTCCATCCCCCAAACCAAAAGCCTCCTCCTGGCTCCAAGCCAGGCAGGCCTCCAGACCACCAAGGCTACATACCTCAGTCTTCCCTTTGCTTTGGCAGGAGCGGCGTGTGTCCTCGTTGGAGGCCCACTCTGTGGCCTGTGGGAGGAGCACACAGACATCACATGGCTGTGCCACTCGCTGTCAGGGCAGGCAGCTGTCAGGGCCTGGAGTGGACAGGAAGCTGGGAAAGGATCAGGGACAGCCTGCAGGGTAAGGATTCCTCTCACTGGACCCAGAAGGCTGCCCTATCTCCTTACTGAGACCTTTAAGGAGCGGACATCCCCTTAGCCCAACACCCTTCCCACCTGCTTGGGTCAGGGGAAGCTAGAATAGCAGCTTCCTCATGCCGCATCCCCATGCAGCTCTGTCCTAGGAACTTCCCAAACCTTCCTCCCCTGGGTCAGCCGGGGAGCCGGAAGTGGCCAAGCAGGACCTTCAAGAACACCCCAGGTCTGAATGAGAGATAAGAAATGTGACTCCATCATGTACCAGATGTCCCTTGAAAGTGTGGAAGGCAGGGAGGCAGGAAAGGCTAGATTTTGCAAATCTTATAGACAGGATATCTATTTGATTTTTCCACTTCAACCCTGCAAAGTGGGTTTTTTTTTTTTTTT
>NW_024351543.1:7534138-7584505 GCF_902729225.1 Pteropus medius
GTAGAGCAAGGACTGGAACTCACATTACTGATTCAAGGCTTTTTTTTTTTTCTTTACCCAACCATCTCAAGGACCCAGGACTTTTACATTCTTAATTGCTCCCGTCTCCCCCCAGCTCTGCACTGTCTACTTCACTTCTTGTTTTCTTTGTAGCATCACTCATGCTCCACGTGGGGGAATGTGTTTGGGAATGCAGCTTTTACTCAGGGACCCAGAGGACATTATTGTTTCTAAGTGCCCATGGCACTGACGGCAGTTCCCCACCCAGGATTCCCCCTCTGTTTTGTCTCTACTTTCTGATGGTTCCTCCGAGCCTCTGAAAGAGCAGCTGGAGGGAGATGTGATATCCTTCAGGTCCAGGCAATGTCAATAGCCCTAGCATGGGGCTCATTAGATATTTCTGGATCACATGTATAAACATGAACTGCCTACCTGTCCTTGGAGAGGGAGGGAACCCTGAGCAAGCAGCTCTCCCATCCAAACGGGGAAAATAAAAAACCCACGTGTGTTTAATTTCTAACAAAGCTCCTTCTAGCTGTGAAGTCATTGCCTGCAGAACAGGATGTGGGAGGGCAAGAAGGGTGCCAGAGAGAGAGGGCAGGGCTGCTTTCTGCTTTCCAGATTGCAGCCCATCTACAGCCCCAAGACGGTTGCTTTGCAGGGTAGAGAGAGTGCTAACTTCTGCAGACTCTGGATTCAAGAGCTGCGTAACCAGTTTGATTTTGCCTCCATCAGAACTATGAGCAGAATGGGCTTATCCTGCCAATCCAGGCCTGGGGCTCAGGCCTCTGCTCCTAGACATTAGGGAAGAGCAAATGACCCCTGGCATCTAGCCATGTCGTTGTGGGGTTCATTTGGACAGAAACAATGGAATCATTGTCATACACAGGACCCCATCAGCTCCTAGGCTGAGCCTGATGGGAGAGGAAAAGAGAGACATAAACACAAAACCTCAGGGTGCTTGGGAGCAGAAAAGAGCAATGACAACAAACACTGCAGATGTCCAGGCCTAAAGCTCCACACAGTGGGTGGCTTCGCGGGGAACGTGTGGGTCAAGGGCCTCACTGGAGCCTTAGGGTCTCTGAGCACAAGGGCACTTTGAAATAGTTGGCCTTGTCCCTAAGGGAGTGGGAATCCCACTGCGGGGGCAGGTATGTACAATCAAAAGGAGTCAGATAAAGTTACACTGGGCTCACCCTGGGACAGGCATTATGCCAGGAACTTGACACACCTTCTGTCCTCACCACAGCCAGTGAAACATAGCCTTTTGCTCATTTTACGAGTGAGGAAAATGAAGCTCAGAGAAGTTGAGCAATATGTCCAAGGTCAAAAAGCCAGTAAGCAACAAACCCAAGATGCAAACTCAAGATGAAAACCCAGACAACCGACACCAGAGCTCAGCTTTCTGTGCTGCATCCTGCAGCCTCTCGCAGTGAATAGATTTCTCAAACCGAAAGCTAGAACATATGGCCTGAAAAGAATATGTATATTTATAATGATAACGGCACAGAATGAGCTTGAGTCATTTTATTTTTATTTTATTTAAAAAATTATATTTATCTAAGTAATGATGCACAGAGTTGAAAAAGTTAAATAGTATGAAAAAAAATTTTTTTTAAATCCCACAACCTACTCCTCTCACACCCCAACCCTATTTCCCAACGACGACTACTTTCAACTCTTTTAGTTTTCTCTCTGTCTGTGTTTTTCTTCCAATTTCTCAAAATTATGTATCCATCTCAGACTTTTATCTTCTGACTTTCGGTTAGAGAGGTAAAAATTTTTTCCCACATACCCAACTCTATTCTCCCCTCCCTCAAAGCACACAGACATTTCCCCTCTCCTCGTCTTCCCATTATAATTATGTAACATTAATATTTAATCTTTTAATATGACAGATTTTAAATTAATTTAACTTAAACTAATACTTTAAAATCAACATCAATATGAATATGTAAAAATTGTTCTCTGCTAACGACTAATCCCCTAGATTTCACTGAATGTAAGACACCATTGATTATAATGTGAACCACCACCAAGAAAGAATGTATGCTGCCAAACTCTTTCATCACTTAAAATTTTAATGTAAATTTATTGACAGTATTTTTACTCAGACATATATTTTTTATCATATACCAGCCTTATGCATACAAAGAAGAAAAATGTAAGCAAAATTAAGTATCCTTAAACCTTCTTCGAACTCGTAGTTCATCTCTTCTGAATCACTCTTCTATTCAGTTTTCAGTGCTCATTGTTGTTGTTGTTGTCGTCATTTGTTTGCTTGTTTTAGAGCATCATTTTTTGAACCACCCAGAGTGTAAGTGATATAGCAATTCTTAAATAGTATTCCACTCTGGTCTCCAGAATTGTCTTCCAAGCTATCGACCCCATTCTGCAAGTTCGGATGCTGGCACTTTCTTTATCTTATCAGAAGATATTCCCAGAAGATATTCTGACAACCCAGGAACACTATTTCTTCCACATATGATCCTAAAATGGTTTGTGGACTCTAATGTCAACTGGTTGGTGTTGTAGAATCAAAACACCAGGAATAATGACCAAGTTCAAGCATAGGCAATGACAACTCCATCAAAACAGCAGTCTGGCTGACAGAGACTATAAGATGCCTTCAATAGAAAGACATGGCCTCATTTCAGATTCATTAAAAGTGTATAAACATGTGCTTCTAAAATCAAGGAAATATGCCTCTTCTGAGAAGGTTTCCTTTCTTGATCAAGTCTTGGGTTTTCCTGAACTGAATAATCGTCTTGATTTTCTTCATTTAATTGTTTTGTAATTCAAATTACTAATTTTTCCCCAAATCCCTCTTGATATCATTTGCTAAATATGCATACAAATGGTTCAGATAATATATGAGTTCTCATCCTCTTCCTCCTGCCTCAGTATGGACTGGTTGCCCTTGAGGCCTCCTAGTTGTCCATTAACCTGGGACTTATCTTCTCTCCTTTACGCTCACTGATTCTCATGATTCCTCCTTTCTTGATTTATTTGTTTATTTTGGTGGAACACATCTCCAGTATCTTCCTATGAAAAGGAATATGGTAGATCAATTTTTAAAAATTCTTGCATCTCTGGTTCATTCTATCTTCATACTTGATTGACAGTTTTGATAGAGAATTCTAGGATGAAAATAATTTTCACTCAGGATTTTAAAGGCATTTATTCAACTCCATTGTCTTCTAGATTTCAGTGTTGCTCTTCAGAAGTCTGATAAAATTCTTATTCCTCAGCTTTTGTAGTGACCATTTTCTTCTTCTTTTTTCTTTAGGCCCTAGAAGCTTTTAGGATCTTCTCTTTAATAACAGAAGCCTGAATTTCACACTGGCATGCCTCAGTGAAGGTCTCTTTTGGGAACTCGGTCAGCTCTTTCAGGGTGAAGACTCATCCTCTGTTTTGGTAAATTTTCTTATGTTATTTTGTCATTAATTTCTTCCTCACCTTTTCCTCTGTTTTCTTTTTTGCAACTCTTATTAATCCAATATACCATTAGCCCTTGTGCCCTGATCCTCTCATTTTCTGTTATTTCTCTCTTTTTTCCATGTCTTGTTTTTGTTGTTGTTGTTCTAGTTTCTGGGAGAGTTTTCTTCAACTTTATCTCTTAAATTCAAAATGTATTTCCCCAGTCACATTTTTAATTTCCATAATTTTAATTTATTGTTTTATAAATAAAAAATATTTTTATATCTCTGGAGAGTCTAGTTAGTTTTTTCTAATTAATTTTTTTAAATGTTTTCTTTTATTTCTTGCATCATCCCTGTTCCTTACAGCTGCCTTCATTCTGTTTGTTTGTTTTGATCTTTGTCTTCCACTTTAGAGGCCTTCCTCGAATGTCTGGTGATTTGGGGCTCCTTGTTTATATTTGAAAATAAATCACTAACCATTTCACACTAAAAGGAACCAAGACTTCTTAGAGAAATGGTTGATTCCAGGTCTGGCGTTAGGAAAGTACAAGGTGGGCCTGAAACATTTCCTTACACAAAATAGCAAGGATATAATCCAAGGTGATTAGTGTCATCATGTCAAAGGACCCAGGAACCAACTTGAAGAAGACCCTGATGGGCAAAAGATGGGTAGTCATAAAAGATAACCGCAATGATAGATAATAACAATGTTTTAAAGCCATAAGTCTATAATAATAAAAATAATAAAAGAATAAAATTAATTGGTCGCCATTGATAGATACTAACAAACCAGCTCATTATTTGAAAACTGAGTATCAAACATTTATCCTGCCTTTCCTATATGACTGTATCATTGGGTAACCAAATAGTGGATGAGCAGTTTCTCTTTGCAGGAGTAGTCCAGCTAATACATTGTAACACCTAAAGAATTAATAATCTGGGAAACAATCATCAATGGCTGCTAACTACCTCCTCCTCCACCAAAAAACAAAACAAAACAGAAAATCAGATAGTATGTACCTCCATTAAAAAGTATACAATAACACTTATAAAGTAATCTTGCTGGAATCTAAACTAAATAAAGTCTTTAGATCTAACAATCAATTTACAGATGATTCAGAGAATAGAGGAAAATGTTAAGTTATACCACTTGACTTGCAATCAGCAAAATCTAGACTGTGGGAAACTCTGTAAGACAAGTAACCGGATTTCTTCCATAAATAAATTGCACAGAGAAAGAAGGGGGAGCAACATTTTTCTAGCCCAGACCCCATCAGTGCCCCCATCTTTCCTGTACTTTCCAAATCTGGAGCCTCGCCTGTTGGGTTTTTAAAGACAGGGTCTTAGTCTCCCTTTGTTGAAGGAGGGGTAAAATGGAGAAAGGGATCACTGTGTGGGATGGGACAGGAGACCTGGGTTCTAGAGAATTTAGAGAATTTCAACCATTTCCCCCTTTTAGCATTGTACCTCATCCTCACGTTCCATAATAACCCCCAACACCTCAATTTCTGAGCCATCTGCGGGGTCTGCTTGCTTCTCTGTCATATCCCCCTCTGTAAACTATTTTGCTTTGCTAAAGTAGTTAATGGTTCTATCCCCTCTCTATCTCCCCAGAATATATTTAATCTTTTCTTCATTGATGTCTCTCTTGTTCTCTCTTGTCATTGTGCATCTGTACCATTTAATATTTCTCACTGTCCTTTTAGCAGGGTTTTGTGAAGGAGTGGAGATAGACATGTATGATCAATCTGCCACATGTAATGCTTTATACTAGGACTGTCCCAGAAATTCCAGGCGGGCAAAGTCTAGTAACAGAGTAATTGTGTGGTTTTTGGCTGTGGAAGAAAGCAGGTAGACAGCCAGGAACCGCATAATCTCCTTGTAGACTCAGCAATAACCTTAGATATCAGAGACGATGGCTGAACATTAAAACATCTTCTGAGCATTAAGTCCACCACTTAGCAGAGTTCAGATTTCAGACAACTCCAGAACTGCCAGACTAACTTGGAGAATGTGGCCACAACTAGAAGAGAGCTCAGAATCACCCTCAGCGTCTGCCCAGGTTCAGACAAAGCCCCATGTGCATTCTGCTGCATATGTGCACAACTGCCCCCATTTCTGCACTTTCTGGACATCTGGCAGCCCGAGATCATAAATCCATTGCAGTTAGGCCTCCAGCCACATCACCCCCTGGCCGCTCACCAGCTCCTAATTGCCAAACCCAAATTAGCTCATTACATAGCCCCCTGACACGGTTGACCACTTGCCACCTTTTCTTTCCCAAAACCAGTTTATTCAGTTACGTTGATAAATAAACATCACAGGCGAGCTGATTTGATTTCCCCTCCCCATTCGTGTGTGTGTGTGTGTGTGTGTGTGTGTGTACACATCCTACCCCACCCCCACCCCCACCCCAACCCAGTGCTGCTACCTGCAATTCCTTTCCCTTAGGGGCTTCAAGAACTGAGGAGGCTGGGTATTTTGATTTTCCATAAGGATCATAGTTTACATAAATTATTTAATAAGGGTTAGGTACTTAGAAGTCCTTTTAATGGCTATAGGTTTTCATAACTGTTTGCATTTAGATTTTTCTTTGAGAGATGTTAATTATTTAAACTATCAATAAAGCACTGAGTTTTTAAGTTTGGTTAAATCATACCCTGGGGCCATGTGGGAGGATCAGTGGAGCATCAGCCAGCTGTAATGGAGAGTGACACTGAGCCTGCCCCCAGGCAGTGTGGAGAGTAAAGGCAGCTGAGCTGGGGTGGTGGCGGGGGCATGGTCCTCCATTGGCAAACTGGTGCAGCTCATTTAAACTCCATTTGCTACTCCGTTTGCTATGAGCCACTTGTGATAGCAGATGTTGAAGACTGAAAGGACCCAAAGCCCCAGATAGAGCAATGGAGGGGCACTTGCTAAATGAAGTTGGGCTTTTACCGTCAAAAGTCAGGACATTCTCACCAGGCCTGACAACAGACTAGGGGACCAGCCTAGTCAAGGGAATGCTGGACAGCCTACTTCAACTTCTCTCTCAGTCTTTCCCCTCTGTGGCCAGATGGTACCTACTATGGTGGGGATGTGGACATGCAATGTATTTCTCTCCTAGCTCTGTTACAAAGAATTCAGTCTGAACTCCAGAGGTCAGGCCCCATAGAGACACCCTGGGAGAGTCAAACCAATTCCTGGTGCACTGTAGCTGGTTTGCAGAGCCCTTCAGAGAACCCCTTGAAGTGGAGCCCCTGACCCAAGTTATGGGGCTCACATAAGATACCTTCCCATGGCTGAAACCAGATCAGCATGGAGCTGGATGAACCAGACACACCAGGCCTCTCATCAAGCTGATGAGTCTTATCAACTGATAAGCACCTGTGGGCCAGTTGGGCAGCATCTGTAGAAAAGGCCCTCTTGACAACCAAGAGCAGAGGTTCCTAAATTTGGGTGCACACTGGAAACCACCAGGGAGCTTTTAAAAATCCCAGTGCCCAGCTGGACCAGAGACCAATTAAGTCAGAATCGCTGAAGGTGGGACCCAGGCATCAGTGTTTTTCAAAGGTCCCCTGATGATCCTAGTGGGCAGCCAAGGGAGAAGCACTTTCTAGAATCAGGCTAACTCGATTCCCATCCTGATCTATGCTACCCAACTATGCAAGCCAGAAACCTGGATCACACCATTGTGCCTGAAACCTCCAGAGCTGCCAGCCTCCCCAACTCCAGGGGTCATTTTCATGTAAGAGAGAGTGTGCTTGGTGCTCCATGGAGCTGTGTTGTACAGTGACCCTGTGTGATTCTGCCACCTGAAGACCTCTTCCTCTCTTTTCCCAGACCACTGCCTTAGTTCAACTCTCGCCATCACTAGCCTAGATATTACAGTTGTCTCCTAACTGGCTTCTCCAACAATCCATTCTCTGCACTGGGCAAGGTGATCTAAACACCAAATCTGTTCATGCCACTTCCCTGCTTAAAACCCTTTAAGGAGCCCCCACTGCCTTCAGAATAAAACATGGAGCCCTCTGTCAGCAAGAAGACCCTCTACAACGTGGCCTCTCTCTCTCCTTCGCCTCGTCTCTCACCCTCATCCCTCTCACACCTCGTTTCCTCTACACTGGGCCGCTTGGTGCTCCATGCTATTTTACACGTCTGTGTCTCTACCTTACCTGCCTGGCCAACCCCCAACCTTTAAGCTCAAGCCCAAGGACTTCTGGGAAGCTTTGCAGACCGTGCTGAGCCTAATGTGCTTCTGGGTCTGCATGCATGTTTCCCATAGCACTGCCATTATTTCTGCTTCTGTCTTGCTATCCCTTTTTGGACCCTTTGCTGCTCCCAGGCCTTCTTTTGCAGACCACGGGAACCTAATAAAAAGCCAGCTGCTTGAGCTCAGGACAGAATCCCTGGAACCACTTTCTCCCACCCACTTTGAATCGCCTCTGCACATGCTTTCCCAGACAGACCCTGATCTGCTGGGTTTGGCTTCTTGGTTTCATTTCTATAGTCTCTGAACAGGCTGTTTGTGACCGAACTGGCAGGCCATCAGATTTCCTCTGGGGATTTCCTCTGCCTTGCTCTAGCCCAGGCCCCAGGAACATACCACACGGGTCCCGTCCAGAAAAGGAAATCATTTGCGATCTCTTATGTGCTTATTCCTTGAAGCAAAGGACAGAGCCTGATTCACTTTTGGATCTCAGACGCCTCGTGCCATGCCTGGGACTGGAACTGGGCTTTAGCAGGTATTCAACAAATGTTTATTAGGGGCTGGTTGAATGTATGAATGGGTGGGCTGGCCGGTAAGTGTATGGACAGAGGGATAGACAGACTGATAAATGAATGAATCACATTTTCTTTCAATTTATTCTAGTTCTTTCCGATGGGCACACTTTTTCTGCTCCCTTGAACCTCCCCTCTGGAAACCAGCTGCAATGGGCCCTGGGGTATAGACCCAGGTGAGAATAGAAGGAACCAGACTAGAATGGCACCCCAGCTTCCCCAACTACCCTTTACAGTGAAAGCTTATGCCGAATAACCCAGCATCTGACTAACTCCTTGTGTGGTTCTCTAGTTAGTTATACGTATCACTCATCATCTCTTCCTGGCTACACTGTGAGCCTTGCAGGTTGAACATTCTGCTTGTGTTATCGCCCCTCTGCTCCCAGTTCAGTTCAGATACACAATAAGTGCTCAATGAACGCCTGATCACTGGGAGACCAGCAAGCCTCCCAGACATGAGGACTGAGGCTCTGCCCTCACTGAAGAAGAAAAGATGGCCTTCCTTTCTTTGGACTGTTCAGCCTCTGCAGAGATGGTTTAGCATCTGTTTCTCAATCTGGGATAAACGTTCTGGATCAAAGAGTCCCATTAGAATGCCTCCCAGAGCATTTAGGGAATCATGCTTGGTGAGTCTCTCTGGCAGCAGATACATCAATCACAGCTCAGTGAAAATGCTGAGTTAGAAGGAGATCACTCAGCCAGGCTAGGAAAGCAATAGGGACACCCTATTATCCCTTAAGGCCCGAACTCAGAGACCTTCCTATTGATTGAGGTACTGGTCTCAGAATGACCAGCCACTCTAGTTTGCCCAGTACTGTCCCAGTTTTAGCACTGGAAGTCCTGCATCCTGAGACCCCTCAGTCCTAGGCAGACAGGGACAACTGGTCGCACTAACTCTGGCGCTCTTTTCCTCTCTTCCTTGGCAGCTCTTTTGCATAATGCGGGAGCCCTGTATGTGCCTCCATGTTGATGTGGCCACACTCCCACTTCCAAGTGTCTTCCCACCGGTAACCTCAATAACCAGTGAGGGTCCACGGCCACTGAAAAGAGGCTGGGGCTCTTGTTTTCAACCTGAGGGAGTGAATTCCAGATCTTGCTCCTTACGCTGCCCTGGCTACGTAATTTCCCCAAATACCAGGGAGATTACTGGGAAGGGAAACAAATGTACCTGAAGGAGGGAGACATTGGCAAGGCTGAGTCGGAAGAGGTAGTTCCTGTGAAAACAAAAATGGAAATCATAAGTCAAGCTGGTTCTGCAGGCAGTTCCCCAGGAAGCAGTTTCTTGGCTCCTGCCTCACGGGGTGCCAGGACCGAGCGCCGACTGCAGCGTGCCTACAGTGGGTCGACCCCCAGGGAGAGCTTTACCTCCGTTAGCTCATTTAATCTTCACAACAACCCCAGAAGTAGAGAGAGAAAACTCCATTGTGCAGATAAGGAAACAGTTTGGGTAAATGGCCCAAGTCACAGAGATAGTAAGTGAAAGAGTTAAAATCCAGAGAGTGTAAGTGGAGGGATTAAAACCCAGACTTGTCTACTCCTGTAGCCCACACTGTCTCTGCTTCCTGGCCATCCTGGCAGGCCCAGGGAGGAGGAACCCCCACCACCTTTTCTAACCGTGGAAACTGTTTCTGTGAAACTTAAAGTCTCTTGGAGCTCTTGCAGAAACCCAGACAGGCCATCTTCCTCCTGCCCTCACCCACCTTCCTGACCTATTCCCTTCCTCATAAAGGCCAGCCATCTCTTGGCCCCATGCTGTGGGCCCCTAAAGTCCTGTGTGCTTCCTTAAGTCCTTCATTCCTACCTATAGTCAGTGACTCTGGATACCTGTCCACCTCCCTGGACCACGCGTCTTCTCTTGCCCAAATTGACCCCTCTGCCACCTCGCGATTTCTCTTCCCCAGAGCCCAGCCAGTACAGGGCTGCCAGACTCAAATTCCTCAAGTACCGTTTTCATCATATCAGCCTGTTGCTCAGAAATCTTAAATAAGGAAACTTATGTCCACACAAAAACCTGCATATGGATGTTTATAGCAGCTTTATTCAGTAATCGCCAAAACTTGGAAGCAGCCAAGATGTCCTTCCGTAGGTGACTAGATAAATAAACTGTGGTCCATCCAGACAATGGAACATTATTGAGTGTTAAAAGGAAATGAGCTGTCAAGCCATGACATTAGAGGGATCTTAAATGCATATTACTAAGAAAAAGAAGGCAATCTGAAAGGGCTACATATTGTATGATTCCAACTATATGATATTCTGGAAAAGACAAAACTATGGAGACAGTTAAACTGGAGCGGTAGTTGCCAGGGGTTGGTGGTAGGAGGGAATGGATGAACAGGCAGAACACAGAGGATTTTCAAGGCAGCGAAAATACTCCGTATGATGCCATAATAATGGGTACATGTCATTATAAATTTGTCCAAACCCATAGGATGCACACCACCAAGAGCGAACCATAACAAAAGTTATGGACTTTGGGTGATGATGACGTGTCAGTGCAGGTTCATCAATTGTAATAAATGCACCACTCTGGTGGGGGATGTTAACGGTGGGGTAGACGACACATGTGGAGTGGCAGGTATATGGGAATTCTCTGTACCTTCCTATCAGTTTCGCTGTGAACCTAAAACTGCTCTAAACAAATAAAGTCTGAATTTTAAAAACCCTTAAATAATAACGACAATACTCTCACCACTACTACTACTATCCGTTGCTTGTTGAGCACTCACAGTGGCGGGCACTGCTGGAATTGCTTTGCTTGGACCCTGGAGCCACAAGGCCACTATGCTGGGACTCGAGGGTGGCAGAACTACCAGTCAGAGTGCCACACGAAAGTGACTGCAGGATCACAGAGTAGACCTTGTGACTCTCCCAGAGAAGGGAGAATGAATTCCAGTTCAGCCATTTGCTAGGGGCCTTCTGAGCAGCTCCGAGTCTCCATCTATAAAGTGGATGTGCCTGTCTTTCTTATTTCCCAGGGCCGTGGAGACAGGGGAATAATGTGATGCGTGTTAAAATGCTTCATTAATGCCAAGCAGATGTAAAATTTGGGTTTTCCCAAAGAGTTTTCTTTCCTTCTTACATCTTCCTTGGGTCATTCCTCTACTCGTTCCTGAAGTTTTCAGGAATAATTGCTTTAGAAAGTTCTGGCCTACCTCAGCTGTGCTGAGAAGAGAAACGAGGGGAAAGGTTGTGGAATGGGCCAGAAGAAGAAGGAGGGGCCCTGCTGAATGAATCCGGGGGCCTGAAGGAGACATCTCAGGCTGGAGACTCCTATTCTCCAGCTCGGGCTCCAGGCCCAGGCCCCACTCAGCTTCTTTGCTCTCCTGGTGGACCTCACGGAATGACCTTGGCTCCAGGCTTCTGCTGCCCCTCCCCAGTCTCTTGCTCCGAAGAGCTTCCCTACCCCCACCTTCCTGGCCAAGAGACAGATGGGATCCCACTGATGGCTCTGCCCCAGCTGTCTGCTCAGGTAACACAAGCATCTGCTCACAGCTTTAAAAAATTAGGGGAAACATTGCATCACTTTATTCATTTTTATCCCATCAAAAATCATTCATCACAACATCTCAGTCTGCTCTTCTGGGAGATGATAACAGAGAAAAATCTCTGTAGCCTGAACCGCCCTAATCCCTTTTGGAACGAGGCGGGGTACAAAGGAATAAAAAAATGTCCCCTGTCCTGAATTCCAGAGGCCCAGGAGGTCAGAAAAAAAGGGGAAAATCTGGCCGGCAGAAGAGAAGGAGGAAAGAAAGTGACCTAGAGAAGAAAAGAGAGAAAAAATTGAGGACCCACTTCATTTGCTCCAAGAGGTGCAAGGGGCCAAGTCCAGGACTGATTTCCCCCCTGTTCCCTGGGGGCATAGCCAGGATTAAGTACCCAGCAAAAGATGTGTCTCCACCTGTGTGGGGGAAGCCCCAGAATGGGTCAGAAAGAGCAGTGTGACCACAGGCAGAAAATCTCCCCTTCTGGGTGTCAGTTTCCTTGTCCATACAATGGACTCACAGAACCCAGTTTCTGGAGGTTATTGTGAAGATTAGATGATTTGTTACCTGCCTGATTGACTACATGTTTTAGATGCTTTACTACATACATGGTACATAAAACGGTGCCTGGCACATGGCAAATGCAGAATGAATGGCAGCTTTTGAAATGCTTCCACAGGTTCAGAAGGAGGCATCAGGATTTTTAGAACAACCTGCGCAAAGCAGGTGGAATCTGAATAAGGGAGAAGGATCTTACCAATGTTAGCTTCCTGATTGTAATTTTGTACTATTGTTATGCAAGATGTTATCATTGGGGGAACCTGGGTCGAGGGTATATGGATTGGATCTCACTGTATTATTTCTTACAACTACATGTAAATCTATGATTATTTCAAAATACAAAGTAAAACATTTAGTCTCTTAGCTGGAAAAATTAAGTCCATATTCTTGCTGACCTTCATATGTACAAGTTACCTCTGGGAGGACACACAAACTCGTCACACGGCAAGCCTCCAAGGAAGGGTCTTGCTTCGAGTGTGAAGCGGCGGCCCTGCTTTTCACTGTATACCTTCTGAGTGTTATACCATAACACATATAACTAGTTAATATAAAAATTAAAAAAGTAATAAAATGCTGTCAGTCCAGCTTCATCATAACCTTGTGAGGTTTGTAGCCTAGAGACTGTAATCCAGTCCTTACAGATGAGGAAAGTCAAAGATGAAGATCACCTGAGACAAAAATCAAGCTCATCTGGTCCTAGTCCAGAGCTCTGTCCTTGACTTCTCTTCTTTTCATACCACAAATGAGGGGGTAGGGACACTCAGGAAAGCCCAGAGGTCAAGGATGATCAGCTATCTAGTGTAACCGGGAGGTGCCCAATCTAGTGGTCACCATCCCCCACCCCCAGGCCAGCAGAATCAGAAGCTCTGGGGTTGGGAGCATCTGAAAAACACCACTGCAGTAGGAGGTGATAACATGGACTGGCAGAACAAACTAGTCCTGGGCTTAGGAAACCTGAGTTCTAGTCCTCATACCTGTTGTCATCTTTCTATGTGATCTTGAGATGTTCACCTTCCCCTATCCAGCCCTCTGCCTCTTCATGTTTAAATTAAGGCAGTTGGATCAGACCAGCGATTCTCAAACCTAAGACTCACCTGGAGGGGCTGCTGAAATGCAGCTTGCTGGGCCCACCCTGAGCTTCTGATTCAGCAGGTTTGGGGTGGAGCTCAAAGACTTGCATTTCTAACAAGTTTCCAGGTGCTGCTGGTGCTGATGGTCCAGGGACCATTCTTTGAGACCCACTGAAGTCAACCATCTCTAAGCTCCCTTGAGCTGATGTTCTATGATTTTGTGAGAATTATCTCCTCCTACTCCACCCCATAGAGTCCCCACAAGTCCTCCCTAGAGTGTATTATCCTTTGGATGCCAGACTTGGACAGTGGGGCTAAAGGAGGTCAGGTAGCAAACAGGGAACTGAGGTCCTGCAAAGAAGCCCACATCGCCTGCATCCGGTTGCAGCTGCAGGTGGCCAGATGGCCAGTAGGGGGCTCCTGAGCACCTTCTCTACACAGAGCTCCCAGGGAGGATGCCAGATAGGTACTGGCTTGCTGAGAGCCGGAGGTCCGGAGGTCCGGAGGTCCTGAGGTCCGGAGGTCCTGAGGTCTAGAATATCTGTGGGGAACAGGCATTCAGATACAGAGAGGGCCTGGCAGGGAGGAACAGGGGCCCAGGTTGTGAGAATGCCCACAGTAGCCTCATCTCAGATAATATTCTGCACTCCATTCTAGGCACCTGCACTTCTGGCCCAGACCCGCCTGTGCCTCATTACCTGGCTCCCACGATGAGCTGGTTCCTGGAGGGATCCAGAGCGAGCTGGGAGAAATCTCGGGCTCCAGGATAGGTGAAGTTAGAGACCCAGGGCTTCAGGTCTGGAGGAGGGAGAGGCAAACATCCAGTTACTGTTGAACCAGGGGCTCCCTGCTGCACCACCAGCATGGGGCAGGAGAATGGAAGGGCTGCAGTTAGGGTGAAGTCAGGGTGCAGTGAGACCTGTGGGCAGCCAACTAGGGGGTGTTGTCACTGTTCTTGCTGTGTTCCCTACCTCAGAGAGGGGCCACACCTGCTCCCAGCTGCTCCGAGGGAGACCTGTAATCACCTTTGGCTCCCTCAGCCCCTCACCGGCTGCATCAAACACACTGGCAAATCCTGTCTGCTCTACAACCGTCTCTGAAATCCATCCATCTTGCCCTCTACACCCCATCGCCCGCCCATCCAAGCCACCAGCATCTCTTGCCTGGAATGGTGCCAACAGCCCCCTAACTGGCCTGGCTTCCACTCCTGCCCCTCCAGTTCATTTACCACAAGGCAACCAGAGTGATCTTTCTAAAATGCAAACCTGTTTATGTTACTCTCCAGCTTAGAGCTTTTTAAAAGGAAATGTCTTAACTCCTGCGAAGGCCTTTGGGTTGCGACCCAACTGTCCTCCCAAGTCATATGCCTGGAACATTAATTACTTAGCGACCCATGGAAAGAATGATGCTTCAACTTTTACATCCCCCTGAGACTCTCCACCCTGGCCCCACTAAACTAGACCACTGTGCACTTCTCCAGATCTATTCTACAAGAGCCTGCAAACTTTTACACTTCTGTTCTCCCTCAGTGGAAGTTCCTGTTCACCCCATCCCCACCCTGCCTCCTCTAGGAAGCCTTCCCTGACTTCCCAAGCCAGGGGGAAGGGCTCCCACAGACATCTGCCCTACTGCCATAAAAGCCCCCATCACACTGGGTGTCTATACTAGTGGTTTGCCCTGGGGGCCAGGAAAGATCTTGCTTCTTGGATCTCCAGGCCTGGCCCAGCACCTGGAAGTATTTGAATGAATATAGAACCCCCATCTCCCTTCTGTACAGAAAGAACCAGGTTATCAGACAAGGCTCCAGGGTGAGTGGGAGGGTGAGTGGTCAGTGTCTATCCCTGTCTGCAAGGAAGGATCTTCCCAGCCAAGGCCAAAGCCTCTCATGGGCATTGGGTGGGCAGAGAGGAGAGCTCGCAGCCCTCTGGATGGGTCAGCAGTGGTCTGGGGAGAATATGCCTGGGGAACAGTACCCAGCCCACTTTCCTCTTTCCCTCCCTCTGGAGACCCACTCCCTGTGTCTTGGTGCACAGCCCTTTAATGGCTCTCTCTCACAGATGGCTCATGGATGGGAGGGAACTGACCAGTAATGAAAGAGCCTCAGGTAGAGGAATATCCATGCTAATGGGGGTGAAGATGAGGGGGACTGTGAGGCCCTGTGCCTTTCTGCATAGTGCATTAGCAACTGACTCACAGAAAGGCCCAGAGTGTGTGTGTGTGTGTGTGTGTGTGTGTGTGTGTGTGTGTGTGTGTAATCCAAAGGAAATAAATCATTGCTCATTATCCCTCTACTGCAGAGTAAAAGCACCCCTTCATTTCTGCACGACAGGCAAACACTTAATCGCTCGCTAGAGAACTGGAGGTTTTGTGAGTTGGATGGTTTTCAGAAAACTGTAATACGCACAATTAAAAAGAAAAAGAAGAAAGAAATTCTGCAGCAAAATGAAGCGAACCCCTTGGGTGTGCCTCTGCCCCCAGCAGGTGACTATGGGTTGGCAACAATTATCACGTAGTTGCAATGACATTTGGGCAATACCAGTATAAGGAGTAGATCTGGAGTCAGGTAGCCTGGGTTATTAGCTGACCTCAGAGCCACCCTCAGAAATCCTGGTAGGATATTATACAACCTTAGAAACTAAGCCAGCCAAAGGTCCTCTTCCTCCAGGAAGCTTTCTTGGGTTATGACCTCTCCAACTGATGTTTTGTTCCACATTCTCTCTACCCTTTCTGTTCCATTCACATTGTATATTGTTGTCACTCCACATGTGTGCAAGTGTGTTTTCTGTGGGGGGCGGAGAGGGAATGTGAGGGGCTTGCTTGTCCCCATTAGACTGGGTGCTCCCCAACAGTAGCAACAGCGTCACACTTTAATTCCCTTCTTCCCTTCCAACAGAGGTATCCCAGATGTGGGCGGCCGAACAGGGGAAGAGGTGGCATGACTGGTCTGCGGCTAACCAGGAGAACTCCGTCTGGGGGACTTCTCAGCTCCATCTTCACTCAGGCCCTTCTTCGGGGAGGAGGGGAGAAGGAGAGGGAACAGGAGCTGTGATGACAGTAGGGAGGTGGGGGTGGGGGAGTGGAGGGTAGCGGCCCCTTCCGGTTTCTGTCCCTCTCCCCTACCGTGGAAGGGACCAACATGGGCAAAAGGGAAACGGAGAGAAGGGAGAGATGTGCAGCCCAGTGATCCTGAGGGAACTGTCTTGGGAAGGGAGCCAGCTTCCTCTGATTAAATAGGCAAAGAGGACCAGAGGGAAGGCTGTCTTTAAAACACCAAGCACGTTCTGAGCTCCGTGTGCAGCGAAGGCTTTGGACGGCATCTTTAAGAGAAAAATGACATTCTCCATGACGCGGCTGTGATTTTAATTATGTATAGTCGATTCAATTACCGACTTTGTGGATTAACCACTGTCAGTATTAACTCCATCTTTCCAGGTGTCTACCTGCTGCCCAGAAAGGCCATGCTGTGGCGAAAGGAATAATGTGCAGGCCAAAGAGAAACACAGGAGGATCCCACTTAAAAGAAACCCCTAGCAGAAAATTTAACCTTACGAAACAGGAAAATGTCAGATTCTGCAACTGGCGGCTCCTCTAGGATACTTAGATCAGTCAGATGTTGGGGGAGACAAAAACTCATAGCTACAGGGTTGTAAACCTACAGATCGGTCAGAAATAAGGTGTAACACATGAGGGGAACCTAGAAGGTAGGGAGTGGTGCTGGGCTGGATTATGGCAACTTCTCCGGAACACAGAACATAGTCAATCGTCCAAAATGAATAGAGTCCCTAGTGTGTGCTCAGTGGCACTAAAGGGTGTGGAGAGACCAGGGAACTGGTCCTGGTCCAGGACCAACTGTGCTGGGGGCCAAAGGGAGCGACTTTTAAGGAACAATAAGAGATACTCAAGTACTCAAAAGAAACTTATTCACCTCTGAGCCCCCGCAGTGTCCAGCTTCGTGCTTGGCGTCAAGCAGGGCCCAATAAAAATTTGGCAAATGAATAAGAAAACCCAGGCCATCAGAATGGGGAAGGAGGTGAGTTGCTGGAGGCCAGGAGGCTGGGCAGGAAAGTCAGAGATGACGCCACTCTCCAGGGTAGTCAGTCTAAGATGACCGACCATCTCTGCTTGCCCAGGACTACAGGTATTCCTTGGCGACCTTATGTCAATCACCTATGTTAACCTGAGCCTCATTTCTTCATTCTGAAGGGTGGTGGGTGGCAAGTCAGTTTCATTCAAGTAATTTACATGTGAAGATCAAAAATAATGTCAAGAAAGCTAGGCACCCAAGGAACACATCTCCCACATCTCCGCCCATTGACCCGCCGCCCAATTTACACCAATATGGACCAGCCTGACAGGAGAACAGATTCCCCAGTTCTCCTTCCATCGTCCTTGTCCCCAGAATCAGCCAGGCCAATAATGTTTTGGGCAAATCCCATGAAATGTTTCATTAGGAGATGCCACAGTGACCCCCAATGTAAGGATAGCCCTCGGCACTCAAAACCCAGCTCCTCTGTCCCCTGCTTGGTCCTTCCCTTCAGTGACAACCACCATCGGCACCTAAGGAGCCATCAGGAGTCTGAGGGTGTACACCACACGTTTTGTAGGCTTAAAGACATTGCTAATTTACTTTAATCCACTTAAGCCTTCAAAGACTGACTTTCAGCTCAAACAAATCAGCACAGAGAAAACAGGTAGAAACCCTCCCCTCTGAGAGAGGAGACAGGATACAGCCCACAGCTGGGAATTTCACACTTCTAAACACCCTAAGTCGCCTACCTCACAGCCCCCAACTCCTATTCATACCAGCTCCCCACTCTGGTTTCCGTCTTGACCCTCTTGACAGTCTGTGGAAATCTCAGAGGACAGGATGGACAGCCTCCTGCCTAGGATACCTGATCAGTCTATCATGGGGAGTGAGTCAGGAGGCTCTGACGCATTTCTCCAACCTCAGCCCCACCCCCATTTGTAAAAGAAGGTGATAGCTTTGTCCTGTCTCTCCCCCAGGGTTATTATGAAAGGGAAATAGGACAGATGTTTATCAAACTCAAGAACCTGGGGACCCCTGAGACTACATTTGTAAATGCCAGTGTGAGCTGCCACATAGGCAATGGATCCTGAAGTGTCGATGTGATCGTAACATCATCAGGGACCCCCAGACGGGCTAACAGATCATGGGAGAACATCCAGGAAGTTCCAGTATTTGTGTTTTGTTTTCCTTTTAGATTACCATCAAATGCATTTAATAATTTTAGAAATTCTTATTAAGAACTCATGGGCCCTTCAGAATATGTCCAGTAATTCACAAATCCCAGTTTGGGAAACACTTTAGTAAGACACTCTTCTGACCTCCCTTGACAGGGAAAAGGAGTTATTAGTTATCAGGGTCCCTTTCCCTGGGGGCTACCAAGACTTCCAAAACAGGCATCCCTACAGCCGTCTTAGAGCAGAAGGAATATTTCCAGAGATCACTAGGCACTTCTAACAAGTGAGTCATCTTCATTCTTCCCCCCATTGGAAGCCAACAAATAGAGCTCATGCTTCCAGAAGAGCTAGAGCTGAGACAACCAATTTACCCTTGGCCAGCCCACCCAGGGCGTCCACATCTGATTCTCTAGCAAAGGAATCCCAAAGAAAGACCCTTCCTCCCCAAGTAAACACGGACAAAGGATCTAGATGCACTGTCTGGAAACTAAAATCAGACCCCTCCAGCCCACGCCTGCTGTCTGTCTTAGATCTATCCCCAGAACAAGAGTCTCTGTACCTTACAGGAAATGATCATCCCAGGACTGCCAACAGCCAAAGGAACCCACCTGCGGTCCTACCTAAGTCCTTCAGTACATGGTCATTGCAAAAAACACTGAGTGGGAAATGGCTCTCACCTGCAAAGGCCACGGTGGGGTGTTCCCTCAGGGCGCATGGCTGCTGCTCACTGCTGGGTTCACTGGAGACATCCTGGGAGCTGGAGAGGTGGAACACCAGCAGTGCGAGGCTGGGCGGCAACAGGGTGATAGCCAGGGGTCCCAGAACCACCATGGTGGGCCCCTCTGCAGTCCTAGCTCCCAGCTCCAGAGACAGGCTGGGGGAAGACCTGCAACGCAAACACTCAAGCTCACTACGCGCTCCCTCGCCAATGCCCACTTCTCCCAAGTTCCTCTTGGTCGTCGGCGGCCCCATAGGTTAGTTTGTTTAATAAATAAATTTATATTTTATTTATGTTACTTAGGGTTTATTATGCTCTAGTAACACGAAGTTATAGATCATATCTTGAAAGCTAATTTCCCTTGGAATCATTTTCTACACAAAACTGACAAATTACAGAGCTTTTTCTATTAGGGTCCCAAATGGCTTAAAATTAGTTTTAATGATAAAAATGGTATCTTAAGATTTTAATAAATGGACGTAGGACGAGTGAATAGCCATTTCTAAAAAAAATAAAATAAATTTGGATCCATTACTCACACTTTACAAATTCCAGCTAGATAAAAGATTAAATACTGAGAATGAAATCATCAAAATACTAGAAGAAATGTTGGCAGAATTCTTTATAACCTTGGAGTGGAGAACCACGACTCAAAATCTGGAAGCTATTAAAGAAAAGATTGACAAATTTAACTACATAAAAATCACAAACTTCTGCATGCTTCCTTTTCTCTCTCCCTTCCCCCCAACCCCCCCAAAATAGCATCAAGCAAAATCAAAAGGCAAATGACAAACTGGGAAAAAATATGTGCAAATCATATTACAGACCAGGGGTTAATATTCCTGATATGTAAGGAACTCCTGGGAATCAAGAAGAAAAACATCAATAATCCAGTAGAAAAATGGGCAAGGAATATAAATGTTAATAGGCTTAAAAACATGGATAGCACTTATTCTCACTTATAATAGAAGCAATGCAAATTAAAATTTAGACTGAGATACTTCTGATCGCCTATCAGTTCAGCAAAATTCCGAGTTAGATAACACACTCTTGCTGAGGCTGTGGGAAAGAGGGGCACTCTTATATACTGCTGGTGGGTGCACAAAATGGTACAACCCATAGAGGGGGATCTGATAATATTTGACAAAACAAGAGGCATTTATCCTTTGACCTAATTTCTGAGAATCTAGACCAGTGCTGCTCAAAGTACGGTCCACGCACCAGTGTTGATCCACAAAATGTAATGACTCTATGGCAAGATAAATGTAGAAATTTGAGAGTAAATGTTTAAAAACAAATTATAATAATTTGAGAGTAATTTTTACGTCTATTGGATCTAATAACAAAATATTTGGGCTTGTATTTTGCATAGTCTTTTCACTTCTCTAGTGATTTACGTTTATTAAATTTTGTGTAAGTATCTATCTGCGACAGACTGTAAATTGAAAAGTAAAATTTGCTGCTTCATCTCAGATAATTGAGAAGCAAAAATAGACTTCGGAGGCACCTGCACGTGTGCAAGGTGACTTACGCACGAGATTGTTCCTGTGGCATTCTTTGAAATAACAAAAGACATGAAACAACTGAATATCAATGGAAAACTGCTTAAATAAGCTATGGTATATATTTGTAATGGAATACTATGCAGCTCTAGAAAAGAATAAGGATTTTTCTCTAGATTTTTGATGTGAAGAAATCTCCAGGGATTTTAAGTGAGAAAAGCAAGGTGCAAAACAGTGTAATAATATGTTACTTTTTCGTGTAAAAAAGAGAGTAGAAATAAGAATATATACTTATATTTGCCCATCTTAGAATTAACATACACTGGAAAAAATAAACCAAACTGATAAATTAAAAAGTTTGCCTATAATTCACAAAATGATGAGTTAGGCTTCTCAATATATATCTTTTTATATTATTTTCATCTTTAAACATTGAATATGTTTAATATTACCTAGTCCATAAAAATTTTTTAAATCTTATTTAAACTAGTTTTCGTTCCTTAAAACTTCTACTATGGAACAAACCAAAAGTTACCCTGGAGGCCTGACTCGTACCCTCTGAATCAGCTCCCACCTCTCTCCTGCGACCCATCCACTGTGTCACCAAGCCCTGCTGACCCCACTTCCCTCACAGGTCCCTGACCCACCACTGACTGACCTCCTTGGTATCACTTTCCTCTTCTGTGAAACGAAAGGCTGAACTGCTCAGGGATTCCAGGGGAGAGAGCAAGTCAGAATCACTTCTACTGGAGGCAGACACCTGGGGCCAGCAAGTAAGTGATCCCAAGGTTGATTCTGCCAGTCCTCCTGAGGACTAGGGGCCCCTGGGCTTCCAATCCTCTCTAAGACTCTTTGCTCCTAAACCCTCCTCTCGTCCCTCCCTACTGCCACTACCTTATCTCAGGTCTGGAAAATTACAGTAGGATGATTTACTTCCTGCTCAAGTTTCCTCACTTGTATGTGAATGGGATAACAAAAAAACCCACTGCATTGCTGCAGTGACCACACAGTGTATGTGCCCAGCAGAGTCCCCTTCTTCCTTACCCTGCCCCATCCCACACCCTGTGGGCCAGTAGTCCCTAGAACACCTTTTTGATCCCTTCACCCAAGAGCCTGGCCATCCCTCCACCCAAGAGCCTGGACATCCCTCTTAGCAGAGATCCTCTGCGAGGGAAGTTTGGCCCAAACTTACTCCCTGGAGAGGGGTTTCACACTGTTGCTCACGTGTAGTTATTCCTCAGTGGTAAGCTGGGTCTTTCCTGCTGCCTGGGGCTTGGCACTGCCATCCTGTCCCTGGTGCCCACCATCTCCTTTCTCTGACACTGATCCCCGGACTCGGGAGAGAAGGGAATCAAAGGGCGGGACCAACCATCTGGAGCCAGTCAACCTGGGTTCAAATCCCAGCTCTTCTCCTTACCAGCTGACTCTGGGAAAAAAACTTAACTTCTGCCTGACTTAGTTTTCCTTGATTGGGAGTGACTGACAAGAGCAAAATTAACTCCTTCAGCAGATATAAGTATTAAAGGAGTTACTATCTTTAAAAGGCCTGGAGCAGTGCCTGGCAGACAGTGAGCATCCATTAATGAGAGCTATGTTGGTGCCCTGGGTAGGGGAGGCAGGGCGGTGGGGGGAGGGGCGGAGCGGTGGACTGGGGGATTCCTTTTTGTTGACACCTGTGCTGGACGCTTTCTATTTGCCCCTCCACTCTCTCCCCTGCTCCTGTTCTGTGCCTAGGCTGCATCAGGGACTCCTTCCCTCTGTTTGGCCAAGTGTGTGTGTGTGTGTGTGTGTGTGTGTGCACGCGCGTGCGTGTGGCAGGGCACTGGCAGAAGACGGGAGAAGGGAGGAGAGAGGAGGCAGCAGAGTGAGCTCCAGTCCTACAGGCTCCTCTGCCTCCAGGTTGCAGCAGCCACCCCCTCTCCCCTTCCCCTCCTCCTTTTCCCCCTTTAGGTCTAGGAGTGCTGCCCCCTCCTCCCCAGCCTCAGTGAGCCCACAGTGAGCAGACCCATATGGTTCCCAAATCCCTTCCCACAGCTTTGTAAATAGTTCCTTTATTAAACTGTCCTCCCATTTCCCAATTTGAGTGTGCCATCTGTTTCCTGGGGGGACCCTGGCTGATATAACACCTAAATGGTGATATTCAACACATACGCAAATATCATCTTTTAGACATGAGCTGGCCTTTTCCTCTACCAGCAACTCAGGACATCTAAAGTGTAGGACGATTGCTCTCCCCTCATTATTCCCAACCCTCCCCTTGCCCCCAATTCCTCAAAGCCTTCTTGCCTCCCCACCCTGGGTCTGTGTGGCCAGATCCTGAGCTTTGGAATCTAAATTAGGAGCGTATATTGGGCCTCTTCTCCTCCCCCAGGCCCCTGGCCTTAAAGCACCTAATTTCCAAAGCAGAAATTCCACTCACTTACGGTTTTTATATAAATTGTTTGCCAAGTCCCTCTAGAGTCAATAATTGCTAGATTAATACCACTTCTTCCACCTGGGCTCCAGCATAACCCTGTGTCTGCTGTTTGAGGAGAAGGGAAGGGAACACAGCGCATAAATGAGGGCGGGAGAGGACCGAGGGCAGGACCTGGATTCCATCTCCTCTACTCAGGGGAAAGAGGAGAAAAAGAGGAGGAGAGAGCCAGAGCAGCAGATGGATGAGCACTCTACACACGGACCAGTCACCCAGAGACAGACAGGCTGGACACTTATCAGGGAGGAGACAGGTAAAGCCTTTTTTTTCAGATAAACATTCCAAACCTTAGGAGTGCAAGAGTGGGCCAAGGGGCTGACTTCAGGAATCCCACCGGAGCTCACACACAGGCCTGCTTTGCCATCACCTGCAAAGACCTCTTTTGCCCTTGGCAAGGAAGCCAGTAGGCCCTAAGAGGGGTGCAAAGGAGGGACAGAAGGAGAAGCGCAGCGAGGAAAGAAGCTGGAGTGTGGGGTGCTGATGGTCGGGACAGGGCTCAATGAACCAGGGCTTGCGGCTCTGCAAATGCCAGCCGAACAAGGAGTGCCACACTGAAAAAAGAAGCATAGCCAATTCCTACATCGCCAAGACTGTTACAGGGTCTGAATTTTATGCAGACTTCTAGATAATGGGCAGGGGGGTGGTAGAGTGAATCCCCAACTTTCAAGAATTCCCAATCTTTGAAAATTCTCTCCTCTCCATCCATGGGTCAAAGGGGTAGGCCTCCAGCAGTCTCATATATACATCTTATCCCTACTCCACCACAGCTGCTTGCACCAAAGATAGTCATGTGGTCAAAACAGACCAATCAGATGTTCTCCTGTGGCAGTTTAGGTCTGTAACATCTCTTTCCCCTCCCCGCTGGGTCAGGTCAGTCTTTGTAGAGGACTTGGAATTTGCAGTGTGGGCCCGGGTGGGGTGGCCATCTTCTACCTATCTCTTCGGCTGAGGAGAGGAGCAGAGATGATTTGAAGATAGAAATCAGCAACGAGAGAGAACAGAAACTCTCTCGGATGCTGACAGCCTTCCAGTTCCCAGGTTCAGCCTTTTCCTGAGGTCTGACTATATTCTACTTCCATGAGCCTTCCCCTCCTGGATCCTTGAAATACAATTGCCCATTTTCGTTTAAGCCAGTCAGAGTCGTGTCAGACCAGGAGTGGCCTACATAGGATTGCCTCTTCACGTCCATTTCTACCTTTCTCCTTCCTGAAGGAGCCTCTGCATCAGTGTGGGATGGAGGACAATGTGCCCTGCTCAAAGCATTCCTAGCCTTGCAGAAAGGGGTGGCCTGTGAGAGGCACGAGGAAGTCATCAATGGAGCTGGTGGAGAAGCACTCTAAAAGGGTTTTTCTTTTCCTGCCTGGCCTACAGATAAGATGGATGGTGCTACATTAACCTCCATGGCCTTAAGTGACCGTTAGCCGAGCAATAAGGATTGGGGTGCAGAAAGATAGGTGGAACCTGGGATGTTGAGGACAGAACCCGCCTTGGTCTGCCTTCCTCCAGACTTCTTTCCCATGTTTGACCATCCCAGTTCTGTGCCTGTTTCCTTGTCTGTAAAATGAGGAGAATAATAGCACCTACCTCACAGAGTTATTGCAAAGATTAGACGAGTGACTTTGCCTAACAGGCTTACACTAGCACCTGCCACAAAGTAGGCGCTGTATAAGGGCTGACTATTTATTGTTATTATTATTGAATAATTCACTCCTAATTTGTTTAAGCTCTTGTTTTTCGAGTCTCAGTTATCATTAGCCAAGTACCATTCCTGTCTTATATAGTTTGATTTGTTATACTTAAAACAAATACGCCTACGACAAACAGAAATTTTTATTTCTAATATGTTTGTCTGATCTGATGTTAGAATAACCTTAGAATTTCTCCACTGGCAGTGAATAGCAGAGGCAGCAGAGCTTCCTGAGGGGTTGTGGGGGACCATGGAAAATACTGAGCTTGGGAGATTGCCAGACCTGGGTGTAGAATGTCTGGTATAGACTAGGCCCTTCATGAAATACATTTGTATACATATATTCATATACATAAAATATTCAACTAGTTACCCAAGTGTCTGACTCAGGTTCATTGTGCATTCCTTTATACAAAACTTCACTGAGCATTTACTGAATACCTACTATGTACTGGGTCCTGTACAGATAGGGGACGTGAGGGAGGGGAGATGCCCACGTGACAAAAGAATGGCCCCTGCCTTCAAGGAGCTTACAGTTAATTGGGGAGATGTTTCTCCAAGAAACAATATATCACAAGGCAGAGCCAGTGACCGACTGGGGCCTGGGATTTGGACGGGTAAGGGGGTACAGAAAGCCTGTATTTTGCCCTGTCTCAAGGCTGCTTGCGACTGGCACTGTGGCAGGGTGCTTGCTCTAGGAGTGGGGGGAAGGGAGGCACAGTATCAGCTGACTCCTGCTATTTCGGGAAACCTCCAGTGATAAGGAAAGCATTTTCCCAAATCATCAGCCAGAGCTTCTATTGCCTTCTCTCCCGCTGCTGCCCCAATTCCCTATGGTCCTCGATACGGGGTCAGTCTAATGGTGCCTGGAGGCGTGTGAATGCATGTGCATGTATGTGCAAGAGAATGCACGCCCACGCAGGCACCCCCTTGAGGACGCCTCGCCTTCTATGGGACTTCTCCAGGGCTCACTTTCCCAGCATAGATAGTGGGAGAAGGATTAGCTGAAACTGCAGGAGGGGATGAAATTGCTGAGTGAGAGAGAAAGGCAGGGGGCCAAGACCAGAGCTGTTGGAAGGCCCACAGTTATAGAGGGACCTTTGCTCTTCTCGCTGGGGTAAAAATGAGGGGGATAGGGGCAGTAGTGAGGAGAGAAAGACACCATACTCTGAATCCCCCAGAGCCCAAACTGGCCTCCCAACAGGGTCCCCCTGCATAACCGTGCCCTCCCTTGCTTGCCAGTGAGCCCACTGCCCAGACCTTCCTATGGTGGGGAGAGGCTGAATTGCCACACTGAGGACCACCAAATCCTTTATTCTCCACTCAGCATGAGGATGAATAAGGGGATCCCAGCCCTCCTGCCAGTTCCAGTCCTACAAAGGAGATGGAAGCATGGGTAGATGAGGCAGCAAATTGTGAGGGGGTCTGAAAAGAGGGAAGGGAAGTGAGAGGAAATGTCAGGAAGACTACTTCTACGATGCCTCAGGTAGAAGATAAAACAGATAAAACGCAAATAGGGCCTGAAGGAAAGAAGAGGAAACTTCTTCAGCCATCAGGGCCAGAACACTCCAGACAGAGGGAACGGCAAATGGCACTGGCAAAGCCCTGGCCCTGGCCCGTCCTCACATAACCCAGTGAGGGAGAAGGAGAGAAAGATGAGTCTGGGAAGGACGACTGAGGCCACATCATGGGAGACTTAACTGCAAACCTAAAGCATCAGGAGGTTTTCTTCTGCTGAAAAAAAAGGACCTGTTGATGGTTCGAGGTAGTGGAAGGATGTGACCGGATCTGTGCTTGGGGAAGTTAGGTGGAAGCGTGCGGCGGGAGGGATGGGTGAGAGCAGGACACCTGTCTGCAGGGCAACTCTGAGAACTGGAATTGGGTGCGTCTTCCTCCAAGAGAACCCAGCCTCACACCCAGAGCACCACCTGCACCCCATGGAGGACACACCGGCCCAACTGCAGCGGGTGGCCCTGGATAGAAGCACCAATAGACTGGAGGACCAGGTAGGAGAGCTGAACCAAGGCAGCAATAGAGACTCCTCAAATTACTGCTTCAAGGGGGTCCCCTCTAGAGCAACCAGGGACCTCTTTTCTTCTGATTGACAAAAAGGGTGTAATCAGAAAGGAAAAGACCACCTACTACCCTAAAAGATGAGGACTTGAATAAACACAGCTGCTGTGTATTAAGAATGTGCCAGGCCCTGAACTAAGCTCTTTCCCTGCAAGACCTCATGGCGATTTGGCAAGAAAGCTGAGAGATGCCTTTGGGATCACCATTCTCAGTTGATAGGAAAAAACAAAGGTTATCGGGGCCGAGAAACACACCCAGGGTCCCAGCGCCCGTTAATAACAGAGACAGGATCTGAACCGGAGACCATCTGCTGCAGAAGCCCATGCTCTGGGCCACTACAGGCACAGCCCTCCTGGTACCTCCCATAGCCCTGGCTCCATGCACTCTCCAAGCAGCCTTAGAAGTTTAATTTGGTTTCCTGAGTTGGCTTTCTGACCAGGGAGAGCGCTTTCTACGCTTTCTAGCTATAAATTATTAAACTGATTTCCTGCTGCAAATCAGCCTCCTGTGAGTTTGGGCTATGGGAGCCAGTTTTTCCAGGTCCTGAGCTGCTCTGAAGAAAGAAATTCCAGCGGATGCTGATGGACAGGGAAGAGTCCAGAGGCTGGAGCCCACACAGACAGGGGCCTGGGAGCCTCCCCCAGCCCGGGCCCCACAGCCAGGGGCAAGGGTGGGTGGAGAGAATGAGCCACTTCCTTTTGTCCCCACCTCAAACTCCGCTCTTGAGCCCTTGAGGACCCAGGGGAAAGGGGCTCAGTGGTCCTCCTTCCTGGGCCCCCTCCCTCCTTGCCTCCATTCAAAATCTCCACTTGGCTCCCTGCCTGGGAAAGGGGGAGAAAGAGAGAGAGAAAGAAAAGAAGAGGAAATAGGGGGGAAACCAAGAGCAGGAAAGAATGTGTTCTGTCCTGGGTTTGGTGAGGAGGGGAAGGCAGGAGGGCACCCCTCACTCCCCCTCCCCCACCCAGAACCACGAATGCCATCTTCCCACCCATCCATCACTCACTACTTGGGGGGCAAAGCTTAGCCAAGCTCAGCACAAAGATAAAATTGAGATGCAGATTCCTTCCCATTGCTCTGAATAGAGCAGATTGGATACGGATTTTCCTCTTTTCTTCCCATTTAGACCATCTGGGAGACTGGGACCCAGGGGGAAAGCTGGGACCAGGTGGGGGAGGGCGCAGGGGCTCAGGAAGACTGCCCGGCACTTTTCAGTCCTGGAACCTGGGGGTGAGGGTGGGGATGCCTCCCACACCCCACACTCTTTCCCAGAGGCAAGTTCATTCCCTGCCTTTGCATTCTGCTCACCCGGCGAGGCTGGGCCAGATTGGGTTGGGTTCTCCTCTCCTCTCTCTGTTCCCAGCAAACTCCAAGTCATGATTCGTCACATCAGTGTTTGGCAGTCCTTCCTGCAGTCCCACCCACCTCCCCCAAGTGCAATTAAAAGGAAAAATGTGATCACAGAAAGTTTAACAAGATGAGCTCTTAAACATCATGTGTTTTGAGCTGTAGGCATGTGTTTTACAGATGAGGAAACTGAGTCTTGGGGAAGAGTATCTAGCTCTAGGTTGGGCAGGGAGCTAGTGGCAGAACCAAGACTAAATAACAAACGACAACAAAGACCGTCTCGTTATTTATCAGGCAATGTTCTATGCTCTTTATATTATGCCATTTAATATTCACAATAATCCTGTGAGGCAGGTACTATTATCATCCCCATTTCATGGATGGGAAAACTGAGGTACAAACCAGTTAAGTCACTTGCATAAAGTCAAAGGGGTAGAAGCCAGATCTAAACCTGGGCAGTGGGGCTCCAGAACCTACCGCGTGCACAATCTCAGTGCACCACACAGGAAAATGGCATCATCTGACACAGTCCTGTGAACGAAGTCAAGCCTGGTGGGCTTCTCGCCAGGGCTAGCGGGCTGCTCCAGCAATTGTTTGCAGATGGTGAAACCTCTAAAGCATGGTCCACAACCATTCTATATTTACGATCTTGGAGTCTGGACTTGCTCCTATGGACAGAGTATGTCAACACAAGGTCAGAACTGAAAACAAGAATTAAAAGGGAAGGTTCACATCACTTGGGAAAACGACAAAGTGTGAACCTGGTGATGGTAACTTTGTAGGAGATGACACGTGTTCAAAGAAAGAGGACCAAACACATGAGGAGAGAACGTTAGAGGAAGCCATGGGTTGAAACCAGCACCCAGTCTCATAGCTGTAGGCAGCTGTGACGGGATAAGGTAAATCGCTCGTCTGGTTCATGCCTTGCCCGGGTGAGAATCATGAACGATCGCGGTCCCACAAAGTTTACGGTATGACGATGAGCAGGGATTTTTTTTTTTCTGTTTTCTGTGTTACAGAATGTAATATTTTATTGTTTTTGCAATGAAAAAAGGAAACAAAGGAGACTTGCCTACTCTAATTGGTGGAATTAAATGCTCAGGACATTGCCAAACAGAAATCAAGCTTATCTAGTCATCAGAGCAGCATCCATTTTCTCCTCCACATGGGCGAGCTCTCTCCGTGGAAACATTTTGCCATCAGATATGCTGTTGTTATATAAAATAAAAGCTGCATTTGAAAACATGCCTACAGCTCAAAAACAGACGACAAATCCAGCTAAAGGACAGGCCTTTCTTAGAGTTTTGACAACAGATTCACTCGCTCAACCTAAACGTTGTGGGAGCTCCCATTTCTCTTCACGCTCCTGAGCATGGTTCCTCAACACCAGGAGAGCTAGTTCTATCATTCGAAGAGCCTCTAAAGAGAGGGACAGTGCTCATGGCTGCATAGCAGTGTGAATGTCCTTAATGCAACTCGTACACTTACAAATGGTTAAAATGGATTGGTGGGAATGTGAAATGCGCAGCCGCTATGTAAAACAGTGTGGTGGTTCCCCAAGAGGTTAAAAATAGAATTTCTGTATAATCCAGCAATTTCAATTCTGGGTTTATATCCAAAAGAACTGAAAGCAGGGACTCGGAAAGATATTTGTACACCCGTGTTCACAGCAGCATTATACACAATGGCCAAAGGGGGAAGCAACCCAAGTGTCTATCCACGGATGAATGGATAAGCAAAAATGTGGTATATACATACGATGGACCATTATTTGGTCATAAAAAAGAATGAAAGTCTGACTCATGTTACAACATGGATGACCTTTGAAGACAGTATGCTGAGTAAATAAAGCCAGACACAAAAGGACAAATATTGTATAATTCCATTTACATGAGGTACCTAAAATAGTCAAATTCATATAGACAGAGTAAAATGGCTGTTACCAGGGGCTGGGGGAGGGGAGAACAGGGAGTTGTTATTTAATGGGTACAGAGTTTCAGTGTGTCAGAAGGAGAGTTCTAGAGATGGATGGCGGTGATGGTTGTAAAACAGTATACTCAATACTACTGAGCCATACATTTAAAAATGGTTAAGATGGTAAATTTTATGTTATGTGTATGTTACACAGTTTTTAAAAAAAAGCTCCTAAAATCCACTGGACTGAGGAGGATGTGCTGCTGACACCCCAGAAGATGGGGTCTTCTCCCACTCTTCCTGCAGAGTGGCGCCCCCTGCCAGTCCTTCACTGTCCCCCAGGGCACGCTTACCGCTGACCAGGGAGTGAAGCAAGCCCACCACTGTATTCATTTCCTGTCACTGCTATAACCAATTTCCACAGACCTAGAGGCTTCAAACAACACATCTATTCTCTTACAGTTCTGTAGGTTAGAAATCCAACACGGGCCTTGGTGGGCTAAAATTAAGGTGTTGGTAGGGCTGCATTCCTTTCCAGAGGCTCTAGGGGAGAATCCATTTCCTTGCCTTTTCCAGCTTCTAGAGGTCACCCACATTCCATCTTCAGGGCCAGCAACACTGTCTCTCTATAACCAATCTTCTATAGTTAAATGTCCCTCTGTCACAGCTGGAAAAGGTTGTCTGCTTTTAAGGACCCGTGTGGTTACATTGGACCACCCAAATAATCCAGGATGGTCTCCCCATGTCAGAGTTCTTAACCGAATCACATCTGCAAAGTCCCTTTTGCTACATAAGGTAACATAGTTACGGGTTCCAGGGATGAGGACGTGGACGTCTTTGGTGGGCCATTATTCTATCTGCCACACCTGCTATACACACTACCACTCGGTTGTCCACACGTGGCAAACATTTCTGGCATTGGCATTGAGACTCTTCTGGGCCTAAATTTCTGAAGAAGGAAGAGCAGTAGCTGGCAGGTCACGGTCACACAGTCTCGGGGAGGAAGAAGAGGCTACTGCTGAGGGGACAGTCAGGGAGCATGATGTGTGAACCCAAGGGGTTAGGGAGAGAGGACCATCGATGGGGAGATGACATGCGCAGGGGAGGGGAGCAGCGTGTCCCATGGGAAAGAAGACAGTCACAAAATGCAAAGGGAAGATGGTGGGGAAAACCTTATAGGTAAACTGCACTTCAGACAAAGAAACTCATAAACATTAGCACAAGTTTTACCAAAGGGTGATTATTATTCACTTCCCAAGAGGATTTTCCAAAGCGTTCTTCAAGTAACGAGTTCTACTGTGTTCTTAAAATAGGATTTACACCCAATTTTTCAGCAACACATAAAGGAATGCTTGTAAATCTATTGAAATGAAGTGAGACCAGTAACATCTGCCGCCTTCTGTGCTGGTGGTGTCAGAGGGAGCTGGAAGGAAGCACTGGTGGGGGTGACAGCCTCATTCTCAGAGCCAGGGCTCAGTGAAAGCCACCCATTTAATCCTCCCGGTGACCCTTCCTCATTTCACACAGGCACAAAGCAAACGTAGTGAGGTGAGGGAAAGGAGAACAACAGGTCAGGGGCTGGCCCCAGGGCTCTCTGACCGCAAGGCTCTGTTCCTTGTGCCTTTCCCAAGAGAGGAGAGATTTTTCAGGGTGGCAAGGAGTTCTGGGTCTCAGTTAGTAACAGAAGCTGTGCCCCTCCAATGAAGCACTCAGGGCTTACCTAGTGGGCTATTTCTGGAACGATACTGAAATTTTCAATTCAGGACAAAGCCTGTCATTCTAAAGTTATTAGAGAAAAAAGTCCCAATGGCCTGAAACAGGTAAAATTGCCATGATGTAAATGGTCCATTTCACGTCTCTTTGGGGAGCCCGTGAACACAGGGCACCAGAGGGAACCAGGGCTTCGGCCCCATCCACCCTCCCTCTCCTGGCCACAGAGACTGTTGGAAACACCGCTTGGGCTTCAAAGCAGATAATATAGAGGAAGATGCCATAAAAATTTTGGACACTATACCTATTTCTCTGCCATTACATTGTCCATGTTCCTTCCAACCTCTGAGTTGGCCTTAACTTTCATTTTTGGTTCTCTCTCCCAAATATGTGTTTCTCCAAGATTCTACCCGCCTCAATCCCTCTTCTCACTCTGACTGCTCTCAGGGTGGTCTCAGCACCCCCCACTCCCTCATCTCCAGGGCTTCCGCTTTCACCCTGGCTCCATTAGCTCCAGATCTCTAGTCCCTTTCTTCTGGACTCCAGACCTCATGGCCATCTCCATCTCACTGTCACCCAGACGTCTCTACTGAAGGCTGCCCCAAACGAACTTGTCATCTTTCTCCCTTAACATGTTTCTCCCACGTCTCCCCATTTCTGTCAATGGAACTATAATCCCCCAGGCATCCTGACTCACATCTCGGCATTCCCAGACTCCCCCCTCCTTCATCTTCCACTTCTAAGCCATTGTCCATTCCTGGCACTTGTACCTCTACAGTGGATCCAACCCAGATGTCCTCAGGGCTGGCGGGTGACGTGAGCTGAAAGCATAGGGAGGGGCGGGGGAGGAGAGGAGGGCGTGTGCCCCATTTGGACACAGGAGCTATAACGTTCCTCCCCTCTTCTCCAGCTGACCGTTGTCTTCTCGGGACGTGGGCCCAGATCTGCCTGATTCTAAAGAAAGTCTATACATCGATTTATGTAACACTCTCTTATTTTTAAATTCTGGCAATTAATTGCATTGTTTGAAATCACCAAACATGTCTCTTTGGTGACATCAGGGGCTACAGCCTCTCTCCCACTATTCCTTCTCTCTGTTCCCAATGCCGATATGTCAATATATTCACGCTCCCTCCTGGGCAAGGAACCTTTCTCCATCTTCCCTCTGCTGGTCTCAGTCCCCACTGAACCAATGTTGGACTCTTCAGCTTTAGATTCAGGCCCTCCAGAGGGGGAGAGAACGGTGAGGGTGAAGGAGACAGAGAAGAGAAGGTGATGCCACTCAGGGTGACAGAGCTATTAATTAACAGAGTTAAACATCTGCTGTTTAATTAACACCCTCTCTCCTCTTTCATCCTCCCTCCCATTTCCCTTTCCCAGAGGGGCTCTGCGGTGGGTGAAACAGGGCAGAAAGCTGGAGGGCAGACGTGGGAAATGGGACGAGAGGCTGAAGGTCCTGGCTGAGGCAGAACAGGGGGCACAGAGGGACTGAGGAGTGCTGAAGAGAACAGGACGAATTAGGAAGAAGCAGGTTTATGTTTCGGTAAGAGAGACTCAGACTAGTCCATAAGTTTCCTGGGCAGGAGCTGGGGACAGAAGCTCAGTGTCTAGGATTGAACAAGGAAGTCCATCGCTCCCACTGTGGCAACACCGTTGGTTGCCTCGCTGATGTTCATTCTTCCATCATCCTGGATAAAAACGCCCATGTTGCGTGCACAGAGTAGCAATGTTCCTTACACCAGGTGACATGATTTCCCAACCTCTCAGCAGTTAGGGGTGGCCACGTGAATAGTTCTGGCCAATAAGAAAAAAGCAGAAGTCGGCTACGGACTCTGGGAAAGTGCCGCCTTCCTTATAAGAGAATAGATTCAGCTGGCACCAACCGTCTCCCTCCTGTCGCCGTCCTGCCTTGCAGAGGAATGTGATGTCTTGAACTATAGCAGTCATTTTGGCACTATGAGACCAGAGGCATGAGAGGTCAGGAGGATAACAGAATATCCTGATGATGATGAGCCAGTATGCAAAGACCAGCAGCTGCCGCCACCTCCAAACCTCTTGTGGGTGATTAAATAAATCCCTGTTTCAAGTTATTGTAGATGTTATTTTCTGTTACTTGCAGCCACAAGAATTCCTTAGTGATATACTCTCTCCACTAAACCCTCTTCTCTCTTCTGACCCCTTTTTTAATTAGAGTTGAGTGAAATCAAGAGCAGACACTGCTGCTCAGAACATTTGCCAGCCTGGACTGCCCAGGACGTGGGACTAGGGACTGGAAAATGGGCAGTGGCGTGGGCATGGGAGCATTAAATGGTGAGCTCCAAGGGGAGCCCTGTCATCACTGCCTCCCCAACACCAAGCACAGAGCCTGCCATGTAGTGAGAGCTCAGCTGACACGTGTTTGTAAATGAATACATGAATGGACGGATGTACCACTGCTTGGCACAGGTGTCCCAGTGATAACCAGCTGGCAAGAAGGGAATTTGATCAAATCTCCTTGTTTGAATGCAGTTAGCATTAATATGATGGACAGGTGGAAGGCCAGGGGAGGGAGGGAGCAATTGGGAGGATCGTCTTATGAACTATATAGATGTCTAACCAATGTACTGTATACTTGAAACTAAGTTATATAAATTTTAAAAAATCTCCCTGTTTGCTATTCATCTGGCTCCCTAGTTAGACTGAAACCCCCTTAGGCAGATGCCACAATCCTTTTTAAGCCCCTGAAAACCACCAGTGTCATGAACACCGAAGATAGTTGATAAATGCTTTCATATGAATTTGATGCTTTGGAGGGGTGCTAACAGACTGATAATATAAGTTACTCGGAAAAGAGCTCCCCTAAAAAGAACAGTCCCCAGATGTTTGTAATTTTGCCTAAAATTTTACTATTAGACATGGACTACTTTGAGTAGCTCAGTCACTTTCAGTAAAACATTAACTACTCCGAGCAACAGTTCGTGTAATGGGAATAATAATAAAATCTGTTTCATAGTGCCCATGCTGATTTGTGAGAACCAAATCAGCATGAAAGTACATTGTAAGAATGTTTATTAAAATCAGCCTTTAAATGTGATTAGCCTTATAAGAATTATCCCAGCAATTATTCACTCTTGAATGTAACTTTGCAGCTCTTGGGATGGAGAAGAACCTTAGCCCTCCTCCTTCCCAAACACCTCACAAATGATCTCTATACCATCTTCAGAAGTATATGAGGAACTTCTTGAGTTTAATTAATGTGACAATTCATAGGAGAGAAAGAGGAGAGGATAATGTGGGGGAAGAACAGCTCCGTAGCAGGTGCTTTTGGTGCCTTGCCCAGATCCCGGCATTCCTGGGCTGATGCATCCATCTCTCATCTCCCAGCAACCTTCTCAAGAGGCTAGCCCTTAGTCTAAGGCAGTCTCCTCACCAGATATGCCTAGGAGATTACAACTCCGCCACCCCCAACTCCAGGGCCATGGACAATCACAGACAGATGCAGGAGCATCAAAGCCCAGGCCTCCGTCTCTGTGTAACAACTTCCGTGGCGCAATTCTTGCTCCAGAGCTTGCCGTGGAATTAGGCAGGCTTCCCCAGAAAGCACATCTTCATCTGGCTCTGTCCTCCACTCTGTCCTGCTTCCCTCGTGCCCTCTCAGGGGCTTCGTGTGGGCACTCTCAACCAACCACCTGAACACGAACCCCAGCTCAGGCTCTGCTTGTCGGGACCTGTCCCGAGACCAGCCCATAGGAGGCGTTTGCGGAGGAAGGCTGACAAGGAGCTGGTGTCAGGACCAAACTGCACACCTCCCAGTTGGCGCAGGGCTCTGGCCCCTCTCCCTGTATGCAGGACAAAGCGTGGGGCAGGCCAGCCCTCAACCCCTTCCAGGGCTGGAGTCTTGACCAGAGCCAATGTGTGCACCTCATCCTCTCCCAACCTCCTCGACACCTTCCTCTCTCTCCATGGAAATGTATCAATCCTCTCTGAGGCCCCACAACATTTTCCTGGAAAGCTGTGAATCCAAAAATCAGTTGGTCTCCATGTCACGAGACTATCAGGATGGGGCTCCAGGAACGTTTTGGCTCATAGGCTCACACTGCATTAGTGGGAAAAGGGCCTTGGGAGACAGTGTAACTCCCTTTTACAGTTTAATTTGGATTATACTTCTGCATCCATGCTCTCCTCTCTCATTATAATTGTAATAATTACGATCTGCTTTAGTCTCCTCTAAACTGTTTATGCAGCTGGACAGAGTTGGAAATGCATGGATGCTAATCCCCTACCACAGGCCCTGTTTCAGGATTGGCCTCCTCAGAAGCCATGAACCTGAGTCAGAAGGGATGGCGGTCCTGGAGGTGAAATAGGACCAGTGAGATGGGGTGGGGATTGAAGAAACCTGAGGGGTCCAGCCCCCAGGTACTACGTCTCTTAGATCGGAAGGGGAGGGCAGCTGTTGGCACTGTTGTGTATCCCATCCCATCCCACATACCAACACAGTTGGAAATATTTCTTTTTTTATCTGATTCCGTTTTCCTCACCAATGATCCCAACTTGCCAAATCCCAGATGCCAAGTCTTCCAATGAAAAAAATGAGAAAAACAGGTAAATTTGGATCTACCTGAGGTTAGTCATCTGAGGTCATCCTGTCCATTCCCCCAGGCTTCAGGCAAGACAGCTGGATTTGGGGAGGGGAGGGGTCACTTCATGTCGAGCACGCCTCTTAGTGACCTCATCAGTGTCTGGTACCCCTCACTGTCGGGACACTCTTGAATCTTTTCTGCTCCACGAACCAACATTTATCAAGGGCCCTAATAAATTCCACGGGCCTCAAGTGCTAGAGAAGACATTGTCTCTCCCCTAGGGGAGCCTCTCTTCTGAGAATTCCAAGGTCTCCCACCCATCTATCTATTAACGCTCACCTCTGATTCCGTTTTCCTCACCAATGATCCCAACTTGCCAAATCCCAGATGCCAGGTCTTCCAATGAAAATGCATGGCTTCTGCTCTCTAATAATTATATCTAAGCTTTACTGTGTTCTTTATCGTATGACAGACTGTGTTAATTGTTTTCCAAATGTTGTTTCATTTTTATCCTCACCATATGCCTATAAAATGGGCTTTATTGCCTTTTGATAGGTGAGAAAAATGAGAGGTCAGGTCGCTTGCCCAGAGTCACACAGGAAGTGGCCGAGGCAGGATCTGGCCTCGAGTCCATTCAGTGCCAAAGCCCAGGCTCTTAGCCAGCCTGCTTTTCACCTCCATACGAGGCTGCTATAGAGATGAGTTCCCTCAGAAAGGAAGTGGGTGCTTGGTGCTCTCTCCTGCTGTGAGGGTGCAGAGCAGGGTATCTTCCTGGGTCTCCTCACTCCTGTACCCAAGGTTAAATCTAGCTCAGTTCCAGAGCTTCCTTCCTATACCCCATTTCATGCTGGGTTTCTAATCCCTTTCTTCATCTCTGCTGGCTGGGAATGCTGCTGGTGCCACAGGCTTCGATCATGATTCTCTGTTCCACCCTTTGCAACAAGAGCTCCCAGTTCCTCTTCCATCCTGCTCTACTCTCCTCACCACCCCCTAGACATCCCAGCCCTGAATCCTCCTGGTCTTCCTGGAGCCCACCTATACTTATATTTCTAGGATAGGTGAGCCCTCTGTGCCCTGCTGAGCTGCTCACTTCTGCAAAAGCTAGAGCCACTGGTCCCTTCTGCTCCTTCACGTTAGCCATTCCTTTCCAGTCACTGCTCATCAGCTGGGCCAACAGCGGGGGTGGCAGGGAGCAGCGAGGCAGATAATCCAAGGTAGTGGGAATGTAAAAATCATCTCTGTTTGGCTGTGGAAGGTATTTTTGGACAGAGAGTTGAATGTGGGTGTGTGTGATGTGCTGGAAATTCACAACACTTCAAACCAAATCCTGAAGAGAAACCAGCAGGACCTGACTGCTGGTTTTAGGAATTAGAAAGCCGTCTGCCCTGATCCTCTTTCCTGCTGGGCCAGGTGGCTGAGCATCTCACATTGACTGAGCTGTCCCCTCTCTAGAGGTCAGACCCACACAGTCCCCTGACCTAGAGCCCTGGCTGCAAAAGCAGATGCTAACAGGGGCTGGGCAGCCAAGTGAGGCCAGCTGGTGAAACACAGAGAGAGTGGCAAAGTGAAGACTATCACTCCTTCAGAAGGGCATAGTCACTCCTCCGGGGCAGCTGCTTCTCAGCTCCAGCTGATGACAGAAGCCAAACAAAACACATCTGTGAAAGAATTTGGCCCACTGACAACCAGTTTGCAATCTCTAGCCCAGTGGTTTTCACACTTAAGCATACATCAGCATCTCCTGGCGGGCCTGTTAAAATAGATAGCTGGGCCCCATCCCTAGATTTTCTGATGCAGTTGTTCCCAGGTGGAGCCCAATAATTTGCATTTCTAACAAATTCCCAGGTGATGCTGAGTCCAGGCCCATACTTTGGGGAACCACTGTTCTAGCCTAGTGGCTATACAATTGGGGAACCTGATACTTCCTTATCTTTTAATATTTGCTAGTCTTTTTCTAGTGTCAGTTCAAGAGGTAATCATGCCCTTAAGCAGAAAGTCAGCTGTACACTGAAGGAAGTGTGGGCATGCCTTTATTACATGTCAACTATGCGTCAGACGCTTTCATGAACACCTGATTTAATCATTGCAGCATCCCTACAAGGCAGTTATTATTGTCCCCACTTTACTGATGGGGATCTAAGGCACAGAGGTGTTCCTAACTTGTTTAAGTCACACAGCTAGTAAGTGACAGTTCTGCAACTGGAATGCACATCAGCCTAACTCCAGTGCCCCTTTTCCCAAGCCATCAAACTCCATGGATAAATAAGTCCCCTCTCCAAAATACACCCCTTTTTGGGGGGTTGAGCAGAATGGCCTCTTCTTTAGGGTACTTTTAAGTACCCATCAGGGCAACTCTCACAAGAAAAGCTGAATCAAGAGCCAGGAAACCTGGAGAGTTATAGGTATACTTTTTCTCCTTCCAAAAGGGAGGGTCAACTGAGACCTGGTCCTTGGACACTTCCCAGTGGTCTATAATCCCCAGAAGAGAGAATGGGCCAACTCTGGGGCAGCATAGGGCCCTAGGAATGCCATGCCTGAGGATGCTACCCCCAAACAAAGCACCTTAGTCCTTGGGAATACATCAGCAGGATGGGGGAATGATCCGGTTAATGTTTGTAAACTCCTGAGGGCAGGAACCATGTCTGTTTTGCTCGGACCGTATCCCTAGCTCCTAACACAACACCTGACATGTAGTAGACGCTGAATTATTTGTTGAATGAGAGAATGACTGAATGATGGAACAAGGGGTAGAGTATCTTTGCTCTTAGCCAAGAGGACTTTGGATAATGTGCCCACTCATGGTTGAAAGTATAGACATTCATAAGCGGGCGGCCTTAGAATGAAGATGTGGGCAGGTAATAATTCTGATCAAGGTAATTGATCAGAAATGTTTTCCAAATCCAGCATGGGCTGAGAAGCAAAGATATTAACAGGTCTGCTGAGAGCCGACAAGAACATATTCACCTCTGAATCCCCAGCCACTATGTCTGTTTGATGAATGAATGTGAGTCTCCCATGCTGAGAGCCCAATGGGGAAGGTGTTCACACATTGCTGCACGGGTGGTGGCATGTCTCTGCACAGGAAGCCCTCCTCAAGGCCTCGGGAAGGCAGGTGGGGCACGGCAAGAAGAGTGTGAACTTCGAGTGGAAAGCCCTGGCTCTCTCCCTGAACTAGTCAACAGACAGAGTCCTAGTGGGAGCAGCGCCAGGCACTGCGCTGTTAATCATTGGGCCCCACTGCCTTCTTTCTCTTTAAAAGATGGATAATGACAACAACAGCAGCAGCAGTAATAACAATTACTTCCTGGATTTGTCATGAAGATGAAATGCTTGTGAAAGTGGTGACACCAGTGAGTAGACTAAGCACTCAACGAATGCTGTTGGAATGCCCACTCTGGCTGGATGGGTTTCAAGAGGGTCCCTTATCTCTCCAGAAAATTCTTCCATTGTCTAACTTGCTTTCCTCCTACCGCACTTACTCTACTGTCTTGCTTTCCTCCTACCGCACTTACTCTACTCTCAGAGTGGGACGGAATAGGACAGGTGGCGGGACGTTTCTACAATGCTGGTTCTCCAGTATTTCCAGGAAACCAGCAGTAACAGACACTTTGGAGTCATGCACCAATGTTGTAGAGACTGTGCATTGACTTAGCGTATGATATGCCCAATCAACTCAGCTCCAAACCACATGGTAACACAGAGTTCTGCTGCCAGGGATGAAGCATGCCAGCCCTTTTCCCTGCCATCCAGCACAACTCGATCTCTCCCTTCAACCAGTTGAATGTGTGTGCAAAACTCAGCCTGGACCAGTCACCCCCAGAACTTGAGCCAAATAACAGTCGTCCCTGGATTACACACTGGTTCGCATTACCTGTGCTCTGGTTTGACTTTATTCAGCTCTGTGTTTAATCTACTAGCACCAGTTGATCCCACTGACGCTCTTGAGCAAATAGGCCAACACCAGGGAGAGAGGTCCCAGGAGTCGGTGAGAGTAGTTAAGATGCTGGGCTGGGTACAGTTGAAATGACTCATCAGAAATTCGGTTAGTGTCAGGGATCACACAGGGATCATCCCCTTCCCTTTGATGGGCTCTGCTGTTCTTCACATCCAGGACCCAGTCAAATCCTCTGTGAGGTTTGTATTCCACTTAGCAGAGGAGAAGTTGAAGGCCCTGAGGGCAGCTGTAGATCCAAACACTCAGAGTGGGACGTCAACCCAGATCTGTCCTCCCCTCCCACCACCCACCTCCCCACCCGCAGCTCCTGAATAGTCTCTTTCTCTCCAAGTCAGGTCCTGATGTCCCCATTGGATAGTGCTCCCAGCAACTTGGGGCTGGAAGCCTGAAACCGAGAGATGCCTACGAAAAAGAAAAACGATGGGTACTCCTCCCAGTCTGAGTCCCTGGCCCCCCTGACTTCAGCCTGCTACGTTACTGTCCTCCTTTCCCTTCCCACCCCCAGCTTTCTAGTCAGGGGTGCCAGGCAGGGTCCGCAGATCCCTAAATGTAGCCAGCGGATGAGCTCTCAAGCCCAGTGTACATGAACTAGTCCAATTCAGCTTCTGAGAGGCAGCCAGCAGAGGATGGCACTCCAAACCCCTGTGCTGCAGGTGAGTCTCTTCCCCAACCCAAGGAGAGGGGGCAGAGCTTGGCAGGCTGTGGAAGGTGCTGGAGCCTGTCCCCTTCCCTCTTGTAGAGAGGAAGAAATAAAAAGAGTGGAGAGTGGCCAAAGAGGAAGGAAGGGACAGGACTAGAAGGGAACAAAGAAAATAGAACTGTTCATCCGTTAAGGCTGTGAGGTGGAGGGAGTTTTTTTCTTTTGGTTTGTGTTATTGCTGTTATGATGGTGTTTGTGTAATAAATAATACAGTGAAGGGATGAGAGCCGGAGTCTGTGCCGGAGTTGTATGGCGCTGCGAACTGGGCAGGCTGCAGATTTCCAGAGAGGGCAGACAGTGTCGGGGAGAGGAGATGATTCTGGATTCCTCAAGCCCTTCAGGGCTTCTTCCTGGAGGGCTGAGAGTTTTCTGCACCAGGCTCAGTTCCTGGAGATCTGGGTCCTGCCAGTGCAGACTCTGGAGCTTCTAAAACATGACTGTCCCAACTCATGGGGCAAAGCCGTGGGCAGGCTGGTACCTGGCTACCATCCCCCAAGCATGCCTTCTCAGCACCCAGACCCATCTGGCAGCAAATGGTTGGTGGAGAGAAGCCATGAGAAAGAGCCCAGGCACACCATTCCCCATCTGCTCCCCACATATGCCACACACTGCAGCCCAAGGGGGGAAGAAGGCCCACAGGTGGTTGGTTGGCTGATGAGGAGGGGAGGCTGGGACAGGCAGCAGGACACATGTAGCCCCACTGTCCAGTTCCAGCAAGAAGCCTTTCCCGGGAACTGCTCACATCCCCCTCCCTTGACAGGTAAGCCCCATCTCTCCTGCACAGACAGGTGAAACACCAGTCTGAGAGAAGGCCAGGCCTGGGACTGCACCATCACCACTGCCCAAACACACCCCTCAACATTAAATGTGCACATGGGTGCACACACACCTGTGCACATGTACACACGCTCAGATGCCCGAGATCCAGACTCATTCTTACGAGGTATAATAACGTAGCCTCCCTTCTGCCCCAGCCACTGGCACCTACAAGCAGGTAACTGGTCCTTCTAGTTCGAGGGTGGGAGGAGGGCAGGCACGCTGGAAGACCTCTCGGGGGGACAGTGTTTAGGAGGTGAGCAAGCCTTGGGGCTTGATGGGGGCAGGGTAGAGAGTTTCAGCCCTGGGCCAGGGGATGGGAGGAGAGGAGGAGGTCTTTAAAAGAGTACAGTGAGCTCTTTCTGACCTGGTATAAAAGCAGCTCTTCTTACAGACAGAAAGATGGTCAAGATCTGACAAAGCCCTTCCAGTGCTTAATGAATGTCTCTCTTTAAACCTGGTCATTGGTGCCAAAGCCCCTTAAGCTCCACATTCATGGATCCCAGTTATAATAAAAATAACAGCTAACAGGCTTACTATTTGCAGGCACTTTTCTATAAGGACTTTATCTATTACTCACCCTGAAGGTCTGTCCCCCACCCCCAATCTCTTTTTCCATAATGGAGCCTCCTGGTAGAGAGTGGCCATGATAGGGGCCTGTTAGAAGAGCATCTGAAGTGCAAGAATTCTGGGGAGGTGCCTAGAAGTGTCCTCTGCTTAGGCTCAAGGAAAGCAGGGACAGGGAAGGGACTGGGAAGCGATGTTATTTTTCTCCTAGAAGCTTTAGTCAAGTGCCTGCAGGTGTGGTCTGCAGACAGCTGGGGGGAGCGCTGGACAGGGAGGGACAGAGTGGAGGCTGGACGTGGTGGGGGCGGTGGGGGGTAGAGGGGAGGCACAGCTGAGCCCCTGCCTGCCAGGAAAGCAGCCGCTGCCAGCTGGTAGGGAAAGAAAGTGATGGAGGCTCCTCTGTCCAGCTGTGCCTCTCCTGGCTCAGGCCTGAGCCTTGACAGGGAAGGACGATGAGACCCCGAGCCAGAGAACACTGATGATTGCCTGTGGAGGTGAGGACCAAGGCAGAGACCTGCCGGCCTCCTCTTCCTCCCCACCACCCTCCCTGTCTTTGTGTGAGCACTCACACGAATGCATGGCCCTGGATTCAAATCCCAGCCTTGGCATCCCTTAACTTTTCTGAGTCAGTTTCCTCATCTGTGAGACCATGCAGGGCAGCTGTGAAGATGAAAAAAAGATAATGTTTGCAGTAGCACTGGCTTGCACCTAGAAAGCACTGGATGGATGTCAGCCATTATTTTGTCATCATTATTAGTGTTGTGATTATGCAGACCCTCCCCAGCACTCACTCCAGACACTCAATCCATCCTCACTGAGCTGCCAGAACAACAGTCTGTGGCAATGGCAATAATTTGGTTACATTATTCTGCTGCTAATAGACCTCCACCAGCTCCCCACTGCCTACATGATCAAATGCAAATACTCTTTCCATCTGGCACAAACTATCTTCCTGCCTCCTCTCTGGCCGTTCCCTCTCCATCATCATCTCATCCCAAATCATGCACTTGCCCACCTCCTCGCTTTGTTGCTACTACTGCCTCTAGGCACAATGCCCTTTCCTCTATTGAAAACTCTCCAACTTTCAAGGCTCAAACAAATGCCTGCTCTTCTGCAAAACCTATTCTGACCCTCACACAACTCACGGCTTCCTCTGCTGACAGATACAGCATGTGGTTTATACTGCTCTTAGCAGCAATCCATCCTGTGTTTGGCTGTGTATATCTAGGCTGTGTATATCTCAAAGTGTGGTCCCTGGACCAGCAGCATCTGCATCTCCTGGAAACTTGTCAGTCAGACAAGCTAATCCTCAGACCCCACCCAGGGCCTATTGTATAAGAAAGTCTGGGCATGAGGCCCAGTAATCTGTTTTAACCAGCCTTCTAGACTCTGATGCATTCTCAGTTGGGGAACCATTGATGTAGGGTACCCGTACCCTAAAAAGAAGCTGAAAAGATACTGCTGCCTGGGCCTCACCTGCAGAGATTCTGATTTAATTGGTCTGGAGTGGGACCTATGCAGCCATGTTTTTCCCTCCCAACCTTTTAGGAATATTTTCAAACATACGAAGCTGTTAAAAGATTGTACAGTGAACACCTGTATACCTACCACCTAGATGCTATCATCAACGTTTTGCTGTTCGATTTAACACATATCTATCCATCATCCCTCTACCTATGCGGTCATCGATTTTATTTTTTGATGCATGTCAAAGTTGCAGATATCATACACATCACCCAAACACATGTGAGTGATTTAAAAACCCTCCACACGTTTCCACTGTGCAGCCAGAGCTACTCAGATCTCAGCTGGGAGGTTCTGACAGACTGCTAGCCTCAGTTCCCATTGTGAAATGTAGATGATGATGATGATGATGATGATGATGATGATGATGAAGAAGATGATGATGATGACGACGATGCCTGCTCTGCCTTCCCCCAGCCACAAGGATGGAATGAAATCACACCTGAGAAAACCCTTTGTAAAGGTCTTTGCTATTAATAGGAAATAATCGCTGACTCCAGGCTAGAAAGAAAAGTGTCCAGAGCTGTCACAGGGCTGCCAGATAAAATTCAGGAGACTCAGTGAAATTTGAATTGCAGATAAATGACAAATAATTCTTTAGTACAAGTATATCTGAAATATTGCATACTTATACTAAACAAGGCATACTTATACTAAAACGAGTTTCACTGCTTATCTGAAATTCAAATTTCAAATTTCACTATGTGCGCATCTTGTATTTTTATTTGCTAAGTCCAGCAACAGGAGCTAAGCCCTGTCCTGCGGAGGGCAGCAGGATCAGGACCCTCCACCCAGAGAAGAATCAAAGCTGGGCTATAGCTACTACTACTCTGCCTGGCCAGCCCCTCCAGTGTCTTGGAGCATGTGCCTGCAGAGACAGGCCTGGCGGGAAGACAGCTGCCTAGCTGTGGTTATGGTGGTGAGGGTCTTGCACACAACAAGCCAGTATGTTAGTCAGGGTTCTCTAGAACCGATAGGTTGTGTGTGTGTGTATGTGTGCGAATGTGTGTGTGTGTGTAGATAGATAAATGATAGATAGATGATAGATAGATAGATAGATAGATAGATAGATAGATAGATAGATAGATAGATAGATAGATGATAGCTAGCTAGATAGATATAGATAGATAATTTTACAAAATTGGCTCATGTGATTATAGAGGCTGGCAAGTCCAAAATCTGCAGGGTGGGCTGATAGGCTAAAGACCCGTGGCGGGGAGGGTGGGAAAAGATGTTGCAGTTCAAGTCTGAAGGGTGTCTGCCAGCAGAATTCCCTCTCACTTGGTGGGGGCGGAGGAGGTGTTCAGTCTTCGTTCTATTCAGACCTTCAACTGATCAGATGAGGCCTACCCACATTATAGAGAGCAATCTGCTTTATTCAAAGTCCATCAATTTAAATGCTAATCTCATCTAAAAAAACATCCTTACAGAAACATCTAGAATAATGTTTGACCAAATATCTGGGCACCATAGCCCAGCCAAGTTAACACAAACTTAACCAGCAAGTCTCAAACATGAGGGCACGAAAGTATCGCTTGGGGGAACTGATTAAAATGCAGATTCTCCAGGCTCTACCCAAAGATTCCGATGTGTTAAGTCTGGCATAGTGCCCAGGAGCCAGCATTTTAACCATTATTCCAGATGGTTCCCATCTAAAAGCTCCACAGGTTCACTTTGGGAAGCACTGCAGTTGGAGCTCAGTAAATAAATATTTGCCTACTAAAGGAATGCTGAAGTTAACAGTGTGGGCAGGAAGGTGCCCAAGCCAGGGTCAGGTCACCCCTGCAAGACTGTGTCTAGGAGTTCTGGTGCAGGTGCAGTGATGGCAGATAGGGAGCCTGCCAGCTAGTCCTACTCCAGACGAAGAGCCACAGCAGTGTTTGCAGACAGACGCAGGTAACAGAGGGCAAGACATGTGCCTACAACCCTGGCACTAACCTGAAGGGCAAAACCTTGACCCCACTCGGACCCTAGGGTGCCTCTCAATCTTCTGTGTGAGTCGGTGGACGTGCTTGAGCTCATGAGAGGCCGATGAGATCATGCCTCAGGAATCTGTGCAGTCGGTTGCCCCTGAAAAGAACCACTCACTCAGCTAGGGAAGCAAGCAGAGCAGCTGAATGTTCACAAGCAGGGGTGGGGGTGGGGGTGCTGCGGGGACCTGCAGCATCCCAATCACCAGCCAGCCAGCATTTTTCCTTTCCTGCAGAAAGGAGGAAAATCGATTGGGGACAGTAGAAGCCCGTTATGACACAGCGTGTTTCTTAATGGACTCCATAGACCGTGGGTCAAAATTATGTCTCTGAAAACCTAACAGCTAACTGGGTAACAGCCTCGGAGTGGTTGGTTAGGTCTGTCTCCCAGCACCAGCATCTCAGTGTAACATAGTGTTCGAGGGATGGAGGCCCTGGCTAGGCAGCTCAGAGTGAAGCTCTGTGAGGCAGAGGGGAAGGACAGGGGCTTTCGTGCTGGAAGGCTCACTCATCCTCAGCACCCTGCCCTGCCTGCTGCGAACTGCGTAGGAGCGCCATAAATGCATGTTTCGCTCAACTGGGCGAAGGGTGAGATAAAGCCCAGGGCAGGAGACGATGCTGATGGCTGTTTCTTCTTCCAGGCCCCTTAGGCACCTGCGATGGGTCCTGCAGCTCTGGGCTCTGTTCCCACCCCTTTTGTGTGATCTCAAAGCCACTATGCTCGCTTCATTCTGCCAGATCCTGGTGACCTTCAGCCAGCCCTGCGATTGCATGGAGGTTGGAAAGGAGTTTCCGAGACAGAGATGTGGGGTGCAAAGAACACCTTGAAAGGATAAAGGACTGGGAAAGGAATACAAATATCAATGGATGGGAGGTGGAGGAAAAGCCAAAATCCTCCAGGCTCTGAATGGCTATCGCCTAGAGATGATCAGAGATGCCCATCGCTCTAAGGACAAAGCAAGGCAGAGTGAGCATGAGAACATCTGAACCAAAGCCGCAGGGCAGACGCGGCCCCACTGGCATCCCAAGAGGAAATGCAGCTCCGCCTGATGACACAGACGACAGGAGCCGGCCAGCAGCCCGGTATCCGCTGACCACCCATTTTGGCTGTCATTATGAACATTTCCACATTCTCTCTGAGTCTATTCCTATATTTAGCTTATGCCACCTCTGGGGGTTACAACCTCCATATAAGTTTACTACCCACTGTGTAAATAGCACTTACTTTCATTTGTTCTAAAGCTGCCTTTTACCAGCTTCAAGGGCTGCTTTCCTCCCAACACACACACACTTCGTTCTGATTTCAGAGACCAGGAGATCAAGTCCCCATGTCACCTCAGCCACAGCCTTAATAGGGATAAGGGATTCGCAATTGGGATGGCCCCACCTCGCTTTTTCCTTTCTTCACTGGCCTCCTGGTAGATTTTGTCTCACCTCAGGAGGACAATTCCTTAACGAATGACAACAGGCCACATGTCCAGTTTTGCTGAGGTCAGAACCAAATGCTACATTGTTTCCAGCCTTCTTACTATGACACCTGGTCTTTTTGGCCAAACCAGTGCACCCGGCCAAAGCCATTAGCGGGGCATTTCCAGCAGCTCCTTAGATTTGCCGGGCTGTGTCAGACCACTGGCAATTCTCAACTTGTGGACATGGCTTTACTTATTTTTCCCCAAATGTGTGGCCTTACATATCCAGAGTAAAGTGACGCTAACACCGTGTTGGGCCATAGATCCCAGGTGACCTGATATTCCATCACTTGGAAGCTTTTGATGTCATTGCATTTTCTTTTGGACTCTGCTATTGGCTTCCCTCATGCAAAAAAGTATCATTTCCCTTCTGTTTCGTTCCTAAGCCCGTCTCTGACTTATGACACAAAACCCCCATGTCCCAGGATGGTTTATTGTGGTGTGAATCTAAGGGACCCAAGGAAGGTCTCTCTCTCAGGGGTGGGGTGAAAGGGCACGCTGATGGGAGACAGGGTGGGGGGGCAGGGGTGGTGAATGCAATTCCACCTTCCCTAGAAAGCCTTAAGACCGAAAGCCTCAGGGCAAGGCTGATCATTCTGGCCAGCAGGGCTCTATCTGAGACAGGGCAAAGTCCTAAATTACTGTTTGTTTGTTTGTTTTTTTATTAAAAATTATTGGAGTGACGCTGATTACTAAAATCAAATAAATTTCAAGTGTACAATTCAACAGTATGTCGTACATACATTGCATTGTGTGTTTACCATCCAAAGTTAGATTTCCTTTTGTCACCAAATATTTGACCCCTTCTACCTCTACCTTCCCCCACTCTTCTTTCCCTCTGGTAACCACTAGCCCACCTAAATAATTATAATTTTTTTTATTGTGGTAAGATATACATGATACGAATTTACCGTTTTAACTATTTTTAAGAATACAGTGGTATTAAATACATTCACATTGCTACCATCACCACCATCCATCTCCAGAACTTTTTTCGCCTTCTCCAACTGAAACTCTGTGCCCATTAAACTCTAACTCCTTCTTCCCCCATCCCCCTAGCCCCTGGTAGCCACCATTCTACTTCCTGTCTCTATGAATGTGACTATTCTAGGTCCCTCATATAAGTGGAATCACACGGTAGCTGTCCTTTTGTGATTGTCTTATTTCACTCAGTATAATGTCCTAAAGGTTCATCCACGCTGTAGCATGTGTCATCAAATTATTTTTAAGGCACGTCACCAGGTGACACTTTGGGGGCATGGCGAAGAAAGAATGGATCCAGTTACTGGAGTGGCACCTACAAATGTGGACATGTGCACACACTTGGTCCATGTGTGTAAATGCACATGTGCTTGCACACTCCCTTCCCCGTGACCTCCACGAGTCCCAGAGGGTGGCCTTCCCGCCTTCGAGAAGCAGTTTCTCAGACCTCCTGATGCATTAGAAACACCTGAAGAGCTGGCCACAGTGCAGGCCCCAGGCCCCAAGGAGATGCCTTTCGGGCAGGGTGCAGCAGGTAATGCTGCGGCAGGGAACTGGGTTCCACACTTTGGAAGACATGTAGTCACTGAAGCTGTTCCTTGTGCAACAAGGGAAGAGCTTGACCCCAGTTCATGTGCAGCCAGTCTGCGTTGGATGGCTTCTCTGGAAAAATCAACAGGTGAGGCATCTGTCAGAAAATTGAGTCATCGCATCCCCAGAGTGTGCCTGGCCTATGACAGTCAGCTCTAACTTCCTGCACCCTTTCCAGGGGAGGTTCTCATTCTTCTCTACTCAACTAACCCCTGGAATGTGCACACAGCAAGGTCAAGCAAGATGTTCCAGGGTGTCTGAGTAGAACGAGACAAGAACACCAAGGTTGCCACACAGGTGGAGCTTGACATGAGCTATGAGAGAGGCACATCAGCCAGGGGTTTTCTGAGAAGAGAGAAAGAGCACTTTTGGAGCAGGGATGGTTCCTCAAAGGAGGTGGCACTTGAGATTGACAGAATCCTGACAGTAGATACATGTCTCTACTGGCAGGAAAGTGAGGGGTGGCTTTGGGAGTCAGCCAGGATCCAGTGTGACATGGATGGATAGAGAGACTCTGAGTCAGAATTCTGGGTCCAATTCCAAGTGTTCTGCATTTAGCCATGTGACTGTGGCAAGTCACCAGGCCCTGCGGGCTGTTGTTCCTCATGTCAGGAACATGGCTGGAGTGACAGAAGAAGAGGTTAGGGCCAAGCTATGAAGGGCCTTGAGTGCATTTAATTCAGCAGGAAGCTGGGAGCCATTTAGCATTTTAGAGCAGAGACTCTTCTCTTAGCCACAGGCTTAGTGGGGCAGGGGCTGCGGGGGTGGGGGGGAGGGTCTCGATCTCCCATGGTGTTGGACTAGTTAGCTTGACTGACCCCTCCAACATTTTCATGTCCCATTGAGGGGATTCCCTCTTGTGAGTGCATAATTCCTGGAGGAAGGCATCCTTTGGCTCCTGGGAAGAGCTACAGCCCCTCCCAGCACTACTCACAAAATCAGGAAATGTGAACTCTAAATAATTTATAAACATGTTAAATAAGACTGGTTCTAGCCTTGATCCCTGGGGAGCTTGCTGTTAATACTTCCCTCATTTAACATCAGCCTGAGCCAGACATCATTAGGAGGGAAATCTCCTTTTCTCTTTTAAAAATCATGTAGCTTAAATGGTTTGGGATTATTTGCCGCTTTGAATCATTCCTGCCACTGCTCCCTCCCATTACGGGGATAATTAAGAATTGACTATGGTTGGCAAAAAGTACTCAACAGCCAACTTTGTATTTGGTTTTTCAAGTGCCCCAGTTCTCCCTGCCCACCCCCACTTCCCAGTCTTCCTTTACTTGTCGCTGCAGCCTTGCAGCCCGGGTCCCCCA